>NC_136433.1:136203406-137434239 GCF_052849685.1 Lactuca virosa
CTCGGCATCCCAGTCACAAAACTTGAAGGGCACACTCGAGATTGAAACATGCCATTGAAGAAAGTTCAATGAATCTCAAAGAATCTAGGAGTTTCTAAACCAATTAAAACCTAATTAAATATTTCGTTTTTCATGGTGGAAATTGGTGAATTGTCATTCATCTACCTTTAAATATCTTATAGCTTAGATTACGACATCCCTCTTCTAAGTTATAAAATATTGTGTTGGGTCCTAGCCTTAATATTACATTTGGGTGTTTTGTTAAGGACTATCTCTATATCTAATCTAATATATTCCTTCTTCTTTTCAGATGTCTTCCAATAACAATGCTTCTGGCTCAAACCCTACTAGCTCCTTCTCTCTCATGAATCTTTGTGGGAGAGTCATCTTTGATGGGTCCAACTTTACAGATTGGATCAGAAACATCAGGATGGTCACTCGGTATGAGAACAAAGAATATGTTCTCGACAAGGAGCTGAAGGTACCCGAGCCAACTGCTACTACTGAAGAGCTTGATGAATATGAGGTACATGAAAAAGATGCTACAAAAGTGGCATGCATCATGATGGCCACCATGACAGCCGAGCTCCAAAAGTCCTATAAGGACTATTATCCTTTTGAGATGCACCAGGACTTGATGGACCGCTACCATCAAAGTGCTCGTCAAGAGCGATATGAAATAATCTCCTCCATGATAACAACCCGAATGAAGGATGGTGAACCCATCACGGGCCACATGCAGAAAATGCAAAGGTATGTGGACCGTTTACTGAAGCTGAATGTGAACTTCCCTGAGGAGTTAGCAATAGACATCATTTTGCACTCCTTGCCATCGTGTTATGATCAATTCCGCATGACATATCACATGAACAAGGAAGAAGTCACCCTCAGCAAACTTCAAGGACTCTTGAAGACCGCCGAAAGTGGTCTAAAGGGTAAGTCGGTTGTTACTACTCCTACTCCTACTCCAACTGTGGCCAATGTCTTGGCAATCGGGCATGGCAAAGGGAAGAAGAGAAAGAACCCTTCTAAGGGTACCAAGGGTAAAACCCTTGAAGGCTCCTCTTCAAGCAAAACCAAGAAAGGTTTTGTCACTCCTTCTGCTAACCCTAATGAGGCTGAATGCTTCTATTGCCATGAAAAGTCGCACTGGAAGCGAAACTGCCCAAAGTACCAGCAAGATTTGAAGGATGGGAAAGTAAAACCCAACCATGCAGGTATATACACTATATTGTCTAATAACTCACCTCATTCTAAGTCTTGGGTCCTTGATACAGGTTGTGGTATTCACATATGTTGTGATTTGCAGGGACTAAAAAGAAGCGAGAATGTGGAGCAGGGAAAGATAAACTTGATCATGGGAAACATGAAAGCTTCACCTGTCACCAAGATAGGAGTTTATTCCTTAGTGCTAAATAGTGGGTTTACATTAGATTTGAATAAATGTTATTATTCGCCAGAAATGGCAAGAAATGTTATTTCCTTTCATGCATTGTATAAACAAGGTTTTACCTTTTATTTTGATAATAATAATGGTAGTATTGATGCTTTCTTTAATAATGTTCTTTATTTTAAAGCATTACCTTGTGATGGCGTATATGAAACTATATCTGCTGTAGATAATCTAGGAAATAATGTATTGTGTATTAACTCTTCCACTAGCTTAGATAAAGCATCCTTATAGCATTGTCGTCTTGGACATGTAAGCAAGAAACGCATAGGCCAACTCCAAAAGGATGGAGTCTTGGAGTCATTTGACCTAAAGTCAGATGATAGTTGTGAATCTTGTTTGCTTGGTAAAATGACAAAGTCACCTTTTACTAGCACTTGTGCTAGGGGTGAAGGTTTGTTGGACCTCATACACACGGATGTGTGTGGACCCTTCAGAACCACCACAAGAGATGCTAATCGGTTCTATATGGCTTTTACTGATGATTTTAGTAGATATGGATATGTCTACCTAATCAAGCATAAGTCAGAAACCTTTGAGAAATTCAAAGAGTTTAAGCAAGAAGTGGAGAATCAGTTGGGCAGGAACATTAAGATGCTTCGATCCGATCGTGGTGGTGAGTATCTTAGTACTGAGTTCCTTGACTATCTTAAGGAATGTGGGATTGTCTCACAATTGACACCTCCTAGGACACCACAGTTGAATGGTGTAGCTGAGAGGCGCAATCGGACCTTGTTGGACATGGTTCGTTCCATGATGAGTCGAGCTTCGCTACCAATCTCATTTTGGGGGTATGCCTTAGAGACTGCCGCCCATATCCTTAATCTAGTCCCTACAAAGAAGGTTGCCAAAACACCTCACGAGGTGTGGACTGGAAAAGTTCCCAATCTAGACCACATCAAGATTTGGGGTTGCGAGGCTTTCGTGAGACGCGAGACTCACGATAAGCTCGAACCCCAAAGCGAAAGGTGTATTTTCATCTCCTACCCACAGAAATCCTTTGGTTACATCTTCTACAGACCCAGTGATAATGTGGTCTTTGTAGCAAGAAGAGGATTCTTTCGAGAGAGAGAATTCATGAGCCAAGGAGACAGTGGGAGGCAAATTAACCTTGAGGAAATTCAAGAGTCAAGTGGTGAAGGAACCTCAAACCCTAGCCCTCAACCTGAGGAGGAAACTCCTGTTGAGCCGACTGAAGAATCTATACCTCTGAGGCGTTCCACCAGAGTTAGGAATGCACCTAAGCATTATTATGGTTTTCATATTACTGTAGAAGGTGAGACACTTATCAGTGATAACACACTGGTAAATCTGGATGAGCCTAACAGCTACACGGAAGCCATGGCAGGCCCTGAGGCTGCTAAATGGAAAGAGGCTATGGATAGCGAGATACAGTCCATGTATGACAATCAAGTTTGGAACTTAGTTGACAATGTACCTGATCGTAAGATAGTTGGGTGCAAATGGATCTTCAAGAAGAAGACCGACATGGATGGTAATGTACACACTTATAAGGCACGACTGGTTGCAAAGGGTTATTCTCAAACTCCGGGAGTTGATTATGATGAGACCTTTTCACCAGTGGCCAAGATTAAGTCTATTAGGGTTCTGTTAGCCATTGCTGCATTTCATGATTATGAAATATGGCAAATGGATGTCAAAACCGCTTTCCTTAATGGAAAGTTGGCTGAAGATGTTTACATGGTTCAGCCAGAGGGTTTTGTCAGTACAGAGTACCCCAGTAGAGTGTGTAAGCTCGAGAAATCCATTTATGGATTAAAACAGGCACCTCGCAGATGGAATCTTTTCTTTGATGAGAAAGTCAAAGAATTTGGCTTTTCAAGGAGTGAAGATGAATATTGTGTCTATATCAAGGCTAGTGGGAGTATAGTCAGCTTTTTGGTACTGTATGTGGATGACATACTACTAATAGGAAATGACATCCCAACCCTGCAGAAAGTAAAGTCCTGGCTTGGGAAGTGTTTCGCTATGAAGGACCTTGGAGAAGCTGCCTATATCCTAGGGATAAGGATTTTGAGAAACAGGAGTAAAAGACTAATTGGACTTAGTCAAAGCACCTATGTGGACAAAGTGTTGAAAAGGTTCAACATGCATAACTCCAAGAAAGGAGAGTTACCCATCCAGAGTAACGCCAGATTGAGTAAGACACAAAGCCCTAGTACTGAGGCTGAGATAGCAGAAATGAGTCGAATACCTTATGCTTCAGCTGTAGGATCGATCATGTATGTTATGACGTGTACTCGACCTGATGTAGCCTTTGCTTTGAGCATGGTTAGCAGGTATCAGGGGAACCCTGGCAAGGCACACTGGACTGCGGTAACGAATATCCTCAAGTACCTACGGAGGACTAAGGACTGGGTCCTTACCCTCGGTGGCAGTGAGGACTTGAGAGTTGTAGGGTACAGTGATGCTAGCTTTCAGACTGACAGGGATAATTTCCGCTCTCAGTCGGGCTGGGTTACTCTAAACGGAGGGGCAATTACTTGGAAAAGTTCCAAGCAGGAGACAGTGGCTGATTCCACTTGTGAATCAGAGTATATAGCAGCAAGCGAGGCAGCAAAGGAGGCTATATGGCTAAAGAACTTCATCGGAGACCTTGGAGTTGTACCAGCTATAAAGGAGCCAATGGAGATTTTCTGTGACAACAATAGTGCGGTTGCCTTAGCCAAGGAACCAAGAGATCATGGGAGATCTAGACACATTGACAGAAAATATCACTTCATCAGACATCGAATAGAAGAAGGAATCCTCGTGGCAAAGAGGGTATCATCGGATGAGAACCCAGCAGATCCCCTCACGAAGGGACTGACTCGGGCTAAGCATCTCCAGCATACTCGGAGCATAGGGCTGAAGGATGATATTAGTTTTAGTAGTTAGATAATCTTGAAATTTGTAAAATGTAATTGACATTTGATGATAAATAAAAGCTGTTATTTATGAGTAAAGTGTTGCTATCTCTTGTCAATCATTTACTATTATTTCTTTTTGCATGTTTTGACTTCCAGAATAATTATGTTATGGTTTATATCATATTATTCAAACTCTCCACAGTCGGTCATATGTTGGAAGTAGATATGAATCAAGACTGTCATGGGTTGGCTTGTAGAGGTCTAAGATGTTAGACAAAGCGGGGCTACAGAACTCATGAGTGCTCATAAGTTCTGAGTATTGGATTCAAATTACGCTCACTTGTATCACTTCATGGAATTTATCTCGAGTGATCATGAGACGGTAATATCATATAAGTCTTCAAACCTAGAGATATGATTTGTTGCCTATGAGTTGGTTATGCATTGATTGCACGAAAACGCATTGGTAACTCGATGTTATAAACCGTTCTTTTGTGTGTAATTCAACAAGTAGTAGAGCAAACATATGAGTCGAAGTTTATCTGTTCCTTCTAGGATTAGAAGCGATATCTGGGCCCCTCTATGATTTTGTTTTGACCTATGTACCGAGCCCGGTCAGAACTAAATTGATGTGTTCAGTTAAGTTCTATGTCAAACAAATCGAAAATCGGGAAACAAATGTTGGACTATAAGCAAGACCATGTTCCATGTATTTCTCCGGCTGATATCTAGAACATAGGATTATATGATCACTTATCTAAAATGGCGCTTCATAGTTCAACAGAGTTTAAAGAGCTACGATTGCTGATCGGTTCCTGAAGTCATACTTGCAACTATAGTTATTAGACTTATCCAAGTGGGAGACTATTGGATATAGTGTCTAAGTCCATAACTATATTTGGTATGTACATGACCCGACCCGGCATGGTCCATTTGGGTTGCACTTCACCCGAACAATTTATGGATAATCGTTTGAGAATAGTATAAGTTATGATTTATTAATATATTATAAGTCCTAATATATTAATATAAAATCATATTATTTAATTAGTATTGATCTATAATTAATTTAGAATTAATTTAGAGATCAAAAGTATGACTAATTAAATATGGGCTCTTGTATTTATATAGTGTGGGCTAATGCTTATTTGGAATGGGCTAGGCTTGCATGGAAAGTCCATGGATACTCCATGGAGCTTTAACCCATGGATCTCATGGAAATGAAAAGACATGGGTATTAGGGTTTACATGGATGTAACCCTAATCCACCACACTATATAAAGGAGGCTTTGGTTCTTGAAATTGCACTAGTTGATGTGTGAAAACTAAGAGGGCCGATTTCAAGAAGTTTGTGACTATTCTCTCAAGTTTCCAAGTTTGTGGTGATTTGTGACTTCCATTTGAGGCATCCACATTATTGGTGCTAGGCTCTCAAACTCCAAGCAATCAACTACTACTACAAGGTAAGTAATTCTACTAGTTTTATTTGATTCAAGTACCCCATGCCATGCTAGTTAGGATAAGAACCTTGGAAAAATAATTATTTGCATGTATCTTAGTCAAAGATAGATCCAAGGTTTCTAGGGTTGCATGTACACCATAGGAGTGTTAGAATGCTCAAAAACTCATCAATACAATCATACAAGTTGTCGGGCAATTCTGGGGTGCCCGACCTACCCATGTCAAGCCATTCTGGGGTGCTGACTACCCGTGTCAAGCCATTCTGGGGTGCTGACTACCCGTGTCAGGCCATTCTGGGGTGCCTGCCTACCCTCCGGTCTATCTCACCCGGTCACGGGGACTATTTCACCCCCTACTACTATCACATAATAAACTATTATAGACATGCTGTCAGACATATCTGGGGTGTACCTACCCTTCGATCCTAACAACCGATCGGGGGACTATTCCCCTCGCACTACCACTGTCACATAGAACTTAGCATACTGGAACATAGAACATATCAGGTAATAGCAAACCAGACAATTATCACAAACACAATCATCTCAATTGTAATCAACTACAAGTGGGTCGGCCTTGGTGCCTTAGACCCACTTCTACCGGAAGGTAACTCACCTCAACGTCGCGTAGTGTCTGAACTGTCCCCGGCGTGAAAATTGAGTTTCCTCGACTCCTCAATCCCTACACGACAACTCTACTAAGTTATCAATTCGAACTCACAACCCCCATAAGGGTCAACCCAAATCCTGGTCAAAGTCAACTTTGGTCAAAGTCAACCTCCAGTTGACTTGACTCGCCGAGTTGGTATACCAAATCGTCGAGTACATATTCCTCCAAAATGATCCAACTCCCGACTCTACTCGTCGAGTCTAGCAACAACTCGACGGGTCCTTCTTCAACCATAATATCGGGACCATCTTCAACCGACTAGCCGAGTTCCCTTTGAACTCGTCGAGTTCATCTCCCTCAGAAGAATGTGCTCAGTCTATGACTCGTCGAGTTGTATGAACAACTTATCGAGTCCATCTTCATGGGTTGGGAGATTGCCTTAGACTCGCCGAGTCTGTTCATACACTCGCCGAGTCCTATGATTTCCAGGTCCAAGACAAACCCCTAGCAGGCTGAGTGTTCCTTCCACTTAACCAAAACCATTTCCAGAAGACGTTTTGGGGAAAAAAGCGTCCCGACTCGCCGAGTCACCCAAGTGACTCGCCGAGTCCCTCTTTGTCCAAAACTATACATTCGATTATAATGGATCTTAACGCGTCAAAACCATAGATCTGGCCTCCTAGGGTCCATTTTATACGTAAAGCTTCAAACTTGATGTACATGCATGGGGCCTTTGGCTCAAAAAGCCATAAAAGGAGGTCTACAAGATGCATGGGGTGTTTATGGCAACAAGGTTGGCACCTTTATGCCATAAAGACCCCCAATAGCCCTAGATCCGAAGTGCAACTCTAAGCACACCCAGAAAATCCGATTTTTGCTTCTTTATACTCATAAAAAGGGTAGAAATAGCCCCAAAACAAAATCCAAGAGATAAATGGTCAAGGTTCCAGCTTTTTACCTTGAATGAGCTGAGAATGAAGTAAAACTTCTGGATCTCCTTGCTTCTACTTGAACTTCCAAGCTTCCTTCTTCTTCTCCAACTTCAAATACACACAAAGAGGGCACCACAAGCTCAAGAACACTCAATAATGGTTAGGGTTTCGAGTTAGGGTTTTCTGGAAGTGAGAGGGACGATGGAGGATGATATGGGAGGAGATAAGTTGTTTAAATAGGGTGCAAACCCTCAAATTTAGGGTTTCACCCAGACAGCCTCTACTCGCCGAGTCGGTTTCCCGACTCGTCGAGTAGGTCACTTAAAATTCGCGCACAAAGCCGAGTCTACTCGACGAGTTAGGCCTTCAACTCGCCGAGTCCCAGAGTAAAATACAATAATACTTGGAATTAAATATATACCAGGAACCGGGTGTTACACATGCACACAAGGGATACCACTGAGTTGCCAGACTCTGCAACCACAATGTTTTGAGTTCAAGGTGAACTGCATAAAATTCATGGGCTAATTTCACTACATATTCTTGCTCACCACTTGGAACAACATCCCAATACCTGTTATGAAATCATAGTAAGAAAGTAAGTTATTTCTATTTCTTATTAAATCACTTGCAATCGAAGAATATACCTTTGTTGTTCTTTCATCTTCTCATCATGTTTCTAATAGAGGGGCAGATTTCCAAGTCCTACTTTTTCCCCTTAATCTTTTGATTGTACATCCTCTCCATCACGTACAACCTGATTTCTTCCAGCATTGTTATTATGGGTTTCTTCCGGGCCTCTACGATTGCTGCATTGAAAGATTCAGATATACCGTTTTCCACGGCATCACACCAACTCTCAGGTTCAAAGAATGCCCTACACCATTGTTAACACGCTGTCACGCGTGTCATAAGCAAATAAATTTATCACTATTGGTTGCACAAAAAATATAGCACAGGGAAGCAGGGTCGAATCCTCAGGGACACAACCTAATGGTCAATGCCTTTTTGCATCAGACACATTCTAGTCAAAACAGAAATTATAATTGGGGGGTTTTTGATTAAACTAAAAATTAAAAATTAAATGATATTAAATTAAACGAAAATCAATAATAAAAGTGGTTTCAGCTCTACTGCGAATTTCCTAATCATGCAATCAATATTGACCTGATTATTTGAGATGTGTTCTATCTAAGCTGGTACAGAGAAATACTAACAAGCTCTAGTATAATCTCTTTTACCTTATTTAGTTAACCAAAACAAGCTCTTCAATTAAACCTAACTTTTTGATGTCTAATCAAACAAACTCTTAATTAAGATCAGAAAAGTTGCATTAAGTTCTTCGTAAAATTCCCAATAATAACCAATACTTCTCACAAGCGCGAAAGCGTAAAGATATGATTTTTCAGTTTATAATAAAGTCAAATCCCAAACACAGAACCGATTTATTACTTGTTACTTATTACCAGTTAATTAGAACAATTACAGATTCTATTGACTGATTAACAGGAATGATTAAACCCTAATTAGGTGATCAGACTAACAAGAATTTAAAACCAAACATTCATTAAGAACAAAACTGGAGAATCTAGATAGAAACACAAATCAAAAACCAAATTTAATAATCAATCACATGAAAAGTACTTGTCTTTGCAGAACTGAAAACTAAGGTTTTAGCCAGACATGGCTAAAATCTGATAAAAACAAATGAAAAGAGACATCAAACAACTAATCTTACTAATCTACTTGAAGGAGATGATCCACAATCATCAGATCTTCAGAAATCGTTGAAATCGAAGAAGAAACGTCTCCAAAATCGTATTTTTCATCGTCTGGTACCTCTGGAATATGCAACTTAGGTTACCGGAAGGTTATGAGGATCTATTTATGCATCCATCAGCAAAAACGGCGCGCATGCGATTGCATGTTTCAAAGTTGCGATCGCATATTTTGAGAAAATGAATCAGATGGCCTTTTTAATGAAGTAGGATGCTATTTTGACACTTTTTGGGATACCTGCGATCGCATATACTGAAGTTGCGATCGCATAAACATAGGTTGCGATCGCATAAACCCATTTTCTTCTTCTAGATGAATTTTTGGCATGAAAAAAACCTTGAAGACAAGTTGCGACCAAACTTGTGATCGCATAAAGGCTCCATGAGATCGTATGGACCAGAGTTTCGATCCCATGTTTTTCCTAAGACGTGCAAAATTTCGTCTACTTTTCAGATCATTTTGAATCACGTCAATCGGAGTTACGGTTCATGAGATATGGTCAAAATACTGACAGGGGGTCAAAACTGCAACAACATCCTTTAACTTTAGATTGCAGATTCTATCTTCGTGTGATCAATTCGATCGAATGTTTCTTGACAAAATCATCTTTCAAGCATTCCTCATAATCCTTCATAAGTCCCAAGCTCCATTTTAAGCTCCAAACAGGCATCAAGCTGCTCCCAAAGCACTGCTCCACTTGAACTATCTGAAATTGACATAAAAACATGAGCAATACGGGAATTCTAACGAAAGACATGAGCTGAACATTATTTAAATAAATGACATGAAAATGTACAAAATATGATGGTAAAATGATAATAAAAACTACCATATAAGATGCATGAAATGGTATCTAACAAATCTCCCCAAGCTTAAACCTTACTTGCCCTCAAGTAGCAAAAAGATTAAAACATTATAAACAAATGGAAAGATGTAGATGAACTAAAAAGAATTTTGAATAAAATAAAAATAAAATAAAAACTTAAACCAAAATATTTCACTCTTTTTTTGTCACATGATCAGATTTCACAACGAGGAAGTTCCAATGAAATCACTACCTAGACAACAGTTTCAATACTTTACATTAACGATTCAGATTTCATATTTAATAAGTTAAACCAAGCTTGAGCAAATAATTTTTACGCCGAACTAAATTTGTGAAAACAATGTATTTTTAATAACAATTTCACGAAAATTCGTTTATAAAAACTTAGCTTGACCAACCCCTCCTTTTTTTTCGAACTCGTCCAGTAAACGCGGTAAGCTCCATTATGGACAGAAAATCCAAGCTTACCCCTATGATTCCACTATCGAGTGATCAATCTCATTATACCACACATCTTCTTCATCTTGATCAACTCTTCAGATTTAACTTGTTTGCTTCTTGATTTCTACTTGAACTTGACTTGGATTTAACTTTGAATTTCAGATTTCTTCAAGTTGCTTGATGTACCATTTCTAAATATATATTGACTGGGCGTGAATTTTACTTTGAGGCCCACCATATCTTCAATACTTCAAAAAATGACAATAAATTGTGGGTATAACAAGAGTTCCCTCCTAACCTCAAAAGGCACAAAAACTATAGGGTTCAGTACTTCAAGGAATGATAAGGGGTATCCAATCTAGGTTCTTTTTAAGGTATTCAAGGAAATTATTTTCAAAACACTGTTCGTTTTTCCATCCCACACTTCCTTTGTAAAAATTATCTGACTCTTAGGTTGGTTCATATTGAAAACATTTAAAGCACTTGAAAAGATAATTCTTAAAAATTGATTGTTATGAGACCGTTATTTTCGGTAGTTATCACACTTCATCTTAACAAAGCTATCGAATGTAAATAATATCCTCATCTCATGTAAAATTTTTATTTTTATTTTTAAAAATTTTTAAGAATTTTTTTAATATGCAGAAAAGAAAAAATAAAACTAACTAGAAATAAAAATATTTTTAGGGTTTTTTTATGAATGTAGAAAAATAAAAAGGCAAATATAATATTTTTTTGGATTTTTCAAAATTTTTATATGCAAATGCAATAGAATAAAATGCAAAAAGAAAAATAAAATTTTAAAATTTTAAAAGAAAAACTGAAAATTTTAAAATTTAAAACTAAAAATGCAAATTTTTACACTAACCCCCTCCCCAAGCTTAAAATGATGCATTGCCTCAATGCTCAGAGATGAATGGACAGATCAATAAAGCAAATAAAAGCAAAAAGGTGCAGCTAGGAAAGAATATACCTGATAAAATTGCAGAAATTCTGATTTTGATGAAGATGTGGCGAAAAATCAGAATTTCAGCAACTCTGTCGATCCTCTGATTTCCCCAAGTTTGCTTGGAACAACGACCATCTCTTTATTGAAAGCGAAGAAAAACTAAAAATTAACCCTCGGGTTGCCTCCCGGAAAGCCGCCCATTTTTAAAGTCGTTGGCTCGACTTTGCCCAACCAGATTATTAACTGGTGTGGTTGGGACTTCTCTGAAGCTCAACTCTTTTTCTTGTGACTCCAGATCCCTTCAAATACGGAAAGATAAGTGGATTTGGAACTTTTTTAGCAAACTTGAAAGACTCCGGATTGTCTTCAAGTAAGTCTTTTAGATTAATAGATTTCTTCCTCTTTCTGATCTTCTTTTTCTTACTGATCTTCTTACTCTTCCAAGACATCTCTTTCTTCTTTTCTTTAAACTTTCTTCTTTTCTGATTCGTATATGAAATCACCACTTCCACCTTTTCTTTTCCCAAAAACATTTTCTTTTCAAATTATTATCTGATTCTTCCTCAGATTCTAGCTCCTCCTCTTCTTTTCCAAAAGTTTGTTTCTTTTCAAATTTTTATCTGATTTTTATTCACCAGGAATCAGATACTTCGTTTTCACCTCTCAACGCTCATCTTTAGCCATCTCCTCCAATGTGTATGATAAATTCTTGTCTGCAAATTTTTCTTGCACAGAGACATTAGAAAACCCACAACAACCCTCAGATAAAGGACTGCTAGTACCCATATAATTGACAGAAATATTTTCAGAAGGAAAATCATCATTATTAATTTTAAAGTCCACAACTTCATCATCAAACTCCATTGAAAGTGTACCAACAAAAACATCAAATTTTGTTCTAGAAGTTTTCATAAAAGGTCTTCCTAAAATAATCGAGTTTTTGTCAGACACATCAACATTCCCCATGTCCAATATATAAAAATAAGCGGGAAAAATAAGCTCACCCACTTGGACAAGAACATCCTCCGGTACACCTTTTGGGTGTATTGTCGAGTGGTCAGCCAACTGGATGATGGTCCCGGTCTTTTGCAAAGATCCCAATTTTAATTTTTCAAAAATAGAATAGGGAAAAACATTGACTGAAGCTCCTAGATCAAGCATGACTTTTGGAAAATTAAGGTTCCCCAATTTACAAGGAACTGAGAAAATCCTCGGATCCTTGGACTTTGGAGGCAAACCTTTTTGCATAATAGAGTATATATTTTTTCCAGCTTTCACAATTTGATTAAATTTCATTTTTTTCTTAGAAACACATAATTTTTTAAGAAACTTAGCATATAGATGGATATGTTGGAATATATTCAGAAGTGGAAGATTTACCTCAACCTTGCGAAAAAATTCCATGATATCCTCTTCCTCTCTTTCGCGCTTTGTACTCTTCGGTCTTGATGGTAATGGAGGTAGGGGCTTATATTCTTTCAGATTCAGCTTCACTGGTGTTGGAGTTTCTTTTTCTTCCTGTTTTTCCGATCCTTCTTCAACCAACACCTCTTCATATTCTTCAACTTCAACTCCTTTTTCTGTATCTTCCACATCTCCTTCTTCAATCAGAACTTCTTCAAATTCTTCTTCAGCTTCCTCTGGTTCAGATGTGTTTAGTCCTCTATATATTTTCTCACTTCTAAAGGAAATAGCACTTACATTGTGCATATTGTTTTCAGTGTGGCCCGGTAACTTTCCTTGAGATTCCAGGCGACCCACATAAGTGGCAAGTTGAGACACTTGATATTCCAAATTCTTTATACTGGCTTTGGTTTCTGTCTGGAATGCTTGGGTGGTCGTGGCTAGACTCTTCACTATATCTTCTAAGGCCACGCTGGAACTACTGGGTTGCTGATGTGTGTTCTGATTCTGGTAATTCGCGTTCTGGAAATTTTGATGTTGAAAGTTTGTCTGCTGATAACCCGGTGGTGGCTGAAATTGTTGTCTTTGCTGATAACTATTCTGATAAAAAATTTGGAGGTTGATTATAAGTCTTCTGTTGCTGGTATCCTCCGATAGCTTTGACTGGAGCAACATCCTCTTACAAAATCGGACACATATCAGTTGGATGTTCCGTCTTCAAACATATGTCTCATGGTTTCTTTGCAGCTACTTTTTCTTTTATCAAGAACAGAACAACTTTCATCAATTCAGATATCTGAGCTTCCAGATGAACATTGTTGACTTCCTTGACTCCATTTGGCTCATCTAGATACCACTCATATTCATTTTCGAAATGTTTAGACTCGGTCACCAGCTTTTCAATCAGCTCTCTGATTTCAGTTAGTGTCATATCACCCAAGGAACCACCACTGGAAGCATTTATCAGGCGCCTCTCCATGGGTGTCAGACCTTCACAGAAACAGTTATATAGTTGATAGTCACTGATCCCATGCTGGGGGCACCGAACCAGAAGCTTTTTGAACCTTTTCCAGTAAGTATGTAAAGCTTCTCTTTTTCCTTGTTTGATACCAAGGATTTCTCTTCTGAGACTGGAAACTCACGTTTCTGGAAAATATTTCTCTAAATACAGCTTCGCGAGTTCTATCCAAGTGGTGATCGAACCAGATGGGAGTTCATATAGCCATTCTCTTTCTGAATCTTGAAGTGAAAAGTGGAATGCCCTTAACTTTATCTGATCTTCAGTGACAGCATGTGGCTTCATTCCTGATCAAACCACATGAAATTCCTTTAGGAATTTATGTGGGTCTTTGTTTTCTAGTCCTCTGAACGTAGGGAGAAGGTGTATCAGCCCAGATTTGATCTGGAAGTTCTGGACTTCCGGAAAAGTGATACAGAGGGGCTGCTGATTGACCTTTTGGGCGGCCCATTCTCTAAGGGTCTTTTCTGCTTCTTCTCCACTCATGTCTGATTCTTCAGATTCGGTTTCTGAAGAGTCTGTGGTTTCAGTTTTAACGGAAGAGGGTGGGGAGTAAGTTTTATATGGGCTGTTTTGAGGAGAAGATGGGGGTACTTTCGGAATAAACAGATCTGATTGGTTCCACAAGGGAGTGCCTTGTGGTGTGGAGGTTTCTGGAGGTAGGGAAGATGATGAACCGAAGAGACCACCTGATCGTTTCTTTCTTGATGCCTCTTTCTTCAGTCTCCTTGCAGTTCACTCGATTTCTGGATCAAAAACTAAAGGTGTACCTGAACGTAAAAGTATTGTCATAAAACTATTAGAAAGCACCGTGTCCCCGACAACGACGCCAAGTTGTTAACACGCAGTCGCGCGCGTATTAAGCAAATAAATGTATCACTGTTGGTTGCACTAAAAATATAGCACATGGAAGCAGGGTCGAATCCTCAGGGACACAACCTAATGGTCAATGCCTTTTTGCATCAGACACATTCTAGTCAAAACATAAATTATAAAAGGGCGTTTTTGATTTAACTAAAAACTAAAAATGCAGTGATATTAAATTAAACGAAAATCAATGATAAAAGCGGCTTCAGCTCTGCTGCGACTTTCCTAATCATGCAATCAATATTGACTTGATTATTTGAGATGTGTTCTATCTAAACTGGTACAGAGAAAAACTAACAAGCTCTAGTATAATCTCTTTTACCTTATTTGGTTAACCAAAACAAGCTCTTCAATTAACCCTAACTTTTTACTGTCTAATCAAACAAGCTCTTAATTAAGATCAGAAAAGTTGCATTAAGTTCTTTGTAAAATTCTTAGCAATACCCAATACTTCTCACAAGCTCGGAAGCATAAAGATATGATTTTTCAGTTTATAATACAGTCAAATCCCAAACACGGAACCGATCTATTACTTGTTACTTATTACCAATTAATTAGAACAATTACGGATTCTATTGACTGATTAACAGGAATGATTAAACCCTAATTAGGTGATCAGACTAACAAGAATTTAAAACCAAACATTCACTAAGAACAAAACTGAAGAATCTAGATAGAAACACAAATTAAAAACCAAATCTAATGATAAGTCACATGAAAAGTACTTGTCTTTGCAACATTAAAAACTAAGGTTTTAGCCAGACATGGCTAAAATCTGATAAAAACAAATGAAAAGAGACATCAAACAACTAATCTTACTAATCTACTTGAAGGAGATGATCCACAATCATCAGATCTTCAGAAATCGTTGAAATCGGGGAAGAAACGTCTCCAAAATCATATTTTTATCGTCTGGTACCTCTAGAATATGCAACTTAGGTTACTGGAAGGTTATGAGGATCTATTTATACATCCAGCAGCAAAAACGACTCGCATGCGGTTGCATTTTTGAGAAAACGTGCCACGCCGCCTTTTTAATGAAGTAGGATGCTATTTTGGCACTTTTTGGGATACATGTGATCACATATACTGAATTTGTTATCGTATAAACATAGGTTGCGATCGCATAAACCCATTTTCTTCTTCCAGATGAATTTTTGGCACGAAAAAACCCCGAAGACAAGTTGCGACCAAACTTGTGATCGCATAAAGGCTCCATGAGATCGCATGGACCGGAGTTGCGATCTCATGTTTTTCCTAAGGCGTCTGAAATTTCGTCTACTTTTCAGATCATTTTGAATCACGTCAATCAGAGTTACGGTTCATGAGATATGGTCAAAATACTGACAGGGGGTCAAAGCTGCCAGCAACATCCTTTAACTTTAGGTTGCAGATTCTATCTTTGTGTGATCAATTCGATCGAATGTTTCTTGACTAAAGCATCTTGCAAGCATTCATCACAATCCTTCATAAGTCCCAAGCTCCATTTTAAGCTCCAAACATGCATCCAGCTGCTCCCAAAGCACTGCTCCACTTGAACTATTTGTGACATAAAAACATGAGCAGTACGGGAATTCTAACGAAAGACATGAGCTGAACATTATTTAAATAAATGACATGCAAATGTACAAAATATTATGCTAAAATGATAATAAAAACTACCCAATATTATATATGAAATGGAATCTAACAACCATGTATTCGGGTCTCTTTCTATCAGGTGCTCATAAGCTTCTGTGGACATTGTGCGAATTTCCCTCATGTAAGAGCGAAAAGTGGAGTCAGTTGTAGCCTTTGCAGCTCTCCAAAAAAACCTCCTAAGCTCGACACCCGTGAACCCATTCTTAAAGTTGGCAAATATGTGTCGGGTATAATTCCTATGCTCACACGATGGTGCCCTTTCCTTAACAGCCTCCATTAAACCCTACAAAGTGATAACAAATCTAAGTTGTAAAGCACATAAAAACACATAAATTACTAAGTAAAAGTAAACTAAAACACACCTTGTGCAGGTCCGAAATAATTGTAATATGCCTACCATCTCCCATCTCAATGTCTTCAAGTAGAAGATCTATGAACCACATCCAAGTTTCCTTGTTTTCTTCAGGCACAACAACCCATGCCAGAGGGTACATTTGGTAGTTTGCGAACGGCTGTTAACAACTCACCTCTGCAAATACCCTTCAAAAAATAGCCATCAACACCGATCACCCTTCTACATCCTTCAATCCATCCGTCCTTGACAGACTTCAGACAAACATACATCCTTTTGAAGTAGTGCGTCCCATCATGCATATGATTTGTCTTAGTTAAGACTGTTGAACCAGGATTAACCCTTAATAACTCAGCACCATAATTCCATAGTTTCTCATAATGGCTTGCCAAACTGCCTGAAATCTCATCTAGTGCAAAGTACTTGGCATTTCTTCACCGCCCAAGACTTACCTTGAGACCATAGTCTTTCCTAACCACTTCTGCCATTTTCCTATAGCTAAACCGAGGCCTTTCCAAAATGTCAGGTATTAACATTTTTCCAATCCACTTATACGTAACAAGACGCCCTAATTTTTGTTGTCTAGCACAATTATGTTTATTAATTAGTGACTTGATATGGAATGAACTTTCCTTGTTCATTGGAGTAGCCCTTAGTCTAAAAGGGCAAGATGGCTTCCCCTTTTTCATACCATAATGCATAACCCTTAGACACAACATAATTTGTTAACATGTGTTTCAGTTCATCTCGATCAGAGAATCTCATACCTAACTCAGCCTTCATAGTGTCCCATTTTTGGTTAGGATTGTGAATAGGAAGTTTTTTTTACCTTATCAACAGCTTCGTCCTCTATGCCTCTTTCTGGAATAAGATTCTTCCGGGACAAAAAAGGATCGACAAGTTCAGGCCACTCAATGTCCTCATCATCAGCTTCATGGTCCACCAATAGATCATCCGACAATATCGAGTCCACATCATCTTCATATTCATCAGTACCATTGTCCCCTTCTTTAGCTTTCTCTTCTTCAATCCAATTAAGTATGGGCTCGTGATAGTCATCAATTTAGATGCTGATTTGATTATCATCATCATCAAACCCAACATCAAGGAACCTAACATAATCATCTTCATCCCTGAGCTCCCTTCACCCATCTACGAGGGACCTATTTTTAAGACAGTAATACATATCCCGACATCTATTGTTGATCAAATTTTGGAGGTAGGTCTTGAACTCCTTGAAATCCATGTTACGTACATCTAGCCCCGTAACAGGTAGTTTATGAGGATGGAAGTAAACAAAGGGATTACGAGCAAAAACACATTTATGGTAGACATCAATGTTAAGGGAGTCACCAAACATGCTTGTTGCACACACGATGAACTCTCCTTCACCTTCTGTAAAAAACAATTCCACCTTCACCTGTAGATTTCACCCTTGTGTAAGAACCCTAGATATCGATTTCATCCTTCTCTGAGAACCTTAGATCGACTTTTGTTCACATTTTTCACCTTAGTTGGGTAACTTTGGTGAAATGATTTCCACGTAATTTCTTTTAATAAGCCATGTCATATTTTCCCTTTGATGACCAGTAAACAAACAACTTTAACCCACAGATGCCGGTCACTTTTATAAAACGATAATTTTATTGGTAACTTTATTTAGCTTTTTAATAAAAAAACGTTAATTTATTAGTTTTTCTTGAACAGCTAAAATATAATTGGGGTAATGTGAACGCTTTTGAAACTTCATTGGTCTATTAAGTCATTTTCTCGATTATTTATGAGAAACTTAAACCATGTTTGATAGCCTTTAAATGGTTCCATTCAGAGGCAACATTTCGATGGTCCAACCAAGGTTGTCGAACTCGCTACTCGGTACCTGTTCGACCGAATGCTGAGTAGCGGGTACTCGTGACTACTCGGGGAGTACTCGGATTCGGTAATTCATGTAGAAATATGTTTAGGGAAATTATATAGGGAAAATATCATATTAGCCCAACGAACTTTTTGTGTTTGTTTTACATGATCATTTATCTATTTTTGTTGGTATTTTAAGGGATTAAACTCGATTTTTTGGGTTAAAATAGTCCTTTTTGAAAAACTGAAGGGATAAGCCGGTTACCTCTTAGATTTGTCAACAGAGAGCCACGTTTCTCTATTCACGCTCTTGAAAAAACACCTTAATATCAACCTTTCTTCATCTCCAACCCTTAAAACCTGCAACAAGATTTCCAACACAACCCAATAGCATAAACAACAATAAACAAGAAAATCCAAAAGGGTACCCCCTACATTTTTATCAATATACAAAATCATCCCCAATTTCCAATTCTCAATTCTCAATTCCAAATTCAGGTGAGAGTCAAACACAAAAGTCAACCATCAGCTACTGATTCAACAGTAGAAGCAAACCTTGACTCATTTCCATTTGAGGTTGTAATTGTTTCCATTCGCATCCATACTGACTCACGTTTCTGATTGTTTTCCTTGTGTTTGACTTCATCTTCTTGATATCTATTTAGACATTCATATGCTTGATCACAACCACTACTAAACCACATGTCATAATCACCATCTTCATTATCTTCGCCCTTGTTTACCGGTGAAGAAGGAGAACACACTGGGGTTTAAAAAAGGTCTAAAGAAGCATCTAAAGGTTTTTCAGAATGATTTTTCACTCGATTCCATGGATTAGGTTTCATGTCTGTTTTTTTATGTCGATGTCCATGCTTATTTTGAGAATCGGTTTCTCCAACGTCTCTCTTCACCGGTATGTCGTGAAGTACATTTATTTCCCTTTGTATTCTTGTGAGATGCAAGGCCCACCACCGTTGCTTCCATTCTCCACTATCTCCTCGCCACCATGGATTCCGGCGAGGATACTCTGCGAGCTGAGCAACCTAATGATTCTGACGACCACCACCATGTCACACCCATCTCTGAACATCCAACCCTGTTGAGTCTCCTCTTTTCCTTCATCAACATCTACCCATTATGAACATCAACCTTATCACAATCACACCCACCACCAACAACAATTGAAGGGAAAAAGAGTGGTTATTGAATTTTTTGCTGCTGTCGGAGGGAGAATAAGAGTGTTGCGATTGATTTTTTAAGAGAAGATACCAGAAGTGTGTGTTGAGTCGTGGGTTTGACTTGAGAGATGTAAACTTCTTTCTATCATTATTAATTTATTAGTAGTAATGGTGACATGTCAAATTACATCGGCAATTACAAGTCCAAGCCTCTTATTAATAAGTAACCTTCCACTTTATTCCCTTAATAAAAAAACATTAGGGACGTTTTATAACAAACACGAAAAGTTCGTTGGGGTAATATGACATTTTCCCAATTATATATGTCAAAATCACAAGTTGAATGAAATATATAACAAAATTAGATACATGTGAATACACAAAAACTGAAAAACATGTGTAACGCCCGATTTCCAAATCGGATCAATTTTGGGTTTCGAGGGGTCAAAGGCATGGTTTTTGGGTAAAACCATGGCTCACCACGTGAACATAGAGAGGTCACGATGTGAGTAGTGATCAATAAAATTATGGATTTAAACTGTGCTCACGATGTGAGCAATAAGAGCTCACGACGTGAGATACGCTGTAGCCCACGCCCACGATCTTTTAGGGTTTTCTTCATATTTAAACCTAATAAACTTCATTTTAGGGTTCCAAAACAGCCTCCTTTGTCCCTAAGCTCAGTAAAACCCTAACCCTAGCCTCTCATCATGATTCTTGAACTTTTGGTGGAGTTTTGGTGGCTTGGAGAGGAAGAGATCACCATGGAAGCATAGTTTCAGCTTGGAAGTTTCACTTGCAATCCTTAGCTACACTTCTGGACCAACCTGAGTTATCAAGATCCAAGCTTTATGTTTCCTCTTTTCTAGATCTAAGGTTTTATGCATATTTATCGAAGATCTTGAGAGTTAGAGTGTTGGGACTCCATAAAGTTAGCAACTTTATGAGTCCTTAGGGTCCTTTGATGCTTATATGTCATGGATCTGAAGTTTGAAGTATGTTTGAGTCCATGCTTGAGAAATTACTTCCTTTCCTTCATGAATGACCTAGTTTGAGCTCAAGTCTTGTATTGGACATGCAAGACCTTAAAGCATTAATTTTTATGATCCTAGGAGTGTTAGGAAGCCTCCTGGAAAAGATGGAGTAGTGGCTTAATGGATTAAGAAGTTTTTGGATCGAATTAGCACTAAGATGAATCTCACGACGTGCGGAATATGCATGTTACCTCGTGAGGAGTGTAAGACCCGACTATTTTGTCATGTAGTGGCTCACGACGTGAGCCATAGATGGTCACATTGTGAGGATCTGCTGACTGTTGACTTTTGTTGACCGTTGAATTTTTGACCAAGTTGACTTTGGGTCAAACTTGAGGATTTTGGGCTATTGATTGAGATTATATCTGGTTCTGGTATTAGTGGATTCGTGAGAACAAGTGGTACTGAAAAATATATTGTATTTTAGTGTTTCAGAGTTCTTCGATTCATGTGAGTTTTCCTCACTGTACTGATGGCTCGAAGGCACATAGACCGACCCACTTGGTTATGTATCCTGGTATATAGGATGTTGTTATGTTGCATTGATCTGTTAGATATGTATTGTGGTATATAGGATGTTGTTATGTTTTAGTGATCTGTTAGATCTGTATCCTGGTATATAGGATGTTGCTATGTTGTAGTAATCTGTTAGATTTGTATCATGGTATATAGGATGTTGCTATGTTGTAGTGATCTGTTAGATCTGTATCCTGGTATATAGGATGTTGCTATGTTGTAGTGATCTGTTAGATCTGTATCCTGGTATACAGGATGTGACTATGCGGTGGTGATTTGTAGATCTGTATGGCTACATGTGCTTGCTAGATATTGATTGTTATGATATATGTTTATGTGATATGGTTGATTGGGTTGAGGTGGTCCATCATGCAATATATCCAAGGCGGTCCATTCAGGCCGAAGGCGAAGGGCGGTCCAGATAGGCTGTAAGCCTGGTACGGCGGTCTAGTCATGCTGAAGGCTCTAAGAGCGGTCCAGATAGTTTGTAGGCCCAACACGGTGGTACAGTTAGGTTGAAGGCTCATATATGCATGTGGTTATTTGTATGGTTGTATGGTGGTACTTTGGGGGGGCGGGGGCTCACTAAGCTTTGTGCTTACCGTTTCAGTTTAATGTTTTAGGTACTTCAGATGATCGTTGCAAGGAGAAGGCGTGATCGTGCACATCCTTCTGGTTTTTATGATATTAGGTTTTGGGACACTCTAATTATTGAAATACACTTTTGAAACAATGGTTTTGGGTTGTTTTTGAAAAGTTAAAAATTATTGTAATTTTTGGGATGTTATAACACACAATGGTCTCACTTCGTAAATAATTACTGAAAATTTAAGATATATATATATATATATATATATATATATATATATATATATATATATATATATATATATATATATAAAATCATATGTGCATGTGTTAAATAATAAATCATTAAGTATATTATAAATAATAATCACGGAGTTTGGCAAGTTTTACAACACTGCTCGCTTCAGTAAGGGGCCGATCAGGGAGTACTCGGATTCTGTAACTTTTACCTATAAAGGGCCGAGTAGGGAGTACTTGGCCGAGTAATCGGCCAACTCGACGAGTTTTACAACACTGGGTTTAACCATTAAATGCGTTTGATTTGTTAAGTTTTAGTCCCAAAATCAGTCAAAAGCATGGAAATCATTTAGCTAAAAAACGAGTTCGAACCATTTAGAATTGAGAAATTACAACCAATAGCCTTATCTCTATAAATAACAATTTTCCTCAACTTCTCTCTACAAACCCTAGAAACACCAACTCTACCATCAACTGTCGCCCTCACTACCTACACCATCAATTGTTGTCGCCGTTAGCCCCTTACCACCTCCACTGTAGCCCTTACTCCCTCCTCCATCAGCCTTCGTAGCACTCACCACCTCCGTCATCGTCGCCGTTTGAATAGAAAATGTGAAAGAATTATAAGAAAAATAGAAAACAAGAAACATGAAAACATACGAGTAGAAAGTGGGAAAGAAAGCTAGCTTTCATTTGTTTTAATGATTTCAAGAGAATCACAAATCTAGGTCCTTTGTTCATCTAATTTTGTGTTCTGGTTTTGATTTTACATGTTGAAATTTAATTTTGTGAAATATGAGATTTGAAATATGTTTTTTTGAAATGTGATTTGTGTTTGAACTTTGAAGTTATCATTGTTAGAAGGTTAAATTGATAATTTTCCTATTCATCTAATTCATTCAACAACCATACCAAACTACGCTGAATCATCCATACATTTTAATGGTTCAACATTTAATCATTTATATCTCCTCATGTGCCTTAGTATTGATTTATCCACTGCTTTATTAACCTCTCATTTGGACTTATTATATCCCTCTTTCCCTCAATATTTTTTCCCATCCTTGATACTCGATACAAACTCCTTAAAGCAAGTTTTTTTACATCGACCTTAGCTTGGACCTCCTCGCTCCTCACTCCACGACCATGATTCTTTTTGCTCCGTAGTGTTCCCTATCAGTATCTCAAGTGTGTTTTATGAAACCCCTTTAATGGTTTCCACCACATTATTATATGATTGATCAACATTCCTAGAGAAAAAGACATCAAAAATCGCTTTAAAGAACACCTTGCAGTCCATACACATTTTAATGTCACGTTTTTGCACCAAGATATAGTTAATTTGGGAATAGCAACCCCTACTTCGGAAGGTAACTATATGAGCATCCATATAAAGAAAGAGTTTGTTACTATTAAATCTTGTGTAATTTCAAACTCAAGTCGCGAACATCTTTTACTCATCAATCTCTCTTCCTATACGAAAATTAAAGTCTCCCCCTACAATCACTCATGGGTCTTCTAGGATGCTCCTCTATATGTATCATCTAATGAATCCTAAAACATCTCTTATCAGACTCCCTCAACCGAACATACAGAGAGTGCGCACAAACCACATTCACCTCTCCTCATCCGATATATCCCTAGCCACCATGATCTTATCACTACATTCACCCTTTCCTACATAACAGACAATCTCAGAATAAGTGATTATTTTTCCAAAATTTAAAGAAAATAATTACTTATTTTTTTGTATCATAAAAAAGTGATAGTTATATTGTTAACCTTTGTAAACTGATTATTATCTATAAATGTGTAACATCCCTAAAATTACACAAAGATTTTTCGTTTAAAATAGATTAACCAATTAAAACGTTATACCTAAAATCATTAAGTGGCATTCATTTTTTTTTTTGGAAAACATAATGTTAACAGGGTTGAATTACAAAATAGCAGAAACTAATATCTTCGATGCGTGCGTATAGTGTAACGCTCTCACTTTTCAGTAGACATTTCGCGGATATATCCTCATTTATATTATCGAATTAATGTCAATTGTATTATATATAAATAAATAAATGAGAAATGTTATTACATGTTATGTGTATAGGAAGTGTTCTTTGTATATAATATTGTATTTATGTTATATGACTAAATATTACAACGATATAATATTTGTATAATACAGTTAAAAATGTAATGAAAATCTAAAAATATCAATAAAAATAAAAATATAATTAGAATAAACTATTTAAACAAAAGTCGACGTACTAATAAATAAGAAAGAATAGATATAAAGTAATCCTAAATATGACTTCGTATGAGGAAGTTATGATATTTCGAAGTTTCGATTTCAACACAATACAACTATAAGCGTCATAAAAATCAAATCGAAAATCGGTTACTCGTTGGACAAAACAATCTAAAGGAAAGTTGTAGTATTCTTCAATATGAAATCGACAATATAAATACTGTCAAAAATGGAGTTCGTATGAAGAAGTTATGATTTTTCGAAGTTTTGAGTGCGACACAGTACAAAAGTGTGCGATATAGTAATCAACCTAAAAATCGATTGATTGTTAGCCGAAACAATCTAAATGAAAGTTGTACTACTTTTCAATACGAAATCGACGATATAAAGAACATTGAAAATAGAGCTCATATGAAGAAGTTATGAGTTTCGCAACATCATTTATAGTGTAAGCCCTCTTGAACCATAAAACGAAAAATAAAGTGCTAATTGCGAACAAAGTCTAAATGAAAGTTGTAGTACATGCCGATAGGAATGCGTGGATAGAAAATCCATCGGAAACGTAGTCAGTATGCGAAAGTTATGATTTGTAAAGAAATATTAAATCTGGACCAACGAGGAGTCAACACGTGGCACCACTAGAGGGCGACACGTGTCGCAGTTAGAGACAACCCTTCCTCCCCAAACCTTGCAGCTAGATCTTGACACATGGCAAGGCACGGCGCACCCCCTGAAATATATATATATATATATATATATATATATATATATATATATATATATATATATATATATATATATATATATATATATATATATGCTCGTTTTTATACTCATTTGGGTGCCAAATTCTCTTTAAATCTCTTCCAAACTCTCCCGATTTCTCAAGGCCAAATCTTAGGACTTCTTAGGTGTTAGTAGCGAAGCTCTGAAGTGCTAGAGAGCCCGGAGAAATAGAGCTTTCGGTTTCGAAGTTCTGCTCGTGCAATTTTAGGTTTTCACTAAATAACCTATAAGTTGAGTTATGATTACCGTCCTTTGAGTATAACTTATATTGATGTTTATAATCATTATTATGAACTTATAAATAAGATTTATCAGTAATACCAGTCGTTATACCGACCAATCTACTTACGGGAATGATGTCTAGGTCATATCAATGAAGTGTTTAAAGTGGATTTTCCAAACAGTATATCTTTATATGCCAAACAGATCATGTTGGATTAGGTGTCTAAGCCCATAACTATAATTGGTATGTACTTGAATTGATAGCAGTACAGTCCTTTTGGGTTGCCCTCAACCTAGCAACTGGACAAGGAAATTATGAAAGGAGAGATATTAATTTATAAGATTAATGAATTAATATAAATGATTTATTAATATGTTAAAAGATTAATATATTAATAAGAAATCATTATGTTTAATTAATTGTTAACCAGAAATTAATCAGAATTGATTTTGGGGTTAAAAGAATTAATTATAAGGTGCAGGGACTAGTTTGCAATTATCTAATAGTTGAGTGGAAGGCTCTAGAACCCCCTTGGAAGAGGGTGGACGAAATCTTTAGGGGAAACCCTAATAATTTCGTCCATAGGGGCTTGGATAAGGCCCTTGGGTTTGCTTAGGCCCTAAGCAAAGGATAACTAGGGTTTCCCTTAAACCCTAGATCCCTCAGCTATATAAGGAGCCTCCTGGTTCATGTTTTTGGGACTGATTTCTTTGGAAGAAACCCTAAGGCCGAAATTGCATACTCTCTCCATCCTCTCTCCTCCAAGTTTCCTTCTTGCTAGTTCTTGGGTGTGATTCCATTAGAGGCATTACATTTGTGGTGCTAAGCTTCCAAGAAGATCAAGATCAAGATCAAGAGGATTATCAATTGTTTGCTATAACAATTGAAAGGTATGTAAACCCTAAACCCTAGTTTGTTAATTTCGAAATTAGCCTCTCTCCTCTAGGGTTCTTGTTTTGCAATTCAAAGTTATATGTTCAATAGTTAAAACATAGATCCAAAGTAGGTTGCATGTGAACTTAGGAATTGTTTTTCTAGTTTATTTGTTGTACCTAAAACCCATCAGTGGTATCAGAGCCATTGTTGTTTTAAATTGAATTGCTATAAAAGTTGAATTGCAAATTAGGGTTGATAGCCATTAAACCCTAAAGGCCAAATTTTCGCAATTAGGGTTTTGGATTGAAGGGTTTTCGAAAACCCTAGCCTCCAAAGAACCCTAATCGAAATTAGGGTTAGGGTTTTGAAAACCCTAGCCTCCTCCCTTATGAATTTCGAAATATGCTAGAGGATAACTAGGGTTTCTTGTTTTTGGATAATTGTTACTTAATTAGATTAATTGGATAATTATCCTTACCCTATTTTTCGAAATTTAGAGGGATAAGGATTAGGATTAAATTAATGGATTAATTTAATTAGATAATCCTTACAAGATTTAATAATTTGATTAATAGTTAATTAAAAGATAAATATTAAATCTAGTTAATTGGTTTATTTAAATTTAAATTTAATAGCTTAAATTTCGAAATTTATAAACCCTTGAAGTTTTAAAATGTTTTAAAACACACCTTATATATATTATAATTAAAAGTTTAATATTATATATGTATAAGAATATGGTCAGTCAAATCGCTAGTATGCCTCATTCACGAAGCTAATCTATAAGGGGGGTATAAGGAAACTGCCTATAAAATGGTAGTTGAATGGGTGTCCACTCTCACCCACCGCTTCCTTGATTAGTGGAGGGTCGTTAGCAGAACGGATTTGATAGGACAACTACTTCTCATTAAAAGTATAATGATATTAAAAGTACTAGAACATTATTTTCAAAAATCCCAACTCTAGTTACTTTAGGAAAAATGTGAAAAGTATGCTAATCCATGAAATTGCACATTATGCTTTATTGGTCGTTAGTGGAGCGTGTGTGGTTAACCAGCACACTAAAAGGCACTAATAAAGAGTAGTAATGGGTATCTCATAATTGTCATTTTGATGGAGCGTGTGTGGTTTACCAGCACATCAATAGTTAATGATAAAGACATTGAGGTTACCAAGCACATTTGCATGGTTATTCACATCTTGTTTGTGATCCTCGGCATCCCAGTCACAAATAGAAGAGCATAATCTGAGATTAAAACATGCCATTGAATAGTTTCAATGTATCTCAAAAGAATTAGGAATTTCACTTCGTTTGTTTCGTCTAATGGTGGAATTGGTGAATCGTCATTCGCCTACCTTTATGAAATTTGCACTTGGATCTCGGCATCCCATTTCTGAGTTGTGAATCTTCATAGTTGGATCCTAACCTTGATATTATATCTTTGGGTTATTCTATTAAGGTATCTTGAAATCTAACTAAAACTTTCTTTCTTTTCAGATGTCTACTCCTGGAAACACTTCTACTTCATCCTCCTCCAACCAGAACTTCTCCTTGCTCAATATATGCTCCAAAGTCGTTATGGATGGCTCAAACTATAACGATTGGATGCGCAACATCAAGATGGCTCTTCGTTTCGAGAACAAAGAATATGTTCTTGAAAAGGAGCTCAAAGAGCTTGATGAGAATGAAGCTACTCCTGAAGATCTTGCTGCCTACAAGAAACATTACGATGATGCTACCAAAGTGGCATGCATCATGGTGGCAACTATGTCCCCAGAACTGCAGAGGTACTATGAGGACTACTGGCCTTTCGAGATGAACAAGGACCTTATGGAAAAGTACCATAAGCGAGCTCGTCAAGAAAAGTTCGAAGTAGTCAAGTCACTCATGGCTTGCAAGATGAAAGATGGGGAGTCGGTTGTGTCACATGTGCAAAGAATGCAACGCTACATAGAGCGTTTGGTCAAGCTCAATATTCACTTTGATGAGGAATTGGCCATTGACATGGTCTTGAACTCACTTCCTGAATGTTATGGTCAGTTTATTCTAACTTACCATTTGAACAATACTGAGTAGACCTTGGCCCAATTGCACAACTTGTTGCAGACAGCTGAGGCAGGGATGAAGGGTAAAAGTATACCCTCCACACCTGCTAGTGCCCCTGTTTTGGCTATTGGACAGGGAAAGGGGAAAAAGAGGAAAGGTCCTCCCAAGCAAAACTGGAAGAGCAAGGCTCAAGCTGGGTCATCTAGTAATGGCCCAAAGGCTAAGCCCAATGGTTCCACTCCCCATGTTTCTGATCCAAAAGAGGCAGTTTGCTTTTACTGCAACCAAAAAGGGCATTGGAAGAGATCTTGCCCACAATATCTGCAAGATATCAAGGATGGCAAAGTGAAGCCATCTTCGGCAGGTATTTACACTATTTCTGCTAATAACTCATTATCTTCTCGTTCATGGGTCCTTGATACAGGATGTGGTTTTCATATCTGTTCTGATTTGCAGGGTCTAAAGGAAAGTGAGGAGATAGAGCGAGGAAGGATAAACCTGATCATGGGAAACAGAAAGTCTTCACCAGTAACCAAGATCGGAGTTTATCAGCTTCTGCTTAGTAATGATGTTAGATTAGATTTAATAAATTGTTGCTATTCGTCTGAGATGACGAGAAACATTATTTCATTTCATGCATTGTTCAGACAAGGTTTTACATATTCTTTTAATGATTTGAATGGTTCAATTTCTGTTTATAAGAATGGTGTTTTTATGTTTGAAGCTTTGCCTTGTAATGGTGTGTATGAAACAGTGACTTGTGTTGATAGCTTAGGAAATAGTGTACTTAATATTGACTTGTCTAATAGTGTAGACAAGGCATGCTTGTGGCATTGTCGTCTTGGACACATTAACAAGAAACGCATAGCCCAACTCCAAAAGGATGGAGTGTTGGAATCATTTGACCTAAAGTCAGATGATATGTGTGAATCTTGTCTTTTGGGAAAGATGACAAAATCACCATTCACAGGGTCTTGTGAAAGAGGTGAAGGTCTGTTGGATCTCATACACACAGATGTGTGTGGGCCCTTTAGATCAACTACAAGAGATGCTAATCGATTCTATGTGACTTTCACTGACGATTATAGCAGATATGGATATATCTACTTGATCAAGCATAAGTCAGAAACTTTTGAAAAGTTCAAAGAGTTTAAACATGAAGTCGAAAATCAATTGGGCAGAAAGATAAAGATACTTAGATCCGATAGAGGCGGGGAGTATCTTAGTATCGAGTTTAACGACTATCTGAAAGAATGTGGGATAGTCTCACAATTGACTCCTCCTAGGACACCACAGTTAAATGGTGTAGCTGAGAGGCGCAATCGAACCTTGTTAGACATGGTTCGTTCTATGATGAGTCGGGCTTCGCTTCCTATTCACTTCTGGGGGTATGCCTTAGAGACAGCCGCCCACATCCTCAATCTTGTCCCTACAAAGAAGGTTGCCAAAACACCTCACGAAATGTGGACAGGGAAAGTTCCCTCGTTAGCACATATTAAAGTCTAGGGTTGTGAAGCTTTCGTAAGACGAGAGACTCACGACAAGCTAGCAGCTAGAAGTGAGAAATGTGTTTTCATTGGTTACCCAAAGCAGTCTTTTGGATATTTGTTCTACAGGCCTAGTGAAAACGTGGTCTTTGTAGCACGAAGAGGAGTCTTTCTTGAAAGAGAGCTCATATTCAAAGAGGACAGTGGGAGCACTATTGACCTTGAAGAAATTCAAGATTCAGCCAATGAAGGAACCTTAGATGACACTAGCACTCAACCAGAGGAAACAGTTCCTGTTGAACCAATCGATAACTCATTACCTCTTAGAAGATCCGCTAGGGTGAGTGTGCCACCTGAGTTGTATGGTTTTCATATTACTTCAGATGGTGACACATTCATAAGTGACAGAACACTGGTAAACTTAGATGAACCAGTCACTTATAAGGAAGCAATGGCAGGCCCAGAGGCTTCCAAGTGGAAAGAGGCAATGGACAGCGAGATTAAGTCCATGTATGACAACCAAGTTTGGAATTTGGTTGATAGTGCACCAGGTCGTAAGATAGTTGGGTGCAAATGGATCTTCAAGAAGAAGACAGACATGGATGGAAATGTACACACATTCAAGGCTCGACTGGTTGCAAAAGGTTTCACTCAAACCCCAGGGGTTGACTATGATGAGACCTTCTCGCCAGTGGCTAAGATTAAATCTATTAGGATATTGCTCGCCATAGCTGCCTTTCATGATTATGAAATCTGGCAGATGGATGTCAAAACTGCTTTCCTTAATGGGAAGTTGGCTGAAAATGTTTATATGAGTCAGCCAGAGGGTTTTGTTGATGCAAAGTTTCCCAATAGAGTGTGCAAGCTTGAGAAATCCATTTATGGATTGAAACAAGCATCTCGCAGTTGGAATCTTTGCTTCCATGAGAAAGTCAAAGAGTTTGGTTTCTCTAGAAGTGAAGATGAGTTTTGTGTGTATATCAAGGCTAGTGGGAGTATAGTAACTTTTCTGGTGTTATATGTCGATGACATATTACTCATTGGTAACGACGTTCCAACCTTGAAAGAGGTTAAGTCTTGGCTTGGAAAGTGTTTTGCAATGAAAGACCTTGGAGAAGCTGCCTATATTCTTGGGATTAGAATATTGAGAGATAGAAAGAAGAGACTAATTGGACTTAGTCAGAGCACATACTTGGATAAGGTACTAAAGAGGTTTAGTATGGAAAATTCCAAGAAGGGAGAGCTACCTATCCAGAGCAATACCAAATTGAGTAAGACTCAATGCCCGAGTACAGATGTTGAAATAGATGACATGAGTCGTGTACCTTATGCTTCCGCTGTCGGATCGATCATGTACGCTATGACATGTACTCGCCCTGATGTGGCATTTGCTTTGAGCATGGTCAGTCGCTATCAGGGAAACCCAGGTAGAGCTCATTGGATAGCAATTAAGAATATACTCAAGTATTTGCGAAGGACAAAGGACTGGGTCCCTGTGCTTGGTGGCAGTGATACTTTGAGAGTAGATGGTTACAGTGATGCCAGCTTTCAGACGGATAGAGATAACTTCCGTTCTCAGTCAGGCTGGGTGTTTTTACTGAATGGAGGAGCAGTTACTTGGAAGAGTTCCAAGCAAAATACGGTGGCTGATTCTACTTGTGAATCAGAGTACATAGCAGCAAGTGAAGCGTCGAAAGAAGCAGCTTGGTTGAGGAACTTCATCGGGGATCTCGGAGTTGCTCCAACCATCCAGGAGCCTATGGAACTGTTCTGCGATAATGAAGGAGCGGTTGCCTTGACAAAGGAACCAAGAGATCATGGTAAGACCAGACATATCGACAGAAAGTACCATTTCATCAGACATAGAGTAGAAGAAGGCCATCTTATAGTAAAGAGGGTGTCATCTGAAGATAACCCAGCAGATCCTCTCACAAAGGGTCTGAGTAGGGCTAAGCATATTCAGCATGCTCGGAGCATAGGACTGAAAGATGATATTAGTTTTAGTAGTTAGATTAGTTTTTGAAACTTGTAACAAAGTAAATGTAATTGACTTTTTGGTGATTAAATAATAAAGTATTATTTATAAGTTTGGCTACTACCTTTTGTCGATTGTTTATTATTGTGTTTCATTTTTGCATGTTTTACTTCCTGAATAATGAGATTATTCAAACTCCACAGTCGCTCGTACTCTTGGAAGTAAGTAGTGAATTAAGACTGTCATGAATTGGATTGCAGATTGTCTAAGGATAGACATGGCAATAGAATTGCTGCAACGTTCATGAGTACTCAGAAATTGAGATTTGAGTATTGGATAAACCCTCGCTCAGAGTATTACTTCATGGAATTCATCACGAGTAATACTGAGACGATAATATCCTATAATCTTGAAACGAAGATATATGAGTTGTAATTTACAAGTCGGTTGTGCATTGGTGATACGAAAACGCATCAGTAACTTGGTGTTATAAAACGTATTGTCATGCATAATTTGATGAGTAAAAGATACAAGCATATGAGTCAACGTTTATTCGTTCCTTTTGCCCTAACAGGAAAAGCGATATCTGTGGGCCCCTCGATGATTTGGTGTTGACTTATGTGCTGGGCCCAGCCAGGACTAAATTGATGTGTTCGATTAGAAGTCCTACATCATCACAAATCAGGAATCGGGAAACATAGATTCTGGATAAACAGATTGATTACATTCCATGTCTTTTGTCTGGGGATATCAAGCAGAACGAAGGGTTATATGATCACTTATCTTAGGACACGTAACTGACTGGGTCAGAGTTCGGCAGCAGCTTTTGGAAGCTACAATTTGCTGGTCAAATTTAGAAGGCATACTAGCAATTATAGTTACAGACTTATCCAAGTGGGAGGCTATTGGATTAGGTGTCTAAGCCCATAACTATAATTGGTATGTACTTGAATTGATAGCAGTACAGTCCTTTTGGGTTGCCCTCAACCTAGCAACTGGACAAGGAAATTATGAAAGGAGAGATATTAATTTATAAGATTAATGAATTAATATAAATGATTTATTAATATGTTAAAAGATTAATATATTAATAAGAAATCATTATGTTTAATTAATTGTTAACCAGAAATTAATCAGAATTGATTTTGGGGTTAAAAGAATTAATTATAAGGTGTAGGGACTAGTTTGCAATTATCTAATAGTTGAGTGGAAGGCTCTAGAACCCCCTTGGAAGAGGGTGGACGAAATCTTTAGGGGAAACCCTAATAATTTCGTCCATAGGGGCTTGGATAAGGCCCTTGGGTTTGCTTAGGCCCTAAGCAAAGGATAACTAGGGTTTCCCTTAAACCCTAGATCCCTCAGCTATATAAGGAGCCTCCTGGTTCATGTTTTTGGGACTGATTTCTTTGGAAGAAACCCTAAGGCCGAAATTGCATACTCTCTCCATCCTCTCTCCTCCAAGTTTCCTTCTTGCTAGTTCTTGGGTGTGATTCCATTAGAGGCATTACATTTGTGGTGCTAAGCTTCCAAGAAGATCAAGATCAAGATCAAGAGGATTATCAATTGTTTGCTATAACAATTGAAAGGTATGTAAACCCTAAACCCTAGTTTGTTAATTTCGAAATTAGCCTCTCTCCTCTAGGGTTCTTGTTTTGCAATTCAAAGTTATATGTTCAATAGTTAAAACATAGATCCAAAGTAGGTTGCATGTGAACTTAGGAATTGTTTTTCTAGTTTATTTGTTGTACCTAAAACCCATCAGATCATATCTCCGATATGATCCTAGTTTGTTGTTTTATTAGCTATAAGTCAATATTTTGTTTGGGATTATTGACAAATCTGAGAAACTATAATTGTGATCGTGAATAATATAAACGATAACTAAACATATTAATATTTATATATACGTTCTTTTAAAATAAAAAACTGATTATTAATATGATTTAATATCATTAAATTATTATGGGCTTGAAAACCTTATGTATCTCACCAGGTTTTCCTAAACCAGACCCACTCAATTTATGTGCATCATAGGTAGAAGAACTAAGGCCGCTAGAAATTAAATAGGATGCCAAGTAAAATAAGAGACGAGTCTGTAATAGTTTTTATGACCTTTAAGTATTTGCATTGTAATCTATGTTGGATATTAATTATGACATCCTTGGTATTTTAATATAATGAAACAATATTTTTTATCTCAAAATGTTTTATTAAACTGGGATTTTTCGCAACAAAGACAACTCAATATTTTAAAGCGTAAAGAAAAAGTTTTAATTGGTTTTGAAAAATGGGGGATGTCACATATAGTCCCTCCAAACTCTTCACACCAATAACCCGCAAACACATTTAATACACAACTATAAGCATAAAGGCTAGAGAGTTCCTAATATGTCATATATTCCACCATACAAAACATACATGCAAAGCCTTCAGTTCCAGCACCGATCTGCTAAGTCTCCTATCCACAAGCATATAGATACATATCATTCATACATATCATCTACTGGCACTCTGCCACTAGCTCTCTGCCACCACTTCTACCGACTCTCAGTAGCCACTACTACCGGCTCCCAACCGCCACAACTTCCGACTTTTATATGCTCTGCAATCATTGACCTCTCGTTGGAACCACATCCATACCGAGATAATGTTAATACTGAAAACCACCTCATAAACACGTAGTCATATGTAGTCGAGATTTAGATAAACATGCGATCCTACTCTAAAGCCACAACCAAAAAAAGAACAAGAAAGAGAGCCTAGACAAAGAGTTCTCAGGTTATCCGACTTAAACTACATACAACCCCTAGGGAATCCACTCAATGATCAGCCAATACTATCATTACCCTAGCCAAACATGACACCTAATAGTGTTATACAATCAACATGCAAGACCTTACCAGTCTAGCATACCACGACACCAAGTGTCCCATACTGCACCTACATAACAAGGAGTTATCCTAGTCAACTAACACACACACACATACATATATATATATATATATATATATATATATATATATATATATATATATATATATATATATATATATATACACTCTTTCAATACCATTGTTCTAACATACAAATGATATACAATGTCATACATGGCATATTGAAAAAAACTCACTTGATTCGTAGAAGACTACATCTCAACTCGCGAAATCTAAAAACCGGTGATGTCAAGACTCCTTATGCTAATCATACACATAATAAAACCCTAATTAACAATTAATGTAATAACTTATTTCACAAGGAGTCTTGGTTCATAATTAATCATTTGTTGTGCCCCCAGGGTCACCTTACATTGGTCGTGAGAGTTTACAATTCCTTCACGGTTTATTCAACCTGGAGACAACAAACAACTCGTAAGCTAATTGACCGGGAAGGGATCCTGGACCAACGCTCTGATGATAAATTCATAAATGACCTCAAGAATGTATATTGTGAGTCAAAATGAGACTTAATGTGATGTGAGTATGGTTACGTACCTTGTCTATTAATCCTTGTCACTTATTTATAGTCGATGTTATAAGGTTACGACCTCTTCACTTACGAAGCAGGTTTTCCATCTTATCACATTAATGGTCGTATTTCCGAAGGTACACTTTTATGTACTTACTAGCCATTTAACAGTTGTTTCTTGTTGATCAGAGGATTCATCGGTCAAATATCATAATAAATGTTGTTCTCTTTGAGTCCTAATGTACCATGATACTGTTGTGACATTATCTCGTATCTTAGTTGTTATTTTCTATGGTATGGTACTCGTGTATAGTTCGGTATGCATGTGATTCGGTACATATCTAGTTTGGTAGATATCTAGTTCGGTAGAGTGAGGGTATATGTGTAGCGTTAGGCTAGACTATACCCTATTAAGTCCCCTTAGTTTGGATTGTTTCTTTTCTTCAACAAGTAACAATTCAAATTTAAAAGTCTTGCTAAGTAACTGATAGCCGGATAAGGATAGACACTTGAATTAAATTTTCAAGTGACGGTTCGGCGGCCTCTAGCATTCTTCATTGCCTATAACCGTCTCCTCAGTTCTTTTCCATTTAAAGGGTCTACAGTGTATCACTGTCACTTTGTCTGTTTCATACATGTAGCTTTCCTTGATTCCCTATAAATAGCATTCTTGCTTGGTTACTTTTCTTCACCTCATGTGACCATTTTCAAATTACCCTTCGCTCTCATCTTTTTGTTTTCACTTTTTCATTTTACTCCCCCATGGATAGTAAATAAATTTTGAGTATTCATACCATGAAATCCAAACTTACCCCTAAGAATCTTTCTGATATCATGAAGAAGTATCATATTGATCGTGAATTCAATCCGTGTTTGCCCGATCATGTAGATGTCATTATTGACGCTCCATAAGGTTTTATTATAGTATACCGGATTTTATTTAGATCGGGTTTATGATTGCCAGCATTTGACTTCTTTAATGACAGTCTTGGATTACTATCATCTGCACATCACTCAAACTTCCCAATGGTTTTCGAAAAATCGTCTGCTTCGTGATGCTATGTTCTGCTCTATACGTTACGCCTTCTATCACCTTATTCCGCAATTTCTACATTACCATGCCCAATGGTGATTAGGTATCTTTCTCCCTTTTCCATGGCCTGGTGGAGATTTGCGACAGCCTTCCTACTTTAATAAAGTATTGGAAGGAAAAGTTCTTCTTCATCTGATCTTCTGCTTTTGTTGGGCGCATGTTTAATGGTGCTATTGCTGACAGGGCTATCGATTATTCTCCTGATTTATCTCTTGAAGAACAAAGTATTGCAGATCGTTTATCGGATAATTTCGTCAAGTGGGTCGATCCTAAAGAAATAATGCTAGGTATGGCGAGGATAAGCTCTTACTGGAACAAATTGGGGAAGAAACTCATGGAAACCCTAGAGGTTCGTGAAATTACTCGGCTAGAGCGGTTATGTGACATCCCCCGTTTTTCAGAACTAATTAAAACATTTTCTTTATGCTTTATAAAATTAAGATGCGGGAATTCCTAGTTAAACAAAACATTTGTGAGATAACAAAAGTTATTTCATTTATTTAAAAACTTTTAGGATGCCATCCTTCATATCTAAACATACATTGTAACATAAATACTGAAAGGTCCAGAAACTACTTATTACAGGGACATCTCTTTATTTCACTCAGCATCCTAACTAGACCTCGACAATATTACATCCATTACCTGTGATGCACAAAATGAGTGGGTTGTTTTTAGGAAAACCTAGTGGGATGAATAGGGTTTTCAAGGCCATAATATATTAATGATAATAAATAATTTCATTCCTGCAAATAATGATGTCAAATTATATATATATATATATATATATATATATATATATATATATATATATATATATATATATATATATATATATATATATATATATATATATATATATATAATTTGACCTAAGACCAACTACCCAACCCAACCGATCTTCATAGATCCTAAAGCAACAATTATCTGGAGGAATCACCCAACCCAATGACTCATCTGAGCAACTGTTTGACTAGACTGCCAGGGGATTCCTTGGCCAGTGTAAGTCTTATAAAGGCAACCGATGTTCAGAGATTTGATAAATATAGTATCCTATTTTATCTACGTCCATGGGTTATAAGTCCATGCTAGCAACATAATTCACTAGACTACCTAGAATAGGCAAGTGTTGTCATCTACTCTGGTTGATGACCCATACATACTTGCCATTTGTCTGATCCGGACCCATAATTTCTGGTCATCCAAGAAAGAGGAGGACTTCACTCCGTTCTGATCTCACATTCTACCCCAACTATGAGACCTAGTCGATATAAATCTTAATCTTAAACTTAAGGCAATACTTATAACTAAAGGCAATTAATTCCCAATACAGTTTCTAATCCAGTTATCCTATTTATACAAATAACACATAGCACAGATAATACAAGTAAATATTTAATATTACTTAATAATATGAATACTTTTTAAATTAGGATTATGTTCTCGATAATAACTACGCACTCGCCTGACAAGGTGTCTGGTGATTGGTGAATCGGGCAGAGCTTCTTACACCTTTTCCAAAAGATATAGATGTATATAACTCTAAGTCTTAGTCTAATTTAATACTTCATCGAACTATTATCCTACGGGTTTAGATTCCTCAATAATCCTAAAGTCTACTTCAAGATCTATCATGTAAGGATCAGCTAGGTGGGACAGTCGGGAGGCAGGACCATTTCGACATATAGCCTTTTATGAAATCTAACAACCAAACCGAAGTGACCATTCTAGGAACCTCTCCCGTAAGTAGATAAATCAATATTATGACATGGGATCATTGATAAATGTTAATTATAAGTTCCTAGTAACAACTTATAATTATAATCATAATTTATACGGAGGCAGAGTAAGTGTAGCTCACTTACAGAGTACTATTGATGACAACCGAGATCTAAGCGGGCATAATACTAACTCAGGATCTCCTACTCGAAGACTACTACTCAGTTGAGTACTCAAGGGTGTCGCAGGGCTTCGTCGCAGGCCAGAAACGAGGGAAAACAAGACTAAAATAGGGTAGAACTCGAGAATCGGCTGTAGGGGTGGGGAAATAGCAGGAGGGACTGATTGGTATTTATAGGAGGAATTATTGGGATGCATAACGCACACCATAGAGGCGCGCTATGAACAATGGTGATGTGGCTCCTCAGGCATGCTTACACGTGGCACAAATTGGGTGGGGTTGCGTGGCAGCTTCTAGAAGCTTGAGCACGTTGAACATGCTTATACCGAACTTTAGATTTTCAAAATTTCATAACTTCTTCATATAAACTCTGTTTTCGGTGTTCATTATATCCCCAGAAAGCCCTCGACAAGATCTACAACTTTCGTTTAGACTCTGTTGGCTAATTTTGACTTTATTTATTTCACACATGCTTAGACTGTTAAAGCCCGTATAAACTGCATAACTTTCTCATCCGGTGTCTGTTTTTGACAGACCTTATATCGTTGGACTCCTATTAACGAGATCTTCAACTCTCATTTAGATTGTTTTCGCTAAAAAGCCGACCAATTTAAAATTCGATTTCTGAGTTGTATACTGCTATGCTGAATATTAGAAAAATCATAACTTACTTTAATGAATTCAGATTTAGACGTTCTCTATATGCACACTCTTGATTTAATGATTACTTCCAATCCCTATGGTCTAGATACCACTGGGCCCGTGATGCCAAGAAGAAAGTCGGAGTAGAGTAAATTGTTTTCATGGAAGGAGTAATGAATCGTCCTGACAAGTTGATCGATCTATTTTCCCCTAAACGAAAAAGGACCACTCATAGTGGTGTAGCGAAAAGTCATGGTCTATCACTCTCAAGTAGTCAAACTTCGTCTGAATCCTTGAATCCAGAGCCTTCTTTTGGAAACACCTGCAACAACTACTCTTCATGAGTGTCTTGTTATCACTGATCCTGAACTAAAGTGTGCTGAAGAAAAACTCGCTTCCTCCGATGATGAAACTCCAAACTCTGAGATTTCCCTTCATCCTACTTTAGGGGCTTCCCCTGTCGTCAAAAGATCAAACTCCTGCCTCTTTGTTTGCTGCTGCTATCTTCCAACTGTAACATCCCAAAAATCAAGGTAAAATTTTCACTTTTCAAAACCAGCCCGGTCATCTAATGTACCTGAAACCATAAAATCAAACAGTAAGCATGAAGCTTAGTGAGTTCCCCCAAATACCACATAACAGAATAGATACAAAACACATACTAGGTCCACAACCTCCTGTTGGATTACCCCTGGTCCATAACCTTCCGGTTGGAATGCCTTCGCCCAAAACCTTTCGGTTGGATTGCCTAATACATATTGGGTCCAGAACCTTATGGTTGGATTACCCCTGGCCCACAACCTTCAGGTTGGAATGCCCTGGCCCACAACCTTTCGGTTAGATTGCTCGGGTTTGTTGACTGGCAGCACAATGCAGTACAGTCTCAACCCAACCACACTATGTCGACATATATATAACATATAAAACACATAACAACAACCAAATAATCATGTATATTTTAACAGATCACTATAGCATAAAAATATTCCAAACCAGAATACACAATCTACTGGGCCGACATTGGTGCCTTCAACCCACAAGTACAGTGAGGAAAACACACTTGAACCACTCGAAAAAAGCCCAACAGCTACCTCAGCATCTGAATAGCCAATCCAAACTTCCTAAAACCAAACTGAGACCAACCCTTAGTCAAATACTTAATTCTACCCAAGTTTGACCAGAAGTCAAACTGGTCAAAGTCAACGTCACGTCGTGACCATCCCTTGGTTACATCGTGAGAATGAAATGACAAAACAATCGCAATTCTGAGCACCATCACATCATAAAACATCCTATGTCACGTCATGACTTCTATTTAGAAGGCTAAAATCTTCATTAAGTGCTTAATCTCTTCAGAACAAGGCCCATAACCTTAGATCCTAAATAGCCTCATAATGGATAAAGTTTCCTACTTTATCCATTAGGATGGTCCAAACAACCAATATCTAGTCTTTAAATCTCAAAGGGACCAAGAATGCATGTTTCTCAGCTAAATCCATTAAGTCCAAGACTCCAAACTTCAGATCTAAATCAACATGATGTTTAGATGGATAAAATTTCCAACTTTATCCAAAATATTGTCTCAAGATTTCTAGATCTAAAATTTAATACACCAAAATAACCTAAATGACCAAGATAACTTGCATGGCTGAAAGGGAAGGCAAAATATCAAAACTTTCCTAGTCCATGAGGTCCTAGAAAACATTCTAAACTGATCAAAAGGTGTTGGACTCTAGATTCTAAACATACAAGGTTCTTGGGACCTAGGGGAGTAATAAAGTTGCAAAATTTATTCTCAACTCTCACTCAAAACTCATTAAAATTGACCAAAACACCAAATATACTTAGATCCAAGATGAATATGCCATAAAGCTTGGAACTTTATAACTTACAAAGGTCTAGAAGGTAGATGAAAGTTGAGATCTTGAATTGCGAAGCTTCAAGGATCAATCTTGTATGAAAACATTGCTCCAAAATCTCCAAAAATAGATGAGAGAGGAAAAAGGAGGCTCAAATATTGAAAATGGAGGCTAGGGTTTCTCCCAAGAGGTTGTAGATATGATGGAGGCTAAGAAAATACCCTAAAACATGAATCCTTACCTTTAAATACCTTGAAAACCCTAAAAATTTTGTTGGATTTGGGCTGCACAGTTCTCATGTCGTGAGAATATATTCTCACTTCGTGAGCACTCTCACGTCGTGAGAATTACTTCTCACCTCGTGGGACCAGGTCCTCACCCAATTTCACTTGAACTTCAAATAGTCATAACTTCTTTGGTTCAACTCCGTTTTCGGCGATCTTTATATCCACAGAAAGGTGTTGACGAGCCCCATACTTCTATCTAGTTAATTTTGGCTTAGCACATGTCGAAATAAAAACCATAATTCATGAAATAAGTCTATAACATCACTTTTCCCAACTTACCCCTTTGACTCCAAGACACAAACCAAGGCCTTAATCACTTATATAACATTGTCATCATCCAATAGGGTCTAAACCCAATTCCCTCAAATCCTAAGATGTTTACTTGATTTATTTATTGTCCACAATCTCGAAATAAGAAACTTCTCGAAATAGGATGTTACACCAACAAAAACTCTTTGGAGCCAAGTTTTGATTTCTTTCAAGTTTCAAATGTCGAGTCTACGACTGTGACGACAGAACCTCTGCTTTCTGATTCAGGTGTTCCAGGTAGTTCGAGTGCCGATCTTTTGGAAATTCTTAATGCTAATACTTTTTTCGGGAATGACTCTCAAATCGAACCGTCTCTTGGCACATCTCATAAAGGTTCAGAACAAACTCATATCTATTTTATATTTCTTTTCTACTTTACTCTGCACTTTTTCTTTGATGTATGATCTTTCTTAGAAAATATTATTTCTTCCATCTATGTTTCAGTTATTCCTTCTTCTGGTAAAGAGGCTTCTCTACCTTCAATCGTTACCTTTGCTACTTCATTACCTCAACTTCAACGACCCTTCACAATGAACTCCATTCCCAAAAGTATTGAGTTTGTAGATGCTTCTGACGAGGAAAGCCTTGATATGGCCCGTAGTAGCACCCGAGTCGCCAGGTATGAAGTTTCTGACTTAGTCTATTTTCAATTCAAGTTAAGGTGGTGGATGGATTGTGAGTACACTGGGCGTACATTATGTACACATGACGTACTTGCTGCATGCACGCCATCGGGGGATCCTCAGCGTACGTTGGGCGTAACCAATCCAGGGGAAAACCCTAATTTTTAGGGTTTGCACCCTATTTAAGGACCATAAGTCCCCCAAGTCTCTTACCTTTTCAGCCTCCATTGCCCTTGTAGTACAAATCTTGAACCCTAAGCTACCTTGAGTGCATTTTTGATCTTTCTTGAGTGATTGTGGTGTTCTTTGGTGATTTTGAAGGAGAAAGAAGCTTGGGAAGAAGCAAGGACTTAGGAAGAGCTTGTAGATCCAGAAGTTTGGCACCATTTCTAACCCATTGAAGGTATAAAGTTTAAACCTTGATCATTACAAGCTTAGATCTAGGTTTAGGGTATAAAATGGTATCATTTTGTCCTATAGTTTGGATTCTTGGAGTTTGAGCAACTTCAGACCGTATGAGCTGTCCTTTTGAACTCTTGGAAGTGTTTTGAGTCATAAAAATCGGATCTTGATGGTTAAGCCTCAACCATGCAATTGTTAGTAACCATCCAAGTGTGCTTATGGACTTGATTCGTGATTTGAGCCCCATCCTTACATGCAAAAGTAAAGTTTGCACCTTTATGGATTAAGATGCTATTAGGGGTCAGGATCTATGTTTTGGACGGTAGGTCTTAATGGATTATGTAACAGCCCAAAACAGGATAAAATTTTTCATTTTTAAAACAAGTACTACAAGTATAAAAATTGTTCCAAAACCATCACAATGTATAAATATCACATCATCAGAGTACACTATCAAAATGCGAAAATAACTGGAGAGAATGTTGTGCCATCACGCCGAGCGCTTCCCATTAGTACTGGAAGTACCTGAAACCATAAACACAATTTATAAGCAAACGCTTAGTAAGTTTTCCCCAAAGAACCACATACCAACATAAAAATTAATGCTATGCACCAAATCAAAGTCTTACATATAATTATTGCCAAGGGCCAAATCACGGTCTTCCATAAAATTGCCAGGGGCGAAATCCTGATCTTTCATGCAACTGCCAGGGGCCAGATCCTGGTCTCTCATGCAACTGCTAGGGGCCAAATCCTGGTCTTTCATATAGGTGTCAGGGGCCAAACCTTGGTCTTTAATACACATATCACACAAGTAATCTGTATCCTATAATACAAATAATGGGTCGGCCTTGGTGCCTTCGACCCATTTATATAGCGAGAGATCTCACTTCAGTCTGCTGGAAATACAATACGCTCGGATGCTGAACAGAAAAGTCCCACACTATCACAAACAAATAGCCCTAATCAGCATTAGTTTATAATCCCAAATCATGGGCCTAAACCCTAAGTACAAACTCCTATGATAAGGGCCCAATCGCCTTTCCCATAATGGGCCTAACCATTCTTGGCCCAAACGAAATAACGGGCTCCAAGCCCCACAAAGGCCCAACTCCACTACTTAAGGCCCATTAGCAGAAGTGAAAGTCCCACCTACTCTAAACAGTTCAAGGCCCAAAACCAACTAAGGGCCAATGACCCAAAAGCCCAACAAAATATCAAAAGCCCACTGTGAGCAAAAGCGCAGCGTAATCTCAGTACGCTCGGCGTACTTGATCGCCATGAAGTATGCGCTGCGTACACCTTAGTACGCTCAGCGTACTGAGCTGCTCAACACCTTTTTCCATTTGGTGCTTAATCCATGCAGCTACTTAATCTAACTTCTATATCTCGGTCATTAAGGGGGTCCTAGGGCATAAAGTTGGCAACTTTATGCCTTAGTATGTCTTATGGGAGTCCAACATCCATTTTTGTTCATCAAAGCTCACATAAAGGACCTAGATTCATGCATGGCGTCATATTAACCACCAAGATAACATTTTTATGCTTCTAACACGCCAAATGGACTAAGATCTAGCATTTCCAGCTTCTGGAGTTGCATAACTCCCAAAAGAGAACGCATGGACCAAAAATGAGCTTATAAAGAAACCCTAACTCTAACTATCACAAGGATCAACAAGGTATGAGCGTTTTACCTTCAAAAGCTTCCTAAGATAATGTAGATTCAGGATCTTGAAGCTCAACCACGTCCAAAGCTTGAACACCAAGTTATTCTTCTTACAAATACACCAAAAAGGCCACCAAAGTTATTTCCAAGCTCAAAAATCACTCTCAATGGTAAAATAGGGTTATAAGGACGATAATAGTAGTGGAGGCTGATAAGAGTAAGGGTCTAAAGGTCATAAGTGTGTTTAAATAGGGCTCATGCCCTAAAATTAGGTTTTTAACTTTTGGTTACGTACGCCCTGCGTACGTGGCTCATAGTCCCGATTCAGCATGCCCATGTATGCTAAGCGTATATAACATACGCCCAACATACGAAGGGACATCATTTGCAATTATATTTTTATTCCAAGGACTAAAAGGAAAGTACCTGGATCCGAGTGTTATACATCTCCCCCTATTGAATTAGACTTCGTCCTTGAAGTCTATTGCCGCAAACAAATTCGGGTAGTGCTCCTTCATCTCTTCCTCCGGATCCCACATCTACTCAGAGCCCTTTTCGGTGCTGCCATTGCACCTTTACCAGATTCACCACCTTGTTACGTAGAGTTGTAGTCTTCCTGTCGAGAATTGCAATGGGCCTCTCCACATAATTCAGGCGTTCATCCACCTAAATATCATCTAGCGATGTCACAGTTGTCTCATCAGCTACACACTTCCGCAACTGACACGTGGAAGGTGTTATGGATCTGACTGAGCTCATTAGGAAGATCCAGCCAGTACGCTACCCTGTTTACCCGGGCAGTAATCCTGAAAGAACTGATAAACCGGGGGCCCAACTTGCCCCGCTTCCGAAACCGGATGACACCCTTCCAAGGTGACACCTTCAATAGTACCAAATCTCCCACTTGAAACTCAAGGTCTGAATGGCGTCGGTCAACATAAATCTTTTGACAACTCTGCACGACCCGCAACCTGTCGCGCACATGTTGAATCAACTCAGTAGTCTTAAGCACCACCTCGGTGCTTCCCATGATCTGATAACCGACCTCCCCCCAACAAACCGGGGTCCTACACCTCCTTCCATACAACATCTCAAAAGGACTTCGATCAATACTAGCATGATAACTGTTGTTGTAGGAGAACTCTGCCAGCGGAAGGTAAGTATCCCAACTTCCTCCAAAATCCAATACGCAATCCCGAAGCATATCCTTGAGTGTCTGGATCGTCCTCTCACTTTGGTCATCGGTATGAGGGTGGTATGTTGTACTAAAATGCAATTGAGTACCCAACTCCTAATGGAACTTCCTCCAAAACCTGGAGGTGAAACGAACATTGTAGTTCGAGAGCACAGAGACCGAGACCCCGTGCCTGACTACCACCTCCCGAACATAGATATCAGCTAACTTTTCCACGGATATGCTCTTGGCAATCGGGATATAATGTGTACTCTTGGTCAACCTGTCTACAATGACCCAAATAGAATCAACACCTCGTGCCTTCCTGGGCAATTTTGTGATGAAATCCATAGTGATCTCCTCTCACTTCCACATAGGAATTGATAACGGATGCACCTTGTTGTGAGGTCTCTGATGCTCGGCTTTGAGCTTTCTACTAGTCAAACACTGCTCAACGAACCACGCAATTTCCCTCTTCATATAGGTCCAACAATAACTCAACCTCAAATCTCGGTACATCTTTGTGGCCCCAAGGTGGATAAAAAATTTGATTTATGCACCTCCTCCAAAATCGTTTGTCTCGCCCCACCTGATGTCGGAACACAAACCCTACCACATTGTGTCAATAACCCCCGACTGTCTCTAACAAACAAAGGAATGTGCCCTCTAATCCGCTTAGTCTTCTAATTTTTCTTTTTCAAACCTTCCACCTGAGCCTCCTTGATCAAATCCATCAAAGGTGAAGTGATAGTCATCCTCAAACATATATCTATGATAGGCGAGCTTTCCGCCTTGCGGCTCAGAGCATCAGCCGCCACATTGGCCTTAACAGGGTGGTACAAGATCTCACAATCGTAATCCTTCACTACATCCGACCATCTCCGTTACCGCATATTCAAATTCGATTGGTCCATCAAATATCTCAAACTCTTGTGGTCAGTGTAGATAGTACACCGGACCTCATACAAATAAAGTCTCCAGATTTTGAGTGCAAACACCACAACCCCCAATTCCAAATCGTGCGTGCGGTAATTTGCCTCGTGAGGCTTCAGCTGCCTGGAAGCGTACGCAATCACGTGACCTCTTTGCATCAGGACAGCTCCCAAACCCGAAATAGAGGCGTCGCAGTACACCACAAAATCATCCAAACCCTCCGGGAGTGTCAGGATCGGGGCCTCACATAACTTCCGCCTCAGTGTCTCAAAAGCTAGCTGCTGATCAAGCCCCCACCGGAAGGTCCCATTCTTCTTTTTCAGGCAAGTCAAGGACACAACAATCTTGGAGAAATCCTAGATGAATCTCTGATAATACCCCGCGAGCCCCAAAAAGCTCCGAATCTACGATGCTGTCCTCGGGACCACCCAACGCATCACCGCCTCAATCTTGGTTGGGTCAACTAGGATCCCCTTCTGGTTGACGATAAAACTGCACCACCCTCAACCAAAACTCATATATGGAGAACTTGGCATAAAGCCTCTCTTCCCTTAGGGTCTCCAATACCTCACGCAAATGCTGCTCGTGCTGCTCCTTGGTCTTGGTATACACCTGAATATCATCAATGAAAACAATCACATACCGATCCAGCATCGGCCTACCAACCCGGTTCATGAGGTCCATGAATGTTGCGGGTGCATTGGTGAGCCCGAAGGGCATCACCATGAACTCATAATGACCATAACAAGTCCTGAAGGTTGTCATCTGAATATCCTCATCCCTGACCCTCATCTGGTGATACCATGACCGCAAATCAATCTTGGACAACCAAGATGCGCCCTGAAGCTGATCAAACAAGTCGTCAATCTGAGGTAGTGGGTATCGGTTCTTTCACCGTCAGCTTATTCAGTTCCCTATAATCATTGCACATCCTGTGAACCATCCTTCTTCTTCACAATAAGAATCGGTGCTCCCCACGGAGAACTGCTCGGATGAATAAAACCCTTCTCTAACAGCTCCTGCAGCTGCGTAGAAAACTCTTGCATCTCAGGCGGTGCCATGCGATACAGTGCCTTGGCTATCGGGGCAACGTCAGGCACTAAATCAATCTGAAACTCAACCTGCCTCTTAGGAGGCACTCCGGGCAAAACATCAAGGAAAACATCAGGAAAATCCCTCGCAATAGGTACTCTGCTCAACTCAGTCTAGGCCTCAACCCATGTGTCAGAAACATAAGCCAGAAACCCAGAACATCCCTACTGTAGATATCTCCTGGCCCTAGCAGCTGAACAGAGAGTTGGCCCATGCGAAACTCCTCTCCTGAAATAACCAGTTCTCCCCCACTTGGGGTTCGAACTCTCACTAGCTACTGCTCGCAATCAATCACGACCCCATTTAGGCCCAACCAATCCATCCCAATAATAACCTTCGATCCTCGTAAGGGAATCGACACCAAATCAATAGAGAATCTCTCACTAAAAATGTTCAAAACACCCCCACTGGAAAACCCTTGAAGCACTCACAGTACGGTCATATGCGATCTCTACCTCCAGAGTGGAATCCAAAGTCCCTGGAGCGTTTTGAAACTTCTTGCTGAGCGCAAGAGAAATAAAGGATCGGGTAGCCCTTGAATCAAACAGAACATGAGCAGACAACCCATTGACCAAAAGGTCCCACTACAAGATCATAATAAACACAAGCATAACAAAAAAGAAATAAAAGATAGAGTTAAATCACATACCAGTAACTACATCTGGCGCTGCACGAGCCTCGTTAATGGTCAGCTGAAAATCCCTTTTCTTCACCGCATAGGCCTCCGCCTAGCCATGGCGGCCATCGGTAATCCTCAAGGTGGCAGGTGCAGGAGCCACCACCGCTCCCCAGTCAATCTCGGACAATCAACTTTTTTATGACCGGTCTGGTTGTCGTGGAAACAAATCAGAGCCCTCTTGGGGAAATCCCTACTCACGTGACCCGCCTGGCCACAACTCAAACATCTAGAGCCCACTGAACGACAGGCTCCACTGTGCGGCTTGCCGCACTTGGCACATTGGCCCCGACCCTGCTAGCCTCTGCTGTGAGAATTGGTGGTCTTGGGCTTATTTTCTTGACCTAATGTTGCCTGCACCTGCTCTGGCTTTCGCTTTGTTCGGAGCTCCAACTCAATTTCCAGCTCGCGGGCCTTCTCAATCATATCATTCAGGGTCTTGCACCCCGAAAAGCTCACAAACTCCCTAATATTTGTTGGGTTATGAGCATTCTAACACTCCTAAGTGTACATGCAACCCTAAATACCTTGGATCTCTGTTTTCTCTATTATACATACAATTATGAACATCCAAGGTATTATCCTAATCTAGCATACAAAATAATAAACATAACAAGATAGAATACATACCTCTTTGATGTAGAATGTCTTCATGAAGCTTGAGTGCCTAGTGCCCCAAGTGTGACACCTCAAATGGTTCACACAACACCAAATACACTTGGAATAACTTGAGAGAAACTTGAACACTCCTTGAAATCGTCTAGCCCTCACACTCACACATTAGTGCACGATTTCTTGAGCCATGGGATTCTTTTATATGGTGGCTATTAGGGTTACACCATCTAACTCATAACTTTACCCATTCCTTATGCTCCATGGATTTTAACCTCCATGGAGTATCCATGGGTCACCCCATGGACTTAGTCCAACATAAGGAATATTGGATCACAAGCCCACATATATAAGAATGAATGATTTACACAATCAACCCATATATTTAATTAGTCTCCTTTTGATCACTTAATTAATTCCAAATTAATTCTTGATCAATACTAATTAAATAACCTTATTAATATATTAGAACTTATAATATATTAACCAACCTTAAGTGTTAGTTCTCTCATTATAGTCTATCCAAATGCATGATGCCATGCAACCCAAATGGACCATGCCGGGTCGGGTCAAGTCTTACCAATTATAGTTATGGACTTAGACATTAATCCAACAGTCTCCCACTTGGATAAGTCTAAAACTATTATTGCGTATGACTTCAGGAACCGATCAGCAATCGTAGCTCTCAAAAGCTTCTGTCGAACTCTGACCTTTGTCAATGACTTGTCCATTAGATAAGGGATCATATATTCCTCCATTATAGATATCATATGGACTGAGACATGGATTATCAATCATTCTCTCTGTCCATTTGTTGTTTCCCGATTTCCGATTCATGATGATTGACTGATTGAACTAATCAAATCAGTCCTGGCTTGGCCAAGCACTCACATGTATCATCTTTAAATCATCGAGGGGCCCACAGATATCGCTTTTATCCCAAAGGTAAAAGGAATGGATAAACTTCGACTCATATGGCTTGTTCTACTACTTGTTGAATCATACACAAAGGCACGTTTTATAACATCGAGTTACCAATGCGTTTTCGTGCAATCAATGTATAACCAACTCATAGTAACAACTCATATCTCTAGGTTTGAAGAATATAAGATATTATCGTCTCATGATCACTCGTGATAAAATTCATGAAGTGATTCAAATGAGCGCGGGTTGAATCGAATACTCAGAACTTATGAGCACTCATGAGTGTTGTAGCACCACTTTGTCCACCAACTTGGACCTCTACAAACCAACCCATGACAGTCTTGATTCATATCTACTTCCAACATATGACCGACTGTGGATGGTTTGAATAACTTAATCATTCAGGAAGAGCGACTTAGTTATTCTGGAAGTCAAAACATGCAAAGTGAAACACAAGAATAAATGAATCAAATATGGTATCAAACCATATGAATATAAATAAACACTTTTATTTATCACCATACTGATTACTCATTATTCATTGTTTCGGTTTTATCAACTTTATACTTGAATTAAAAACACTAGTTGTCCCATGCTCCAAGCATGTACACTATGTTTTTCTTAAACAATAGCTTTGCCATACACCAAGTATGCACTCTATGTTTGTCTATGATCCTTACTTTGTGAAATAGATCAATTGAACATCACTCCAATGATCCTCTTTTCACAGTCCCAAATCCTTACTGCAAATGCAAGAATTCTAAATTCATGCCATTTACTGAAATCTGTTAGATTCCAAACTTATAGGCATTGATCCTCTTAATGATTATGCACGAAGTTAGAAAGACTTGACAACAATCATTACAGAGCATTCCAAAGGAGATCAGCTCCTTGGAAACATCCTTCTTTCATGAAGGTTCCTAATCTTACACAGATTGAATAATTTCTAACTTTGAAACATTTCCATATTCCATTTTGACTATCACTTCTGAACAAGAGTTGCCTCCTTACAGATAATGTCAATATGGTCCTTCCAGAATTAACATTATACTTCCAACTGTCCTTGAGCAACCAATCTTTGGTAAACCTTAGATTGTCCTCGACAATTGCTTAATCATTTTAGTCATATCCAATTCTAGACCTTTTCCCTTCATAATGCCCCAGGCATTTGGAAAATTTTAGAAAGGATGAATATAGCACAGGTAATCGATCCTATATCCGAAGCATATAGGACATGATTCATGATGTCTCACATAAAGACTAAACCAGTCTTTTGCTATAATATTTCCATTTCAATTTGCCAAGTTCTCAAAATTCAGATTATGAAAAGGGATGCCGTAATCATAATCGAATTTTAGAACGCAAATAATGGACCCATATATAGAATTTCCTTATGTTGAGCCATTCCAACATGAAATTCATATATATATATCCTTGATTAAATACGATTAAAATCTCAATCTAAGCTTTTAGAATTGAAATGAAGTATAATTTCCTCTCCCTTAATTATAGCAAAACAACTTTTTCAACCCCTGCAACCTCACGAATTGAAACTTTTGTTTTCTATAATTAACATTGCTAACTTGCAACCTTTGTCATAATTATCATGCTCCCACTAACATGATGATTATTAGCATAACACTTATGCTCCCACTAGCTTTGACATGTACTCAGAAATCAGCTGACTTTCTTACCAAAGTTCAGATTTCTGATACTAGATTGTTTTGATAAAACTTTATCAAAATCATACACCTCTCTTAGATAGCTCACATGTGTGTCTAAACAATTTTAGAACTATGAAAAGGGATGTCGTAATCATAGTCTCAATTGTTTAGACCTTTGCCACTTCTCACAAGTCCATGTTAGTGTGCCGGTAAACCACACACGCTCCACTAACGACTTTGAGAATGCAAATATCACAATTGCTATCTAGCTAAAATCTACTTAGTGAAAGTGTTTCCTCACCATCATTTTCATGAATCGGAGAGAAACCTTATGACACTTAGATTTAATAGTGTATGTGTTCTTATCCATGTGAATTTGTCAAAACCATAATCACAAGACAAGGTTAGTGACAAATCCAAACTCATATTGATTAAACTTGTGCAATCTTAAATTCTTGCCATTTGGCAGCTCAAGTGGCTGCCATTGCTTCCAAGTAGTTGTGCAACCAATTGAGAACTCTCAGAACTCCTATGCAAAGCCAACTTGAATAGGCACAAAAATTTCAACACGATAGGTTATAAACCTCAAGTCGTGTGCTAGTGAAGGACTTTAGGTTTTATTCTTGATTAAGTCTTGAAACTTTCAAGAGCTTTAAGACTCCCACTGTCCTCTTGACATATAAGACTCCCTTGTCAAATATTCAAGAGATAGTGCGGATTCTTTATCAAGACTAACACTTTACACAATTGGCCTAAGTTGGTCTCTGTTTTATCCAAAACATCACAACTTACCAATTTCAAATGTACAAGAGTAGATAACCTTTTACTCTTACATTTGACTAGTGTTAACAAACCCTCTTTAAGATATGTCACTCAAGTTACAATCTTGGAGTATGACTCTAAGAATTGTTTTGGAACGAAGTATGACTCATCTTTTTGATTTAACCATTTCAACAATTCATGACTCCTCTTCTTAGTCATAAGAATGCACTAAGATGACTTTAGAGGACCAATTGTGATATGGTATCTTAATCATTAAGATGATCATAAACATGATACTAAAGTACTCTCCCATCTTTTCAGATTTGAGAAACTTTTATCTTTCTGCCATACTTTGATTCTTCTTATTCGTTCTGTCTCACATTGAAACTTCTCCAATGCTACAGACTTATACTTAAACTTATAAGTATAACCGTATTTACTGAACTTAAGTAAATCATGACGAATAGTCTTCTTAATCTTTTGTGGTGGACTTGACCAGTGCACAAGAATGTGTACTCGATCCCTTAGTCCTTTCCTTATTCACATAAGGAATTAGTCTTAATTTTCCAAGCTGAAAGTTCTCATTCATCATACTATACAACTTGCATGATTCCAAGTTTTGGTGCAATTGAACCTTGGGTGATGAGAATCTTTCCTTATTTGGTAATATTAGACACTACCACAACCGAAAGAATCAAATCCATTTTTCCAATATTGCTATCAATAGAATCTTATAAGCAACAACTTTTCACAAATGCCATTGTAAGGATACTTAAAATAAATAAAATCAAAACCTTTTTCTTTTATTTTAAAACTTTGCGGAAAAAACTTATCCTTACAATCAATATGAAAACCTTGTTGTTATCTATTCCTAAGCAATATAAATATCATAACTCTTAAGTAATAGCCCAAAATTCTGATCACCGAACCATGCGATTGAAATCCATCTTCGCGATCAGAATCAGCATGTACTTAATAGAGTTAGACAATGGACTTTACCTGAAGTAGAGCCAAACTTATTGACTTTAACATCCTTAGGTAAATTTGGCAGCTTCGTAACCAATGCCCCTTCCTTTGGCAATAGTTACCTATGGACCCTTGATAATGAGACTATCTCAGACTTCGCCTCTCTCTTTACCATTGGGTCAACCGAGTTGACTATGGCCGATCCCTTTCCATTGGGAAGAGAGAGCTTTACTGGATATCCAATGTCATCATTGTCAATGTCCATAGCGTTTTAGGAAGTTGATCTTAGCAAATAGATAAGATCATTAAGGGTCTTGTCTTAGTCTGTTTCATAGGATTCCCAAAAGAACTCACTATGTGACTTAGAAAGTAGTTGAGCCACCAACTTTCTCAAGACTTTGACACCCAACTCTCCCGACTTGTCAATATGTGACTACATCTCCAAGATGTGATCACACCTAGACCTTGCCTTGCCAATAGGGCTTGAGTGACCTTAAACTTTTTAGGAACTTGTGGGTTAGGGAGAATAATTGGAGGAGGTGAAAGAAGTATGATATCCATGGGACATCATCTTCATTTAGGAAAGCTTGTTTCAAGAGATTTGGGAAGATCATAAATGTCTAGACCAGACATCTTTTTGGGAGATATTCAAGATAGTTGATTTAAAGTCCTTAATATGACACCCAATATGAAATATTAAGGCTAGGACCCAACAAACTATTTTATAACTTAGAAGAGGGATGCCGTAATCCAAGCTATAAAATATTTGAAGGTAGGTGAATGACGATTCACCAATTTCCACCATGAAAAACGAAATAATTTATTAGGTTTTAATTGGATTTGAAAGTCCTAGATCTTTGAGATTCATTGAACTGTTCAAAGGCATGTTTCAATCTCGAGTGTGCCCTTCAGGTTTTGTGACTGGGATGCCGAGGATCACAAAACAAGGTGTGAATAACCATGCAAATATACTTGGTACCCTTAATATTTACCCCTTAATCAGTGTGCCGGTTAACCACACACGCTCCACCGATACTATGATAAATATTAAGTTACCCTTTGCCTACCTTGTTAAGTCCAGGTTAGTGTGCCGGTTAACCACACATGCTCCACTAACGACTTAAGCAAAGTGCAAAGTGTAATTTCATGGGTTAGCACCAAATTCACATTTTCCTAAGTAACTAAGATTGGGTATTAATAAGAGTTTAGTTACTTAATATTTATCATTAATACTTTTAATGAAAGGAGAATTATAGTCCTTGTCCTACCCGTTCGGCTAACGACCCTCCACCAGTCAAGGAAGCGGTGGGTGAGAGTGGACACCCATTAAACTGCCATTTTATAGGCAGTAACCTTATACCCCCCTTATAGACCGGCTTCGTGAATGAGGCCTACTAACGGTAAGACTGACTTTACTCTTATACATATATATAAATATTATTAACTTATAATATTATAAAGTATAAGGGTTGAATTTTAACTTTTAAAATTCTAAGGGCTAACTTGGAATTAAAGTATTCATAAGTGAAAACTTTTCAAATTCCAAAACTTGAGGGCAAGTTTTGAAACTATTTAAAACTAATTAATTCCATAACTTATGAGTTTAAAGTAGTTTTAATTAAAAAAAAAAAACTCTTCAAGTTCCATAACTTGAGGACAAAGTTATGGAAGACTTTAAACTAATTAATAAAAAAAAATAACTTTTTTTTATTGTAACTTATGGAACTAATTAAGGTTACACTTTTTTTTTTTTTAATTTAATGAAGAGACTCTTGAACCTCCATAACTTGAGGACAAGTTATGGAGTCATAAAATCATTTAATTAGAACTAGACTCTTCATTTTGTAACCTTTGCCAACTTTTATGAGTTTTATGATTCTTAAATGTGACTTTTCATATAACTTGAGGACAAGTTACAAAAACACACTTTGGAATCAACTCTTAGATTAAAATGGATTGAAAACAACTATTTCACACAACTTTTCTATTAATCTAAGAACCTCATAAGAACAAGATAATTCAAATCATCAATCTTCAAGAAATTAGCATGAACATACAAACTAATACAAATCTTGAAATTATGACAATTATCTTAGAAATCGGATTAGCATGAACATTACCATATCAAAAACAAGTTTATAAGTCCAAAAACATCTTAGGGTAATGTTCCTAGTCCAATTCCAGCCAAAACAATCGAATATATGCATCCAACTCGATTTTTCAGCTACTTTTGCAAGTATAACAAGAAAACAAGCCTAGGCTCTGATACCACTGTTGGGTTATGAGCATTCTAACACTCCTAAGTGTACATGCAACCCTAAATACCTTGGATCTATGTTTTCTCTATTATACATACAATTATGAACATCCAAGGTATTATCCTAATCTAGCATACAAAATAATAAATATAACAAGATAGAATACATACCTCTTTGATGTAGAATGTCTTCATGAAGCTTGAGTGCCTAGTGCCCCAAGTGTAACACCTCAAATGGTTCACACAACACCAAATACACTTGGAATAACTTGAGAGAAACTTGAACACTCCTTGAAATCGTCTAGCCCTCACACTCACACATTAGTGCACGATTTCTTGAGCCATGGGATTCTTTTATATGGTGGCTATTAGGGTTACACCATGTAACTCATAACTTTACCCATTCCTTATGCTCCATGGATTTTAACCTCCATGGAGTATCCATGGGTCACCCCATGGACTTAGTCCAACATAAGGAATCTTGGATCACAAGCCCACATATATAAGAATGAATGATTTACACAATCAACCCATATATTTAATTAGTCTCCTTTTGATCACTTAATTAATTCCAAATTAATTCTTGATCAATACTAATTAAATAACCTTATTAATATATTAGAACTTATAATATATTAACCAACCTTAAGTGTTATTTCTCTCATTATAGTCTATCCAAATGCATGATGCCATGCAACCCAAATGGACCATGTCGGGTCGAGTCAAGTCTTACCAATTATAGTTATGGACTTAGACATTAATCCAACAAAATCATCCATCAGTATAGCATGATATCTTGTTATCCTCATCTCCTCATCCACAACGTACTAAGGAACCAATAATGCACTCTCCCTGAATTTTGCGGTGATCTCCGTCACTGTCTCTATAGTTTGGTGAATGTCTTGAAACTCCCTCACCAGCTGTTGCACCACAATAGCCGGTGCAAACTCCCGATAAAACCTCTAAACAAAATCATCCCAATTCATCACTGTAACATCCGCCGTCCCAAACGCTCTGGTGACCTCCTCCCACTAGTCCTGCACTCTGTCCCTCAGCAAACAGGACGTGAATCCCACTTTTTCCGCCTGAGGGCAAAAGCTCGTGCGCTGAGCATTCTCCATGTCAGTGATCCGGCAGCGGCTAGCGATGGGGTCCTTAACCTCAAATAACTCAGGCGCTCCACACACCTTGAACTCCCGAAATGAGGGAGTTCGAGCCCCAATTTGACCCGCGACAATCTTAGACCAAAAGGACCGGAGCCACTCCTCCAAGATCTCCAGGATCCCCTCCTTGACGGTACCAAAGATAACAGGGGTAGCATCAACAATGTCACGAGTAACCTCAGCTGCAATCAACTCGCGTAGCCTCTCATTGATTGGTTTAACACCTAAACCTGAACCAGAGCCCGATCCTGTGCCTAAACCTCCTCATGTAGTCATAACCATCCTCAAACTGAAAATACAACATAGAAAAAAATCGATAAAGAAGTTCGAGGGGATTCCTGCTCACCGGATATCACATGTATAAACATCACATCATCATAGTACAATATCAAAATGCAGAAATAACGGGAGAGAATGTTGTGCCATCACGTTGGGCCCTTCCCCTTAGTACCGGAAGTATCTGAAACCATAAACACAAACTGTAAGAAAACGCTTAGTAAGTTTTCCTAAAAGTACCACATACCAACATACAAACTAATGCTATGGGAAAAATCATAGTCTTACATATAATTCTTGCCGAGGGCAAACCCGGTCATCCATAAAATTGCTAGTGGCCAAATCCTAGTCTTTCATGGAACTGCCAGGGGCCAGATCCTGGTCATTCAGGCAACTGACATCGGCCAGATCCTGGTCTTTCATACAGGTACCAGGGGCCAAACCTTGGTCATTCATACACATATCACACAAGTAATCCGTATCCTATAAAACAAACAATGGGCCGGCCTTGGTTCCTTCGACCCATTGATATAGTCAGAAAACTCACCTCAGTCTGCTGGAAACACAATACGCTCGGCCGCTGAACAGAAAAGTCCCACACTATCACAAACAAATAACCCTAATCAGTATTAGGTCATAATCCGAAATCATGGGCCTAAACCCTAAGTCCAAACTCCTAAGATAAGGGCCTAATTGCCTTTCCCATAATGGGCCTAACCATTCTTGGCCCAAACAAAATAACGGGCTCCAAGGTCTATAAAGGCCCAACTACACCACTTAAGGCCCAATATCAGAAGTTAAAGGCCCACCTACTCTAAACAGGTCAAGGCCCAAAACCAACTTACTCCTAATGACCCAAAAGCCCAACAAAAGTTCAAAAGCCCACAGGGAGTGTATGCACAGGGTAATCTCAGTATGCTCGGCGTACTTGATCGCCATATAGTATGCGCTGCGTACACCTTGGTACGCTTAGCGTACTGAGCTGCTCAACACCTTTAGCCATTTGGTGCTTAATCCATGCAACAACTTAATCTAACTTCCATATCTCGGTCATTAAGGGGGTCCTAGGGCATAATGTTAGCAACTCTATGCCTTAACATGTCTTATGGGAGTCCAACATCCATTTTTGTTCATCAAAGCTCACATAAAGCACCTAGATTCATGCATGGCTTCATATCAACCACCAAGATAACATTTTTATGCTTCTAACATGCCAAAGGGACTAAGATCTAGCATTTCTGGCTTTTGGAGTTGCAAAACTCCCAAAAGAGAACCCATGGACCGAAAATGAGCTTATAAACAAACCCTAACTCTAACTATCACAAGGATTAACAAGGTATGACATTTTTGTTGGATTAGTGTCTAAGTCCATAACTATAATTGGTATATTCTTGATCCGACCCGGCATGGTCCATTTGGGTTGCATGGCATCATGAATTTGGATAGACTAAAATAAGAGAAATAACACCTAAGGTTTATTAATATATTATAAGTTCTAATATATTAATAAGATTATTTAATTAGTATTGATCAAGAATTAATCTAGAATTAATTAAGTGATCAAAAGAAGACTAATTAAATATATGGGTTGATTGTGTAAATCATCCATACTTATATAGTGGGCTAATGCTCCATGGATTATCAAGTTGGGCTAAAACCCATAGGATGCTCCATGGATGCTCCATGGTGTATTTGAACCCATGGATCCAAGGAAATGGAAAGCCATGACAATTAGGGTTTACCCTAATTGTGACTAACTATATAATGATCTTATTATTGAAGAAATCGGCCACTAGAGAAACAAGTGAGGGCAAACCGATTTTAGAAGTGTTCTACTTTCTCTCAAGTTATTCCAAGTGTTCATGATGTTGTGTGAACCATTTGAGGTGTCACACTTGGGGCACTAGGCTCTTGAGCTCCATGGAATCAAGCACCAAACAAGAGGTATGTAATTCTACTAGAATTTATATTATGTGTACTTTATATTATGCTAGTTAGAACAATACCTTGGAAAATTGATATTTGCATGTATAATAGAGAAAACATAGATCCAAGGTATTTAGGGTTGCATGTACACCATAGGAGTGTTAGAATGCTCAAAACCCAACAGTGGTATCAGAGTCAAGGCTTGTTTTCACTTATACTTGATGCAAATTGGCTGAAAATCGGATTTTGGTGCTGTCTGCACAGCAGACTCGCCGAGTCCATGAAGGGACTCAATGAGACCAAGTGCAAACTCATCCAACTCGCCGAGTTGGTTCATGCACTCGACGAGTTGGAACCCCAAACAGCATATCTTCGAGTTTTGGTGCTGGAATTGGTCTAGAATCATTACCTTTTGACTATTTTGGACTTCTAAAACCTATTTTTTAAGTGGTAATGATTATGCTAAACAAATTTCAATGCTAAGATCAAAGTTTCAAGTTTTATATGTGTTTATGTAATTCTTGAAAAATGTTGATTATGAATGTTCATGCATATGAGTTTTGTAGATCATAGGAATTATGTGCAAATTGTTTGTTAGTATAATTCTTGATCTCAATGAAATTGTATGGACTCCATAACTTGTCCTCAAGTTATGGATTACCAAAAGTTTTTTGTGTTTCCTTGGTTTATGAGTTAGTTTAGATTAATAAAAAAAATTGTGTTTTAGTTGTTTTCAATCCAAATTAATCTAAAAGGAGTTCATAAAATGTGTTTTTTGTAACTTGTCCTCAAGTTACATAAAAGGTCACATTTATGAATCTTAAAACTCATAAAAGTGTCATAGGTTACACAAAAATGAAGAGTCTTTTTCATTAAATTGTTTTATGACTCCATAACTTGTCCTCAAGTTATGGATGTTTAAGAGTCACTTCTTTAAAAGTGTTATTAAAGAATAAGGAGTTACATAAAAATGAAGAGTCTTCATTTTAATGTACATTAAACTCATAAGTTATGAAATGAAAAGTCTTGAATAGTTTCAAAACTTGCCCTCAAGTTTTGGAATTTTTAAAGTTACCCCCTCATGTATACTTTAATTCCAAATTGAACCTTCGAATTTTAAAAAGGTTTAAAATTCAACACTTATACTATTATTATAATTTTAATTATATAGATATGTATAAGATAAAGTCAATCTTACCATTAGTAGGCCTCATTCACGAAGCCGGTCTATAAGGGGGGTATAAGGTTACTGCCTATAAAATGGCAGTTTAATGGGTGTCCACTCTCACCCACCGCTTCCTTGACTGGTGGAGGGTCGTTAGCCGAACGGGTAGGAAAGGACTATAATTCTCCCTTCATTAAAAGTATAATGATAAATACTAAGTAACTAAACACTTATAAATTCCCAATCCTAGTTACTTAGGAAAATATGAAATAGGTGCTAACCCATGAAATTACACTTTGTACCTAACCAAGTCGTTAGTGGAGCGTGTGTGATTAACCGGCACACTAATAAGGACTAGTAAGAGTGGCAAAGGGTAACTTGACTTTATTATAGATCGGTGGAGCGGGTGTGGTTAACCGGCACATCGATTAGGTGATAAAGTTAAGGGTACCAAGTCAATTTGCATGGTTATTCACACCTTGTTTGTGATCCTCGGCATCCCAGTCACAAACTTGAGAGGGCACAATCGAGATTCAAACATGCCATTGAAAGTTCAATGTATCTCAAAAGATCTAGGAGTTTCAAATCCAATTAAAACTTAATAGTTTATTTCGTTTTTCATGATGGAAATTGGTAAATCGTCATTTACCTACCTTCAATTATTTTATAATTTGGATTACGGTATCCCTCTTCCAGTTATAAAATAGGTTGTTGGGTTCTAGCCTTAATATTTCATATCGGGTGTTGTATTAGGGACTTTAAATCAACTAAACTTGAATTTCTCCCATTATAGATGTCTTATTAAGACATCTATGGTCTTCCCAAATCCTTAGGAACAAGCTTCCTAATGAAGATGATATCCCAAATGGCAATCAAGGTGAAAGATCAATCCCTTTGTTGTGCATTAGTGGGACTGGAAATCATACTTCATTTCCTCCACCTCCTTCAATAATTCTCCCTATCCCACAAGTTTAAAGACTTGAATAGTTCTAAGTCACTCAATCCCTATTGGCATTTAAAGTCTATATGTGCTTACATCTTAGAGGTTGAGCCACATATTGACAAGCCAGGAGAGTCGGGTGTCAAAGTCTTGAGGAAAGTTGGCTATTGACTGGGTTCTTTAGTCACTTCCTGATAACAGACTATGACATGACCCTTAATGATCTTACATATTTGCTTGATGATGCTGAATCAGCAATGATTTGGAGCATTGGTAAAGCAAATTAGATTGGAAGATCTACTTCCCAAACCTATTTGGACATTGACAGTGGTAACATTGAAAGTCCAGAAAAACTTTCACTTCCCAATTGAAAGGGATTGGCCATAGTCAAGTCATTTTGAACCAATGGTAAAGAGAAAGGCTAAGTCTGTGATAGTCCCGTGTACCATTTCCAAAGAGTCCATATGTTTCCTTTTACCAATAGGAGGGGCATTGGTTGCGAAGCTGCCGAATTTACCTGAAACCTCATAAGGATGGTAAAGTCAAAAGTTTGACTCTACTTCAGGTAAAGTCCGTTATCTAACTCTATTAAGTCTCTTTTGGAGATTCTTAATACATGATGTAATGTAATTACATTTTGATGTTTTTGAAGAATCAAAGGAAGCTTAAAGAAAAAGTGTGTTGATTCTGATCGCATGGTTCGATGACCAGAATTTTGAGCCACTGCATAAGAGTTATGAGATATTGCTTAGGAATAGATAACAACAAAGTTTTCATATGAATTTGCATTGTAAGGATAAGTTTTTCCCCAAGTTTTAAAATAAAAGAAAAGTTTTGATTTTATTTATTTTAAGTATCCTTACAAAGGCATTTGTGAAAAATTGTTGTTTATATGTTTCCATTGATAAGCAATATTGGAAAATGAATTTGATTCTTTCGTTTGTGGTAGTGTCATAATTTATCAAATAAGGAAAGATTCTCATCACACAAGTTTCAGTTGGATAGAAACTTGGAATCATGCAAGTTGTATTGTGTGATGAATGAGATTTTTCATCTTTGGCAAATTAAGACTAATTCCTTGTTCACATTCGCATGTGAGTCAAGCGAAGGACTAAAGGATCGGGTACATTAGGTTGTGCACTAGTCAGGTCCACCACAAAGGTTGATAAGATTATTCGTTATGATTTACTAAAGTGTAGTAAATATGATTATGCTTACAAGTTTAAGTGTAATTCTGAAACATTGGAAAAGTTTCAATATATGGCAGAATGAATAAGAAGAATCAAATAAGGAAGAAAGATAAAAGTTTCTCCAATCTGAAGAGATGGGAGAGTACTTGTGTATCTTGTTTTATGATTATCTTAGTGATTATGGAACCATATCACAATTGATCCTCTAAGGACACCTTAGTGCATTTGTTTGCCTAAGGAGAGGAATCGTGAATTGTTGAAATGGTTAAATCAAAAGATAAATCATACTTCATTCCAAAAAACAAATCCTGGAGTTATACTCCAAGATTGTAACTTGAGTGACATAGTTTTTAGAAAGTTTTTAACACTTGTCAAATGTATAGTAAGATGTTTCCTATTCTTGTACATTTAAGATTGGTAAGTTGTGATGTTTTGGATAAGACAAAGACCAACTAAGACCAATTATGAGAAGTGTTTAACTTTGTAAGAATCCGCACTAACTCTTCAATATTTGTTTTATCAAGGAATGGTTCTTGACAAACAGAATCTTATATGACAAGAGGTCAGTGGGAGTCTTAAAGATCTTGAGATAGTTTCAAGAACTAATCAAGAGGATTGTTAATCACTAGCCCACGAATTGAGGTTTGTAACCTATCGTGTTTACATATTCTTATTTCTGTGTCTATTCCAGTTAAAAGTTGACTATGCTTATGAGTTCTATGAGTTCTCAATTGTTTGAACAAGTTCAGTCCATATGTGTTTGGATTTGCCACTAACCTTGTCTTGTGCTTATGGTTATGACAAATTCACATGGATAGGAACACATACACCATAAAATCTAAGTGTCATAAGGTTTCTCTCCGATTCATGAAAATGATGGTGAGGAAACTCTTTCACTAAGTACATTTTAAGTAGATAGCAATTGTGAGAATGACAAAAGGTCTAAACATTATGATTAGGGCATCCCTCTTCATAATTGTTTAGACACACAAGTGAGCTATCTAAGGAAAGGTGTATGATTTTGATAAAGTCTCATCAAAGCAATTGTGTATCAGAAATCTGAACTTTGGTAAAAAAGTCAATAAAGTATTGATTTCTAAAAGTCCAGCTGATATCTGGATACATGTCAAAGCTAGTGGGAGCATAAGTGTTATGCTATTAAGATAATAATCATTATGCTAGTGGGAGCATGATTATTATGTTAAGTGTTGCAAGTTAGCAATATTAATTATAGAAAACAAAAGTTTCAATTGGCCTTGAAAAAGTTGTTTTGCTATAATTAAGGGAGAGGATTTTATACTTCATTCCAATTCTACAAGCTTAGATTGAGATTTTAATCTACTTTAGTCAAGGATATATAAGAATGTTATGTTGGAATGGTTCAACATAAGGAAATTTTATATATGTTGCATTCTCAAAATTCGATTATGATTACGGCATACCTCTTCATAGTTCGAATTGTGAGGATATGGCAAATAAAAATTTATAGCATGAATCGTGTCCTATATGCTTCGGGTATAGGTTCGATTACATGTGCTATAGTCCATTCTAAATTTTCCAAATGCCTAGGGCATTAAAATGGAAAAGGAATAGAACTGGAAATGACTAAAATGATTAAGCAAATTGTCGAGGACAATCTGAGGTTTACCAAAGATTGGTTGCTCATGGACAACTAGAAGTATAGAGTAAGGACCATATTGACATATTTTGAAAAGAGGCAACTCTTGTTCAGAAGTGATGGTCAAAAGGGTAATATGGAATTGTTTCCATAGGTGGAGGTTATTCTTTGAATCTGTGTAAGATTAGAGAACTTAATGCAAGAAGGATGTTCAAAGGAATGTACTTTAAATTTGAGACTTCGTTTCCATGGAATTGAACTCCATTGGAATTCTTTGTAATGTTTGTTGCCAAGTCTTTGTGACTTATGGGTATAGTCATTACAAGAGGATCATTGCATATAAGTTTAGAATCTATCATTTTACAGTAAATGACAAGAGGATTGGGATTGTGAAATGAGCATCATTGAAATATTGTCAATCGATCTGTTTCACAAGGAGAGGACCATATGTAAACATAGTGTGCGTACTTGGAGTATGGCATACCTGTTGTTTAGACACATATGGTGTGCATGCTTAGAGCATGGCATGACTATTGTTTTAATTCAAGTATTAAGTTGATATATCGAAACATTGGATAATGAGTAATCAATATGGTGCTTAGATAAAAGGTGTTTTTATTTACACTAAAAGTGTTGGGGCCATATAGGATTAGTATTATTATTGTGTTTCACCTTGCATGTTTTGACTTCCTGAATAACTAGGTCATTCTTCCCGAATAACTAAGTTATTCAAACCGTCCACAGTCAGTCATATGTTGGAAGTAGATATGAATCAAGACTGTCATGAATTGGGTTTGTAGATGTCTAAAGTGTTTAGACATAGCAAGAGTTGTTACAACATTCATGAGTGCTCATAAGTTATGAGTATTGGATTCAACCCACGCTCATTTGAATCACTTCATGGATTTTATCACGAGTGAATCATGAGACGATAATATATTATATTCTTCAAACCTAGAGATATGAGTTGTTGACTATGAGTTGGTTATACATTGATTGCACGAAAACGCATTGGTAACTCGATGTTATAAAACGTGCCTTTGTGTATGATTCAACAAGTAGTACAACAAGCATATGAGTCGAAGTTTATCCATTCCTTTTACCCTTAAAGGGATAAAAGCGATATATGTGGGCCCCTCGATGATTTAGTGATGACAAAACGTAAGTGCTCGGCCGGGCCTGGACTGATTTGATTTGTTCAATTAGTCCGTCGTCATAAATCGGAAATCGGGAAACAACAAATGGACAGAGAGAATGATTATAATCCATGTCTCAGTCCATATGATATCTAGAATGGAGGAATATATGATCACTTATCTAATGGACGCTTCATTGATTTGTTCAGAGTTCGGCAGCAGCTTTTAAGAGCTACGATTGTTGGTCAGGTTATGAAGGCATACTTGCAATAATAGTTATTAGACTTATCCAAGTGGGAGACTGTTGGATTAGTGTCTAAGTCCATAACTATAATTGGTATATTCTTGACCCGACCCGGCATGGTCCATTTGGGTTGCATGGCATCATGCATTTGGATAGACTAAAATGAGAGAAATAACACTTAAGGTTTATTAATATATTATAAGTTCTAATATATTAATAAGATTATTTAATTAGTATTGATCAAGAATTAATCTAGAATTAATTAAGTGATCAAAAGAAGACTAATTAAATATATGGGTTGATTGTGTAAATCATCCATACTTATATAGTGGGCTAATGCTCCATGGATTATCAAGTTGGGCTAAAACCCATAGGATGCTCCATGGATGCTCCATGGTGTATTTGAACCCATGGATCCAAGGAAATGGAAAGCCATGACAATTAGGGTTTACCCTAATTGTGACTAACTATATAGTGATATTATTATTGAAGAATCGGCCACTAGAGAAACAAGTGAGGGCAAACCGATTTTAGAAGTGTTCTACTTTCTCTCAAGTTATTCCAAGTGTTCATGATGTTGTGTGAACCATTTGAGGTGTCACACTTGGGGCACTAGGCTCTTGAGCTCCATGGAATCAAGCACCAAACAAGAGGTATGTAATTCTACTAGAATTTATATTATGTGTACTTTATATTATGCTAGTTAGAACAATACCTTGGAAAATTGATATTTGCATGTATAATAGAGAAAACATAGATCCAAGGTATTTAGGGTTGCATGTACACCATAGGAGTGTTAAAATGCTCAAAACCCAACAATTTTTACCTTCAAAATTTTCCTAAGATGATGTAGATTCAGGATCTTAAAGCTCAACCACGTCCAAAGCTTGAACACCAAGTTCTTCTTCTTGCAAACACACCTAAAAGGCCACCAAAGTTACTTCCAAGCTCAAAAATTACTCTCAATGGAAAAGTAGGGTTTTAAGGACGATAATAGCGGTGGAGGTTGATAAGAGTGAGGGTCCAAAGGTCATAAGTGTGTTTAAATAGGGCTCATGCCCTAAAATTAGGGTTTTAACTTTTGCGTCCCGCGTACATGGCTCATAGTCATGATTCAGCATGCCCATGTACGCTAAGCGTACATAGATGTACGCCCAACATATGAAGGGACCTCATTCACAATTATATTTTTATTCCAAGGACTAAAAGGAAAATACATGGATTTGAGTGTTACAGATTAAGACATGGAAGTGAGTATGGGTTGGCAGACCAGTACGCCATGTGTACTCCAGTGTACGCTGCGCGCACTGGGTCAGCGCCCCGACTCATGGTCAATACCAATGTACGTTAGGCGTATAAGCCAAGTATGATGCACGTACGCAGTCAGTGGGCCTAGAAGATTCTTAGGCTCGTTTGGTGTTGAGCTTTGGACTTGAGTAAGTTGGGCCTCAGACCCACCTGATTGTAGCAGGTCATTTTTTGGGCCTAAGGCCATGTTTAGGGTTCTTGGGACATATTGGCCCTATAGTGAGCTTGGATGACTTTTTGGTTTTTTATGGATTTGGGCCTTGGAGGAAAGGAGGCCCAATTACGCAAAAGTAAAGAAGCCCTTTTTGCCTTAAGTCAAGAATTAGGGTTTTGGACTTTCAGGTTAGAATGTGACCTAATTTCTAATTAGGGTTTTATGCTTGTGCGATAGGGAGAGGAGTTTGTGAGTCATCCGCTGAGTACGATTTGATACCTATATTTTGAGGTGAGTCTTCCTTCATAGTATCTGTGGGTCAAAGGCACCAAGGCCGGCCCACTAGTTGATGTTGTAGTGTGATGATTGTCTTCGTGACAATTGTCAGTTATGCCTGTATTTACTTGATGACTCTGTGATTTCTGTTATGATATTATGTGGTAGTAGTAGGGGTGAAATAGACTCGGTAACCAGTTGAAATAGACCGAAGGGGATTGCAAGCAACTAGATATGCTTGATAGTATCCAGTTGAAATAGACCCAAGGGGTAGGTAAGCACCCAGATATCCTTAGCAGTATCCGGTTGAAATAGACCGAAGGGGTAGACCAATACCCAGATATGATTGGCAATATGTTTTTTTAGTATGTGGTATTTTTGGGGAACTCACTAAGCTTTGTGCTTATAGTTTTCAGGTACTTCCAGTTAGAAGGGGAAGTACCCGACATGATCGCACCGTATCACTCTATGTTTTTCCGCACTTAGTGATTTTGGGAATTGTACTCTGATAACATGTTACAATATTAATCTTTCGACTGTTTTGATATCAATTTTTTATGAATTGAATAAACTTAAAAACAAAATTTTATCTTTATTTTTGAGGATGTTACACCCGTTCTTGATTGATGGAAAGGATCCACCTACTAAATGAAGTTTCTTTCCGTACTCGGTAGTGGGCTAGTGTACCTCAAATGTTTTTTTTTATTTTAAACACTTTTCAATGGAAAATCGCAATGAAAGACTTTATTTAATTAGTTTAAAACATTTTCAAACCACAACGTTACTTCAAAATTCAAACATTATTCCAAACCAATTAAAATGTAGCGGAAGCAAAAGTACTTTAAAGTAAGTAATTAGAAACGTGTCCAAGGTTGGTATTGATAATAAAATCTACTACCCATTAGTAACCCCCCTCACCGATCCAAGCTCCTAAGCTACATGTACCAATCACATGGCACAAAGTAAAAGAAACAAGTGTCAGCCCCTGCTGAGTGAGTTAATAAAAGTTGCATATAGTCGTAGGGAAAACATACAATTTCCCAAATGGGTCAACAATTCAATTTATGAGATCATAACATTAAGCAACACATACTCACATATAACAGGAAATTCATCACGTATCACCAATAGCATAAAATTTCACCAAAAACAGCACTTATCACCAAAAGCATCATATATCTCCAAAAGCAACACATATCACCAAAAGAAATGGATATCATCAAAATCATATCACCAAAAGCAGATCACCAAAAGTATGTCACCAAAAGCACATCACCAAAAGCTAACTTTCTATGTAGGTTTTGTATGTCGTTTATCATCGTAGGTGTTTCTGCTTGTAGTAGTGCCTCCACCTTTTCTGGATCTACTTCTATTCCTGACATAGTTATGACATGGCCAAGGAATTTCCCCTTTTGTACTCTGAACACGAACGTCTTAGGATTGAGTTTCATGTTGGTTTGCCTTAATTGCTTTAAGGTCTCTTATATATCCCTTAATAAGTTCCCATCGCCTTTACTTTTGATCACCATATCATAAACATATACTTCTATAATCCTTTTTATTTGTTGTTCGAACACTTTATCCATTAGTCTTTGATATGTGGCTCCTGTATTCCTCAACCCGAATGGCATCTTTGTATAGAAAAACGTCCATTTTTCTATACGAAAAGTTATTTTGTCTTTGTTTGATATTGCTATTTTTACGTGATGATAACCCTTGTATGCATCAAAAAAGGATTTCTATTTGAACCCTCCTAATGACTCAATCTTTTGTTCTATATATGGGATGTGATAGTTACCCTTCGGGTATGATTTTTTAAGGTCTATAAAGACGACACACATTCGTATAGTGCCGTCCCCCTTCTTCACTAGCATCGAGTTAGATATAAATTTTGGAAATTGCATGGCTCTCATAACCCCTATCGCCACTAAGTGTTTTACCTCCTTATTGACTATCTCTTTCTTTCTTTTTCCATCATACTCTCGTTTCTTTCCATAGACCCGTTCTTCTTAACAACATGTTATAAGGGGATGATGCCCTTATTATAAGTGTAACATCCTAAAATTTAAGACAATGTTCTTAAATTAATAAATGAAAAATTATTTATATAAATAAATCAAGGATTAATCATATCATTAGTGGTATGAAGTTTGGAAAGCTAGAAGTAAAAATAATAACATTTTAAAAGTGTGTTGACCAAAGGGTTGACTCAATTAATGGAAGGGACTACAAAAATTATAAAATATATGAGGGGGGACTTATTATGCCAAAACGTAAGTTAAAATAAAAAATATTGAATTTTGGTAGGTTTTAGCCAAAACAAGGAAACTTGAAGGACCAAATATGACAAATCTAGAAATAACAATGCATCATCTTCATTTAAGCTAAATGTGAACGATGGGATTAGAAGAAATCAAGTGAAATGGAGATTCAAGCTCAACAGAAACCCTAGGAGTCGATCTCAAGCCTTCTTTGTTCATTTGGTGCAAGTTGTGAAAAAATCAAGTGGTTCAAGGTATACTTTCTTCCTCCTTTAATGTAGAATTCAAGTTTCATCTATGGATTTGGAGTTATATATGATTTTTATCTCATTTGAGGATTAGGTTTTGGTTTTCTAACCTCCCTTGATTTGTTTTGATGATTCCAATCTCAATCCAATCACCCTATTGATGCATTTGAGGATTTGGGTGAAAACCCTTATGATTCATTAATATATTATGCATTTAATATATTAATTAGAAATAAATAGTTGATTTGTTGATTTATTATGTGATTATTAAATTAATATGAAATCAATAGTTAAATAATTGATTTGTTAATTTATATCGTTAATAAATTAATAAAAAAATGTTAGAATTAATTAATTATTAATCAGAATTAATTTCGAATTAATTCGGGATTAATTGGAATTAATTAAAGGTGCAAGAGATGAATTGTAATTGTTCAATTGTTGAAAAAAAAGGTAATTCTAGAACCATCCAATGGTGGAAGGTTATGGGAGCTCTTATAGGGTTTCCAGAAGCCTCCTAGATGCTAATAATGAAATGATTTAAATTGGGATTAAATCCATTATTTAATTAATTCAATTTCGCTTTGCCTAGAAGTTACATAAACTATAAATAGGACCCCTTGCGCATTAAATTTCATTAATACCTTTACCTAAAAGCTTAGGATTGAAATTTCTATTCCTCTCCTCTCTCTCCTCTTCATTATAGGGCTTCTAAGGTTTTAGGTGTGAGACATTAGAGGCATCATACTTTTGATGCTTGCTTTCTAAAGACACAAAGGAAAGGATCGAAAATTTATTTGCTATAATAATTCTAAAGGTATGTACCCTAATTCTTGTATTGTATTTTGATTATATTAGGGTTCATCTAAATTTTGTAAATTTTGTTATTGATAGTATGTTGCATTTAAAGTATATGACATAGACCCTTTAGGTTGCATGTGCCCTTAAGTGTTAGGTGAAATTCCGCAAGCACACAACTTCGTAAACTATAAAACCCCTCAGTGGTATCAGAGCATAGGTATTTCTAACATTGATTGTATATTAGTTGAACTTGCACAAAACCGATTTGAGTTTGACGGAATCGTCATTCTGTCGCAACTCCACGACGTGTGCATCTCTCTGCCATGTCGGATCTTTTGATTCACGATTTTATTTATGCCATGATGTAGGCAGCTATGTGCCACATCGCGGGGAACCTTTATTCCGAGAATTTGTTTTTGCTTACTTAATTCAAATTGATTAGGATAATTAATTAGGTTAATATTATTTTAATTTTGTAAAATCTTAATATTGAACCTGGTAATCTGTAATCTTAATCTTGAATTTATGAATTATCCTTATGGATTTAATAATTAATTTAATTATAAGACTAATTAAAAGATAATTATAAATCCATGATAGGTTTAAATTGATTAATTAAATGTTTAATCCAGATAATTAATATTTTAACCTTATATTTTGAAAAGTTTTAAAATACACCTTATATATATATATATATATATATATATATATATGTGTGTGTGTGTGTGTGTGTGTGTGTGTGTATTAAACGTTAATTACTATATCTATAAGATAAGGTCAGTCGAATCGCTAGTAAGCCTCATTTACGAAGTCATGCTATAAAGATGGTATAAGGAAACAACCTATAAAATGACCGTTGAATGGGTGTCCTTTTCACCCACCGTTCTCCTGTCTGGTAGAGGATCGTTAGCTGAACGGGTTCAATATGACATAATCAGATTAAAAGTATAATCTATAAAGTACTACAACATTATTTTAAAATCTCACTCTAGTTACTTTAGGAAAAATGTGAAATTTTATGATAATCCATGAAAACACACATCGTCTCTATATGAGTCGTTAGTGAAGCGTGTGTGGCTAACTGACACAATAATGTGGGACTATAAAGTTGAAATGATGGCACAACTTGAAAAGTAGTGTTGTTGATGGAACGTGTGTGGTTAACGAACACATCAATGTGAGATAATAAATGACCTCGAGATTGTCAAGCGGGTTTTCTTGGTTATTCACATATTGTTTGTGATTCTCGGCACCCTAGTCATAAAAGTGAGAAAATAATCCAAGACTAAACATGCCATTGATAAGATTCAATTAATCTCAAAAGATCTAGGAGTTTCATAAGATTGAAATTGGTAAAAGGCTTACCTACCTAAAATAGATTCACAATTTGATTACAACATCCCTCTTCAAAGTTCGAATCGGAAATATGGATCCTATCCTTAATTTAAATTTTGGGTAATAATTAAGGATTAAAATCAACTAACTTGAATTTTCTTTTTCCATTTTTAGAGGTCTTATGAAGATAGAAATGGTGTTCTTCATTCTTATGGAAATGTTTTTCCTCAATCTTCTGGAGATGGTCTTCCAATTTCAAATCAAGGTTTAATTGTTTTCCCTTCCTTAGGAAATGATGGAACTGGACATCATCTATCTTCAACTCTTCCACATCCTCAAGTGGCTCTCCCAACATCACGTTTTTCTCAAGTTGAAAGATATGAAACGACTCAAGCCTTATTAGCATGTGAACACAAAGATGGAAATTATATGTTTGCGCATGTTCTGAATATGAAATCATACATTGACAGACTGGGAAGAATGGGTATCAAATTTTTGAAGGAGCAAGCCATGATTTGGTTCTTATCTCGCTTCCTAAGTTATATGATTAGTTTGTTGAAAACTTTCATATGAGGAATATCGATGTGACCTTAATTCATCTGACTAAGATGTTGAAAATCGTAGAAGCATAGATGCTTCAGAGTACAATTGAAGCAGAAATGCTTGAAGGATCTAATCCTAAAAGTTCATTGGATGTTGACAATGGTAATCAACAAAAGGTTTCTCTTCCCGATAGAAAGGGATCGACCAAGGTCAAACAATTTGATCAAATGATAAAGACAAAGGCTTGTTTTGAGATTGTTCCATGTGTTGATCCCAATGAATCCATTTGTTTCTACTGCCAATTGATGGGACATTGGAAACGAAGCTGCCCAAAATACCTAAACGATCTTAGAGATAGTTAAGTCAAGTCGTGTGTCTCTACTTCATGTACATCCATTATCTAAATCCATAGTTGTATAAGTTCCTATTCATAGACTCCTGATACATGTTGTGATGATCACATTTTGATGGTATTGCAAGATTTAAGAGAAAGAATGTAGCTTGAGCAGAGCAAGCTAAATCTGACCCTGAAAGATGGATTTTTGTCACATAGCTTGATGGTCAGAATTTATAGCTACTACTAAGGAGTTAGGATAATTTAATAGATTGTTATTCAAAGATGTCTAGAAACATAGTTTTTCATTTTATACATTGCAAGGACAAGTTCCAATTTGTGTTTTATTTAAAATAAAAGGTGGAGTTTTAGATTTCTTAGTTGCCTCATTTTTATTTCTGTGCAATGGCATAAAAGCATTTTAATTACATTTCCAATAATAACAATATTAGTTGTGGATGTGATTCTTATAATGTTGTGCTTGTCGTATTGTCAAATTTGACCAAGTGAAAGGACATCTCATCACCAAGTTTCAATTCGACAGCAACTTGGAGTCATACAATTCGAATTGGGTGATGCATGAGAGTTTTGTTCATTGGAGAAATTATGACAGAGTCATTGTTCACATGCTTATGTGAGGCAAGTGATGGATTAATGGATCATGTACATGTTGTTATGAAATCTTCAGATCCACCTCAGGGGACGATAACTCTATTCGTCATGATTTACTAATGCTTTAGTAAATATGGTTGTGTTTATGAGATTACACATAATTCTTATATTTTGAAAAGATTCAAAGAGTAGCAGAATGAATAGAAGAATCTATTAGGAAGAAAGATAAAAGATTCTCCAATCTGAAAGGAAAGGAGAGTACTTTTGTGACAACCCGAAACTTCAATCTTGTACCATTAATCAATTCAATCAATATTTAACTTGTTTTGTCGATTTCTAGTCTATTTAAGGGCTCATTCAAGTGTTCTAAGCTTGAACTTGACCAAGGTTGAGATTAGGAATGAGTCATCATGCCATATAGTGAGGAAACCGAGCCATACACACCTCTTGGAGGAGTGTACGGCCGCACACCCACTCCCTTGGCAGCACACTCACTTTTGGGCAGCACCCTTACCCCTATATAAAGGGTAGCCTCTTTCCTTTCATTCCTTTAGCACCTTGGCAGCACACAACTCTTTTCTCTCAAGTTTCTCCAACTTTGAACCTTCCAAAGCTTCAAGAACGTGAGTACTTCTTCCTCTAGCTTACAATCCATGAAAGACCCCTCTATCTAAGCCTTAAGTGTGCCAAAAATGGACATGTTCTTCGTGTTGGAAGTGAGTGCGGCCGCACACCCTCTTAAGGTGGCCGCGCACCCTTAAAACACCCTCCAAAGTGAGAGTTTGACTTCCATATTCGAGATAGACATGCCCCTAGCCTTGTTGCACCTTGGAAATGGCATTTTTGGACATTTTGGTGTGGGGTGTACGACCGCACACACCTGTGTATGGCCGCACACACACCTGTCCGGCAGCACACTCCAAGTGTGCGGCCGCACACTCAAGTGTGCGACCACACACTCACCATAGGGCCGCAAACCCACTTCTAAGACCCTAGGCTTGTACTACAACTAAGTTTGGACCAAGAACACTTCATGGATTGCAAGTATGGACCTTGAAACACCCCAAGAACACATTCCATCATGGGTGTACGGCCGCATACCCCTTGGGCCGCACACCCATGGCCGCACACACCTTAAAGGTGGCCATACACTCACCTCATGTAATCCTTTAGGGCTCTAACACTTAGTGCAAGTAGTCCCAAGTTCCTAAAGTCGGTCTCCATCACATTTAGTGGTGAAATACCTCCATTTGACTCCTTTATGTGTCATTGCATGTAATTTAGGATCAAATCGTGTTCAAGGCTTCACTTGAACATCCAGCGTGTCGTGTTGATCCTTCATTCAAAGCACCCGAGGTGAGTTCATACCCCTACATTTTCCGTGTTTTAATGTTTTCAGGGGGGGAATACAAGCCAAACTCAAAGTATTTTATTAAGTTTTAAACTTATTAATGCAGTCCAATGATTTCCACGTTTAATAACATAATTGGATATTTTATCTCTTTTTGTAATATGTTGAGCATAAGGGAAACTATTATTTTGGAAATCTAACTTCATAGCTTTCAGAAAGGTTTTTACAAAGCATTTTCCATACAAATTCTAATAAACTATAATGGGTATAGTTTGGGATAACCCTCTAGGCAGTCTCTACCTAATCAGATTTCATAAATGAATATATATAAACTATGGCAGATTTAGTTTATGTTATATATTTTCTCAGGAGTATAAAGTACTATTATTCAAGGATAATTATTGTTTTATACTGTTTCTCGCTAGTAAACTAGATTATACATAATTGTGAGGCTCTACTTCAATACTGTACCCTTAGGTGTATAGTGATAAATCCTATCTCAGTATAACCAGAGTCTCCTGGAGGGAGAGCATGAGATTTGTGAATAGATCTATTCGGGACTGACAATCCCACACCAGAACTGCTAGCTACAGTTAGGCAGGCATGCCTGTGGTCAACAAATGTCATTTAGCTTAACGCCTGAAGAACGTTATAAAGGTCTCTCGGTCATATCAAGTATGGTTATACTACTCGCAAATAAGTATAAACTAATTTTGGTTTACGGACTCTATTCTTCTTCTATTTTATTTTGGGTAATAAAACTACTTTCATATATACTGATAGTATTCTGGGATTTCTAAACTGGCATCTCTACCTCTAGGGTGGATAACATGTTTCCTAAAACTGATGGTTTATCTTCTACTAATAGACTCTCTTTCAATACTACCTTTCATAAGAAAATATAGGATTTTCTTGAGGAATACTTTTCAAAAGAATCAAAGAACATTTTTTCTCTAAAACTAAATGCTTATGAACTCACCAGCTTTATGCTGATATTCTTTCAAAACTGCTTGTATTCTCAGGGAATTAGTAGACAGGTACTTCCAGGAATTCGGTGAATCCGGAGCAATAAGAGCCATGTTTTCTATATTATACATACTTTTGATGTATTTAAAACAAGTTTCAAACTGATGTAAACATTTTTCATATTTGTATTCAATGTTTGGTTGTGTTTACTATGCTTGCTATACAAATGTTGTGATACTACGCATGACGTCCTCCACCCCGGAACGATTCCACCATCACGGTTTCGGGGTGTGACAGATTGGTATCAGAGCCCTTGTTTATAGCGAACTAGTATACCGAACCTTACGTGGTATACAACTATAAACACTAAGGGGATTAAGTGCTCTACACTAAAAGTATACTTTCAAGAATATAAGTATTTTTATAAAAGTATGCGAGCATGCATACATAACAGAATTCGTGTCATTAATAGATCAAAACAAAAAGTATTTGGATGTTGGGGTACTGCGGTTAAACCTGGGCAGGTATGTAATCATGTCTAGGGTCAATATAGCCCGATCAACTATATTCAGTCTAGACATGACCAACATGTGCTTGGGAGTGACTGTGGTGTTACAGCAGGCCTAAAACTTACCAAAAACATTCATCATAAAATACTATAGGAGTATTTTGTTAGAGCCAAATTCAGTGAGGATATTATTCCTAGTGTTGCTACCTATTTGTTTCTTAGCGATAACTTGCTTGCATTAGTAACCTTTCTTTGCTTATCGCTTGGTAGAACACTTTATTATCAGGATGAGATATGTTTTGTTCATATATCTTGAGGACTTACCATCCTCTTCTTCCTGATTGTTTCTAGAAAAAGATGCCTCCCCGACCAAGACCTATCAGAAGAAACGACAACACTCCGCCACCACCACCACCCCCTCAGTTCGACCCCGTCATGTTTCAGGCATCAGTTACAGCCGTCGTGACTGCAGCAATGGCACAAGTGAATGCTGGTGGGGCTGGAGGTGGAACCAACCCACAGAGACAAGATGGAAGTCAGGGACATCAAAATAAGTGTTCCTACAAGGACTTCATGACTGCAAAACCCAAGTCCTTCGACGGGAATGGAGGTGTCATCGCTCTGACTCGATGGTTCGAGAAGATAGAATCCATCTTCGAAATTTGCGCCTGTTCCGAAACAAACAAGGTGAAGTTCGCCGCCTGCACCTTCACCGACAGAGCTTTGACCTGGTGGAATGGTCGAGTCAAAACCCTAACCCTGCCGGTGGCTAATGCCATGGGTTGGGAAAGACTGAAGGAACTCATTCTTGCGGAATACTGCCCGAGGGGCGAAGTGCAAAATTTGGAGCACGAACTCTGGAACTTGAAGATGAAGGGTTCTGACATCGCTGCCTACACCGCTAGATTCTGTGATCTGGCTCTCCTCTGTCCGGGAATGGTCACCCCAGAAAGCCAGAAAATCGAGAGGTACATCTGGGGACTGACACAGCCAACCAAAAGAAATGTCTTGGCTGCTAGACCGGCCACATTTGAGAGCGCCAAGGATCTGGAACAGACTCTGATCGATCATGGAATCGATCTAGATGACGCATCAGCGGTCGCCGAGTCACAAAAGGAGAGTGGTGAGAAGAAGAAGAAATTTTGGAACAAACGCAAGGGCCAGTCTCCTCAGGAGCCCTCCAAGAAGCAACAAACAGTGGCAGTCCATGCTGCTACTACTCCTACTGCTACTCCCACTGCTGTTCCAACCACCCAAGCTCCTACCGATGGTTATTCAGGGAAACTACCTATGTGCAACAAGTGTACCTTTCATCATCACGGACCCTGCCGTGATTTGAATTGCAACAACTGTGGATGGAAGGGACACACGACCCGATACTGCAGAGCACCGGCCCAACCAACCAATCCGACACCTGGAGCAGGTGCCAGCCAAGCCTGCTATGGATGTGGAGAAGTTGGGCATTTCAAAAGAAACTGCCCCAAAGCGACAACAGGTGGCAATGCAGGAAGGGTGCTGGCAATGGGCCAGGAGGAAGCGGTTGTTGATCCTACCGTTGTTACAGGTACGTTCCTCCTTGACAACTCTCATGCATGCATTCTTTTCAATTCTGGTGCGGAGAGGAGTTTTGTTAGCCATGCATTCAAACATCTAATCAAATGTAAATCCCAACCTTTAACCGAAATGTTCACCGTCGAGATGGCTAATGGAAAGAAAGAGAGCGCGAACGATATATTCTTAGGCTGTACTCTTACCTTAGGAAATCATTCCTTTCCTATCGATCTTATGCTTGTATCTATTAAGAGTTTCGATGTCATTATCGCTATGGATTGGTTGAGCCCCAATCATGCTGATATCCTTTGTTTCGAAAAAGCTATTCGCCTCAACCTTCCCTCTGGTGAAGCCCTTATGATTTATGGTGATAAACTCAGTTCAAACCTTCGTATCATCTTGTGCGTCAAAGCTCAGAAGTACCTGCGGAAGGAATGCCATGCGTTTCTAGCTCATGTCGTTGATGAGACACAAGAGGGTAAAGACCTCGAGAGCATCCCCGAAGTCTGCAACTTTCCTGATGTCTTCCCTAAAGATCTCCCAGGAATTCCTCCCGAGCGTCAAGTCGAGTTTTGTGACAACCCGAAATTTTCATTTGTACAAACTCTACAGTCAAGAACTTCAATTAAAAGTCAAATTCATTTCTGCTAATTTTTAGCTATGTTTAAAGTCCGTTTGGGTATTTTTAAATATTTATTTGTCGAGAGAACAAACAAAAGGAAGTATTTTCTAGGATTTTGGGGATCAAATAAAACAAATAACACCTTAATAAGGTGTTACGACCAAACATGAGGGGTAGGGCCGAAAACCCCTTTTGACCGAGAACTCATGCTTAAGGCATGAGTTTACTCCTTCCTTCCTCACTTCTTACTTCCAAACTCAAGAACACCCACATTCTCTCTCAAGTATCATAAGAGCTTCTTCCAAATCTTCCAAAAATATAAGTGTTTCTTCTCTTGATTTGTTGATACAACACTTCATCTAGTAGTTATACATGATTTCATCCATGAAATCTTCTCTTTTTCTTAGATCTTCAAGTGTTCTCCAAGAACACCAAGAACACACACTAGTGTTTTGGTCCAAAAATCAACTCCTTTAACCTCTAAATCGTAAGTATTACTTTCTGCACTTGTTATCTAGTAAGGATACTTGATTTAGGGCCTTGAAATCGTCATTTTCCAAGAACAAAAGGAGTTTTCGGTATAGTGCATCTCCTTAAAGAGAAAACCCTAAAGAAAGATGCCTTTAAGACCTTAAAACTCACTTAAGGCTTTGGATAAAACTTAGAACCCCTATGCATGTTTGAAAGCCCTTGAAAATCACCACATGCACCAAGGATCTTGAGTTTTCGGTCTTAACCTCATGGACTGAAAACCCTAAAAACCGAGAACCATATTCGGACCGAGAACCCTTCGGACCGAGAACCCTTCGGACCGAGAATACCATTAGGACCGAAAGCTTCTAGGAACATACCACTTGGACCGAAAGCTTCTAGGAACATACCACTTGGACCGAAAGCTCCATTTGGTGACCATACACTCCTTTTATGCAATCATTTGTGATTGTAACACTTCCATATAAGTGTTTCCTAGACTATAAGATTGTTATCCTTCTTAATTAGTTGTATAAACACTAATTGCATGCATATATGTGTCTTTATATGCTAAATAGGATCCGTGTGTGCTCAAGTCTTCACCTGACACTTAGCGTCCTTTTTCCGATCTTACATTCGCATCACTCATTTCAGGTGAGTTCATACCCCTTAATCAACCTTTGAAATGATTTTAAATGCATTTATGGGGGGATACAAGTTGAACTATTAAGTTATTATATCAATTACATGTGATTAATAACTGTCAATCAAATAGATTTTGCATGTTAAAACTGTGTTGTTTCAGCTAAAGGTTTTCATGTATTACTTTCAAATCTCTTTTAAAGCACTATAATCTCTTTTTAAATTACTAAACTTTTATCAAAGTCTTTTAAACCTATATTCTTGTTAGATTCATGTCTATATATACATAGTTATATAAGCAGGGTTTGAAGTACTTAGGACTGATAGCCCGCTTTAATTCATGTTCCTTGTTTGGTTGTGGACTTAGAGTATCCGGTTATTTGTCCGAGTGTCGTTGAAGTCCTAGTTATATATTATGTATATCTGTTTATGTATATTAAAACTTTTGCTCCAGTTCAGTGCCTTTGGGTAACAAAGGTACCTAGATAACCTCTCAAGTAAACTATAATAGGTATAGTTTAGAAATCAACAATAACTTTTATTAGGAGAAACTAGCTATATCAATATTCTAAAACATATACTTTTTAGTAAAAAGAAACGTATATTAGAAATCAAAACACGGGATACATCTTCATGACGCGGATTTCACCGTTGTCGAGTTGGTAACCAGAGTCTCCTGGAGGGAGAGCGGGCATTGTGTGTATAGATCTATACGGGACAAACCATCCCACATCCTGACTGCTAGCTACAGTCTCGGCCGACCAAGCCAAGGGGTGACAAATGTCACATCTATTTTGACGCCAGCAGGTCGTCGTGTTTACATCCGTCAATCAGTATGGTTACAAGTATCTTCACATTTACCTTATAATTCATGGCTTTAAGGTAATTAGTACCACGGTAGTTTTTACATATAAAACTACGGTGATATAATATTTTCCCTAATACATTAACTTAGAACGTCTTTGATATAAAACGATAATGTAAAACTATAGTATGATAATGATAGTAACATTTGGGAAAAATGCTCTTTTAACATAAAACAGTCGAGTCTTGGTAGAAGACTGTTTTTAGTAAAGAAACTCATTCTCTTTAAACATAAAACAGTCGGGTCTTGGTAGAAGACTGCTTTTAGTAAAGAAACTCATCTTTTAATAGAAAATATAGGATTTTCTGGAAGGAATTCAAATACTCTATAAACTTTTATCACCATCATCTAATGAGATTATTTTGAGGAAAAACATGTATTTATATCAATGTCATTAAAATACTTATGAACTCACCAGCACTAAAATGCTGATCCTCTCTTTCAAAATAACTTGTATTCTCAGGTCGCCAGTAGACAGGTACACTCCGGGAGCTTTTGCGAAGTCAGCCTTGTACCGAGCTGCACCTTATGTTATTTTCTATATATCTACTTTTGATGTTGTTGCTAAATGTAACCCTTGTAAAACTTATACTATTAATGCAATGGTTGTTGTACTTCGATTACTATATTGATTGTGTTGTGATACTTGACATGACGTCCTCCACCCCAGAACGTTTCCGCCGTTCCGGTTTTGGGGTGTGACAGATTGGTATCAGAGCATTGTTTATAGTGAACTCAGTATATCAAATCATAAAAGATATACAACCTATAAATACAATGGGATAAAAACACTCTGACCAAGAGTTATACTTTAAAATATAACCATATTTTACAGAAGTATAAATACATCCAGAATATAAAAGACCGAACAAGTATCACAAGAAGAACAAGAATAAAAGTCTTTGGATGTTGAGCATTACCGTCAAACCTGAGCATTTATGTAATCGTAGATGGAATAAATATAGCCTGATCAACTATATTTATTCGAGATGCGACTAACGTGTGTTTGGGAGTGATGGTGGTGTTGCAATGAATCTGAAACTTACCATATAGGAATGCTAGAGTCGAACATAAAGTTTAAAATACTATAGGAGTATTTTATGATACTAAAAGACTAACAATAAACCCAAAAGCATGTTCAAAAGTTCTAGAATCAAACGTGTAATTAGAATACTATAGGAGTATTTTAGGAACCATAAATAACCTTGCGTGAAAACTAAAAAGACCCTTATGGATCAGTCTATGATTTCAGAGTGTATGCTCCCAAGGTTATATATAGTGAGGATCTCATAGGCTAAGAATATGTGGTTTCTCTCTACTTCCTTTTCCTTGTTTGGATGTGGATATAGAGTAGTATCACATATTCGAAGGCCTATTAGATCTAAGTTATATATGATTTGTGTACACTATGTAATTGTAGCAAGACTCGATATGGATCACCCAGTAAAATGTTTAAATAATCTCTTAAGATTCTATAGACATTCCCATTCTCGCATAAACCCCTTTAGAAAACCTATTCTACTTCAGTAATCGGCAGAGGAGCCGATAAAGACCCAGAAGAGGTTCATTGAGAAAGATTTCCAAGTAGGAAATAAATGAACAGTGATGAGACTATTGAAATCACCATGTGCCTATACCTTTTAGGGACGTCGGTGGGAAATTCGCCTAAATTTCCGAGATTCCAGTCATCCATTATGAAGTGATGACAATCAGAGTCAGAATCGGAAGTAAGGCGGAGCAGAAATTCAATATGTATACAGGAGAAGAGAACCCTATATAAGTACCCGAAGAAAACCAACGTTTATTCCAGTCAAGAGTAAACGAAGAACAGAAGGAGCCAATGTATGAAACCCGAGAAGTGTTCTAACCCTATAAAGTCACACTAATAACCCCTAAATTAATACAACTTAGTGAGTTAGTGGTTACACTACTCACACTATGTGTTAGGCAAATCGTCTTTCCCGTCGCGGCTAAGATAAATAGATCGGATCACAAAATCTCGATTAAGAGTGTTTAGCCCTAAACTTTCATGACTCTTTTCTTGTGTAATTTTAGTTTCGAACTTCTTTTAAATCTTTTCAAAGCCGGAGAGTGAACCTCTCCAATATAAAGATAACTTAGTTGGAACGACGCCCGATTTATGGCTTTCCGATACACTTACTTCTACCCTGTTACCAGGACTGCATCATAGGGATGTAGGTCGACCCTTAGAGAACCATAGCTCAAAGCGCGGGGAAAATTTATGCCTGTTATAGTAAGGAAAGATATGTATAGGGGTAACCATCGTTTCTCATCAACTTGTGTTCCTCATCGTGTAGGAAAAACCATGCCTCCGAAGAAACGTAACCAACCCGCTAGCAAGACACCGACTCTTCACATCGATGAAGCTACGTTCCAAGCTGCAGTTTCAGCAGCCGTAGCAGCTGTCATGGCTCACCTTAATGCTAATAATGCAAATATTAGCAGGAGCACTATCGGAAATCCCGATCATAGCAATGGACAACAGCAACCAGCAACGGTGTGTAAAGCCACCCAAGAACTCCAATCTAATCCCCTGAAAAGAAAGTTTGAGAACGAGAAAGGGAGTACCTCGGCTCAAGGACCTTCCGAAGGGCAGCAAGCTGAGGTAGACAATACCCCTGTCAACCCACCTGTCTTGACACCAAGAAGGCCATACCTAGGAAACTTCCCCCACTGCAGCAAGTGTAACTACCATCATTATGGAGATTGTCGAGAACCCATTTGTGTTAGGTGCAACATGAAGGGGCATACTGCTCGCAACTGCAGAACCCCGGTTGAGTTCATTACATCGACCACCAATGTTGGGACCAGTCCAATATGCCACCTATGTGGTGAAATTGGGCACCTAAAAAGGGAATGCCCAACTGAAAGAAATGACAAGGACGCAGGAGGAGTTTAACCCTAATACCTAGGGGAACACCAAGGAACCCGGTAGAATTTTGGTACGCCTCTCAACCTTAAGTAGCTAATCGAAAACTTTAAATAATCAATTCTAATTGAAATTACTCCCTCGTTAAGGCAAAAGTCGCAGCACTGTTGTAAAACTTAAAAAACCCATCAGGTAAAGTTATGATGGCTTAGTATATACGTGAAGGCCATTTATAATTAGGATTGATAGACCTCGAGTGAGTGATGCGGCCTTATCTCTTGTTCCTTGTTTGGTTGTGGATTTAGGGCAGAGTCGCTCAGTCAACAGTCCTTTTAAATCTTAATTATACATGACTAGTGTATACTAGGCGATTATAGAGAGGCCTCGTGAGAAACCTATTCATGAAAAGTACATATTTCCAAAGTATCAGGACCCCTAGCGTTCAGAGTCAGTCATGCCGGTCCAAGTATTCGCGGTAGTAATACCATGGACGAACCCGAAACGCTAAGAACTTGTGTGCTCTGTCCAGCACATGGTCCTATCAATCTCCATTCCATATCGTGTTGATGTTCGTTAATTTCGACACTACCGTCAGCCATGGTTCGACTTGGTTCGACCATGCGAAAATTCCTAGTGTTGTGTAAAAAGAACTTTCACCTTATCCTAAGCGTCAAATAAAATTCATTTCGAACCTAATAGAAAACCTAATGTGAACCATCGGTCGTCTCTCTCATTTGACCTTCAGAAGTACCCAGGAAAGGGGTACTACGCACTGTTAACCAACCCCATTAGACATTAAAAACCAGAAGCGAAGGGCACTGCGGATATTCCGGGAGACAATAACCGCCCAAGGCCTATTCAGTAGATCCTCCAGAAAGACCACTTGCACCGCACGATCTAGTTCGTGAATCAAGAAAAAGAACTCAAGGGATTAACTTACTACTACTGAGTATATGCATTAGAGTGGTATATAAATTAGGTTAATAAGATTTAAGAGGTGTGCTTCCGCCCTACTCCCTGTTCCTTTTTTGGTTGTGAGTTTGGGGTGGGGCCACACATCTGAACACCCTGTCAGTCTCGATTTTATACGACTCATATACACTGAGTAATAGTGTTTGAGCCGAGTATGAGGTCTACCACGAACCTTAAAATAAAACCCTTCATCATATAACCATAGAGAAGGAGCTGAAGTCAAGAAAAACAATTGTGGGTTGAGCTACTAAAATGACTACAAATTCGAAATTTGGTGTCATCCCGGGTCAGGCCAACATGGTAGCTGACACCCTTAGTTGGGAAAAGTAACTCAAGTCGTAAGAGTCAAAACATTGACTACAACCATCCATTCACGCCTGATCCCACAAATTAAGCATCTCAGTAGGGGGCCAAGAAACCTGGAAAGTTGCGACTGGTTAAACTCTGAGAAGAATGGATGGGGAAATTTGAGGTTCTGAGTGACAGATTCTTATGCCCTCTAGATTTAATCTGGATAGAGAAACTCGGTAACATCGGAAGAGTAGCTGCCAGGGGATGCCCGCACTACTCAAGCACTTCGTTCATCCAAATACAGACGAGAAGCGCCTAGGTCGGAAAGAGTTGTGATAGTGCCTCGCCATGTGAGAAAGTTACCATCGCCCTATAGACGATAGTCTACATTCACCAAAGTTAATACTAGGATGCAAAGAACCGCATGATTACCTCCGCGACCAGGAATACTTGAGTAAAGTAGACAGCAAGTTGCGTTAAACTTTATAACCCAGGTCATAAAGAGATTGTGGACTCGACACCAGTCTAGGAGTTAGTCGACGGGTTATACAAGATCACGCGCTCCCTACAAACTGGAGGTAACAGACACAATGGAAAAACTAATGGAGCATGTCATAGAGATTTCTAGATTACTAGGTGTTCCAAGGAATACTATCTCTAAAGAGATAGTAGAACCACCTCCTGAAATAGTCAATCACTTCAGAAAATCTCTAAGGGCGAAGCTAGCCTTGATCAGAGACTGCTATCCATGAAACAGCGAACCAAGTAAGAGAATGATTCTTTCCAATTAGGGATCATACTGTGAAAGCATCTATTAGACTATGATGAAAATGGGAGTTATCTAAACATCATCTGGTAAAACCCTCTATCATCCTGACATTGAGATATTCCGTTAGAAACACCTCATGAGTCGAAAGTACAGGTCCTTTCTGCACTGGGCTAAGGTAGATGCCACACAACCAATAGGTGCCAGCATATAGTCGGCACCTTCAATGGTCCAGAAAACCTCCGAAAGCCTACCAGTAGGAAATACGAATCCGAAGACGACCTGAGCTTCCTAAGAACCAATCAAAAGGACTACACCTCCAGTAAGAGAAAACTTTTGGAACTTCAGAATGGCGATCACGTCAAGTGATGATCTCACCATGGAAGTACATTATGTTCTAGGTACTGAAACGTTCTATTTTCCCAAGAACTTAGGCTCATCAGAAATTCTTGATAAGAATTGGTCCAGCATCCGTCAGACCTCAACTACTTTAGGGATTCCATAAATTCCACCCTAATCTATCCACGTCTCAAACTTGAAAAAGTGCTTGTCCGACGTGACTCTTGTAATCCCACTCGACGAGATCGAAATCAATGAAAGCCTCAACTTCGTGGAAGAACCTGTAGAGATCATGAACCGAGAGGTCAAGCGAACAAAGCAAAGCCAAATCCCGATAGTGAAGGTTCGCTGTTACCCCAAGCGAGGACCTGAATTCACTTGGGAGCGCGAGGGTCAGTAAAACTGAAATATCCTCATCTTTTTACTTAGTTATTCGTAATAACTTAGTTGCTTGAACTCTAATTTCGGGACGAAATTCCCTCTAACGAGGGATGATGTGACAACCCGAAATTTTCATTTCTACAAATTCTACAGTCAAGAACTTCAATTAAAATTCAAATTCATTTCTGCTAATTTTTAGCTCAGTTTAAAGTCCGTTTGGGTATTTTTAAATATTTATTCGTCGAGAGAACAAACGAAAGGAAGTATTTTCTAGGATTTTGGGGATCAAATAAAACAAATAACACCTTAATAAGGTGTTACGGCCAAACATGAGGGGTAGGGCCGAAAACCCCTTTTGACCGAGAACTCATGCTTAAGGCATGAGTTTACTCCTTCCTTCCTCACTTCTTACTTCCAAACTCAAGAACACCCACATTCTCTCTCAAGTATCATAAGAGCTTCTTCCAAATCTTTCAAAAATGTAAGTGTTTCTTCTCTTGATTTGTTGATACAACACTTCATCTAGTAGTTATACATGATTTCATCCATGAAATCTTCTCTTTTTCTTAGATCTTCAAGTGTTCTCCAAGAACACCAAGAACACACACTAGTGTTTTGGTCCAAAAATCAACTCCTTTAACCTCTAAATCGTAAGTAGTGCTTTCTGCACTTGTTATCTAGTAAGGATACTTGATTTAGGGCCTTGAAATCGTCATTTTCCAAGAACAAAAGGAGTTTTCGGTTTAGTGCATCTCCTTAAACCGAAAACCCTAAAGAAAGATGCCTTTAAGACCTTAAAACTCACTTAAGGCTTTGGATAAAACTTAGAACCCCTATGCATGTTTGAAAGCCCTTGAAAATCACCACATGCACCAAGGATCTTGAGTTTTCGGTCTTAACCTCATGGACCGAAAACCCTAAAAACCGAGAACCATATTCGGACCGAGAACCCTTCGGACCGAGAACCCTTCGGACCGAGAATACCATTAGGACCGAAAGCTTCTAGGAACATACCACTTGGACCGAAAGCTCCATTTGGTGACCATACACTCCTTTTATGCAATCATTTGTGATTGTAACACTTCCATATAAGTGTTTCCTAGACTATAAGAGTGTTATCCTTCTTAATTAGTTGTATAAACACTAATTGCATGCATATATGTGTCTTTATATGCTAAATAGGATCCGTGTGTGCTCAAGTCTTCACCTGACACTTAGATTCCTTTTTCCGATCTTACATTCGCATCACTCATTTCAGGTGAGTTCATACCCCTTAATCAACCTTTGAAATGATTTTAAATGCTTTTATGGGGGGATACAAGTTGAACTATTAAGTTATTATATCAATTACATGTGATTAATAACTGTCAATCAAATAGATTTTGCATGTTAAAACTGTGTTGTTTCAGCTAAAGGTTTTCATGTATTACTTTCAAATCTCTTTTAAAGCACTATAATCTCTTTTTAAATTACTAAACTTTTATCAAAGTCTTTTAAACCTATATTCTTGTTAGATTCATGTCTATATAGACATAGTTATATAAGCAGGGTTTGAAGTACTTAGGACTGATAGCCCGCTTTAATTCCTGTTCCTTGTTTGGTTGTGGACTTAGAGTATCCGGTTATTTGTCCGAGTGTCGTTGAAGTCCTAGTTATATATTATGTATATCTGTTTATGTATATTAAAACTCTTCCTCCAGTTCAGTGCCTTTGGGTAACAAAGGTACCTAGATAATCTCTCAAGTAAACTATAATAGGTATAGTTTAGAAATCAACAATAACTTTTATCAGGAGAAACTAGCTATATCAATATTCTAAAACATATACTTTTTACTAAAAAGAAACGTATATTAGAAATCAAAACACGAGATACATCTTCATGACGCGGATTTCACCGTTGTCGAGTTGGTAACCAGAGTCTCCTGGAGGGAGAGCGGGCATTGTGTGTATAGATCTATACGGGACAGACCATCCCACATCCTGACTGCTAGCTACAGTCCCGGCCGACCAAGCCAAGGGGTGACAAATGTCACATCTATTTTGACACCAGCAGGTCGTCGTGTTTACATCCGTCAATCAGTATGGTTACAAGTATCTTCACATTTACCTTATAATTCGTGGCTTTAAGGTAATTAGTACCACGGTAGTTTTTACATATAAAACTACGGTGATATAATATTTTCCCTAATACATTAACTTAGAACGTTTTTGATATAAAACGATAATGTAAAACTATATAATGATAATGATAGTAACATTTGGAAAAAATGCTCTTTTAACATAACACAGTCGAGTCTTGGTAGAAGACTGCTTTTAGTAAAGAAACTCATTCTCTTTAAACATAAAACAGTCGGGTCTTGGTAGAAGACTGCTTTTAGTAAAGAAACTCATCTTTTAATAGAAAATATAGGATTTTCTGGAAGGAATTCAAATACTCTGTAAACTTTTATCACCATCATCTAATGAGATTATTTGAGGAAAAACATGTATTTATATCAATGTCATTAAAATACTTATGAACTCACCAGCAGTAAAATGCTGATCCTCTCTTTCAAAATAACTTGTATTCTCAGGTCGCCAGTAGACAGGTACACTCCGGGAGCTTTTGCGAAGTCAGCCTTGTACCGAGCTGCACCTTATGTTATTTTCTATATATCTACTTTTGATGTTGTTGCTAAATGTAACCCTTGTAAAACTTATACTATTAATGCAATGGTTGTTGTACTTCGATTACTATATTGATTGTGTTGTGATACATGACATGACGTCCTCCACCCCAGAACGTTTCCGCCGTTCCGGTTTTGGGGTGTGACAAGTTTCCTATCGAATTGATCCCCGGAGCTACTCATGTAGCTAGGTCTCCTTACCGTTTAGCGCCAGCGGAGATGCAAGAGTTATCCAGCCAGCTCAATGAGCTGATCAGCAAAGGGCTTATAAGGCCGAGTTCCTCACCTTGGGGAGCTCCGATCTTGTTCGTGAAAAAGAAAGATGGATCCTTTCGGATGTGCATTGACTACCGAGAACTGAACAAACTGACCATCAAGAACCGATATCCCTTACCCAGAATCGATGATCTCTTTGACCAACTTTAGGGAGCCAGTTATTTCTCAAAGATAGATCTAAGATCAGGGTACCATCAGTTGCGAGTTCACGAGAATGATGTGCCCAAGACAGCATTCCGAACTCGCTATGGACACTACGAATTTGTAGTAATGCCCTTTGGCCTGACCAACGCACCAGCAGTATTCATGGACCTGATGAATCGGGTGTGCCGCCCTTTCCTGGACAAGTTCGTGATCGTGTTCATCGACGATATACTTGTCTATTCGCGGAGTGAGAACGATCATAAACAGCATTTGAGGCAGGTGCTGGAAACCTTAAGGGCAGAGAAGCTATATGCAAAATTTTCAAAGTATGAGTTCTGGATCAGGAAGGTGAATTTCCTTGGTCACGTGGTTAGAAAAGAAGGCATACACGTGGACCCTTCCAAGATCAAAGCGATATAGAATTGGTCTGCACCAAAGACACCCATAAAATTTCGGCAATTCTTGGGTCTCGCAGGCTATTATCGCAGGTTTATCCAGAATTTCTCCAGAATCACTAAGCCTTTAACTACCCTGACACAAAAAGGTGTAACCTTTAGTTGGGGAGTCAAGCAAGACACTGCATTTCAAACATTGAAGCAGGCCCTATGCAGCGCACCTATCTTGTCCCTGCCCGAAGGGACGGAAGACTTCGTGGTCTATTGTGATGCATCCTATCAGGGCCTAGGCTGTGTGCTCATGCAACGAGGAAAGGTCATCGCCTATGCCTCGAAGCAGTTAAAAACACACGAAGTCAATTATACAACTCACGATTTAGATTTGGGAGTAGTGGTCTTTGCGTTAAAGATCTGGAGACATTATCTCTACGGAACCAAGTGCACTATTTTCACCGACCATAAGAGCTTGCAGCATATCTTTGATCAGAAGGAGTTAAACATGAGACAGCAACGATGGGTAGAGCTGCTCAGTGACTACGAGTGCGAAATTCGTTACCATCCCGGCAAGACCAATGTGGTAGCAGATGCCCTCAGCCAAAAGGAGTATTCGGGGCGTAAGGTGAAGGCACTAACAATGACCATCCATTCCCATCTGTCCGCGCAAATCAGAGAGGCTCAGCTGGAAGCTTTAAAACCCGAGAACATGGCAGATGAAGCTTTGCGGGGAAGGGACAAGAACTTGGAGGTCAAGGGAGACGGAGTGTACTCTTTCATGAACTGGATCTGGACCCCAAAGTTCGGCGGTTACAGAGAGGTTGTCATGAATGAGGCTTACAAGACGAAATACTTCGTTCACCCAGGGTCGGATAAGATGTACTTGGATCTCAAACAGCTCTATTGGTGGCCAAACATGAAAGCGGAGATTGCAACCTTCGTGGGCAAGTGCTTGACTTGCGCCAAGGTGAAGGTGGAATATCAGAAGCCCTCAGGTTTACTTCAGCAGCCAACAATACCTGAGTGGAAGTGGGAAAGGATAACCATGGATTTCATCACCAAATTACCCAGATCTCCGAGTGGGCACGATGCCATCTGGGTAATCGTCGATCGGTTGACGAAGTCCGCCCACTTCCTGCCAATCAAAGAAAACTTCAAGATGGAGAGACTCACACGGATCTATATTCAAGAGATAGTTCGCCTTCATGGGGTACCTGTATCCATTATCTCCGACCGAGATAGCAGGTTTACCTCAAGATTCTGGAAATCACTACAAAAGGCTCTTGGAACTAAATTGGATATGAGCACGGCTTATCATCTGCAGACTGATGGACAGAGTGAGAGAACAATTCAGACATTGGAAGATATGTTGAGAGCCTGCGTCATCGACTTCAGCGTGTCATGGGACACTCATCTTCCTTTGGTTGAATTTTCCTACAACAACAGCTACCATACCAGCATCAACGTTGCGCCGTTTGAAGCCCTCTATGGCCGCAAGTGCAGATCCCCTCTGTGTTGGGCTGAAGTGGGTAACACGCAGTTAGTCAAGGGTCAAGTCCCTGACAACACTATCACTGGTCCTGAAATTATCCGAGAGACGACTGAAACGATTGTGCAAATCCGAGAACGACTGAAAGCCTCACGAGATAGACAAAAGAGCTACGCCGATAAGAGACAAAAACCCTTGGAATTCCAGGTCGGTGACCGCGTCCTTCTGAAGGTCTCACCCTGGAAAGGCATGATACGTTTCAGAAAACGTGGAAAGCTAAACCCAAGGTACGTTGGACCATTCGAGATCCTCGCTAGGATCGGTCCCGTAGCATATAAACTCCAGTTACCACTAGAGCTCAGCAACCTCCATCCTATCTTCCACGTGTCGAACCTAAAGAAGTGTCTGTCCGATGAGACACTTGTGATTCCTCTCGACGAGATCAAATTAGACGATGGTCTACACTTCGTGGAAGAACCTGTCGAAATCATGGATATGGAAGTCAAACGTATGAAACAGAGTCGCATCCCGATAGTTAAGGTCCGCTGGAATGCCAAGCGGGGTCCTGAATTCACTTGGGAACGCGAGGATTCAATGAAGCAGAAGTACCCCCATCTCTTTCCAAGTTCATGATTGTGCTTTATTCTTGAATTTCGGGACGAAATTCCCTCTAACGGGGGGATGATGTGACAACTCGGAACTTCAATCTTGTACCATTAATCAATTCAATCAATATTTAACTTGTTTTGTCGATTTCTAGTCTATTTAAGGGCTCATTCAAGTGTTCTAAGCTTGAACTTGACCAAGGTTGAGATTAGGAATGAGTCATCATGCCATATAGTGAGGAAACCGGGCCATACACACCTCTTGGAGGAGTGTACGGCCGCACACCCACTCCCTTGGCAACACACTCACTTTTGGGCAGCACCCTTACCCCTATATAAAGGGTAGCCTCCTTCTTTTCATTCCTTTAGCACCTTGGTAGCACACAACTCTTTTCTCTCAAGTTTCTCCAACTTTGAACCTTCCAAAGCTTCAAGAACGTGAGTACTTCTTCCTCTAGCTTACAATCCATGAAAGACCCCTCTATCTAAGCCTTAAGTGTGCCAAAAATGGACATGTTCTTCGTGTTGGAAGTGAGTGCGGCCGCACACCCTCTTAAGGTGGCCGCACACCCTTAAAACACCCTCCAAAGTGAGAGTTTGACTTCCATATTCGAGATAGACATGCCCCTAGCCTTGTTGCACCTTGGAAATGGCAGTTTTGGACATTTTGGTGTGGCTTGTACGACCGCACACACCTGTGTACGGCCACACAGACACCTTTCCGGCAGCACACTCCAAGTGTGCGGCCGCACACTCAAGTGTGCGACCACACACTCACCATAGGGCCGCAAACCCACTTCTAAGACCCTAGGCTTGTACTACAACTATGTTTGGACCAAGAACACTTCATGGATTGCAAGTATGGACCTTGAAACACCCCAAGAACACCTTCCATCGTGGGTGTACGGCCGCACACCCCTTGGGCCGCACACCCATGGCCACACACACCTTAAAGGTGGCCATACACTCACCTCATGTAATCCTTTAGGGCTCTAACACTTAGTGCAAGTAGTCCCAAGTTCCTAGAGTGGGTCTCCATCACATTTAGTGGTGAAATACCTCCATTTGACTCCTTTATGTGTCATTGCATGTAATTTAGGATCAAATCGTGTTCAAGGCTTCACTTGAACATCCAGCGTGTCGTGTTGATCCTTCATTCAAAGCACCCGAGGTGAGTTCATACCCCTACATTTTCCGTGTTTTAATGTTTTCAGGGGGGAATACAACCCAAACTCAAAGTATTTTATTAAGTTTTAAACTTATTAATGCAGTCCAACGATTTCCACATTTAATAACATAATTGGATATTTTATCTCTTTTTGTAATATGTTGAGCATAAGGCAAACTATTATTTTGGAAATCTAACTTCATAGCTTTCAGAAAGGTTTTTACAAAGCATTTCCATACAAATTCTAATAAACTATAATGGGTATAGTTTGGGATAACCCTCTAGGCAGTCTCTACCTAATCAGATTTCATAAATGAATATATATAAACTATGGCAGATTTAGTTTATGTTATATATTTTCTCAGGAGTATAAAGTACTATTATTCAAGGATAATTATTGTTTTATACTGTTTCTCGCTAGTAAACTAGATTATACAGAATTGTGAGGCTCTACTTCAATACCGTACCCTTAGGTGTATAGTGATAAATCCTATCTCAGTATAACCAGAGTCTCCTGGAGGGAGAGCGTGAGATTTGTGAATAGATCTATTCGGGACTGACAATCCCACACCAGAACTGCTAGCTACAGTTAGGCAGGCATGCCTGTGGTGAGCAAATGTCATTTAGCTTAACGCCTGAAGAACGTTATAAAGGTCTCTCGGTCATATCAAGTATGGTGATACGACTCGCAAATAAGTATAAACTAATTTTGGTTTACGGACTCTATTCTTCTTCTGTTTTATTTTGGGTAATAAAACTACTTTCATATATACTGATAGTATTCAGGGATTTCTAAACTGGCATCTCTACCTCTAGGGCGGATAACATGTTTCCTAAAACTGATGGTTTATCTTCTTCTAATAGACTCTCTTTCAATACTACCTTTCATAAGAAAACATAGGATTTTCTTGAGGAACACTTTTCAAAAGAATCAAAGAACATTTTTTCTCTAAAACTAAATGCTTATGAACTCACCAGCTTTATGCTGATATTCTTTCAAAACTACTTGTATTCTCAGGGAATTAGTAGACAGGTACTTCCAGGAATTCGGTGAAGCCGGAGCAATAAGAGCCATGTTTTCTATATTATACATACTTTTGATGTATTTAAAACAAGTTTCAAACTGATGTAAACATTTTTCATATTTGTATTCAATGTTTGGTTGTGTTTACTATGCTTGCTATACAAATGTTGTGATACTACGCATGACGTCCTCCACCCCGGAACGATTCCGCCATCACGGTTTCGGTGTGTGACAACTTTAGTATCATGTTTTATGATCATCTTAGTGATTTTGGAATTATATCACAAATGATCCTCAAATAGAACATCTTAGTGCAATTTCATGATTAAGAAGAGAAATCAGATATTCTAGGAAATGGTTCAATCAAGTGATGAGTCATACTTCATTCCTAATAGAGTTTTAGAGCTATGCTTTAGTAACTCTAAATCATATCTTCAAATTCATTTCAATCTAAGAAGGGTGATAATACTTAGTAATATATGGAGTAATAATAATTTCTCACTCAAGCAATTAAGAATTGGAGTTATGATGTTTTTCGGCAGTCGAGAAACAAAAGATGAACTAAATCCAATTCTGAAGAGTGTTATCATGTTGAGAATCTGCAAGAACTTTTGCATATTTTTTTTAGCTTGTCAAGGAATGTTTCTTGAGAGAAAAACTTATATGTCAAGAGGTTAGTGGGAGTCGTATTAATTTTGAGAGTTTCAAGAGTCAACCGACAATGATCCTTTTAGTTTTCACTAGCACGCAACCTAAGGTTGAAAACCTGTCGTGTTTATTGATACAGTCTTATTTCCATGCACTTCTAGTTAACTCGGCAATGCTTATTAGTTATATGTTTTTCATTTAACTGAAAAAGCAAAGCATGTTGGTCAGTGAAGGTACACTAATCAATACATGTGAGCTGCTAACAAGAACGAAAGCACCAGTAGGCTTTGAGCTGCCAGAAAGCAAGAAATGAAGAATAGTAAAGTACAGTACATGAAGGAGACCTAATTGTGATTTTGGTTTGTCTTATACCTTGTCTTATGACTGTAAGCTAAAAATGAAAGTTCTACATGGATGGGAACGTATGCTCCTTCGATCTACGTGACAAAAGATTTCGCTCTAATTCATGAAAATTGTTATGAGGAAACACTTTTGCTAGTAGATTTTAAGGATCTGATAAAGATCAATATGAATATTGGTTGTATTAATTGCATTCTCAAATTCACAATATGATTACAACATCCCTCTTCATTTTTCAAATTATGAAGAATGGCAAGGAATTTTTTAAACTTTCAGTAGATATGTTTATCACATCTTGAAAGGGTTTGAACACATACAATATCTAGACAAAGTGCATAGGCTTAAGAAGCTTAATTAGAGGCTTGAAAAAGTATCGAGAAATAGGAATTCAAAGGATATTCATTTCTTGAAGTCCATTTGATTTTTGAGTACATGACAAAGCTAGTCAGAGCTTAATTGTTATACTGGTATTGCATGTTGAAAATACTATTCATAGGGAACAATGTCTCTAGTTTGCAAGTTGCAAAAGTTGGGAAATGTTTCACTATAGTGGACTTAAAGGAGAGGGCACTCATACTTCATTACGAATCTAAAGGTTTAGATCGTATAGGTTAATAGAACTTAGTCAAAATCATATATGAATAGTGTGTTGAAGTGTTTCAACATAGAAGATTCTATATGGAAATATTATAGCAAGAGATTGAACATATATTAAATCCTTATATAAGATATGATGATTTGAGTCTCATATACTTCGAATATAGGATCGATTACATATGTTATAATATTCGGTTATTCTAATTTTTCAAATGCTTTGAGAATTGTGAGAAAAAAGGACTAGAATTTTAAGTGGCGAGAGTTATTAAACAAACTATCAAGAACATTCTGAGGTTTACTGAAGATTGATTGCTTGTGGACAGTTGCAAGTATGGTATTGTTTTGAAAGGACCATATTGACACGTTTTGGATTGAGATGATTCTTGGTTAGAATTTATGGTCATATTGTAATATGAAAATGATTCCATAATGGGAGATGGGTATATGGAAAATTTTACATAATAAGAGTCGGTTATAAAAATCTACATGTGATTTGAAAACTTTAATGAAAGAGACATGTTCAAGGAGTGTGCCTTGAATTTGAGACTTCATAACCATGGAATTGTTCTGAGTAACAAGTTCTAGTGGAACATTCTGTAATATCGAAGGCTCAGTTTCTATAACTTTAGAACCTCGATATCACAGAAGGACAATCCATGTAAAGAAGAAATTTCACTACATCTTAGATAACGATGAGAATTAGGAATTCTCAAATGAGCATCATTGGAATAATGTCCAGTAGATCTATTCATAAAGTAAGGACCATAGATAGGCATAGTACGTGTGTTTAGAACATGACATGATTGTTGTTACTTAATTCAAGTGGTTAGTTGATTACTCAAAACATTATACAATGAATAAATCCATAATTGTTATGATGATTAAATAATAGGGATTTATTTATATTCAATGGGTATGATACCATAATTAATTAATTTATTATTGTGTTTCACTTTGCATGTTTACTTCCTAGGTAATTTGAATATTATTCAAAATTCCACAGTCGTTCGTACTTTTGGAAGTAGGTAGTGAATCAAGACTATCATGAATTGTTTGTAGATTGTATATGGAGATTAGACATTCCATAGAGATTGTTGTTGTGTTCATGAGTACTTACAAAATGCGATTTTAAGTATTGGTGATAGGTGCATTTTATGCACCTATTTTTCACGTCTATTTCTATCTTTTCATTGCATTTTACATCATAATTCTTGCGTTTAGTTAATTATTTAGTCACTCTCATGTTTTATCCGGAATGCCTGGTATTTCCTTATTTTTGATTAATTTTGTAGGAATTATGGAGCTTGGAGAATTGGAACTATGGAGGCGAGCTTGGAGCTTGGAACATGGAACATTGGAGCATGAAGAGAACATGTATCGGTCATGTCATGGAAGAAAGCATGAAGACATAACCCGAGTCGTTGCATATCATCATAGCAAATGACTATGTATAAAAAACAGGTTGTGTTACACCGAAACGTGTCGTGTTTGTCCTTTCTATCACATATTTGAGCAACATGGCTCGTGGTGAAGCTAGACCGAAGACAGAGTCAAATCTAAAGACTTATTAGAGTTTTAGAAAAAAAGGCATGGCCATGCTAAAAACACATGACCATGCTAAAAACACATGGACAAAAAGTCATGGCCTTGAGTTAGGAACATGAACAGTTAATAAAATAGGGAAATTGCCATTTTTCAGAGAGACGGTTTCTAGAGCAAGTTTTGGCGATCTTGGCTGATTATGGGAGAATTCTTGGAGCTTTTGAGAAGGCCAAATCATTTGAAAACATTTTTTATTTCCATTAATAAGAACTAAACACTTCTATTTCCATTTTTTGTTGCTTGATTTGTTCTTAGCCATGTGTGGCTAAGAAACCCTAATTTCTATCAAAACATGTTGATTGCTTGACTTGAAGCATATAGATTGATATATGATTTATGATTCTATTCTAGTGATTATGTTCTTGTTTAAACTATAATCCTTGAACTTGATTTGTGTTTGATTGGCCACTTATATGAATTGAATTCTTGTGTAGTTAATTAACTTTTAGGGCACCTAATCGTTCTATAAAGTTAATGATTGGTAACAAACAATAGGTTTTCTTATTGCAGAACATATATAACATGCTTTCACACTTCCGAGCATATGAGAAGAAATGAACATTATTGGGAAGCTTGTAAAAAACTTAATGCAATTTTTCATTACAAACTAAGAGTGTGTTTAGGTTCAATTAGTAAATCTAGGTCTAGTAAAAAAGCGTGTTTTGGTTAGATAATTTGGCAAGGGATAGGTATTAGAGCGTGTTAATATCTTTCAGCACCAACTTAGAATAGCAATCATGAATTTCATCAAGTCATAATCAAGTTAAATGACAACATTGAGAATTAGAACTAGAACTATTTCAACAAATTTTTTACAAGTTTATTTCATTTTCCGCATGTTCTCATAGTAGATTGTTATTTTCCTTTTTTAGACTTTTGTGAACAAAACCCACTTTTTGTGACCAAAGTACCTTGCACAAAGAGGTATAGACTTTTATCCCGTGTCTCTATGGTTTGAGACTGCTTGCCTTGTACTACTTTTTAGTGCATCAAATTAGTGTATTTGGAGTCCCTTGTACCCCTATTATTTGTTGGGTTTGAAAAACCTAACAAATTGGCATCGTGGGGACACGGTGTTACTTATTATGTAGGCCTAGATCTTTTCGTATGTGTACAATATTACTGACTGACACGGAAATAGAGAAGACTGCAAAGAAGTTACAGGAGCAAGCAAAGCTTCGTAAGAAGCATCCAGGTTTTGGGACTTTTTCATCATCCACCCCTCCAATCATTAACATTTGGGAGGACATACCCCTTTAAAGTGCAACAGAAACTGAGACATAACCCCCTCATCGTCATCTCAACCATCCTCACCCATATATACCACTCCACCTTCCTCACCCACTCATAATATCCCAGATCATACACTTAACATGGACGACAATCCACCCGAGCAAACCCTTCGCCAATAGGCGAGGCCAGAGGTTACTCAACAACCTCTTTACATCACCTATCCGGCTGCAACCAACCTAGAACTAAAATCTGGTCTCATTCACCTACTCCTAACCTTTAGGGGTCTTGAAAATGAATATCCTCACAAGTTCCTCACCGAGTTTCATGTTGTGTGTGTTGGCATGAAACCACATAATGTCACAAAGGATCAAATCAAGCTTAGGACATTCCCCTTCGCGGTGCAAGATACAACAAAAGATTGACTCAATCACCTCCCACCGGAGATGGTCACCATATGGGTAGATCTTGCGCAATTGTTTTTGGATAAGTACTTTCCCGGGATGAAAGCTTCATCCTTGAGAAGGGAGATCGTTAGAATCAAGCAAAAAAGAATGAAACATTACACACCTACTGGGAAAGATTCAAGAAGTTGTGATGTCCGAAGCATGGTATATCCGAGTATAACCTTCTTCAATACTTTTGTGAAGGCATGTTACCATGGGAGAGACAAATCCTCAATGCTTCAAGTGGAGGGTCAATTGTTGACAAAAATCTAATAAAAATTTGGGCATTAATCAAATACATAGCTGAAGATTCCAAGCATACTTCTCATGAAGATAGTTGGTACATGGATTCACCCCGAGGTGTGAAATAGGTGCATACTCCTCAAATAGAAGCTCAACTATCCAAGCTAACAAATGTGGTCATGATTCTCGCCAAAGACAAAGGTTTGCAACCCACACCCCGTCCTTGTAGTATTTGCACTCAAGTGGGACACCCAACCGATATGTACCCATAACTACAAGAAGACATGGAAGAAGTGAAAGCAATGGGAGGTTACACCGGGGCCAAATCAAAGGAACTAAGATTAGCCTCAAGGCAATCAAGGGCAGAATAACAACCAAAATATGGGTTATCAACCAATTCAACCAAATCAATACCAACAAAGCTCACCTTTTCCACCACAAAACTTTCAGCCAAGGCAACCATAACATCCACCTCAACAAGAAGGTTCATCAAGTATGTCCTTAGAGGACATAGTGAAGAGTTTGGCCAGTAGCATCCAAACCTTTAAACAATATACAAAACAAGAATCAAGAACCTAGACCAACAAATTTTACAATTTTCCACTTCGGTTAGCAGGTTGGAATCTTAAGCAAAGTTACTCGCCCAAACCGAGACGAACCCAAGGCACAACCTATATGCCATCACATTGAGAGGTAGAAAGAGTTATGATGGACCATTAATACCATTTGAACAAGAAAAAGAAGAAGAGGATATAGTGGTGGAGAAGCTGATTACCAAAGAGGAAAATAAAGAAAAATCCAAAAAAAGAAGCCTACCACCACCGAAGTCAAATATACTCCAGTCGCTCAATTTCCCGAAATATTGGTGAGCACAAAGAAAGAACGAGAGGAGAGTGACATCATGCAAATGGTCAGGGTGGGCCAGTTCGCAAGATTGTGGTAGACCACAGCATGATTGGAATCAAGAAACGGTAGGTCATTGGGGACTGGGCATGATGTAAGACTACAGTATTCTGGTAGCGTTCACTTTTCGTATCTGATTCGTTGGTGACAGGTTTCCAGGCTGTTATGGTCGGATGGATTAGAAAACGTTATGGAGCCATGAGTGGCGATATAGCTAGGGCAGTTATTACTAGCCAAAGTTCCTTCGGGAGTCGCGTGGGGCGACTGTGAGATTACTCTTGGCTTAGTATCCGGACAGGACTTCGGTATTCTAGATAGGTTGGGACCACGGGGGTCTCAGTGGACTTTGGAAGCAACCAGAAGGCAGCCTACTGTTCAGACAGTTTCTGTGTTTAGGGCGGTATTGACGACTTGGGTTTTCAGGTGTATGAAAAGTATCTGGATGTTGGAACCCCATTTATTAGAAGTTGAATCGTTAGATGAGAGATAAGCAGACTGGGTTCAACAACAATGTTTTGGTATGGGCGGTCTGTCAGGGAGCCAGACCATCTCGAGACTTCAGATTTCGGATTGAGTAAATGTGATCATGTTGCAAGGAATTCGTTTATCTTCAGGTTTTAGAACCCTGCGAGGGTTGGTTACGGTTTCCTTGGAAAGGCTGGGGTATGCTTGTGGTTGCGGCCATGTAGTTCAAGTTATCGGGCGTATAAGGGATGATAAGAAACGATTTCGAGGACGAAATCAAATTTAAGTGAGGGAGAGTTGTAACATCCCGTTTAAAATAGAATAATTAAATAATAAACCCGGAACCCCGAGAAGTAACTATTATTATTATTATTATTATTATTATTATTATTATTATTATTCTTATTTCACATTATTATAGCCTAAAATCAAATAATAATTAGAGGGGTGTTGGTTTCGAGAAGCCAAATGACAGGAACTAAATCTCCGGGGGTTAAAGTATAATTTTGGGATTTATTTTGAAAAGGATTTTAGAAGTCAAGGGGGTGTGTGGTATTATTTAGACTTAATATGTAAGGATTTATGGAAGGAGGGGCTGATTGGTAACATTTTGGACTTGATTTGGAAAGGTTTCCAAAAGGCGGGGTTTAAATGGTAAATTAGGGATTTGCTTTGAAAGGAATAACACAAGGAGGGACCATTTTTGTTATTATGGGATAAAACTAAGGAACCGGGTATATAACATCATTACCCGTCAAACCCTAACCCTAAACCACTTATGTTGCATCCGTCACCCCACCTCCCTCCAGCCGCCACCGTTCGCCTCCTTTGTCGTTCCAACCAACCAAGACCGTCGCCGACTCGTTGCGAACCACCGAGGCGGCCACCTTCGTCTCTTGCTGCACCGAGCCGTCTTGCTATAACGGCTGCCTTTCCTTCCCGAAGAACTCGAGTAACCGCTAGTCCCCCGCCGTCTTCTTTTTCTTCTGTCACTGCAAGGTCGCCATTCCGGGCGGCTGTTGCGGCTGATGTTCTGCTCTGATGGTCATGCGCCACCGTTCATGTTGCTGCCGCCGGTGATGTCGTGAACAGCCAAGATCGTTGCTAGGGTCGCCGGAAGACCGTGAGGCGAGGTTTTTGCTACTGTACTAGGTGGGTCGTGCACCACCATCCTTCTCCTTCTTCTTTTCGTTCCATCAGTCGCCGATAGCCGCTGTCGCTGCCTGTTTTCCGGTGCTGTTACTGTCGCCACCCACCACAGGTGGGTGTTGGGTTTATTTTCTGGGTAAGGATGTGTGTGTACTGCTGTTGTATGGTGTTAATTTCGTGTGTATGTGTCGTGTGTGGGTGGTTGTCTTACCCGGAATCACAAGAGGGCCACCACCACCACCGTGAGGTGGTGGCTACCACCATCTACCACCACCTGCCACCACAAGGGTGGCTGTGGGTGTGTATTAGTATGTTATTTTGAGTATGTATGTGTGTGTGTTCATTGTAATATTGTTTGTAATCGTGCCGGAATAATCAATAGAAAAATCCATAACCACCACCAGCCGTCGTGTTGGGTGGCGGTGTGCCTCGTTTGCGTTTTGACTCGTTTGGGGTGCTTGGACAAAATGGGCCTTTCCTTCCCGAAGAACTCGAGTAACCGCTAGTCCCCCGCCGTCTTCTTTTTCTTCTGTCACTGCAAGGTCGCCATTCCGGGCGGCTGTTGCGGCTGATGTTCTGCTCTGATGGTCATGCGCCACCGTTCATGTTGCTGCCGCCGGTGATGTCGTGAACAGCCAAGATCGTTGCTAGGGTCGCCGGAAGACCGTGAGGCGAGGTTTTTGCTACTGTACTAGGTGGGTCGTGCACCACCATCCTTCTCCTTCTTCTTTTCGTTCCATCAGTCGCCGATAGTCGCTGTCGCTGCCTGTTTTCCGGTGCTGTTACTGTCGCCACCCACCACAGGTGGGTGTTGGGTTTATTTTCTGGGTAAGGATGTGTGTGTACTGCTGTTGTATGGTGTTAATTTCGTGTGTATGTGTCGTGTGTGGGTGGTTGTGTTACCCGGAATCACAAGAGGGCCACCACCACCACCGTGAGGTGGTGGCTACCACCATCTACCACCACCTGCCACCACAAGGGTGGCTGTGGGTGTGTATTAGTATGTTATTTTGAGTATGTGTGTGTGTGTGTGTTCATTGTAATATTGTTTGTAATCGTGCCGGAATAATCAATAGAAAAATCCATAACCACCACCAGCCGTCGTGTTGGGTGGCGGTGTGCCTCGTTTGCGTTTTGACTCGTTTGGGGTGCTTGGACAAAATGGGCCTAATGAAACCCTAGTAGGCCAAATGAAACCCTAATGGGCCCAATGAATCCCTAATTGACCTAAAATCCCAACCATTTGATTAATGGGCTAGTATTTAGGTTGGAAAACCCTAATGCCTTGAAACCCTAATTTTGGGATTTATCGGGACTGCACGAGAATTATTTATTAAACTTAAAATATTAATTAATAATCATGTGCAAATTAACCTAAGGCAATATTGGACTTAATGGATTAAGTCCTTAACGGATTAAGTCCTTAATGGGTTAAGTAGGAACACTTAACCCTAATTGTCATTTCATGTGAAAACCCTAATTTCACTTGGGCCTTGAGTTGGGCCTTTCTTTTAGACTTTGGTGATTGGACTATTGATGGGCTTTCCAAGAACAAGTAAATGGACTAAAATATTTGTATGGGTTTTAGGATAAGGCCATGTGAGAGACTTGGGCCCAATTTGGAAAATTGGGCCATAGGTGGGCCATAACTGGGCCTTTATGATTATGTGATATTGGGCCATGGGAATAGCAAGAGTTTGGACTAGAATAATTCGATGGGCCTTAAGGAAAGACGATGTAGTGGTTTGGTCCCAATTTGGAAAATTGGGCCATATGTTGGGCTTTGTCCCATTACTTGAGTTTTGGGCCTTTGGAGTGTGAGTTGGACCTTGGGCTTGAAACCCAATTATTAATTGGGTATTGTTTGATGTTGACAGTTCGGGAATCTGTCAACCAGCAGCTGGAGTTTTATCTACGGGACTTAGTGCCAGGTGAGTTCTCCTCACTATATCAATAGGGTCTACGGCACCAAGGCCGACCCTTTATGATTTACATCCTGGTTTAGGATGGTTGGTATGTTAGATTTCATCCTAGTTTAGGATGGTTGCTATGTTAGATTTCATCCTGGTTTAGAATGGTTGCTATTCTAGAGATCGGTTAGATCGATATCCTTGTTATAGGATGGTTGTTATGTTATTGATCGGTTAGATCGGTATCCTGGTTATAGGATGGTTACCATGTTAGTGATCTGTTAGATCTGCATGTTTACTTGTTTATATGTATGTGCACATGTTTGTTGGTTTGGGGAAAGGGTTCAGGCAGGTCCTGCTATGTGCAGTAGGCCAAGACACCCTGGGCGGACCGGGTAGACTGCAGGCCCGGGCCGGAAAAATCTAGTCAGGCCGAAGGCCCAGCGAGCGGTTCAGATAGGCTGAAGGCCCCGAGGAGGGCGTTCCAGACGTGCCGAGGGCTCGGAGAGCGGTCCAGATAGTCTGAGGACCAGGATTCGGTCCAGTCAGACTGATGGCTCATTACGCATGTTGTATTGTTTGCTTATATGTTTATATGATATGGTTATATTTGTATGGCGTTGGTATTTTGGGGGTAACTCACTAAGCCTTCGAGCTTACATTTATCGATTATTGTTTCAGTTATTCTGATGATCGCGGGAAGGCGAAGGCGTGATCGTGCACCTCCTTACATTTTCATGATTGATTTTGGGGATACTCTGACGTTTAAATTATTTTGAAAGTAAACTGTAATAACTTAATGGTTTTAAATGTTTTAAAAAGTTTTAAATTGGCTTGAATTTTATGGGTGTTACATGTGAATTGTGATGAGTATCAAACTAGTATCTAATACAATCTCCAAGGCTCCAAACATCACCAGATGTAAGTTTTAACATGTGAATGTATTTTATTAAACATTGAATTTGTGCATTAAACTGTGAATTAAATGTATTAAGTTTTGAATCGGTTATATTAAGCTGTGATTTTTTATGAATTTTGTGTTAAAATATAAATGTTTGTATTAATTTCTTGTTAGCATGTTTTTGTGGCATAAATATGTAAGAATGTATTAGTTTTTATAATCGTTGCATAAAACTCAAAATTAGTGAATTAATTGGTTTATTAAACAATGAATATAGTATTTAAGCTAACAATGCATTATTATGCATTTTATTAAACTGTGAATTTGTGTATTAAACTGTTAATTAAATGTATTAAGCTATGATTTATCTGTATTAAATTGTGATTTTTTTTATGAATTTTGTGTTAAAATATCAATGTTTGTGTTAATTTCTTTTTTAGTATTTTTTTTCTAGCATAAATTTATAAAAATGTATTAGTTTGTATAATTGTTGCAAAAAAACTCTAAATTAGTGAATTAATATGTTTATTAAACTGTTAATATAATAGTTAAGCTAACAATTCATTATTATATATACATATCTGATTTGGAAGAAATGATTGTTACGACGTTGACATAGATGGTTCATACCGGTGTGTGGTAGCTAGTGGCAGTGGTAGAATTTGAATTTTAAGTTGTGAATTTTATCTACTAAACTGTAATAGACTGTATTAAGTTTTGTATTTTATATAATTTTTGTGTTCAAGTAAGAATTGATGTATAAATGAAAATATTATATTGTAAAAATTACAATTTTTCTCTTTTCGTACCAGAAAGACAAAAAAAATTACAATTTTAACACGTTTAATAAGAGTATCATGTACATATTTATTAATTAATGAGGGTTCTTAGGTTCTTAATTTTTTATGGTTCTCATTTAAACCACTCCCTATATATATATACATATATATATATATATATATATATATATATATATATATATATATATATATAGGTTCATTTGAGACCATGCTAATTTTGTGAGACCGTGAGACACAATCTAAAAATAATTTTAAAATGCAAAAAAAAAGGAAAAATCCAAAAAAAAATTTAATTATTATTTTTGTCATTTTATTTACCAAAAAAAATAAAAATAAATAAATAAACAAAAATTACCGTTTTTTTTAAATACGACAAATATTTTAATAGAATATTACACTGTAAATATTTTAATGTGATTTTTAGAATGTTAAAATATTCTACTATTCTAATAAATTTGTCAGATATGTAAAATATTCTAATATTTTACTAGAATCTTTTAATATTTTACTAGAATATGTAAAAAAAGGGTAATTTTTTTAATTTTTTTATTTTATTTTTATTATTTTTATTTTTTTTGGAAAATATAAATGACGAAAATATATATATATATATATATATATATATATATATATATATATATATATATATATATATATATATATATATATATATATATATATATATATATATATATATATATATAAACGAATGGTCTGTGGCTTCGGATTAATTAACGAAAGGCAAGCATCAACAACAAGAGGATGGTGGAGGTTACTTATAACCGGCGGAGACGGTGCTTGGCGGTGGTGGCTGGCGATTTGGATGCAACGACAGTGGGGTGACGAGGGTGGCAGGAGGCCACTCCGGTGGTCTTGTGCCGCCTGTTTCTTGTTTATAAAGGTGGGTTTCGATGCAAGGGAGGTGGAGAGACCTTTGGGGATTGAAATCGGTAGCAAACCGAGCTTGAAGGTAGTGTTTTATGGTGGTGGCAGTGGGTTGACGGGTGGTGTTGTGGTGGGGTTGTGAGGAGAGTGATAAAGATTTTATAGAGATTTGAGAGAGAGGGAAGGAGTTGGTTGATGAATTAGTGAGTGAAAGAGGCTCTTAAGTCTTTTATATATAGTTAAAACACACACACAACCCAAATAAGGTCATTCCTCCAACCATGCAATGTACCATTTTGTGTAAACTTGCACTCAAAGAAGAAGAGAAGTGGAGAAGAAAAACGTGGGGAAGAAGTAGAAGACCAAACAACCTGATTTTTGGCTTCTAGAATCATATGTGGGTCCCACATGAGGTATACCCCCATTAGATGTTCAAAAACACTTTAAATCGGTTGCATCGGGATCCGAAAGTCGAGAATTTTTTTCGAAAGTACCGTTAGATAGAATTTAATTCAAGGATTCCAGAACATGAAACAGATTAATTTTTGGAGTTACGGACTTCAGGAAATTGCGTTTGAAGTTTTGCGTCTAAGCGGCCGTAACGCTCGATTTTTTGATTTTCGCGAATATTTTTGCTAAAAATATTTTGAGTGTGAAATTAAATAATAGATCATTGTCTGAGTCTAAAAACGTTCTCAGAAATCCCGTTGGCAATGTGTAAGTGCCTCAGCGGATTAAAACGGTTTAAGCAAAACAGGTAAAACTAGTGTTATACCGGTTTGGTTTCTTAAAATGTTCGAATCTTTTGCATACGAACTCCGTTTTGGACGTACTTTGTATTTTCGGGCTCAGGGGAACTGTACTATTTGTCTAGAATAATTGCTTCACTCAAAACTGCTTATTACGAATTTTCATTTTTTCAGACGCATTAATCGGTGTTGCAGTTTGAACGGTTTGATTCGGTTGTTAGTTTACACATTTGGAAGCAAGGCATCATCTGACATCTTATAATAGTTTAAATGAACTTATTTTATTTTACTTTAGATGCACTAAAACTCAATAAGTCAGATTATCACGAAATTCGCGGTGAATTGGTCGTCGATAATATTAGCCCTAAATTCTTGGATGTCACACCATCGACCCTAACAGTTCTGACATCCAATGAACAGTCGACACTAGGTAACTAACTGAGCGCCTGCACCAATAACATCTCCTCAACCCCTCTCATCCCAGACATCGAGGTGAATCTATATCTGAACTGCCTTTGTTTATTATCGCTGCCATGAATATGCCTTCGTTTTCATCCTCGCTGACTTGTCGTTAATATATCGGTCATGGATTTGTCATCGTTTTCATCTTCACCATCGTCTTCAATCACACAATGACTATGTCTGAACTTTTTCTAGGTCGAACGCTACAACATCGTATTCTTGAAAATCCGAAAATGGATTTGAATCGATCCTTTCTGAAAATCCCACTTTAGGTAAAGAACCAACTCTTGCGTAGGAGTTTAATAAAGTTAGTTTATGGTGTGATGGCTTGCCTTGCTTTTTGTTCAGCCTATAAAAATCAAAAAGTGAGTGTGTCTTCGAATGTGATGAACAAGGTTCACTCTTCCACTAATCGATCATCAGGTTTGGATAAAAAGATGAAAGAACAATAACACTTCTTGGGATTTCTTATATTTGTGTGTATATGTTTTTGAACATGAGTTTGGTTCTTAAAGGTGGACAAAGAAATTGAAGAACCAGGTTTTTTGGCGGTCTCCTTATGCATATATTCTGATAGAAAAGAATAGAGAGATAAATGGAGACACGCCCCTTCTTTTCTTAATGAGTTATATAGTTAGCTCCTACCTCTTTCGATTAGCAAGTCGGTTTAGGAATTTATGAAGGATATAAGTGTTTGGCGTAAGCGTTTATATTTGTATCACTACATGCATTTTCTCCAAAAAAAACAGCAAACCCTCAGAGAAGATAAATATTATCGGGAGAGATATGTCACACCCCGGCCGTCGGCGGAAACACCGGGCAGTGTAACGTCATTTCTCGTATCATAGTTATCAACTTCCTGAAAACACATGCAATTTAAGATACGTCAACATAAAGTTGGTGAGTTCACAGGTTTTGACTCCATAAAATAATACATTTTTCCACGTTCAAAAGTATAGTTTTGACAGTATCATTTTGACTCTCCAATGTTTAGTATATATATCCTAGGTATAACGGTTTACTTATCAAATAAGTATATACCTATAAGTCTCATATATTATAAATATAAATGTTTGTAATTTCCATACAAACGAAAGTTGCTACGTATAAATCTTATTTCAATTCTATACCAGTATGTGTGTTAGGTATAATTATCTACTTAATATACAAGTAGTACCTAGGGTATAAGTAGGGGGAAACTTATACTTAACATTAATACTTCTATAACGACGAAGTATAATGTTTCTAACAAGTTGCTACCATGAGTCTGTAACCGCTGCTTGACAACAAAACCTCTGACAAAACAATACACTCATGATTTACCATGAGAAACAATACCGTGCGCTTCATCGACGCCGGAACAATAACAAATAAAAGGAACGAATCGTCACTCGCTTGTCTTGGGTTGTAATTAACAACCACGAGTGGGGTCGTCAACCCGTATCTTATTCATACACGACTTCCTCGCTCACACGGGATTAACGGTTATTGGTCAGAGGACTTCCACTAAGATCCCCAATCTTAGTTGATGAATGAGGTAGCTCGTGTAGACTTTGACGGCGTTCTATAGTCCTAACAACAAAAGCATTTTCATGTCTAAAACCCTAAGTTACTAGACTATGCTTTTAAACAGTACTCCTAACTTCATAACATTTAGGCAGTATAACTGCTATAACTTGAAGTAAAACCAGGTTTTATCTTGATATAAAACCAATAATAACAACATATAACGTTCCTAGTTTTATCTTGACATAAAACTATTAATAACAATATATAACATACTAAGTTTTATCTTGACATAAAACTATCAATAACAACATATAACATACCAAGTTTTATCTTGACATAAAAACAATAATAGCAACATACTTTATAACTTAACATATAGAACTTCCGAATATAACTTCGGAACTATATCGTACACAACATATATATAGAATCCTAAGTATAACTCAAGATCTACATTAGTATACTACTATAACAATAACATGCTAACAACTTTACGATAGTTGTATACTTTCAGATACGAAATAACTATATCCCGGTTATTATAACTATCTACGTTGATACTAATATACTATCATATAGACATAATAATAACGTATATACAATATTTAGCATGCGTTTCCCCCGAAATATTAGAAAGTGGGGCCGTGAAACTCACCTTAATAGCGTGATTTTATGTAATCTAAGCAAAAACGGTCAGCGTACGAGGTCGTCGGGGCTCGGGATGCAAGAGGGCTTTAGCAAAGGAGAGAGGAGAAAGGGAAATGGTGTAAGGAATAGCTGAAGTCGGACCTGTTATTTATAGTAAGGATTTTGGACCCTCACGACGTGAGAAACTCATTGTTCACATCGTGAGTTTCGATCTTATCTCTTCGTAGACTTGTCATCCGTCTTCTAGCTTCCGAAGGTGGCAAAATGACTCCTCACGTCGTGAAAAACTCCTTGTTCACGTCGTGAGTTTGGATCTTATCCCCTCGCAGCCTCGTCACACCTTCTAGATCCGAAATGTGGCGGTTTGACTCCTCACGTCGTGAGTGTTTATGCTCACGTCGTGAGTTCAGTCAAATTAGGGTTTTTGACAGCGACATCTTCGGAAGGCCATAACTTTTGCATACGAACTCCGTTTTTGACGTTCTTTATATGCACGCGTAGGTAATTCCGAGTACTACAACTCTCTAATAGATTACAATATCTAATTATAAGCCTATTTTAAATTCCTCTTTTTATAAAGATTTTATAGTGTTCGGTTTATCATAACTTCTTCACGCGAAGTCAGATTCAGACGTTCTCTACATTTTTGGAATCGTATGGACGTATCCTTTGAGTTGTATCATGAAAGTTCATACTTTAACATGAATTACATAGTAAGTTTATCACATTACTAGTTTAACAAAATCACATTTACATGATTGGCATAATCACATGTGATTGTTATTGACCTAATTTTGATGGGTGTTACAAGATAAAAATGAGGGGAGAGAGAGAGAGAGAGAGAGAGAGAGAGATAAGAAAATGGAGAGAGGTGGGGTAGAATTTTATTATTTATTTTTTATAATAAAGAAATTAAAATACTAACATAAATAATGAAAATGTAAAAATGAAATATTAAGGGTAATATAGTTCTTTCAAATTTATGAGAGACTAAATCCATATGAAATTTTTGACTTTTGACCTCCAATATAAGCTATAAATTTTTTGAACCCTATCAATAAATTATTGCAAACCATAGAGTTTTTAAAAAAAAAACAATTATTTAAAAAATATTTATATTGCTAGATAAATAAAACCAAGTTCACAACGGTGGATGGTCTAATTAAAATTTTAATCTTTTTTATTAGTTCTTTTGAATATTCTTTTTAACGATATGAAAATTTTATAATCACATATTTAAATCTAGAATAACCGGTTTTAAGCCAAAGTGGGATTAGCCCATTTGGTAGAGGTTTGCCTCTTAGATTGGAGGTCTTGATTTCTAACACAGACATTGACGATTTCATGATACTAACTTCTAATCACTAACCCCGGTATTAAAAAAACGGTTTTAAAAACCGATTCAAATCGGCTAGTTGAATCGGACAGAGGGGGAACCAGAGACCAAATGAGATCGGTTCAATAATGAACAACTTTATGTCAATTTTTAGATCGGATCTAAGCGGATGATTTCTTCAAAAATCGGGTTGAGCCTGTGTGATAGAACCGATAAAAAACCATTCGGACATGGATAGTTGGATTTCACTTAGTCCGTTAAAAACAACTCATTTCCAAAGCAAATTGAACAGCTCGATCGACACAATTTAAAGGTCGACGGCATACATCATTCGACCGGTTCAACTAAATATCAAGTGTTTAAAACATTGATAGGATGAGTTTGAAATTTTATAAAAATGGCCTTGTTTGAAACCGGTTAGGCCATCTCTAATGGGAGTTTAATGGGGGGGGGGGGGGGCGTTAATGGGGAGTTTAATCTCATTAAACTCAAAATCTCGATTGTGGGAAAATGATTAGGATTCAATGGAATGGGGAGTTCAATCCGCATTGAACTCTACATTCTCTCTCCTTATACACACACACACACATATATATATATATATATATATATATATATATATATATATATATATATATATATATATATATATATATATATATATATATATATATATATTATTTTTAATTAATGTTAATTTTAATTGTAGTTTTTAATTTCATGCTACTTAATTTTTTAAAAAATAACAATAAATAATAAAAAATGATAAATGATATGACAATCCATTAAATTATATAGATTAAATTATATAGAGATAAATGAAGTGTATAGTTTAATAAGTATAGTTGTATAGTGATAGGAATGTATGTGAATGCATTGGAATTGGAAGATGGTCTTATACCAAACCTCAAGACTTTTTTTAAACCCAAACAAATTTATGTTGTTGTTCCATTAAAAATTTAACACCTCAAACTAGCTGACAGTCGATGTTCCCAAACCGGTGATTTCGATCTGCTCATCACCCACGGTTTCCGTTTTTCCGGCGGCTGCGGCTGTCTCTTGCCAATTTCAAGTATGTGCTTTTCCTCCTCCCTTCTAATTTCTCTTTTCGCTGACATTGAAGTACTCGAAAACAAATTCTCGTTCACATATCCAAATAGAAATTTGTGATTTTTCGTGTGTAGATATCGATTTATGCGATACACTGTTAACATGAAATACTCCATTCTTTCAATTTCTTTTTTAAATTATAGCATAGCAATTAAAAGCACCAAAACTTGGGAATGAAAAATGTTTATTAATTTCACCAAAGACTAAATCTTGATACAAGGTTCAAATCAAATGGGAACAACTTATAAGTAATAAACACAGATAAATACCTAAAAAACTAGCCTTCAATCAAACAACCCCATTAAACCACCTTCTTCCTCAGATGACTCCTGTGGTTCTTCCTTCTTCTGCTCCTTTTCCACAGCTGCTGGTGCACTTGAATCTTTAGCAACAGAAACTGGTGTTGTTGCTGTTACAAATTTGCTTGGATCCTGCCATTGATGATCATATATCCATATCAAACTTGTTATTTCAAAATATTAACATATTATAACATAAAAAATCAGAGAAAGAGTGTTCACCTTCAAATACTCCTTGACTTTCTCAGCAAGTTTGAAGGAGTACTCAGTAGCAACAGCAACAGATAGCAAGTTCTTGTAACCATTGATGATCATATGTGGAGCTGCAGCTAAGGAAGGGTAGTTAATTCCCAATGAAAAGGCAGCAACTTGAGAAAGTCCAGTGTTGAATTTTTCAATGAGATCATCTTCTGTGAGGTAAAGAACTTCCGGACTGAACACTGATCCGTTTTCATAAACCGAATGAACAATTAAGCCATATGAGAAGGGTTTTCTTCCTAGTTTTGTGAGAAGAGCAGCTTCCGATGAACCCACCTTCTCACCCTTCTGAATTAGCTCCACCGGAGTTAGAATTTCCACTGTTCCTTTGTTAATCTTCGTCGGAATGTTAAGAACCTAGTGTTTATATATTCAGATCATCGAAGGGGGAGAAATTAGAGATTATCGTTTTTGAGTTTTGAGTTCCATTGATGAATTAAGAAAATGAAAAAAGAAATTACCTGGAAAAATGAAGTTTGCGATGGATCTAATCCGGTGTTTCCTGGAGGAACAATGACGTCAATTGGTGCAACGAGACCTACACGTGCAGGTGCTGCAACCTGGAAATTGAAGCCATGGTTACAATCGGATTAACAAATCTGATACGTACACATGCATGGAAATTAACATGACTGAAGTGATAGAATTTAATTTCGTAAACCTTATACTTAGCAACAACATCGCTCACTTCCTTAAGATCTCCTTTCGTAAACACCAATCCCACATTCCCCTGATTCAAAATCGATTAATCAATAATTATACATCAAAAAGAAAAAAAAAATCAAAAGATCGATTGAATGGAGTCTGGAGAAGGTACCCACCACGAGAAGAGGAACTAGGTTAAGGATTTCGCTGTTGTTGGTTTTCTGAGCATGGAGACGAATGGTTCTCTTCATCATGGTGTTCTTACCCATTAGAACAATGGAGTCTCCTCTGAGTCCTTGTCTTATGCACTGTAACTGGTTGGATCCCACATTGTCTGCACCGACTACGAGTATCTGTGTGTAATGATCGAGAAGCTTGCTGAGTTTGGCATCGTAGTTAACCTTCTTCTGCATTTTGGATAACTTTACTGCCATGGTAATTGTTTTTGATTAATTATCGAGAGAGGTGATCAATTAGATTGAAGAACCCTAAAAATGGAAGAGAATGATGGTTGTTTTGTAAGTGAAGATGGTGGTGGTTGATTCAGTTAGTGAGAGTGAGAGATACGAGGCTGAGAGGTGGAGACCGGGTTTCACTCCTTTTTTTAGCAACTGATTCGTTTAGTTCTTATTTTGTATGCATGCATGCATGGATAAAAATTTGTTGTTTCCTTCTATTTATAATGTAAATGTGTAATAATAAATAAATTTTGTTACCCTTTTAGATATATGTGAATGTGATACGTAAGAATTCAATCTTACACGTGTTTATTACAAAATATATAAGCACATAGCCACATAATGATCCCAACGGTCTAGTCAACTTGGTCCAAAAATTAAGCACAGATGGACAATTGTAAGGATTTTAAACGGTCGGGTTTGTTTAATTGTTTGGTTTGATTATTTTTTATATAATATTATGAAATTTTTGTACGTATTTACTCTAAGTTAGTATTTAAAAATTTATAAAATATGAAGCATTATGAATTAGATTGAAAATGTATAAAAGCTGAAAGAGATTACCAGAATTATAAAATTACAAAAAATAGCTGTTTATTGTAACTTCTATAATTTTATAAATGGAATACAAAGATAATTATATATTGAAAGATATATATAGAAAACCAAAAGTACAGCAACTTAAAAAAAAATACATTTTCTAAAAATTTAGTCCAAAAATGACCGGTATTGTCCAAATCTAGCCGGGTTCAATAATCCAATAGTTCAATACTAGTACTTATACTGCCCCAAAAAATTTGGACAATCATTAACAAGTCGTAGAAAGCCCAATAAACTAAATTTTGCTTATTAACCCAAAAAAGCCCAATAGTCTCAATCCGGTTATTAATCTATATTGCTGATTTTTGTTTTGTTTTGTTTTTTTAATTATTAACTTAAACATGATATAATAATATTGAGGATGGCAAAAATACTTGAATGCAGCCCGAAAAATCGAAACCGAAAATTAGGATGAGTTTTGGACCGAGTAAATGGGTATGAGACTGAGTATAAGATATTTTCTAAAACTTTTGTGTGTTTGAGATGGGTATGGAATTAGAATCGTATTCACCCGATTACATGATATCATACCTAATCTCATTTACCTATCCCCAAATCATTTATATTTTTTGATACTTTTACTTTTATTATTAATATGTATGATTTCAAAGTTAAATTAAAATATTATATGGGATAATATAAATATAAATTTAATTAATGTAATTACTACTTAATTATGTTAATAGAAATTATTGACATTATTTTAAATATTCATGTTTTCATCTATATTAGTTTATTACAAAATTCAGATATTATAATTTTTTTTGGTGATTATTAATTTATGTAAGATTTGTTAGAGAGTAAAATTGTTGATTTTGTTAAAATTGGAATCATTAAAAGAATCAATTCATCTTTTCTAATATGATTGTGAATAAGTTTTAAGTAACGAAAGTTCCAATGGATAAACTTTAACTTGTTAACATCATAAATGTGATACGTGATACTCATGGGTATATCCACAAAGCCGATGGGTATTTCTTAACTGGGTATCCGACGGAATGGGACCGGGGTTAGGATAAAATTTTATATTTGGGTATTAGACTGTGATCATTAATACACGACTCATACCCATTCCATTATCATCCCTAAATATTATGAGGCTCCATATATCTCTGTAAGTTCTTATCACAAAAATGACCTCTACAACTATGAAAAAGGACCCATAAATTCGCAAGAGTATACTTTCTTACAAAAAAAATCGTGAAATTTAGCCATGAACTCGCAGTTATAGTTAATCTTACGAAAATTTTGAAACTTTTTTGTGAGGTTAATACAATTTTACAAGGTTGAAAAATATCAAAAATAGATAAAATAAATATTTTTAAAATAAAAACAAAGAAGTGTAGTAAAAATGTTTAAGGTTGGTGGTTTATCGTTTCCAAATCTTAGTTTGTCATTACTATTCCTGATGGTTTGTCCCTGAAAGCCTCTTCATGGTTGGATGGATGTCTTGTTGGTGAGGCAATGGATTTAGATATGTTATCTAAATTCTTTTTAGTATATTTAGTTTAGCTGGACTCGTTGAAATATCTTGGAGGTTTAAATGTTTTGCTAGATATTGGAAGAAAAAGTGTTGCAAGGATTTCTTAAAAGATCATGTTGAAGGCTGGATAAAATGGTTTGCCTGGTTAAGGTTTTAGGAAGAGTCTTTTATTACGATGCATAGGATTATGTGGGTTAAGATTAGTGGTATGCCTGTTCAATTATGGGATTCAAACTTTTTTGAAGTAATTGTAGGAAAATTTGGTAGAGTGTTAGTCCCGTTTGAGTGCAATAAAGATGCACGAAATATGGCATACGGCAGATTGTGTATTCTAGCTAGGAAGGATGTCTTAATTAATGGTTGTGTTGAGGTGAAGTAGATAAATAGATAAAATAATGTGTTTGTGATTAGGATTCAAGAAGATGGTCATGACTGGATCCACCCATGTTGTGCGTTGGATTCTAATTCTGATTCTGATGAGGAGTTTACGAAGGTTGCTGAAGGGCAGTTAGGTGAAGAAGATGAGGAAGATAGAGAAGATATGATGGAAAATGACGGTGAAAATTATGCGGAAGGTTGGGATTCTCTGGTTGCGGGGTTCGATGGTCGGAGGTAAGGCTCAAGGGTATCTTCGGGAAATGGAAAGGGGTGTTAATTCTGCGGATGATGTTGTGATTCCGGATAACGTCGCTTCGACTTTAGTGATTGTAGAGAATGGTATGGAACAATCAAATTATGTTAGAGCATCTACAATGCATTGAACTCCATAGAATTTAATGGATTGTCACATCATCTTTCTATAATCCATACAACTTAATCATTTTTTCTACAATGCATTGAACTCTACAAAGTTCAATAGAATATTACAAAAGATAATTTATATTATATATCTAAGAATTAAAAACTTTCATTTTTTCTATTGAAGAGTTCAATGGCCATTGAACTCCAAATCCATTGAATGTCAAGGCGGCATTTCACAATGGTAGAGTTTCATCTATTGAATGACACCTAGACTTGTCACATCATTCACCACTCTCATTGAACTCTCCATTGTAGATGCTTTTAGTGCTGCTGTCAAAGAGGTCAACATTGGGTCTTCTGTGAATAATGTGGTCGGGCCTTCCTTTGTTGAGCCCAATGGATTAAATGCCACCTCTGGTCCTTTTATTAATCTGGAGACCCAATCAATTCCAGACTTAAACAAAATGGTGGGGATGGAAATTGAAGGTATTGTTTCTGATAACTCCGTGATTGGGGATAACGTTAATAATAAGGTGAGAGTAAAGTAAGATAAGCGCAATTCGAGAGGTTCATGTGTAGTTCCGATTGAATCGAGTAAATCAAACAAAATCAGATTTAGAACAAGAGATCTAAATATAATTTGTTTGGCACGTTGTATTGCTTGATCAGTTGAATACAAGAGGTTGAAAGAGAATATGATTACAATCAGTAAAGTTCTTAACCTCTAAAGTATCCTTCCCATATTTATAGGGAAAAATGAAAGCACAAAAATTATAAGGACTTGGACATCTAAGCTTTGTTAAAAAAGTAGTCCTTAAAATAAACATACAATCCACAATTTCGACATTACAAGTAACAAAGATAATTTCGACATCTCACAACCTTCGAACCCCAACATTCTCCCCCTTTGTGAGAAGTGTCGAATCTAAGTCATTAACATCTGGATTGCTTGATGCGTCGAACTTCTAATCGTTGCATACCAATTCATCACCATCTTCAATTCCGCCTTGTCTTTCTCATTGTTCTTTTTACAGTTGTTCATACGAACCATCAAGTTCATATAATGAGCTGTAGTATATCTTTCGACGTCACAAGCTTGAAACAAATACTTCGTCTTTCTTCCCTTCTTGCTTCTTCCAACAAAAACTATTCCAAGTGGCTTTAGACAAATCTCTCCATCATCATAAGGCTGCAAATCAGCTTTACTCTTCAAAATTGTTTGAGGAACAAATATCTCTTTGCCCATTGTCAAAGCTAATTCAACGTCTGTCAAGGCTAAACAATCGAAATAATTGTCTATGAAAACCTTGATATGAGCAAGACCCAGCAAATAATTTTCTTTGCTTGTACTCTGAAGTTTCGTTTCATTGTTGACCTTAAGAATCTTCACGACTGAGATCAAGTCATTCAGATTCATCAGAGGAAAGTCAGCACCAGTGAAGGCAAATTTGGTATTGTTTGCTCTGATCACATGATATCGAAAGTTTTGAAGTACACCCTCGAATAAAATATCTTTAGATATATTCAAAACTCGAACTATCTTGATGAGTGACCATACTTATTCTTCTTTCCCAAGTATTGCATGAAATCAAAACTTTAACTTCTTGAACTCTTCATTGTCATCAAACTTGTCAACAATCTGATATTGCGAAGTAAGATACATCATTTTGTTGAGAGCAAAATCAAGTTGATTCATATCTGAGTTATCAGTTGCATAACTCTTCTTTGGTTTCTTCTCAAAGTCATGCATTTCTCCATGAACTACCACAACTTCAATATTCTCATAGCTATGTAGTTTTCTAGGATCACCTTTATTCAGAGTTGGAGGATCATTCTGACGAAGTCTGAGAATACTTTGAATGTGTCGTTATTTTCCATTTCATCTTCAATCTATGCTTATCTTTCTTCATTCGACTTTTCAACAACAATTGTTTATCCTTTCCCTTTATCTGCTTCAGTGGGTGTGGGTTTCGAAGATGAACTTGAACCACCAATAACAATCCCTTTTTCCAAAGGTCTTGTTGTTGTTGTTGTTGTTGAAATTATTTGATTAGTCGTCACTGGCAGAGTTGTTGGAATTTGAGTTGTCAGGATTTTTCCCACAATTTTCGCATCACCACTAACATCGCCACTTGACTTCCCAGAAGCTCCTTCACCTTTACTTACTCCAACCACCTTTCTTTCTCCCCCTTGCACCCCTGTAACAACAGGTGGGGCATCCTTTGGGAGTAAGTTCAACAGTTTCGAAAGCGGAGCCAATTCAGAATGAATTGTTGACTCGAGCAGACGAAACTTCTGAGTTAAAAACTCAGGAATGACTATAGAAGAAGAACTTGAATTCGAAACCATGGTCTTCAATTCACCCAGCAATGCATCAATATTTCCAAAATGTTTTGATTCCAACTCAGCCTGTGCATCCATCTTCGGAAGCATAGAACTGTTAGATTGAGCTATTTTTTCTACAACCCCAGCAATAATATCCACCTTCTCGAGAATTGAAGAGTAGCTATTTTTCACTTCCTGTAATTCCTTTTCTATGTCTGATCGTAATTCTGCAAGCTTTCGATTGACATCTTCTCGAACAGTTTTGACATCCTGAACAAACAGAACATGTCGTTGTTTGGAAACTGTTTTCAATTCCTTCGGTTCACCATTGAATGTCTCAGATTGAGCCTTGACCCTTAATTCGTTGTTTTTGTCAGACTGATCAATCTTGTTGAGAAGACGTAGCTCTTGGGCTTTCAACATAACATCCACTTCAATACCCGAAACTGAATGTTTGCCCCCTGTATCATCTTGAAATTGTAGTAAAGAATTGAGCTTGCGATTTAAAATCTTGAACTGCTTCCTAGACATGAGCATGTTGTCGGGAAATTTCTCCTCTTCAGGATCAAACTCGATATCAGCAAAAGAACCAACAAACCCGCCATCATCAGTTTCATCATCAAAAATTGTTCTAGGTTCTTTGGTAGATTGTGATGGAAATAAGGAAGTAATGGGTTGTTTCATAATTGTATCGTAAGTAGGAGAATTAGTAGAAAAGGAATATGAGATGTATTGGGAACAAGAAATGGTGGTAACGAAACTGAAGTATCAATATTGGAGGTTTCAAAATTAGATGATACGACAAGAGAAGGATTACCTTGGGCTTCATGTGTCGAAACTCCATCACCCTTATTGACATTTGCACCCGTATCAGATACGTTTGCAGTGATGCTTGAAGTTCGAACCTCCTCATTAAATGATTCAGTATGTGAAACCTTGGGTGGTATGACCGTTGTCTGCTCAGGAGTCGAAATCTTTCGTTGTTCACCGTAATTGATGGTTGTGTCCACTGTAGAAGTTTTCATAGAGCCATCAAGATTTCCAGTTTCCTCGAAAATCGACTTAATTGAAGAATCCCTCACAGGTGAAGAATGGACCAATATTGTATGTACAAGTGGTGTGTCAGAACCACTTCTTCGTCATTTGAATCTTCTTGCAACACCAATTTCCTTTGTTTCTTTGAAATCTTCTTTGCCATATCTTTTGCTCTCCTTTTCTTTGTTTGTGGTGAAACAGGAACGGGTATTTCACGAATAAGAACCCCCTTTCGACCAATTTGTGGCTTTCTAACAAATGAAGGTGAAAAAATTCCAGACCTTTCAGGAGAATGGCGAGATTTATGAGCCATTTTCTTAAGGCGTTTGAGAACACCAGTCTTCGAAGGTACCACATCCTTCGAAGGATCAACATTTTCAAAAACAACAGGCTTTGATCTTTTCTTCGAACCTTTTACTTTAACTGTGACCTTCTTTGGAGATTTAGCTTCTTTTTTAACCTGAACAACTGTCGAAGGGCTTGGCTGAGCTTCCTTCTTTGAACCTCTTCTCTTCTTCGAAGAACCTTCAGTTGTCTTTGTGAATAACACCCCAGTTTCAACATCAGGATTAATCGTAGTCAAATAATTCACCAACACAGGATTCATAGGATCAACTTTTCAAAGCATTGCATCTGGAATTCTAGCAACACTTGGAAAAATTTCAGCATCATCTTCAACAGTTTTAGCAAAGTGATATAAATCAAAACTAGCAGTTTCTTCGTTTTCAGGGACTGGAATACCCTCTTTGTTATATACGAACTGAAGAATAAGACTTCCGTATCGAGCACACAAGACCCCATTAACAACATTCGTATTTCCAATACTTTTGGTAAATTCTTTCCAAAGTTGTGTCGCATAATCCACATGTAGATCATAGTAAATGCCAGCCACCATTGCATATACTTCCAATATTCCTTTGTCTAACCCCACACTTCAACCTGTCAAGCATCGAAGGTAAATTCCAAATAGAAAGTTCCAAATACACGGCAACCCCGATTTCTTGAACTCACTGATCTTGGTGAGAGTAGGTTGATAACCCATCTCATTGAACATGTGAATTACTTGTTCATTTAAGACTTTGTAAAACGGTTCACAATTAGGGATGTTCAAGATTTGGGCGAACAACTTATTTCACAGTCTGAACTTCTTGTCATTCGTCAATTGAAAAGTAACAATCATCATGGTTTTGCTATAAGTTGCAGTAGAACCAGCCAAAGATAGCCAAGACATTGGAACAGCAAAAGAGTTAAACATGGCAGTAAACAACACAGAAGTCTTGAGAGCCACAACTAGCATCTGTAATCCTTCCGGATAAACACTTTCATCGCCTTGAACTTGAAAGTTTGTGCTTTGAATCTTCATCAACGGTTGAGACGAAACATCGTTTGTGGTTTGCGATTGATGAGCAGCCATGATTAGGGTTTGGAAAAGAACTTGAAGAAACATAGAATATGATAGCACAAATCCTTTGAGAATAAATTGTGAGCGTAAAATTGGAATGAATCCCCAAATCTCCTTTTATATGTAACCATAATTTGAATCCCAAACGGTTAGCATTAATAGACTTGCCACGTGTTCCTTGAAAGTTGTACCCGTAGCCGTAAAGCACGCCATGTCAGGGAAAAGTGATGAGTACAGTACCCTAGAAAAGCGCACAGTAGCCAAACCGTCACATCAAACGTCGTTTTGAAAGTACCCAGTGGATAAGCATCAAAAACCTTCGGAATAGAGTTTAGGCTCTTTCACTTTTGGGTTTAAAAGCGAAGTCATGTGCCAGACTTTCGAAATCATCAGCCTGAGTTGGTAATACTCAGAACCTCAAGGATTTCGTGAGTGCATGTGTGCCAAGAAATAGATAAGAAGAAAATATAAGAAAATTTTGATCTATGATGTCGAAAATCAAAATGTCGACATAAAAGCAGTTAGATCCCAGACAAAGATCGCTTCGTTAACTATCAAGAGAGATAATCAACAACTTGTGTGGTTTCCCGTGAAGTACAATCGAATACTTATAGAAAAGTATCGAAGGGCATCTTTTTACATGGCTTCATGGGTTGGTTTGAAATTTCGTTACATTTCACATCTAAACATAAGAGTGAAACAAATGTAAACGAAATTACCTGTTTGACCAGTGTAGTCAGGGACAAGTAAGCTTTGGAAAAATATTTCAAGTAACAAAAAGTTAGAAAGACACTCACACGGAAATCATATCCCTTATAACAAAAGAAATCCTGGATCTTATTGGGTGAAAAATCCCGTGGGTTTCGAACATTTTATTAAGACCACTCAAAAGGAAAGAATATGATTTGGAGTGTCGAAAAGTGGTACAGAAACAAATGTTTCGTTAATGCTTGGAACAAAGTTCCTCGTCAATTCCTTTATGAGTTCGAAAGTTTGGGTTTCACTTTCATCACGGTCTCATGATGTCAGATCATTAACACAGAGGTTTGATATGTCTAGATCCTGATTGGTGTATACCAGAAATCTCTTGGACATATGTCATTGTGTGTGAATGTGAAAGAACTTTAGGATGAAAAAGATTGGTTTAAAGATTCGAAAGTACCACTGATATTTATGGACCAAGCAGAAAAATCTAAACTCAAATGAGTAGAGTATGGTAGCTCAGTGACTAATAGGAATATAGCCTAGTTGGGAAGAATCCTCAGAATGAGAAATTCATTAAGGCTTCGAAACCCATTGAATCGTAGAGGCTTGGGTCGACATGTTGCAACATGCTTCTAGGGACATCCTAACTAGGACAAAATTTCGAAAGTATACCTTTCCCTTAAGCAGCAAGCATGAACCACCAAAAATCTTCGCCAGAAACTACACAACTAAATATTAACAAGAACACAAGACTATGACAAAAACACAAAAATATTTTTGGATTTGTGATTTTTGAAAGAAAAGAACAAAAGTAACGAAAAATACTTTTGGTATTTTTCATATTTTTGAAAACGAAATACAAAAATGAAAATCTTTTTGTTGTTTTTGATATGAAATGAAAATGAAAAAATAACGAAAAATCTTTTTGGTATTTTTGATATTGTAATTGAAAGACAAAAGTAGCAAAAATTTAAGAAATGACTAAATTAACGAAGATTTTTTGTCAAACCATTGAGCATAATGTCGAAAGCGAAGCATGTCGAAGCGTTGACTATGAACAGTAACCGCTGAATCATGAATAGTAACCGCTGAATCGACATCTTTTCGACACTTTTGGCATGTCATTCTAATGAAGGTAGTCCAGGAACTGAATTCGCATTCATCTTTCCTAAGCCATTTAGAATTCTTACAAAAGATTTTTCATCCAAAGGTTTTGTAAAGATATCAGCAAGCTGATCAGTGGTTTTTACAAAATGAACTTCTATGTTTCCATCTTCAACATGATCTTTTATAAAATGATAACGAAGAGCAATGTGTTTGGTTTTCGAATGTTGCACAGGGTTATGGCAGATGCGAATGGCACTTTGTGAGTCACAATACAACGGAATTTTCTTCATGTTGATTGCATAATCACGCAGTTGACTTTGTATCCATATGATTTGTGAAGTTCAAGCTGCAGTAGCAACATACTCTGCTTCTGCTGTGGAAATCGAAACACATGTTTGCTTTTTCGATTGCCTGCTTACCAGCTTCCCATCCAGTAGTTTACATCCGCTACTTGTGCTTTTTCAATCAAGATTACATCCTTCCAAATCAGCATCTGAAAATGCTTGTATGAAAAAGCTTGTCTTCGAAGGATACCATAATCCTAACGAAGTTGTTCCTTTGAGATAACGAAATATATTCTTTACAGCAGTTAAGTGAGGTTCCCTGGGATTCGATTGATACCTAGCACAATTGCATACAGAAAACATAATATCAGGTCGACTTGTCGTGAGGTAAAGTAACGAACCTATCATGCTTCGATACAATGTGATATCAATAGCTGGTTGATCCAATGATGGATTTAGCCTTGTTCCAACAGCCATCGGTACTCTCAGCTTCGTGCTATTCGTCATTCCGAATTTCTCCAGCAGATTTCGTGTATACTTTTCTTGATTGATAAATATGCCTTCCCTGCTTGACGAATGTTTAATCCCAGAAAATTGTTTATCTTCCCCATCATACTCATCTCAAACTGGCTTTTCATCAAATTTTCAAATTCTCTTGACAAAGCAGGGTCAGTAGAGCCAAAAATAATATCATCGACATAAATTTGAACAAGCATAAGATGATCCCCAACTTTCTTTCGAAAGAGAGTGGGATCAACTGATCCTTGTTTAAATTTCGATTGCTTTAAGAAATTGGTAAGAGTTGCATACCATGCTCTTGGTGATTGTTTTAACCCATATACAGCTTTATCTAAGATATAACAATGATTAGGGAATTCTTCGTTCATAAAACCTGGAGGTTGTTCAATGTACACCGTCTGTTCGAGTTCTCCGTTGAGAAACGCACATTTGACATCCATCTAGTAGACATCAAAATCCTTGTGTGCTGCATAGGCCAAAAATATTCGAACTGCCTCGAGTCTTGCGATAGGGGTGAAGGTTTCCTCATAGTTTATACCTTCTTGTTGCGAATAACCTTTAACTACAAGCCTAGCTCTCGAACAGCATTTCCATCTTTATCAGTTTTATTTTTAAAGATCCTTTTTAAACCCACAATAGAAACATCTTTTGGTTTGGGAATTAACCTCCACACCTTGTTTCTTTCGAATTCAACTAGTTCAGAGTGTATAAAAACAACCCAATCAGGATGTTCCATAGCAGCCTTGACCGATTTTGGTTCAATTTTAGAAATAAAAACATTGAACATGCAAAATTCCTGGTGAGTATTGAGGACCTCATTCTTTGCACGAATCTGAGTCGTTGTTAATACTCCAGCTTGTGGATCCCCAAGAATTTGTTCATGTGGATGATTTCGAGTCCATTTATCCATTGGAGGATATGCTGGATCGAAATCCAACTGTGCATCTTCGAATGGTTCATCTTTCTCTGAACCTGCAATAGACACATTATCAGTCGAATCATGAAAAATTTTCGTATTGATTATTTGAAATATTCGTTTGTTTATCATTTTGCCCCCCCCCCCCCCTCGACAAAATTATCTTCTTGATGCTCCCCCTCAACACCAGCATTCATTCTCCCATTCTCTCGAAAGTAAGCTCCCCCTCAACATGAGTAGTCGATGTCAAGTGCTCCCCCTTCACTTGATCGGTTTGTAAAACTGGCAGACTTTCGTTAAAGACCGAAGAATTTGTTGTCGAGTGGTTATCAGTACTTCGTTCGATTACTGTCGAATCTTCAGTATGTTTCGATGCTTCAGGAATTCGATTATCCTCAGCATGAATTTTGAAACATCCCAAAAATATGACCCAAAAATTTTGTTTTCAAATTATTATTAAAATCATAAACCTTCCGAAGTCATAAGTAAAATCATAAATCATGTATCATAAAACATCATAGTATCTATCTCAATCAAAATCTCATGACAAAACATCAGAGTAAACTCCCAGGCTGCAACTGTGGTGTGTGCCATGCGATCAACCCGAGCCCTTCCCTTTGCTACTGGAAGTACCTGAAACCAAAACTGAAAATTGTAAGCACGAAGCTTAGTGAGCTCCCGCAGACTACCACATACCATACAATAACACATATAACACATACTGGGCCTTGCCCACTGCAGCGGGCCCCGCCCGGCATCGGACCGAAGTCTGGAATAACTTGGGCCCCGCCCGGCATCGGACCGAAGTCCGGAATAACTTGGGCCCCGCCCACTGCATCGGGCCCCGCCCGGCATCGGACCGAAGTCCGGTATAAACATAACATAAACATAACATATAACATATCACATATAGTGCATCGGGCTTGCCCGACATTGGACCGGAGTCTGGAACATATAACACATATCATAACATGCATGAATCACGAAGACATCAAGCATACATAACTACTTCTCGGGACCACCCTGGCATCGGACCGAAGTCCGGAACTACAATCATCTAAACGAGTCGGCATTGTGGCCGTAGACCCGTTCCTACTGGAAGGAAACTCACCTCGTGTGACTGACTGTTGCAACTCTGGGTGAGGAATATCCGGTAACTGCCTCGGCGTCTCTCCGGCTATCAAAACACAGTAATACATGGTCAATATCTGAAACTCCTTCCTAGGGTAAAACGACCATTTTACCCCTAATCAAAGTCAACGCTTTGGTCAAAGTCAAGTCAAGGTCAACCCCAGTCAACTCAACTCGTCGAGTCATCCTCCTACTCGACGAGTCTCACAAATGTTCTAACTCGTGGTCCACTGAGTCAACTCGTCGAGCCCTTCCACTGACTCGTCGAGTTCTGTCTGCAATAATCATCGGGACATTTCGACTCTACTCGTCGAGTCCCTCCTTGGACTCGTCGAGTCCTTTAGCTCCCTGGTTCTAATCTTGTTCAACTTACCGAGTTATCCCCCTTCCCTCCCAGCTCAATGGTCTCAAACACAACTAGAAAAGATTGGGGGACTCGACCCGACTCGCCGAGTCCGAAGAACAACTCGGCGAGTTCCTTGCATGCTCAATCCATACAGTTGATTATAATTATTCTAATGCTTCTAAATCATAGATCTGGACTCCTTAGACTAGCATTACACGTAAAGTTGCTAACTTTACGTTCATGCATGATGTTATGAAGCTAAAAACTTATTTCAAGCCCAAATGAAGGCCTACACCATATCATGGAGTCATGGCTGGATAAAGGTGGCAACTTTGAGCTTCTAGAGCTGAGAAATGTCCAGATCTGAAGTGCTTTCATTCCCCAAGGTTCAAATCTCGGAATGATCTTGGAAAGGACCCATAAAGTGCAAATAACAATTCTATAAGAAGATCTAAGTGAATGGAAACCAAGGTACAAGCTTTATACCTTCAAAGGTTCTGAAATGCAACACTAGCTCTGGATCTACAGCCTCTTCTTGAATCACCAAGGGTTTCCTTCCTTCTTCTAGCTTAAATCACACAAAAATGGCAAGAAAACTTAAGAACACTCAATAGCTACTTAGGGTTTCGAGATCAGGGAGTGGAGGTAATGGAGGTTGGGATGGGGGCCTGAAATGATGCTTAAATAGGGTGCAAACCCTGAGAATTAGGGTTTCCTCCTGATGGACCTACTCGCCGAGTCCATGCTCCGACTCGTCGAGCAGACCACTTAAACCCTGCGATCAAGCTGGCATCTACTCGACGAGTTAAGGCTACCAACTCGTCGATTAGCTTTTACAAAATGGACATTTAATGGATTAAATATGTACCAGGAACGGGGCGTTACAATTTTCAGCACCAATAGCCCTATTAGAAGTACCAAAAATTAAATCATAATCAAAATCTAATGAATTAACACTTTCAGATTCAGAATTTGATTCATTAATGATTGGTTTTTGTTCAAAATGTTTTTCAACACTTTTGACATAATGATCATCGAATGTGAGATTAAAGGTTTCTTCGATCTTCCTAGTTCGCTTGTTGAGCACCCTGTATACCACAGAATTATGAGAATATCCTAAAAATATTCCTTCATCAGCCTTTGACTGAAATTTCGAAAGATTATCCTTAAGATTCATAATGAAGCACCTGTTGTTGGATTAGTGTCTAAGCCCATAACTATTTTGGTATGTACTTGACCCGATTGCGAGCATGGTCCTTTTGGGTTGTCTTCACCAAAGGAACTTCATAGGATAATTTATGGAGAAAGAGGTTAATTATGATTTATTAATATATTATATGAATAATATATTAAGAGAGAAATCATATTATTTAATTAATATTAGTCAAAAATTAATTAAGAAATTAATTTTTGTGGCTAAAAGACATTAATTAAATAAAGGGGGCTAGAACTGTCAATTGTGTGATAGTTGGATATTGGGCTAATGGACTCCATAGAGGATGGAGTGGACGAAATCTATGGGGAAACCCATTAGAATTCGTCCAAGGCCTCTAAAGGAGGAGTCCATGGGCTGCTTAGGGCCTAAGCAGTCATATTAGGGTTTCCTAGTTCAAAACCATAATAGCCTCACATATTTAAAGACCCCTAGGGCACCAAAACATGGCTAAGCATTCCTTAGGGTTCTTGGAGGAATTTTGGTGCCTCCTTCTCTTCTCCTAAGTCATCCTCTTGCTCTTGGTGTTTGTGAGCCATTAGAGGTGTGACATTTGTGACACTAAGCTTTCAGAAGTCGATTACAAGAAGGAATAGATTGTTATTACTACATAACAATCAAAGGTATGATCTAAACCCTATTCTTATGTTAATATTGATTATCACTCGCTAGATCTAGGGTTTATGGCTTTGGATGATTATTGCATGTTCATTAGACAAACTAGATTCAAAGCTTTAGGGTTTGCATGTACATCCTCATGGTTTTATTAAGTTAATTAAGGGTATAATTAAAAGAGAGTTAATAAATCCATAATGATATGGTTTATATTTAATTTAATAAAAAGTATAACTTATAAAATTAAACCACCTAGTATTTTAAAAGTGTAAAATACACCCTATACTATATATAACATTAAAAGTCTAATATTATATATGTATAACTTAAACTGCTAGTCTTACCGCTAGTAGGCCTCATTCACGAAGCCAATCTATAAGGGGGGTATAAGGTTATGGCCTATAAAATGGCCGTTTAATGGGTGTCCACTCTCACCCACCGCTTCCTTTATTGGTGGAGGGTCGTTAGCCGAACGGGTAGGATAGGGCAAACCCTCTCCTCATTAAAAGTATAATGAATAAAGTAACTAAATGTTTTTACAAAATTCCCAATCTTAGTTATTTTAGGAAAAAGTGAAATCGATGCAATTCCATGGAATTACGCCTTGTACCCTTGTCGAGACAATTAGTGGAGCGTGTGTGGTTAACCGGCACACTAAATTGGGTTTGGCATTGGTAGCGAAGGGTGACTCGATGTTTGTCATAGATCGATGGAGCGTGTGTGGTTAACCGGCACGTCGATTAGGTGACTGTAACATTGAGGGCACCACGTACATTCGCATGGTTATTCATACCTTATTTGTGATCCTCGGCATCCCAGACACAAATGAAGGGCATAATCGAGATTAAACATGACATTGAAAAGTTCAATGAATCTCAAAAGATCTAGGAGTTTCAATTCATTTAAAACTTAACCTTCTTTTCATTTTTCATGGTGGAAATTGGTAAATCGTCATTTACCTACCTTCAAATGTTCTGCGAATTGGATTACAGCATCCCTCTTCCAATTTGTAGGATATTGTGTTGGGTCCTAGCCTTAATATCTCATTTGGGTGTTTTATTAAGGACTCAATCAACTAAACTTGAATTTTCTCCCGTTTCATAGATGTCAAAGTCTGACAACTATGGTCTTCCTAAATCCGCTGGAAAAAGTTTTCCACGTGAAGATGATGTTCCACGATTGTATTGTGGAAATGAAAATCATGCTTCATTTCCTCCACCTCCTCCAATAATTCTCCCTGACCCACGTGTTAGAAGACTTGAAAAGTTCAAGGTCACTCAAGCCCTATTGGCAAAAGACACGAAAATGGAAAGTCTATATGTGCTCATGTCTTGGATAAAAGGTTACATATTGATAGATTGGGATTGTTGGGTGTTGATGTTTAAAGGAAGTTGGCTGTTGAGTTGGTTCTTCAGTCACTTCCCGAATCATATGGTAAGTTCGTTAGAGAGTACTATATGATGGACCACGACATGACCCTTACTGATTTGACTTATTTTCTTATTGGTGTTGAATCAGAAATGATTTGGCGCACTGGTCAACAAATTTGTCTGGTAAATCAATATCCCAACCCTCTATGGGCAATGGTAACATTGGAAGTCCAGAAAATTTTTCTCTACGCAAGAGAAAGGTTGAGTCTGAGATAGTCCCGTGTGCCATTCCAGAGAGTCCATAAGTTTCTACTGCCAAAAGAAGGGGCATTGGTTATGAAGCTGCCCTGACTACCTGAGAGATCTAAGAGATGGGAGAGTCAAGATGTATGACTCTGCTTCAGGTAAAATCCACTATCTAACTCCATTAAGTTCCTATTTGGAGATTCTTAATACATGATGTGATAAGATTACATTTTGATGTTTTGAAGGATCGACGAAAAGGAAGGAGCGAGCAGAGTCTGATCGCGAAGAAATGGATTACGATTGCATGGATTCAATGATCGGATTTTTGAGCTGCTGCTTAGAGTTATGATAGATTGCTTAGGAATACGTAATAGCATAGTTTTCGTTTGCATTGTAAGGATATATTTTTTCCGCAGTAAAATAAATTTTGATTTTATCTTATTTATATTTCCTTGCAATGGCAATTGTGATAATTGATGTCCGTGTGTTTCTATTATAAGCAATATTAAGTGGATGTGATTCTTAGTTATGTTATTTATGGTAGCGTCGTGATTTTATAAGTAAGGAAAGATTCCCATCGCCCAAGTTTCAATTGGACAGAAGCTTGGAATCATATGATTTGAATCATGTGATGTATGGAAATCTTGGTACTTAGAAATTTTAAGGCCAATTCCTTGACAAAGAGTCAAGTGAAGGACTAGGAGATCGAGTTCACAATGTTGTGCACTGGTCAAGTCCACCATAAATAATAATAAGATTATTCGTCATGATTTACTAAAAGTCTAGTAAACATGATTATGCTTACAAGATTAAGTGTAATTCTGAATCATTGAAAAGTTTCAATGAATGGCAGAACGAATAAGAAGAAACAATTAGGCAGAAAGATAAAAGGTTCTCCAATCTAAGAAGAAGGGAGAGTACTTTTGTATCGTGTTTTATGATCGTCTTAAAGATTATAAGAACCATATTCAAATTAATCCTCTAAGGACATCTTAGTGTATTAGTATGGCTAAGAAGGGGAATGGGAATTGTTGAAATGGTTAAGTCAATAAGATGAATCGTACTTCGTACCAAAATCAATTCTTAGAGTCATACTCCAAGATTGTGAATTGAGTGACATAATCTTAAGTAGGAATGTTCTTACACAAGCACATTTTGGTAAGTTGTGATGTCTTGGATAAGACAAAGACCAACTAGTACCAAATTGTGTGTAGGTTTGTCTTGATAAAGACACACACTGACTCTTGAATATTTGTTTTGTAAAGAAATGCTTCTTGATAAGAGAATCTTATATGTCAAGAGGCCAGTGGGAGTCTAAAGATCTTGAAAAGTTTCAAGAACAAATCAAGAAGTAAACCTATTAAACACTAGCACACGACTTGAGGATTGTAACCTATCGTGTTGACAAAATTTTATTTCTGTGCCAATCCAGTTGAGTGATTATGCATATGAGTTCTACGAGTTCTCAATTGAATGCATAAGGGCAAGCACCTTGATCAATGAATGTACATTGACTGGCATAGGAGAGCTGCTAAATAACTTGGAAGCAATGGTGGGACCCTTGATGGCAAGAAATTAAGAATGAACAAGTTCTGTCCATAAGAGGTTGAATTTGTCACAAACATTATCTTACGATTATGCTTATGACAAATTTGCATGGATAGGAACACATGCACCATAAAATCTAAGTGTCATAAGGTTTCTCTCCTTCATGAAAATGATTGTGAGGAAACGCTTTCACTAAGAGAGATTTTAAGGAGATAGCGATTATGTAAACTGCATTCTCAAATTCGATTATGATTACGGCATCCCTCTTCATAGTTCGAATTGTGAGATTTGGCAATTAGTCTGAACATTTGGGACTTAGTAATATAAGTTCTAAATTAGTTTAGACACACATGTGAGTTGTCTAAGGAAAGGTGTGTGAGTTTGAGAAGCTTAGATAAAGGCTTATCGAAGCACATCGTATTGGAAATATGAACTTTGGAAGTCAATTAGTATTGTCTTTTAGAAGTCCAACTGTTTTCTGAATACGTGTCAAAGCTAGTGGGAGCATAAATTTTATGTTGGTATGGATATAATCATCATGTTAGTGGGAGCATGATTATTATTGCAAGTTAGCAATATTAATTATAGAAAAATAAAAGTTTCACTTTGCAAAGTTGCAGGGGTTGAAAAGTTGTTTTTGCTATAATTAAGGGAGAGAATGTTATACTTCGTTTCCAATCTAAAAGCTTAGATCGAGAAATTTTAATTGAATTTAGTCAAAGATATATTTATTAGTTGCATTCTCAAAGTTCGATTACGATTACGACATCCCTCTTCATAGTTCGAATTTTGAGAACACGTCAAATAGAAATATTATGACAATATTATAGCAAGAAACTGGTAAAGTATCACGTTTCTCATTATGAATCGTATCCCATACACTTCGGGTATAGGATCGATTGCATATGCTGTAATATTCGACCATTCTAAAATTTTCCAAATGCCTAGGGCATTAAGAGGGAAAGAGGACTAGAATCAGATTTGACTGTATTAGTTAAACAACTGTCAAGGATAATCTAAGGTTCGCCAAGGATTGGTCACTTGTGGACAGTTATAAGTATAGTCATGGATGGACCATATTGACATTATTATGAATAGATAATCTGAGTTTCTCATTATGAATCGTATCCCATACACTTCGGGTATAGGATCGATTGCATATGCTGTAATATTCGACCGTTCTAAAATTTTCCAAATGCCTAGGGCATTAAGAGGGAAAGAGGACTAGAATCAGATTTGACTGTATTAGTTAAACAACTGTCAAGGATAATCTGAGGTTCGCCAAGGATTGGTCACTTGTGGACAGTTAGAAGTATAGTCATGGATGGACCATATTGACATTATTATGAATAGATAAGATTTTATTTAAAATGAGTTGTCATATGGAAAATATGGAAATGTTTCCATATTGGGAGTTGGACGTTAAGAGTTTATGTCTAGATTAGAAACTTTTATGCAAGAAGGATGTTCAAAGGAATGTACTTTGAATGTGAGACTTCACATCTATGGAATTGTCTTGTAACAATCTCCAATAGAGCATTTTGTAATTTCATTGGCCGAGTCACCAATTGACTTTTATGCCGTGACATTACGAAAGGATCGTTGCATAAAGTGTAAGAATCTAACATATTCTAGTAGTGGCGAGAATTTTGTAATCTTACACTAATTGATAAGGATTAGGAATTGTGAAATGAGTTTTGTTGAAAATGTTCTCAATAGATCTATTTCACAAGGTAAGGATCATAGGAAAACATAGTGTGCATGCTAAGAGCATGGGGCAATTGTTGTTATAATTCAATTAATAAGTTGATTACTCGAAACATTATACAATGAATAATCTGTAATCAATATGGTGACTAAATAAAAGGAGTTTTATTTATACTCAAAAGTTTGGGGCCATATTGGATTCGATTATTATTGTGTTTCACTTTGCATGTTTTGACTTCCTGAATAATAAGATTATTCGAACGTTCCACGGTCGCTCATACTTTGGAAGTAGGTATGAAAGAAGATTGTCATGAATTGGTTGTAGATTGTCTAAAGTGTATTAGACATAGCAAAGGTTTGCTGCAACGTTCATGAGTGCTTATGAATATGATTTGAGCATTAGATTAAACCCACGCTCACTTGGATCGCTTCATGGATTTTATCACGAGTGATTAGTGAGACGATAATATCTTATATTCTTGAAACCGAGATGTGTGAGTTGTATCTTGCGAGTCGGTTGCACATTGATAATATGTAAACGCACCAGTAACTTGGTGTTATAAAACATATTGTTGTGTGTAATTCGGTGAGTGAGTACAAGCGAGCATTGAGTCGAAGTTTATCCGTTCCTTTTACCCAATGTAGGATAAAAGCGATATCTGTGGGCCCCTCGATGATTTAGTGATGACAAAGGAAAGTGCTCGGCCGGGCCAGGACTGATTTGATTTGTTCAATTAGTCAGTCGTCATAAATCGAAAATCGGGGAACAACACATAGACTGATAGAATGATTTCAATCCATGTCTCACGTCTATACGATATCTAGAATGGAGGAATATATGATCCCTTATCTAAAGGACGCGTATCTGATAAGCTCAGAGTTGACAGCGGCTTTTGAAAGCTAAGATTTCTGATCAGGATCTGAAGTCATACGTAGAATAGTTATTAGACTTATCCAAGTGGGAGACTGTTGGATTAGTGTCTAAGCCCATAACTATTTTGGTATGTACTTGACCCGATTGCGAGCATGGTCCTTTTGGGTTGCCTTCACTAAAGCAACTTGATAGGATGATTTATGGAGAAAGAGGTTAATTATGATTTATTAATATATTATTTGAATAATATATTAAGAGAGAAATCATATTATTTAATTAATATTAGTCAAGAATTAATTAAGAAATTAATTTTTGTGGCTAAAAGACATTAATTAAACAAAGGGGACTAGAACTGTCAATTGTATGATAGTTGGATATTGGGCTAATGGACTCCATAGAGGATGGAGTGGACGAAATCTATGGGGAAACCCATTAGAATTCATCCAATGCCTCTAAAGGAGGAGTCCATGGGTTGCTTAGGGCCTAAGCAGTCAGATTAGGGTTTCCTAGTTCAAAACCCTAATAGCCTCACATATTTAAAGACCCCTAGGGCACCAAAAACGTGGCTAAGCATTCTTTAGGGTTCTTGGACGAATTTTGGTGCCTCCTTCTCTTCTCCTAAGTCATCCTCTTGCTCTTGGTGTTTGTGAACCATTAGAGGTGTGACATTTGTGACACTAAGCTTTCAGAAGTCAATTACAAGAAGGAATAGATTGTTATTACTACATAACAATCAAAGGAATGATCTAAACCCTATTCTTATGTTAATATCGATTATCACTCGCTAGATCTAGGATTTATGGCTTTGGATGATTATTGCACGTTCATTAGACAAACTAGATCCAAAGCTTTAGGGTTTGCATGTACACCATAGGAATGTTGTAGTGCTCAAAACCCATCACATGCAACAAAAAACATGGAAAAATTTTACATTCGGTTTTCTGTTGTTAATGATTTCATAAGGGGTGATATCGAATCTTCTTTGAATAAAAGACCGATTTTGAGTAAAGCAAGCAGTAGAAACAGCTTCTGCCCAAAGATATTGTGGAAGATTTACGTATGTCAACATCGTCCTTGCTGCCTCACATAATGAACGATTTCTCCATTCGACAACACCATTCTGTTGAGGTGTGTATGGAGAAGAGAAGTTGTGCGAAATTCCTTTATCAGCCAAAAAAGAATCGAGAACCTTGTTCTTGAACCTAGATCCATTATCACTCTGATTTCAAACGAAGAAAATATACCCAAGTAAACCTAGAAAAATCATCAACAATAATCAAAATGTACCTCTTCTTGTTGAGTATTTCAACTGTCGAAGGACCACAAAGGTTAATATGAAGAAGTTCCAAAGGTTCGACGATCTTGGAATCAATCACAATCGGATGACCTTGCCTATGTTGTTTTCCTTGTTCGCAAGCTGCACATAAAGTATCATTATCAAATTTTAATACATGCAAACCTCGAACAAGATCTTTTACCACCAATTTGTTTAGATTTTTAAAATTCAAATGAGACAATCTTCGATGCTACAGCCAGCTTATATCCGAGGAAGCCTTTGAAAGTAGACAAACAAAAGGAACACCGACAATGGGTTTGATGTCAAGTGTAAACATATCTCCTTTTCGTTTTGATTTAAGAAGAACTTCTTTTGTTTCGATATTGGAGATGACGCTTCCTTCTTCATTAAAGACAACTTGATTGCCATTGCCCACAACAAGTTGCGAAACACTGATCAAGTTGTGTTGAAGACCTTCGACATAAGCAACTCTATTGACTGTAAACTTCCCATTGGTCACCTTCCCATAACCTTTGACTTGACACTTGATATTATTTCCAAATTTCACTACACCAACATTGTCCAGACTTCGAAAATCTCTCAGGTTTTCCTTCTTCCCAGTCATATGACGAGAGCAACCACTGTCGATATACCATTTTTCATCGTATTGCTTGTTACACAAAATCTGCAATCATTTAAAGAATTTAGGTCCCCAGGGCTGTTTGGGTCCTGGGTTATTAGAATAAAAAGCTTGATGTAGAGAAGATCCAATTATCCAGTTTCGAACTTTTGTTTTGACACTATCAATTAAGTCCACATCATTTTTTAAGGGTATCGAAATGTAATCATTCGAAGAGTTAAAGTCAACATCAACGTGCACCTCATTCTTCTTAGGTTCTTTCTTACTGACTTTTTCTGTCAAAACTTCTCTCCATTTTTTAATAGAAGGATGTGATTCTTTTGACGAAGAACTCCTATTTGAAGATTCATCCAGATACTTCTCATATGCATCCTTAATCTGTTCTTGAGAGAACTTTCCAGATTGAAAACTCTTTCCCTTTCCTTCCAACCAATGATTGATATTTTGCACATCTGTTTTTCCTTTCACAAATGTAGCTTTTGTGGTTTGTTTTGAAGGTGGGTTTTGAAAATGCGGTTGATCAGGCTTGAAAGATTCTTTTCTTCTCCCTTGAACTTTGAATTTCTCAAAGTGTCTTGTTGGATTTATTGTCGAAACATGAGGATTATAACGATTCAGATATCAGTTTTGATAACCAACGTTATTCTTTGGATAAACTGTTTGTGAATTTGAAAACTGATGTTGATAAGGAACACGATGATAAGTCTTTTGTTTGTTTGATTGAAAATCACTTCTCTGAAAATTATTTTGTGAAAACCTTTGATTGGTAGAATTCTTAACAAAATCTTTTTGTTGACTTTTCACATAATTCTCATGTTAAAAAGTTTGAACATTTGACTTTTGATTTGGTTTCGAAACATGTTCCTTGTGTTTATAAAAATCTTCGTGTGATTTTTAAGGTTTTGACATTGATTTCTTTTCACCAAAAGATGGTTTTTGTGATGTTGTCTTAACTGATTCATAGTTTTTCTTTTCAGTCTTTTTGGAAGAAAAATTTTGTTGTTTCTTTTTAGACATATAAGTATTCCAATAAGCCTTATTTCGTGCTTTATTCATTGAAATACCATTTTCTTGTGAAATCTTTTGAATTCTTTCTTTTTGACTTTGAACTTTTTCAATTGGTTTTTCAGAAACTTTAACTTTTGTTTGTTTTTCAACCTTTGACGTTTCAGTTTTAACCACCCAAGATCGACTTGGTTTTTGTCTTTGAAAAGTGTATGAGTTTTTGGTAATATTGTTCTCAACGGTGCTTTGATGCGAAAAAAATTCATCCTTCGAAGCTTTCTTATTGTCCTCTTCAACCAGTTTGTTGATTTCTGGTTTCACACTATCTCCATTACCCTTTGTAATGAAAACTTGATTTGGAAAGACGACATTATCAGTGCACGTGAAGTTTGGATAAACCACAAAATTAGGTTCAAGATAATAAGAACCTTTTTCTTTCATGATTTTATCAAATTTCGTTGTCTCTTCATACACCTGATCTTCAACAATTCGAGGAATTTTTGTTTTTTTGGAAACACTTGAAACATTCGTTTCTTTTGAAACCTCGTCATCATCATCACTATCAGTCTAACTATCTTCGACAGTCACATGGTCAGGGTCAAAAACTTTCGAAGTAGAGGGTTGGTCTTTGTCATCTTTAATATTCGAATCATGACATTTTTCTTTACCCTTAGCTAATGATTTGACATTAATGACAGATAACTGAGAACATTCAACAACTTCCTCTGGTTCAATTTCACTGATATTATCATCTTCGATATCAGCAAAGTTGTTTTGAGAGTCAGAAGTCGAATTCTCAGTCTTTTTCAAAATCATATTTGTTCATTTACAGTCAAAGTCTTATTAACTATATCAACAAGATCATTAGCATCTAAATGTTCATTGATTTTCACTATTCCATAGGGATATCTATTATCGGGGACTTTATCAAAGTCTGAAATAGTCATCTCACAATCATAAGAAGTTACATCAACTTTGTCCCTTTCGAAAGATAAGAATGGTAGAAGCTTCCTATGTTGTTCTTTACTTATGTCACTAGAGTGATGCAATTCAGTCAGTTTACCATATAGTCTTTTAGCAGAATTACAGTAAATATACCTTTGTTTTAACAAAATCCTATTATCTGCATTCAAATTATCTCTATCAATCATGATGTTCGTTATTTGCAACTCTAGATGGTCTATTTTAGCCTTCTTCGCTTCCAACATCCTTTTGGTTTCTAGTAACTGAGTACTAGATTTTTTAGCCTCATTTCTAGCAGAGATCACTAGATTATTAACATAAGTAACAACATCATCAAACTCAGTTAACACAGAATTATAAGCACTTGAAGGAATATTAAAGGATTGAAGTAGAGAACGTACCTTCGAAGTCATTGGTGCTTTGTCTGTTGATGTCGAAACAAAGCAACGACCAGTAATCTTCTCTTCTTCATCCTCCTCAAACTTTGCAAACATGGCTCCATGAGTCGGATTTCTCATTTCTTCATCATCCGAGCCAGAAGACCATATTTGGTATTTGCCCTCATCCTCATCTTCTCCTCTCACAACCAGTGACATCCATTTCGACGTTGCCCTCACTTCTTCCAGCTTTTCGGAATAATATGCCTCATCCTTCACCCTATTCATCTTTTCTTCTTTCTTTTTCAGCATGCAGTCATTAGCCATGTGGTTTGCTCCATGACAGTAGTGACAATCAACTCCCGAATCACCTTTTAGTTTTTTCTCTTGTTTCGAATCTTCACTCTTAACCTCTTTCTTATCAAACTTCTGCTCATCACTAACTTTTCCAATGTTACTTCCCCTCATTTCACCAATTACATTCCATTGAATGGCTTCTTATAAAACTTCTTTACTCTGTTGTTGGAGTAAAAAGCCACCGCTTCGTCATCAGAGTTGACGATAAGACCTTCGTCTTCAGAGCTTTCCTTCTCTGTAGCTTCCATCTCACATACTCTTCCCGATACTTTCGAAACCAACGCTAATGGACCTCCCAGATTGATTTTTGACTCTTCAGCTATTTCATTTACTTCATTTTCGTGAGCTTTTAGCAGAGTGTAGAGATCATTAAGAGTCAAAAAATCGAAGGTTTGTTGTGTCTTCATCATCAAACTCACATTCCTCCACTCCTTGCGAAGCCCCGTTATGAAAGTAAGGTTGTATTCCATAGCAGATCTGGTAATTCTATACCTATTAAACTTGTAGATGAGCTCGTTCAGACGATCATAGTATAATTCGATCGTTTCACCATCTTTTTGCTTAAACTCCCTTAATTCAATCAGACATTGCTTGACTGAACTGATTTTGGTCTTCTCGCTACCATGGTACTTTTCCTTCAGTGTATTCCAGATTTGTTTTGATGTTTTGAAAGATCGAACGTAATTATACACCACAGGAGGAAGAGCACCACAAAGCTCTCTCATGCATCTTTTCTCATTCTTTTGTAGCCTTTCAGTTTGTTCAGTAACACTTTAAGTTGATGCAGAACTACCAATGCTTTGAACAGATGAAGGTGGATGAACATCATCAGTAATGCACTTCCATAGCTCTTCATCGAGTCCATTCAAGTAATCCTCCATTCGATCAGCCCATTGATCATAATACTCTGGAATAAGCATAGGAATCTTAGTTGAAGATCCTAGCAAATGCGAGAAAGAAGTCATAGTATTCATGTTGAAGTTCGCCATTGATGTACGGACAATTTCAGATAAAATCTTGAGAAATTTGAGATTAACAAGATGAATCAAACAGCAAATGAACACCGAACACTCGATTTATCAATCGAAATGCAGAATCAAATCAGAACTGAAGATCTACAAAGATTTTCAGGATAAAAAGTGTGGAAACTTTTGAATCTAGAATTAGATTCAAAAAGCTTTTGAAACAGAAGAAAATCATATCAAAACAGTTTTATTCCTGCTCTGATACCAAATGTAGTTCCGATTGAATCGAGTAAATCAAACAAAATCAGAGTTAGAAATGATTTAGAACAAGAGATCTAAATATAATCTGTTTGGCACGTTGTATTGCTTGATCAGTTGAATACAAGAGGTTGAAAGAGAATACGATTACAATTAGTAAAGTTCTTAACCTCTAAAGTATCCTTCCCATATTTATAGGGAAAACCGAAAGCACAAAAAGTATAAGGACTTCGACATCTAAGCTTCGTTACAAAAGTAGTCCTTAAAATAAACATACAATCCACAATTTCGACATTACAAGTAACAAAGATAATTTTGACATCTCACAACCTTCGAACCCCAACATCATGGCGCTCCTTAAAGCTGAAAGATGGTATTAGAGCTTCAAATAGTTAATTAAAACGATAAATAATAATTATCGTGTACATATTAAGTGAACAAATATTAGGATTATATAATATTTGTAGAAAACCTAAATATTGAATTTATCGTTAAAACGATAAAATAAAGATTTAAAAATAAAATATTATTTTGGATAAATAAACTTAACGAAAATTGTACTAGTCGTGACGGTTATTCCGTGGATATATAGTATACTCAAATCTGACTTCGTATGAGTAAGTTACGATTTATCTAACTTCCGCGTTCAAACCGATACGACAAGATGTGTTATAAAAAGTGAATCAGAGATAGGTTACTCTTTAGCCCAAGTGATCTAACTGAAAGTCATAGTGTTCGTCAACAGGAACTCGTTGATATAAAGAATGCCAAAATCTGACTTCGTATGAGGAAGTTAAGATTTTTCAAAGTTTCGAGTGCGATACAGTACAATAGTGTGTGTCACAGAAATCGAAATTAAAATGGGTTGATTGTTAGCAAAAACAATGTAAACGAGAGTTGAAGATATCGTAAATATGAATGTGTCGGTATAAAGACAGTCGAGAACAAAACTCGTATGTGAAGTATATAAGCGAAACTTGGTCCCTAAGTTTCGAAACAAAGACGAAACCTATTCAAATCTGTAAAATTGAAACAAAATGAGAGTTATCCAACGAAGTCTAAATGAAAGTTGTAGTAATCTTCAATATGAGCCCAACGATATAAAGAACGTCGAAAACGGAGTTTGTATGAAGAAGTTATGATTTTTGCAGCGTTATTTACAGCCCAAGCCTTCTCGAACCGTAAAACGAAAAATAAAGTGAAAATTAGCAAACAGAGTCTCAATGAAAGTTGTAGTACTTGTTGACAGCTACGGGTAGATATAAAGACCGTCGAAAACAAAGTCCTTATGCAAAAGTTATGATTTTTAAAAATATAATAAAATCGGATCGTCGGATGGATCACACATGTCGCCACCTGAAGCGACCCTTGCTGCCCACGCTACACCACGATGTGGCAAGCATGATGCTACGACGTAGAACCCTCCTGTACAACCTATAAGTTGTGATTTCGGCCTCAAGTATTCACCCATTTACTCTATAACTTCCTATTCATCTAGAGCTATGATTTTTCTAAGGTTTTTGGGTTTTCGGCTACTTTAGCGAGGCTCTGAAGCGCCAGTGTAACGCCCGAGTCGTCAGGTGTATTCTTATGCGGCTTATTCAATATATATATATATATATATATATATATATATATATATATATGTATTTTATGGGTGAGTGGCATATGATGGGCGTACATAGTGTACGCATGGCGTACACATGGTGAGGCGTGAATCAGGAAAGTCCCTGCGTACGCTGGGCGTAGTCTGGCAAGAAGAAAACCCTAAATTTTAGGGTTTGCACCCTATTTAAAGAACTTAAGTCCCTCATAACCCTCATTCTCTCAGCCTCCATTTCCCTTAGAGTGTTTGAACCGAACCCTAAACCTATTGCATGCATTTTGAGCTTACCTTGTGCATTTTTGGGGTTATTTGGTGGTTTTGAAGAAGAAGGTGTTTGGAGAAGAAGCAAGGACGTGAATAGAGCTTGTAGATCCGGAAGTTTGGCATCATTTCTGACCTATTTTAGGTATAAAGCTTAAACCTTAACCATTGCATGCTTAGATCTAGTTTTGGGGTGATTAATGTTATATTTTGGTCCCATAGTTGAGATTCTTTGAGTTAAAGGAGTTTCATACCATATGAGTTGTCCTTTTAGGCTCTTGGAAGTGTTAGGAGCGATAAAAATTGGACCTTGATGGTTTAGCCTCAACCATGCAAGTGCTAGATATCAACTAAGTGTGTTTATGGGCTTAATTTATGTCTTAATCCCCATACATGCATACAAAATCATAAAGTTTATAACTTTATGGCTTAGGACGTTTGTGGGGACCTGGATGTATGTTTTCGACATTAGTGCTTAATGGATTAAGTCACAAGAAGGTTTTCGGGTTGGCTGGCCAATACGCTTGGCGTACTCCCTGGTACGTTGCGCGTACTGGGTCAACCACTTTTATCTGGTCAAGACCAGCGTACGTTGGGCGTACATGCAGAGTACGCATGCAGTGGACAAAAGTGATTTTTGGGCTCTTGGATGTTAGGCCTTGATTTGTTGGGCCTCAAGCCCACATTTGGATTAAGGCCTATGGGCCTAGGGTTGTGATGGATGGTATTTGGGCCTTACTGGTCCTTAGAGTTTATTTGATTGGGCTTGGACATTTTGGGTTGTTTTGAAATTGGGCCTTGGGAGGAAGATGCCCAATAAGGCAAGGATTAGGGAATCTTTTGTCTTAAGACATGAATTAGGGTTTGGATCTTGGAGTCATAATGTAATCTAATGGCTAATTAGAAATTCATGTTGTGCGATAGGGAGAGGAGTTCACGAGTCATTTGCTGAGTACGATTTGACACCCACAGTTTGAGGAGAGTCTCCTTTCGTAGAATTTGCGGGTCAAAGGCACCAAGGTTGGCCCACTAGTTATGATATAGCATGATCATTGTCTTTGTGATAATTATTGGTTGTGCATGTATTATTTGACGATTCTATTAATTATGTGTGATATTATGTGGTCGTGGGTTCAAGTCCCACGGATGGCGCCAAATGATGCGACATAGAACTGAACCACCTCTCCACTCTCTTCTCCTCTCTTGATGGCAGCTAGGGCGGAGAGATCTGCTAGTCACAATCAGAAAGATGTGTTAGAACCTCCCTAGGGAATGTGCCCCGGGAGCAGGCTCCGACGATCAAGTTAGATCAGCTAGATGGATGAGATGGTTCTCCATAGCTGGAGAGATCCATATTGGTGCTAGGGGTAGTGTAAGGTGGTTGACGGCGGAGAGTAGCGGCTGAGCCACCCGGCCGGAGTCTAGGGCGGCGGCTGAGCCCGGAGAAGATCCCCTCTCCCCATGGAGGAGATACTGTTCACTTTATAGGGGACAATTAGATCAAGGGTAATTAGGTCAGGCCTTGGGCCAACCCAATTCAGGCCCAGCTAGCAAGGAGTTGGGCAAGGCCGCATGGAGGCGTCGGGCGAGGTTGGCGGGCATGCACTAGGCAAGGCTGGCGGGTGCGCACCAGGAAAGGTTGGCAAGGGGGCGCCAGGCAAGGGAGCGCCAAGCCGGGCTGGCAGGAGAGTCCCAGGAAAGGCTGGCAAGGGAGCGCCATGCAAGGCTAGCAAGGGAATCCCCAGCAAGGCTGGCACGCCAGATCTGTCTAGGCCATGTTAATGGACCATATATCATCAAGTCCCCCCATTCCGATGTTATTGGTATATGGACAATGACATTGGACTGGAATCATTCATATAAACCATGTGTCATCAGGGGTGAAATAGTCTCGGCATCCGATTGAAATAGACCAAAGGGGAAGGTCGAGCACCCAAATATGCTCGACATTATCCGGTTGAAATAGACCGAAGGGGCAGGTCGAGCACCCAGATATGCTCGACAGTATCCAGTTGCAATACATCGAAGGGGGTAGGCCAGCACCCAGATATGCTTGGCAGTATGTTTATTTTGTATGTGGTATGGTGGGGTAACTCACTAAGCTTTTTGATTGCAGTTTCAGTTTGTGTTTCAGCTACTTCCAACTCGAAGGGAAAAGGGTCGGCAAGATCGCATGTCATCACACTATGATTTTCCGGAGTAGATATTTTGGGACTTATGCTCTGATAATACTTTTCTATTTGTTTTTTATTAAATACTATGATCATCGTATGTTCACATTGCTTTTGAAATTGATAATGTTTAGGGATATGGGTTTAGTAACTTTGAAACTGAAATTTTTGGGTCGTATTTTTTAGATGTTACAAGTTGGTATCAGAGCCTTGGTTTGAGGGATTCGGGCACACTCTCAGGTGTGTCTGAACTCAAATCGAGGGTTTGATAGGTTTTTATAAGAAAACTATTTTTTTAACTAAGGATTTTAATAAAAGACAAGGAGTGTGATGCATGCAATCGACCGAGCTCAAGTAAATTTTCCCCAAGATACCCATACATGTTATCGGTTATGATTTGGTTTATGAATATGTGAATCGCATGCTAGTTAGGGCTAGGGATATGCTAAATTTTTGCATGATAGAATGCTAGGAGAGATACCTTAAATGCCTATTGTATAAGCTTGTAGACTTGCATGCTAGTGCTGATCAGTCAGTGATAAGATGGCCTGATTAGGATATGTTTGTTTCTTGTTACCCGAAGTCTGAATGCTGCTTGCTTTGTGCTTTCTAGGAGTTCCAACCAACTCCAGTTAACTAGTAAGCAAATGCGCTAAGTTACATGTTATGCGAACCAAATAATTTTAGAAGGTTAGGTTTGGCTCTATTGCGCAGCTCTTGTTTGAGTCCAACCGTTGTAGGTTTAGACCTCTCATTCGAAGAATTATCTGGTATTAGTGATATGTAACTATATTCGTGAACTAGTTAGAGGGAGTTAGTGGAAGTTCTTTCGGCAGCTGATGGAAGTGAGTAGTGAGAGCTGTGTCCTAGGGAATGCCTAGGAAGAGATTAGTGTCAGGAGCCTTATCTGATTTCAAATTGTATGTATGGATGGGAAGTGATCTGGAAGATTCAAAGAAATCCTTGAGTAAAGTATGGATAAATGTGGAAGGTAGTATGGGCCCGTACTACTGAAAGTAGAGGATCTGTACTCGATTCGGGAGAGCCGCGAGGAAATCAGGAGGCTTGTAGAATGTGAAATTTCAAGATTTGTATTCATGATCCTGATAGTTGTATGGTTTGTTTCAGAATGGTGATGACGCGTCAAGGAGCAGGAGGTTTAGGATATGGGTCTGGTTCGGGTACGGGTTCCGAGTCGATTGTTTATGGCCAACGAGAGTTCACTGCATCCGAGATTACTAGAGGCATCCTTGATGCGAACCTGGTGATTTTCAGGTCGATCAAGGAGGGCATTATCGAGTTGATGGAGGATCGCCTTAGGGCCTTCAGGAGTTATATGGCACCTAGCCATTCTGGGACTCACACGCTCTCCTTCAATGATTTCAAGAGATGTGAACCACCAGACTTCTTCGGGGTAAAGGACCCTATCGTAACTAGACGGTGGATAGCATACATTGAGTGTGCTCAGATGACCAGCTTCTACCCTGAGCTGTCGAAGGTCAGGTTTGTTGCAGGTTGTTTGAGAGAGCGGGCTAGGGATTGGTGAGAGGAGGTTGGTTATGCTTTGGGAGGTCCGGCCATTGAGGCCATAACCTGGACGGATTTTGTGACCAGGTTCCGAGCAGAGTTCGCACCAGCGGTAGAGATACATCAGCTGGCCAGGGAGTTTCTGTACATGATACAGACAATAGAAACTGTGGCGAAGATCACCCCCAAATTCAGGGAGAGGGCCTTATTGGTTCCCCAGTATGCATCTGATGAGGAGATGAGGAAAACCCGATATCACGACATGTTGAGAGCAGACATCAGAGAGTTCATTAGTTATTCGGCATGCCCGACTCTGGATGATATGATAGCCACGACACAAGAGCGAGAGATTTATATGGAGCAAATTTGGAAGAGGAAGGCAGAGCCTGGATAGACGGTTGGGGTTTCAGTGAAGAAACCCAAGGGATTCGACTCGAGGTCGAAGGTCCAGCAGGGACGGAGCCGCTGTGGAAAATGCGACAGGTCACATGAGGGAGTTTGTAGAGCGGGGGGCTCAGGCTGCTACAAATACGGAAAGACCGGGCACTTTAGCAAGGATTGTACTGCCCCTACTCCCACCATTCAGACATCATACCTGATTTGCTTTCATTGCAATCAGCGGGGCTACAAGAAGGACCACTGTCCGAGTCTAGCATCGGGAGCACTAGTGATGGCGCCAGCTCCAGCGACCCTGCGGATCACAGATGGCCGTCAGGGCAAGACGAATGCTCCAGTGGTGAGGAGCCGGGCCTTTCAGTTGATCGTCGAGGAGGCGCGGGCCACACCAAATGTGGTGATGGGTATGTTTCTTTCCCTTAACTCTTACTTTATGTTGATTTCGATACTTATATTTTATGTGTTTTGTTATAGGATCGTTTCTTGTGAACGAGATTCCTGTTTTGGTGTTGTTCGACTCGGGGGCCACCCAATCTTTCGTATCTCTTGCGCTCAGCAAGAAGTTTGTCAGATCTCCGAACATGTTAGACTACCCGTTAGAGGTTAAGATTGCAGATGATCGGTCTGTCCGAGCACCGAGCATCCATCGGGATTGTGTTGTGAGGATGTGCGGCGAGTGTTACTCTATTAACTTGGTTCCCATTCCTCTACGCGAGAACAAGGTCATAGTAGGGATGGATTGGTTAAGCCCCAATGGGGTGGTGATTGATTGCAAGCACCAGCTAGTGTGAGTACGGACCCCAAGTGGGGGAGAGTTGGTAGTCCAGGGAAAGGGAGCTCAGCGCGGCCCCGTTTTATGTTCAGCCGCTAGGGCCAGGCGCTATCTCCATCAGGGTTGCTCTGGGTTTGTTGCTTACGTTATGGATAATCGGGAGAAGGATAGAGCAACGGTTGATGAGGTGCCAGTTATTCGAGAGTACCCAGGCATGTTTCCAGAGGATTTACCCGGAGTGCCTCCGGAGAGGCAAGTGGACTTCCGAATCGATCTGGTTCCTGGTGCGGCTCCAATAGCCAAGGCACCATATTGATTAGCTCCACCAGAGATGCAGGAGTTGTTAGACAAGGGATTTATCCAGCCGAGTAGTTCACCTTGGGGTGCACCGATCTTGTTTGCGAAGAAGAAGGATGGGTCACACCGAATGTGTATTGACTACCGGGAGTTGAACAAGATAACGATGAAGAACCGTTATCCACTCCCGAGGATCGATGATTTATTTGATCAACTTTAGGGGGCGTCTTGGTTTTCCAAGATTGATCTGCGCTCGGGATATCACCAGATGAAGGTCAGGGAGGATGATGTGCAGAAGACAGCCTTTCGGAATCGTTATGGTCATTACGAGTTAGTGGTGATGCCTTTTGGGCTCACCAATGCTTCAGCCGTGTTCATGGACCTCATTAACCGCTTGTGCAGGCCGATGTTGGATCGGTCTGTGATAGTATTTATTGATGATGTCCTGGTCTATTCCAAGAACCAGGAGCAGCAAGAGGATCACTTATGAGAGGTGTTGGATACCCTGAGGAGGGAGAGGCTATACACGAAGTTCTCTAACTACAAGTTTTGGTTGCACGAGGTGCGGTTTCTGGGGCACCTTGTCAACCAGAACGATATTCTGGTCGATTCGGCCAAAGTGGAGGCCGTGATGAGATGGGAGGTTCCAAGGTCTCCATCCGACATTCGGAGCTTCCTTGGGTTAGCTGGATACTATCAGAGATTTATTCAAGATTTCTCCAAGATAACGGTACCCCTGACCCGATTGACGAAGAAGACTTCCATTTTCTGCTGGGGGCTGGAGCAGCAGGCAGCGTTTGAGACTTTGAGGCAGAATTTGTGCAAGGCGCCGATTTTGACCCTGTCAGAGGGTGTCGAGGATTTTGTAGTTTATTGTGACGCGTCTATTTCTGGCTTAGGCATGGTCTTGATGCAAAGGGGCCACGTCATTGCTTACTCCTCGAGGCAGCTGAAGCTTCACTAGGCGAACTACCTGACACACGATTTAGAGTTGGGGGCACTGGTTTTTGCGCTCTATATTTGGCGACATTACCTCTATGGGGTCCGTTGTACTATTTACACGGATCACAAGAGTCTGAGGTACTTGATAGATCAGCCAAATCGGACCATGAGGCAGCGACGGTGGTTGGACGTGGTGAAGGACTATGATTGCAAGATCTTTTACCACCCAGGGAAGGCCAATGTAGTGCCCAATGCTCTTAGCCGCAAGGCAGTCGCGGCCCCGATCAGGGATATCTGTCTGAGGATGACAGTGGCGACTCCGCTTCTAGAGCGGATTCAGGAGGCACAGTTGGAGGCTATGAAGGAGGAGCACCAGAAGAGTGAGCGCATCGTGGGTCAGATTACCTCCTTCAATTATGATAGTCGAGGTTTATTGACACTCCATCGGAGAGTGTGGGTTCCATACTTAGGTGGTGCGCGCCAGATCCTCATGGAGGAGGCGCACAAATCCAGATTTTTCATCCATCCCGGGGCGACGAAGATGTATAGAGATCTTCGTCCTGATTACTGGTGGCCCTGCATGAAGCGAGATGTAGCCTGGTATGTCAAGAGGTGCTTGATCTGCATGAATGTCAAGGCCAAGCACCAGAGACCTCACGGCAAGATGCAGCCGTTAGACATCCCCGTGTGGAAATGGGAGGAGATTACCATAGACTTCATTATGAAGTTGCCACAGACGTCGCAAGTAGTCGATGTGACATGGGTCATCGTGGATCGATTGACCAAGAGTGTCCATTTCATTCCGATCCAGGAGAGTATTTCTACCGAGAAGTTGGCAAATATCTACATTAGGGCGGTCGTGGCTCGGCATGGGGTGTCGGTTTCTGTGATTTCCGACAGAGACGTGCGGTTCACTTCCAGATTCTGGAAGAAATTTCATAACGATTTGGGTACTCGTCTGCACTTCAGCACGAGCTTCCACCCGCAGACGGATGGTCACAGCAAGCACACCATCAAGACATTAGAGGATATGATGCGGGTGTGCGTTCTGGATTTCGGTGGTAGTTGGGATACATATCTCCCATTGGCAGAGTTTTCATATAACAATAGCTACCATGCCAGCATCGAACGGCCTCCTTTTGAGATGCTTTATGGGAGGAAGTGCAGGACCCCGATATGTTGGGGTGAGGTCGGTCAGCAAGTTATGGAGAGTACCGAGGTGGTGCTCAAGACGACCGAGTTGATCTAGCAGGTCCATAGCAGACTCCAGACGGCTCAGAGTCGGCAGAAGAGCTATGCCGACAGACGCGGATCAGACCTAGAGTTCTAGGTCGGGGATACGATCCTCCTGAAAGTGTCACCTTGGAAGGGTGTCCTTCGCTTTAGGAAGCGGGGCAAGCTGGGTCCCAGGTATATCGGACCCTTCAAGATTATAGTCCAGGTGGGCAATATGGTGTACCGACTGGATCGTCCGGAAGAGCTCAGGCAGATCCACAACACTTTTCATGTCTCGCGGTTGCAGAAGTGTTTAGTTGATGATTCCGCGATGATTTCCTTGGAGGACATTCAGGTGGATGACTGTCTGAACTACATTGAGAGACCAGTAGCAACTCTCGATAGGAAGACGAAGGAATTTAGGAACAAAAGGGTCGAGCTGGTGAAGGTGCAGTGGCAGCATGGTAAGGGCTTGGAATGGACATGGTAGCCAGAAGATGAGATGAGGGAGCATTACCCGGAGTTATTCCCAGCAGCAGCAGACTTCGAGGATGAAGTCTAATTCAAGTAGTCGTCATGTATTTTCTTATGCGGCTTATTCAAAAAAATACATATATATGTATTTTATGGGTGAGGATCGTATGATAGGCGTACATAGTGTACACACGACGTACAGATGGTGAGGCACGAATCGTGGAAGTCCCTGCGTATGCTGTATGTTGGGCGTAGTCTGGCCAGAAGCAAACCCTAAATTTTAGGGTTTGCACCCTATTTAAAGAACTTAAGTCCCTCATAACCCTCATCCTCTCAGCCTCCATTGCCCTTAGAGTGTTAGAACCGAACCCTGAACCTCTTGCATGTATTTTGAGCTTACCTTGTGCATTTTTGGTGTTATTTGGTGGTTTTGAAGAAGAAGGTGTTTGGAGAAGAAGCAAGGACGTGAAGAGAGCTTGTAGATCTAGAAGTTTGTCATCATTTCTGTCCTATTTGAGGTATAAAGCTTAAACCTTGACCATTGCATGCTTAGATCTTGTTTTGGGTTGATTAATATTATATTTTGGTCCCACAATTGAGATTCTTTGATTTAAAGGAGTTTCAGTCCATATGAGTTGTCCTTTTAGGCTCTTGGAAGTGTTAGGAGCCATAAAAATCAGACCTTGATGGTTTAGCCTCAACCATGAAAGTGCTAGATATCAACTAAGTGTGTTTATGGACTTAATTTATGTCTTAATCCCCATCCATGCATGCAAAAGCATAAAGTTTATAACTTTATGGCTTAGGACGTTTTTAGGGACCTGGATCTATGTTTTGGACGTTAGGGCTTAATGGATTAAGTCACAATGTTGTCTTCGTTGCTAGGAGAGGGGTTTTTCATGAAAGAGAAATCATATGCCAAGAGGACAGTTGGAGGCAAATTGACCTTGAAGAACTTCAAGAGTTAAGTGATGAAGGAACCTCAAACACTAGCGCTCAACCCGAGGAGGAAAATCTAGTTGACGAGTCCTTACCTCTGAGACGTTCCAGTAGAGTTAGAATGGCACATGAGTTTTATGGTTTCCATATTACTACTGAAGGTGATACATTTATCAGTGATAGTACACTGGTAAATTTGGATGAACCTAACAACTACAAGGAATCCATGACAGGCCCCGAGTCTGCAAAATGGAAAGAGGCAATGGACAGCGAGATTCAGTTCATGTATGACAATCAAGTTTGGACCTTGGTTGACAATGTACCAGGTCGTAAGACGGTCGGGTGCAAATGGATCTTCAAGAAGAAGACCGATATGGATGGGAAAGTACACACATATAAGGCACGATTGGTTGCGAAGGGCTTTACTCAAACTCCTGGAGTTGACTATGAAGAGACCTTCTCACCAGTAGCAAAGATTAAATCTATAAGGGTTATGCTAGGCATAGCTGCATTTCATGATTATGAAATATGACAAATGGATGTCAAAACCGTTTTCCTTAATGGGAAGTTGGATGAAGATGTATGTATGAGTCAGCCAGAGGGTTTTGTCGATGCAAAGTACCCGAATAGAGTGTGTAAGCTTGAGAAATCCATTTATGGATTGAAACAAGCGTCTCGCAGATGGAATCTTTGTTTTAATGAGAAAGTCAAAGAGTTTGGATTTTCGAGAAGCAAGGATGAGTCATGTGTATATGTCAAAGCTAGTGGGAGTATAGTTAGCTTTCTCGTATTGTATGTAGATGACATACTGCTCATAGGAAACGACATTCCAATCTTGCAGGAGGTTAAGTCCTGGCTTGGGAAGTGTTTCGCTATGAAGGACCTCGAAGAAGCTGCTTATATTCTGGGGATAAGGATATTGAGAAATAGGAGTAAAAAACTAATAGGACTTAGTCAAAGTACTTACTTGGACAAGGTGTTGAAACGTTTCAGCATGGAAAATTCCAAGAAAGGAGAATTGCCTATCCAGAGCAATACCAAACTGAGTAAGACTCAGAGTCCGAGTACCGATGCTAAGATAGCAAAAATGAGTCGAATACCATATGCTTCTGCAGTTGGCTCGATCATGTATGCTATGACATGTACTCGCCCTGATGTAGCCTTTGCTTTGAGCATGGTTAGTAGATATCAAGGGAATCCTGGTAAAGCTCACTGGACTGCGGTAAAGAACATTCTTAAGTACCTGCGGAGGACTAAGGACTGGGTCCTTACCCTCGGCGGGAGTAATGACTTGAGAGTGACAGGGTATAGTGGCCCCAACTTTCAGACCAACAGAGATAATTTCCGCTCTCAGTCAGGCTGGGTATTTACCTTAAATGGAGGATCAGTAACTTGTAAAAGTTCCAAACAGGAGACTATAGCTGATTCAACGTGCGAATCAGAGTACATAGCAGCAAGTGAAGCATCAATGGAGGCGATATGGCTAAAGAACTTCATCGGAGACCTTGGAGTTGTACCAGCTGTAAAGGAGCCTATGGAGATTTTCTGTGACAACGAGGGTGCAGTCGCCTTAGCCAAGGAACCAAGGGATCATGGCAGATCCAGGCACATTGACAGAAAATATCACATCATAAGACATCGAGTAGAAGAAGGACTCCTCGTAATGAAGGGGGTATCGTCAGAGGAGAACCCATCAGATCCCCTTACGAAGGGACTTAGTAGGGTTAAGCACTTGCAGCACGGTAGGAGTATCGGGCTGAAGGACGATATTAGTTTTTAATGATTAGATAGATATTTAGAAACTTGTAATAGTTTAAATGTAATTTACATTTGATGATTGAATAAAAGGAGCTTTTTATTTATAAGTAAAGTTACTATCTTGTGTCAATTGTTTTGCTATTGTTTCATTTTGCATGTTTTGACTTCCAGAATAATAAGATTATTCAAACTATCCACAGTCGATCATACTTTGGAAGTAGGTTATTAAAGTAGACTGTCATGAATGGGTTTTTATAAGATTGTCTAAGGTGTTAGACATAGAAAAAATTTGCTACAAACATTCATGAGTGCTCTTGAAATAAGATTTGAGTATTGGACTAAACCCACACTCAAATGAATCACTTCATGGAATTTATCATGAGTGATTGTGAGATGATAATATCGTATAGTCTTCAAACCAAGATATATGAGTTGTTGATTATGAGTTGGTTGTACATTGATGGTGCGAAAATGCATTAGTAACTTGGTGTTATAAAACGTGATGTTGTGTATGATTTAATAAGTAGTTGGTACAAGCATATAAGTTGAAGTTTATCTGTTCCTTTTATCCTAAGAGGATTAAAAGCGATATCTTGGGCCCCTATATGATTTTGTTTTGACTTATGTGTCGGGCCCAGTCAGGACTCAATTGATGTGTTCAATTAAGTTCTATGTCAAACAAATCAAAAATCGGGAAACAAATTGTTGGACAATGAGTATGACTTTATTCCATGTCTTTGTCCACACGATATCTTAAAGAACAGAGGATTATATGATCCCTTATCTAATGGACGCGTCAGAGTTCGACAACGGCTTTTTGAGAGCTACGATTGCTAATCGGATTTTGAAGTCACATTGGCAATTATAGTAATTAGACTTATCCAAGTGGGAGACTGTTGGATTAGGTGTCTAAGCCCATAACTATAATTGATATGTACTTGACCCGATAGTAGCATGGTCCATTTCGGGTTGCCTTCACCAGAACAATTTGATAGATGGATATTTGAGAACGAGGTTATTTGTGATTTATTAATATATTATAAGAATAATATATTAATTGAGAAATCATATTATTTAATTAGTATTGATCAAAAATTAATTTGGAATTGATTTAGTGATCAAAAGAGACTAATGAAATTAACGGGGACTGATTATGTAAATCAGTAATACATATGGTTTGGGCTAGTGATCCATGATTGATTTGTGATGGATTAAGCTTATAAGTTAGTCCATGAAGTGTTATCAAGTGTTGGATCATAAGCTTAAGTGTAAGAATCAGGGTTACACATGACTCTTAGAATTCTACACTATAAATGTGTACCCCAAGCCCGAAAATCGGCTACCACTTGCATTCTAAGAAGAGCTAGCCGATTTTAGAGTCTCATAAACCTCTCTCATATTCATCTAGGTGTTTATTGGTGTTTGTGACTTGTTTGAGGCATCACACTCGAGGTGCTAAGCTCTCTTAAGGCCAAGATTCTACAAGCTACTACACAAGGTAATCTTCTAACTAGTTTTATGATTCAAATATCACCTTTGCATGCTAGTTAGGCTTCATGCTTTGGAAAATGAATATTGCATGTATAATTAGAGAAAACTTAGATCCAAAGCATTAGGGTTGTATGTGCACCATAGGGATGTTAGAGTACATAAAACCTAACAAATAAATCTCTCAGTCCTCTCCATCATAAAAGATCTCAACTGTCTCGAATACCAGGAATCCAATGAACTTACACTGTAGCTTCCTTCGGCCCATCTCAAGGAAATCATCAAAATCAATCTGGCCGCTGATCCTTCAAGCAGAATGCTCAATCCTCCCCCACTCAGGGCTTGGTCCCTCATTGGCCATCGTCTTCCACATCGAAGCCTAAAACCGGTTCATCCAAATAATCTCTAAACATAACTCTCGATATGCAAAATGGCATATGACAATTTTTTAATAATAACCAACAATCGCAAGGAAATCCTGCACCTTAGATGGAGACGCCAGAAGCTTTCCAAACAATACAACTCTGAACCCTTCGCAAATGAACCTATTACTTTAAGATTTAAGGAGCACCCCGAAAGCCGTATCCCTGATCCTTTAAAACCCACCAATGCTAACATAACAACCCTAGTACGTTAACTATATGAATGGCTATCTAACTGACATTACACTAAGCATGTACATCTATTCAAGATAAAACTGAGGGTCAAAATTCATAACTGTGATTTCTTGCGATTCAACCTTGTCCTCCCATAGGATGATGGGTGTTTGGGCTTGCACCCCCTCCGCAACCCATGCAGGACATTCGGGTTTGAGATGACCCGACTGGTGACAGTGGAAATGTTGGATAAAGTGTCTAAGTCCATAACTATTTCTGGTATGTACTTGACCCGACCCGGCATGGTCCATTTGGGTTGCATGGCACCATGCAATTGGATAAACTAAAATGAGAGAAATAACACTTATGGTTTATTAATATATTATAAGTTCTAATATATTAATAATATTATTTAATTAGTTTGATCAAGAATTAATTTAGAATTAATTAAGTGATCAAAAGATAACTAATTAAATATATGGGTAGATTATGTAAATCTTTCATATCTTATATAGTGGGCTAAGAGGCTCCATGGATTATCAAGTTGGGTTCCACCCATAGGATGCTCCATGGATGCTCCATGGGAGTTACAAACCCATGGGTCATGGAAATGAAGAGTCATGACACATTAGGGTTTACATGGTGTAACCCTAGATGTGTCATCACTATATAAGAAACCCATTCTCCACCAAAATCGGACACACATAAGAAACAAGAGGGCTAGGCCGATTTTAGAAGTGTGTATTCTCTCTAAAGTCATTCCAAAAGCATTTGGTGTTGTGTGAAGCATTTGAGGCATCACACTTGGGGTGCTAGGCTCACAAGGTTTCAAGGATCATAAGCAACAACAAGGTAAGTTATTCTATCTTTCATGCAAGTTAAAATTTGTTCCCCATGTATGCTAGATAGGAATATAACCTTGGAATTCAACTTTGCATGATAATTAGACAAACATAGATCCAAGGTTATTAGGGTTGCATGTACACTTAGGAAGTGTTAGAATGCTCAAAACCCATCAGTGGTATCAGAGAATGGTCTGTTTGTTGTTTTTTTTTGTGTGCAAACAGCTTGAAAAAAAAATCGTTTTTCTGTTTTCTGCTCGTATGAAAGTTTGCACATTTGTTGCTGGAAATGGACTAGAAACATTACCCTAAACTGTTTTGATGTTTTAAGGCTTGTTTTAGATGGTGTAATGTTTATGCTAATCCATTTACAATGGCAATTATTAAAATTACAAGTTTTTTTTAAGTGTAATTTTTGATTCTTGAAAGTGTTCATATTCATGTTCTTGAACTTATGAAGATTAGATGATCATAGGAATTGTTTGTAACCTTCATGGTAGTTTAATTCATGATCATAATGTGTTTTAATGGAGTCCATAACTTGTCCTCAAGTTATGGAAAACCAAAAGTCTCACTTTTATTAAATCCTTTAAAAGAACACAAGAGTTATAAAAATGAAGAGTCTTCATTTTTATTACTCAATTAATTCATAAGTTATAAGAAATGAAAAGTTTTGGAAGTTTACAAAACTTGCCCTCAAGTTTTGGAACATGTAAAGTCTTGATTAAAACTTTAGTTCCAACCCTTAGAATTTTAAAAGTTAAAATCCAACCCTTATACTTTATAATATTATAAGTTACTAATATATATATGTATAACGTCAAGTCGTCTTACTGCTAGTACGCCTCATTCACGAAGCCGGTCTATATGGGGGGTATAAGGTTGTTGCCTATAAAATGGCAACTTAATGGGTGTCCACTCTCACCCACCGCTTCCTTGATCGGTGGAGGGTCGTTAGCCGAACGGGTAAGACAAGGACTTATAAATTCTCATTAAAAGTATGATGAATATTATAAAGTAACTAAATGCTTTTATTAAATTCCTAATCTTAGTTACTTTAGGAAAATGTGAATAAGGTGCTAATCCATGAAATTACACTTTACACTTTGTTTAAGTCGTTGGTGGAGCGTGTGTGGTTAACCGGCACACTAACTTGGACTTAACAAGGTAGGTAAAGGGTGACTTAAGGTTTACCATAGCATCGGTGGAGCGTGTGTGGTTTACCGGCACATCGATTGAGTGATAAACCTTGAGGGTACCAAGTGATTTGCATGGTTACTTCACACCTCGTTTTGTGATCCTCGGTATCCCAGTCACAAAACTTGGAGGGCACACTCGAGATTGAAACATGCCTTTGAAAAGTTCATTGAATCTCAAAAGAATCTAGGAATTTCTAAGAACCAATTAAAAACCTAATATTTATATTTCGTTTTTCATGGTGGAAATTGGTGAATCGTCATTCACCTACCTTTCAAATATGTTATAGCTTGGATTACGGCATACCTCTTCTAAGTTATAATATATTGTGATTGGATCCTAGCCTTAATATTACATTTGGGTGTTTTATTAAGGACTCTCTTAATATCTAAACTAATCTTGTTCTCTTCTTTCAGATGTCTTCAAACAATGCTGCTTCTAGCTCTAATCCTAATGGCTCCTTTACCCTTATGAACTTGTGTGGGAAAGTCACTTTTGATGGATCCAACTTCAATGAATGGATCAGAAACATCAGGATGATTACCCGCTACGAGGACAAAGAATATGTCCTTGACAAGGAGCTTAAGGAGATTGATGAGACCACTGCAACTGCCCAGGAGATCGCTGACTTCCGGGCACATGAAAGGGATGCTACAAAAGTGGCATGCATCATGTTGGCCACCATGACAGCGGAACTCCAAAAGTCCTATGAGGACTTCTACCCTTTTGAAATGCACCAAGATCTGATGGAAAGATACCATCAAAGTGCACGACAAGAGAGGTATGAAATCATATGCTCTATCATAACAACCATGATGAAGGACGGGGAATCCGTCATGAGCCACATGCAGAAAATGCAAAGGTATGTGGATCGGTTGCTGAAGCTTAATGTGAACTTCCCTGAGGAGCTTGCAATAGATATCATTTTGCACTCCTTACCATCATGCTATGATCAATTCCGCATGACATATCACATGAATAAGGAAGAGGTCACACTCAGCAAACTTCAGGGACTCCTCAAGACCGCAGAAACAGGTCTTAAGGGTAAGTCGGTTGTTAACACTCCTACTCCAAACTCCTCCCCGGTTTTGGCAATCGGGAAAGGTAGAGGGAAGAGGAGGAAGAGCTCTTCGAAGGGTACCAAGGCTAGGACCCTTGATGGCTCTTCTTCAAGTGGAACCAAGAAAGGTTTTGTCACTCCTTCTTCTGACCCTAAAGAGGCTGAATGCTTCTATTGACATGAAAAGTCACATTGGAAGCGGAACTGCCCAAAGTACCAGCAAGATGTGAAGGATGGGAAAGTTAAACCCAACCATGCAGGTATTTACACTATCTTATCTAATAACACACCCCATTCTAACTCTTGGGTCCTTGATACCAGTTGTGGTATTCATATCTGTTCTGATTTGCAGGGACTAAGAAGAAGTGAGAATGTGGAGCATGGAAGAATAAACTTAATCATGGGGAATAGGAAAGCTTTACCTGTCACCAAGATTGGAGTTTATACTTTATCGCTAAGTAGTGGGTTTAGTTTAGATTTGAATAAATGTTGTTATTCGCCAGAAATGGCAAGAAATATTATTTCCTTTCATGCATTGTATAAACAAGGTTTCACCTTTTCATTTGATAATGAAGTTGGTTCGATTAATGCTTTCTTTAATAATGTTCTTTATTTTAAAGCATTACCTTGTGATGGTGTGTATGAAACTGTATCTGTGGTTGACAACTTAGGAAATAATGTATTGTGTATTGATTCTATTAATGATAATAACTTGGATAAAGCATCATTATGGCATTGTCGTCTTGGACATATAAGCAAGAAACACATAGGCCAACTCCAAAAGGATGGAGTCTTGGAGTCATTTGACCTAAAGTCAGATGATAGTTGCGAATCATGCTTACTTGGAAAAATGACAAAGTCACCCTTCACAGGTTCTTGTGAGAGGGGTGAAGGTTTGTTGGATCTTATACACACGGATGTGTGTGGACCCTTCAAACATGCCACAAGGGATGCTAATGGTTATTATTTGACTTTTACTGATGATTACAGTAGATATGGATATGTCTACTTAATCAAGCATAAGTCAGAGACTTTTGAGAGGTTTAAAGAGTTTAAACAGGAAGTCGAGAATCAATTGGGCAGGAACATTAAGATGCTTCGATCCGATCAAGGTGGTGAGTATCTTAGTTCAAAGTTCCTCGACTATCTTAGGGAATGTGGGATTGTCTCACAATTGACACCTCCCAGGACACCGCAGTTGAATGGTGTAGCTGAGAGGCGTAATCGAACCTTGTTGGATATGGTTCGTACCATGATGAGTCGAGCTTCGCTACCAATCTCATTTTGGGGGTATGCCTTAGAGACTGCCACCCATATCCTTAATCTAGTTCCCACAAAGAAAGTTGCCAAAACTCCTCATGAGATGTGGACTGGTAAAGTACCCAAACTAGACCACATTAAGATTTGGGGTTGCGAGGATTTCGTGAGACGCGAGACTCATGATAAGCTCGAACCTCGAAGTGAGAGGTGTATTTTCATCGGCTACCCACATAAATCCTTTGGTTACCTCTTCTACAGACCTAGTGAGAATGTGGTCTTTGTAGCTAGGAGGGCTTTCTTTCGAGAGAGAGAGAGTTCATAAGCCAAGGAGACAGTGGGAGGCAAGTTGACCTTGAAGAAATTCAAGAGTCAAGTGGTGAAGGAACTTCAAACCCTAGCACTCAACTTGAGGAGGAAACTCCTGTTGAGCCAATTGACAAGTCTGTACCTCTGAGGCGTTCCACAAGGGTTAGGAATGCACCTGAGCATTACTATGGATTCCATATTACTGCGGAAGGTGATACACTTATCAGTGATGAGATACTGATAGGTCTGGATGAACCTAACAGTTATGCGGAAGCCATGGCAGGCCCTGAGTCAGCCAAGTGGAAAGAGGCAATGGACAGCAAGATACAGTCCATGTATGACAATCAAGTTTGGAACTTGGTTGAGAATGTACCAGGTCGTAAGACTATAGGGTGCAAATGGATCTTCAAGAAGAAGACCGACATGGATGGTAATGTACACACTTATAAGGCACGACTGGTTGCAAAGGGTTTCTCACAAACTCCGGGAGTTGATTATGATGAGACCTTTTCTCCAGTGGCCAAGATTAAGTCTATTAGGGTTCTGTTAGCCATAGCCGCATTTCATGACTATGAAATATGGCAAATGGATGTCAAAACCGCTTTCCTTAATGGAAAGTTGGCTGAGGATGTTTACATGAGTCAGCCAGAGGGTTTTGTCAACACAGAGTACCCTAATAGAGTGTGTAAGCTTGAGAAATCCATTTATGGGTTAAAGCAAGCACCTCGCAGATGGAATCTTTGCTTTGATGAGAAAGTCAAGGAATTTGGCTTTTCTAGGAGTGAAGATGAATCTCGTGTATATGTCAAGGCTAGTGGGAGTATAGTTAGCTTTTTGGTATTGTATGTGGATGACATACTACTCATAGGAAATGACATCCCAACTCTGCAGGAAGTTAAGTCCTGGCTTGGGAAGTGTTTCTCTATGAAGGACCTAGGAGAAGCTGCCTATATTCTAGGGATAAGGATCTTGAGAGACCGGAGTAAAAGACTAATTGGACTTAGTCAGAGTACCTACTTGGATAAGGTGCTGAAGAGATTCGGCATGCAGGACTCCAAGAAAGGAGAGTTACCCATCCAGAGTAACGCCAGATTGAGTAAGACACAAAGCCCTAGTACTGAGGCTGAGATAGCAGAAATGAGTCAAATACCTTATGCTTCGGCTGTAGGATCGATCATGTATGCTATGACGTGTACTCGACCTGATGTAGCCTTTGCTTTGAGCATGGTTAGCAGGTATCAGGGGAACCATGGCAAGGCACACTGGACTGCGGTAAAGAATATCCTCAAGTACCTACGGAGGACTAAGGACTGGGTCCTTACCCTCGGTGGGAGTGAAGACTTGAGAGTTGTAGGGTATATTGATGCTAGTTTTCAGACTGATAGGAATAATTTCCGCTCTCAGTCAGGCTGGGTCTTTACCTTAAATGGAGGAGCAATTTCTTGGAAGAGTTCTAAGCAAGAGACAGTGGCTGATTCAACTTGCGAATCAGAGCATATAGCAGCTAGCGAGGCAGCAAAGGAGGCGATATCGCTGAAGAACTTCATTGGAGACCTTGGAGTTGTACCAGCTATTAAAGAGCCAATGGAAATTTTCTGTGATAGTGAAAGTGCAGTTGCCTTAGCCAAGGAACCAAGGGATCACGGGAGATCCAGACACATCGACAGAAAATACCATTTCATCAGACATCGAATAGAAGAAGGACTCCTCGTGGCAAAGAGGGTATCATCGGATGAGAATCCAGCAGATCCCCTCACGAAGGGACTGACTCGGGTTAAGCATCTCCAGCATGCTCGGAGCATAGGGCTGAAGGATGATATTAGATTTAGTAGTTAGATAACCTTGAAATTTGTAAAGTGTAATTGACATTAGATGATGAATAAAAGGTGTTTTATTTATGAGTAAAGTGTTGCTATCTCTTGTCGATCGTTTACTATATTTCTTTTGCATGTTTTGACTTCCAGAATAATTATGTTTGGTATATCATATTATTCGAACCTCCACAGTCGGTCATATGTCGAAAGTAGGTATGAATCAGGACTGTCATGATTGGTTGCAGAGGTCTAAGTTGTTGGACATGGCTACAACACTCATGAGTGCTCATAAGTTCTGAGTATTGGACTCAACCCACGCTCACTAGAATCACTTCATGGAATTTATCTCGAGTGATCGTGAGACGGTAATATCATATAAGTCTTCAAACCTAGAGATATGATTTGTTACTTATGAGTTGGTTATGCATTGATTGTACGTTAACGCATTGGTAACTCGATGTTATAAAACGTGCTTTTGTGTATAATTCAATGAGTGGTAGAACAAACATATGAGTCGAAGTTTATCTGTTCCTTCTTGGATTAGAAGCTGATATCTGGGCCCCTCGATGATTTTGTTTTGACCTATGTACCGGGCCCGGTCAGAACTAAGTTGATGTGTTCAATTAAGTTCTTTGTCAAACAAATCGGAAATCGGGAAACAAACTGCTGGACAATAAGTAAGACATTGTTCCATGTATTTGTCCGGCTGATATCTAGAACAGAGGATTATATGATCACTTATCTTAAATGGCGTATCATCATCTTCTCAGTTCCGACAGACCTTGAAAGAGCTACGATTGCCGATCGGTTCCTAAAGTATTGCAGTTATAGTTATTAGACTTATCCAAGTGGGAGACTGTTGGATAAAGTGTCTAAGTCCATAACTATTTCTGGTATGTACTTGACCCGTCCCGGCATGGTCCATTTGGGTTGCATGGCACCATGCAATTGGATAAACTAAAATGAGAGAAATAACACTTATGGTTTATTAATATATTATAAGTTCTAATATATTAATAATATTATTTAATTAGTTTGATCAAGAATTAATTTAGAATTAATTAAGTGATCAAAAGATAACTAATTAAATATATGGGTAGATTATGTAAATCTTCCATATCTTATATAGTGGGCTAAGAGGCTCCATGGATTATCAAGTTGGGTTCCACCCATAGGATGCTCCATGGATGCTCCATGGGAGTTACAAACCCATGGGTCATGGAAATGAAGAGTCATGACACATTAGGGTTTACATGGTGTAACCCTAGATGTGTCAACACTATATAAGAAACCCATTCTCCACCAAAATCGGACACACATAAGAAACAAGAGGGCTAGGCCGATTTTAGAAGTGTGTATTCTCTCTAAAGTCATTCCAAAAGCATTTGGTGTTGTGTGAAGCATTTGAGGCATCACACTTGGGGTGCTAGGCTCACAAGGTTTCAAGGATCATAAGCAACAACAAGGTAAGTTATTCTATCTTTCATGCAAGTTAAAATTTGTTCCCCATGTATGCTAGATAGGAATATAACCTTGGAATTCAACTTTGCATGATAATTAGACAAACATAGATCCAAGGTTATTAGGGTTGCATGTACACTTAGGAAGTGTTAGAATGCTCAAAACCCATCAGGAAATACATATGATCCTTCTTGCAGTCGTGAACGACATGCCCTTTCTCTCCACACTTGTAGCATTTGAACTTGGGACAACCAAACTCGTGGGTTCCACCACACTTCCCCCATATATCAAATCCCCCTTGACTTCCATCACCCAAGTTAGTAGACTCGAACTCTTCGTCCATCGTTGAATGAGCCCTCTTTCTCCTTCCGAGTCGCATGCACACATCAGATCTCCCCCAGTACACACCTCAACAGTCCCACACACAGTCTGGAAGGCTGCAGTTTGCTCCTCGAACTTAGCAATTAGCCTGCCAGTGATCCAACCCATAATGCCAGACAACTTTTCCTACAATATATCTGAAACCTTAGTGGCAATTATCTCCCGTATTTGATCATCAGTCAACCCCGACCTATCCTGGCCACCAGCTCTAGATCCTGAACCAGATCCTCTCGCGAACACCATACTGAAAATGAACCAAAATATATCAAAAAGGCCATAATTCATACCATTTCAACCATTACAGAGAGACTAAACTCTTGGGGTTTGTGACTTCTTTGCTACGTGTACGAGTCATGTGCTTTTAGTAGTACGAGCACATACTACCTTCCACACCTACAGGTATTTGTCTCAATGGATCATCACAAACTACCTAAAAACAATCCCAACAATTAGGATACACATACATCCTACCTTCACTCTCTCGAGAGTGGCTAAACATTCCTTAGCTGGCCTGCTACACACACTCAATACCCCCAACATCCGCTAAATAGCACACCATGAGTACTACACACTCCCTAGGCTATCCTAGGATCCTCACCTCACCCTGCCACCAGCTGCTGAAAGACCCCATTTAGTGTCATTTAACTTCTTCATGAATACAATCACATGCAACATAACTTAAATAAACTTAGATTAAAATATTCAACCCTATAACAGTTGGACTCTGACAAGAGCTGCACAATAACCAAATCCTTCACTCTAAGACTATTTAACCCATGCAACACATGGCTTAATGTATTCAATTAGTAGTTAATTCACACCCGAAAGATTCTTACAAGCAACAAGCAAGCAACATTCGAGTAGAAAAAATCTATAGGAATAAGGCATCATAATTCAGGCAATTCTATCATGCAATTCCTGAAGATCACTACCCTACAACTAGCATGCAGTTCTATCATAAGCAAATAACAGTGCGGGTATCTAGGGGTATACTTTATTGCTCCGACTGATCATACACATCTCATCATTCCTTGGTTACCTTTGAAAACTTTGAAAACTCTTATAGATCATTAGTTTGAGTCTGGATTTACACGAATGCTCATCCAGTTCTCTCAAATCGGGGCTCTGATACCAACTTGTAACATCCTAAAAATCAGAGTAAAATCTTCATTTTTCAAAACCATTCCAAAAAACATTGTTCCACAAGTAATAATCATAAATCAGAGTATCCCAAAATCCAATAACATAAAAAATCAGAAGGATGTGCACGATCACGACTTTCCTTTCCCCCGATCATCTGAAGTACCTAAAACGTAAAACTTAAATTGTAAGCCAAAGCTTAGTGATTTCCCCCAAAGTACCACACACAACCATACAAATAACATCATGCATACATGAGCCTTCAGCATGGCTAGACCGCCTTGCAGGCCTACAGACTATCTAGACCGCTCTTAGAGCCTTCAGCATGGCTGGACCGCTCTCCGGGCCTTCGACCTGAATGGACCGCCTCTCGGGACTTTAGTCTATCCAGATCGCCCTGGGTATCTTGGCCTTCATCACAAAGCAGGACCGCCTCAACCCAACTGTAACATGTCGACATATACAATAACAATCAATAACCAACAACATAGGTAATCATACATATATACCAATCTAACGCATATCAGTAAACACATGTAATCATACAAATCTACCCATCTAACATATGCTCAACATAACATCAATCCAATATACTAGGATACCAAATCTAGTGGGCCGACCTTGGTGCATTCGATTCACTAGTACAATGAGGAAAACTCGCCTCTCAGACTATAAGGATAGCTGAACATGACATTGCTCAGAATATTAGCTCTATAAGTCACCTATACATCAAATATCGACCAATCTCAACTACAACTCAAAATACCCTTGGGTCAAACTTGGTCGAACTCAAAATTCAAAGAAGTCAACCGAGTCAACTCAGCTGTGTACGCCCAGCGTACTCAGCTTGTACGTACGGCATACTAGCGTCTTGACCAAAATACGGGATGTTGACTACATACGCACATCGTACCATAACATACGCCTAACGTACGTGCCAACCAACTTTACCTTCAATTAAGAGCTTAATACCTTAAGCCCTTTCGTCCAAAATCCAGATCTAGTCTTCAAATGACGTCCTTAATCATAAAGTTTCCGACTTTATGATCGTGCATGGCTATTAAGTTCCTAATACCAAAACCTCAACTTAATACAAGGTCTAAACCACTAAAGAGCATGCATAGAGGGAAACTAAGGATTAAGATTACATTTTTATGACTCTAAACACTCCAAAACATCTGAAAGAACAACTCATATGATTTAGAGTAAACCATACTCATAAACACCAATCAAGATGTTACAGATAGACTTTTTTCTTCCTCAAAAAGAGTTTGTAGACAATATTAGAAGAAAAGAGTGTTAGAGTTGGACTCGATTCACAAGTTGGATCTTAAGCAAAAGGCTCGTATTAGATGGAATGTTGATGGAGGTGAAAACTCGAAGTTTTTCATGGTGTGGTAAATACATAGTCACATGGAACGCGGTACGATCCGATACGGGAACGTGGATCAGGAACGTGGTTCGCTAGGTTGGACGTATCGGGTACGAGGGGGTAGGTTCATTTCGGTACGCCCGGTACGTCCTGATACGGTGTATCATAGTATCCGGTACGGTGTACCATAGTATCCAATACAGTGTACCATGTTTAGAACATAATTTTAAGAATAGTTAACTTAGATTATAACATAAACACTTCAATTAAGATGTAATATTCCAGCAACTAACACTTCAAATTTCAAAACATAGAAATTGAAAGTAAATACCACAAATTAAAAAACAGCAACAGTAACAGTTTGAAAAAAACAAAAAAACAGGAACATTAACACCTAAAAAACTTGAAACTAATCCATCCTTTGCCTTTTTCCATTTCCATCTGCATCAACATCATCTCCCTCTAAGTTCTCCCACTGCAAGTCTTCATGTCTTGTACTTGGCCCTTCCAAATTTGTATTTTCTGGATTCATATCCCATTTTTTGGTTGGACCTGCTTTGTAATTTTCAGAAAAACGTGACTGGAGTCGAATGTTTGAGTGGATAAACACCAACTTGTCTGCCCTTTTACAATTTAAACGATTTCTTTTCACATTGTGAATATAAGAGTAGGTACTCCAGTTTCTTTCTGCTGAGGAGCTACTAATGGGCTGTGAGAGAACTCGTATGGCAACATTAGCCAAGTCTGGAGTTTCTGAACCGTAACTTGACCACCAATCAATCGCGTCCATGGTTACCGCATCCATCTGTGATGATGCCATCAAATAAAGTCCTTTTCTCATGTGAAATGTTGCAAATTGCTCTCGCAACATCCGATATTCTTCTTGACTTTCAGATATTCTTTTAAACGCTTCCATGACTCCAAGTACCACTTCTTTATCTAAGTTGGGTGCTTTTCTAGCTATTCCACCAGGTGCTAACATTCAAAGATAACCTGCATCATAGAATCGTGGACATAAACCAAATCCCAAACAATGTAATGGAATCGTCATCTTCTCCCACCGATCAAGCAATATTTTTTCAACTTCAGGATAGTAGGAAGCATATTTGTTATTTGACATCACATCTTTAATTTCTCCTAACATGTTGTCCATTTTTTCGTATATTTCTCCCATTTTTGCTCCCTCACCATCACAAAATTTCATCAACAAAAAAATAGGTTTTGTGATGGCCAAAATGTTCTCCACATCCTCCCAAAACTCTTCACTTCTAATAGTTTCAACAACCTTTGATCCAGTAATCCTAGTATTTTCATCTCCCTGTTTCACCCAATCTCTCCAAGAATTAAGGGAGATGGTTGTAGACAAAGCTTCTCTACAATCCATTAACCTTTTCAATAATACATAATGAGATGCAAATCACGTCTTTGCCACCTTTAATAAGTGTTGAGTTATCTCTAAACATGGTCAAAGCATGATTGTGATTAAGAAAATATTTTACAACCACTTTTCCTCTTTTATATGTGGTCATCAACCAATAGAACGTATTTGCAAGATCTTTGAAAATCAAATTCAACGTATGCACACAACAAGGAGACCAGAAAATGTGTTTGTGTACCTTTTTCTATTTCCTTCCCGGCAGCCTTGCAATTCGCAGCATTGTCTGTAACGACTTGTAGGACATTGCTTGGTCCTACTGTTTCGATGGCTCCAAGCAAATAGTTTGCTATTGCAACTCCAGTTTTCTCCACACCAGAAAAGTTTTCTACATACATGAACATCGCCCCACGACTGTTAACAGCTATGACATTAATGAGTGGCTTGTGCTTTACGTTTGTCCACCCATCAGAAACAATTGAAACACCTTGCGTATACCATGTATCTTTTATAGGATTCAAATCCTTTTCTACATCTCTATGACATTCATCAAGTAGAACCGTCCTTGCTTTCTCGCTAGAGGGAGGCTTATAACCGGCAGGTGCTTTGTTGATAGCACTAACCATCTCCAAAAATTGGGGATTACGTAGCACATTAAACGGAATTCCATTTGCGCAAAGCCCTCTCATGATCTTCAAGTCAACAACGCTTCTTTCCATTACAGCAAATGCATCTTCAATAGGTTTCTTAGAAGAAGAGGAAGATTGTTTTTTACTGATTATGGAGTTCTTTAAAGCACGGGACACACCAACCTTTTCAGCATCTCGGACTTTGTTAAACAGCCTTTCACGCTTCTCACGATCATTTAGTATAACCGGACACCTTCTAATTTCTGCGATCTTGCCGGGCATAGCACCAAAAAAGTGTACATGTATCCTCGTATAGGAACTAGTAAACTGTTGTTTGCAATGTTTACAAACCCACTTCTTTGCACCCCCAGCGTTCTTGCTTGTTGCAGTAGAAATAATGTTTACTTCCTGCAATAATGGCTTGTCATCCTTCACTTCACGAGTGTTAACTTGTTGAGTATCATCTATAAATGTGTTATCTTCAGTGCTATTTTCATCTTCATCTACTTCAATATGCTCTATGTTCTCTCTGTGATCAGACACACTTTTACCAAACACCATTTTTTTTCCTGTGAAGACTTACTTTGCCTTTTTTTTCTATTGAGAATGTGTGGTAAAAAAGAAAATCAATGCATGTATATATAAGCCTAGAGAAAATTAATTGTGTGTAAATGTGTAAACTGTAATCAATTAATACTCTAATAATGGAGTCGTTGATTCTATAATGCCGACTAAAATATCAAAATTCAAATAAATGGCTTAAATTAATGAATTGAAATCGTATATTCGTGTATATGGTTTTCTCAGAGTGAATCGATATCCCTTATAAAAAAGATATACACAATCAATTGATGGAAATTGGGAGATTTTGTTGCCAAATACTCAGTCGATCATTCCCAGAGCACAAACGATTATTTCAGTCGGTGTCCCATGGCTTCAATCGACGTTCCCCCAACTTCAATCGGCGATCCCCAACTTCAATCGACGATCTACATCGCCGTTCCGATATGCAAGAAACGCGAATTAGGGTAAGGTGAGTTCAATTTTGAAATCGCTCAATCTATCGATCCAAGACGCGTTCCCCATGTGTTTGGAACGAAATCGTACCCCGATCCAGCACGCACGAACTGGAACGAGGATCGTCTCTAGTCAAGCGATTTATGTGACTATGGGTAAATAACAATAAAAGAAAAAAACTTATTAATGGACTGATTATTAATGGCATTTGGGTTGATGAGTCGTCTAGTATCAGGAATGAAACTTGGAATTTCTTTTCTTCCAATTTTGACGAACCGATCAATAACAGTCCCAAACTGATTAGTAACAAATTTAAAAGATTACCAACTGGAGATAGGGCTACCCTCACGGGGTCATTCTCTAAGGTTGAAATTAAAGAGACAGTGTGGTGTTATAGGAATGATAAGGCGTTTGGTCCGGACGGATTTACTTTCAAGTTTTTGAAGAAATCTTGGGAGTTTATTAAAAATAACATATTATGTTTATAAAAGGATTTTGAAGGTTCAGTATGTTGGCTAGAGGATGCAACTTTTCATTTATATCCTTGATTTCGAAAATTAGAGATCCTCTTACTTTGAATGATTATAGGCCGGTGAATCTGGTGGGTTGTCTTTATAAAGTGCTCTCTAAAGTTCTAGCCAACGGTCTCAAAAAAGTTATGGATAAAATTATTAGCTCGGAGTAAGTGGTCAATGTTGGAGGTCGGAGTATCTTGGATGGCCCACTCTTACTTAATGAAATTGTTTCTTGGTCCAAGAAGGTAAAGAAAAAGACTTTAATTTTTAAAGTAGAATCTGACAAAGCCTTAGTGAGTTGAGAATTTTTAGATTCGGTCATGGATCAAATGGAGTTTTAATGAAATTGAGGAGATGGATAAAGGGATGTCTTTCATCTAGTAGAGCCTTTGTTTTGATTAACATATCTCTTACTAAAGAATTTGATATTAAAAGTGGTGTTAGGCAAGGAGACCCTTTGTCTCCGTTTCTTTTCATTATCGTCATGAAAGGTCTACATGTTTCTATGGAGGCGGCATGTGATCTTCACTATTTTCGAGGGCTTTCTCTTCCGTATAATGGTATTTTTTATCTCTAATATCATGTATGCTAATGATGTCACTTTTATTGGTGAATGGTCGAGAGATAACTTTATCAATCTTAACCGTTTGCTTCGTTGCTTCTTCCTTCCCTCGGGTCTAAAAGTTAATATGCATAAAATCAAGGTGTATGGTGTGGGTGTAGATAGTTTTAGGTGGAAAATCTTGCTAGTATTCTTTGTTGTGAGCCCACTTCGTCCCATTTTCATACCTTGGTATCCCGGTTGGTGCCAATATGAAACTTGCTAAAAATTGGTCTCCAGTGGTTGAGAAATTTAAATCCAAATTATCTATGTGCAAAACGAGATCTTTGTCTTTTGGTGGTAGGCTTATGATTGTTAAGTCGGTTCTTAACAACCTTTCGGTCTTTTATTTTTCTATTTTTTCAGGCTCCAAAGAATGTGATTAACATGTTTGAGGGTATTAGAAGGAAGTTATTTGTGGAGGTGATGATGAGGATAAAAAGAAAATAAATTGGGTTACTTGGGATGTGGTCATAAAATCCAAAGAAAATGGAGGTCTTGGGGTTGGGTGTCTGAATTCGGCAAATTTGGCTCTACTTAGCAAATAGTGGTGGAGGTTAAAAGTTGAGCAAAATTCTTTCTTGTTCTCTTGTATTAAGTCCATTCATAATATAAAATTAATTGACGGAGACCCGGTGGCTAAACAATCGATAAAAGGGGTGATGCCAAGTATAGCTCAAATTGAGATGGATCTTGGCAAAATAGATATTTCCATTTCTGCTTTATTTTAAAGGGTTGTGGGTATGGGGGACAAAACATTTTTTGGAAAGATGCTTGGTGTGGTGGTGTGACCTTAAAAGAGTTGTGTTCTAATCTGTATGCTTTAAATAGAAATAAAAATTACTTGATTATAGAAAAAAGATGTACGAATGCTGATTGTGATTCTAGATGGCAGCGAGAGTAGTCGAGGAATATTAGAAGAGGTAGAGAAGTAAATCAAGTATCGGTGCTGATGAGTAAAGTGAATGATTTTCAATTTAATAATGAAGGTGACTGGCGTGGTGATTGTGATGGTAAATTCCCAATGAAAGGTTTTAAAATGCTCATTGAAGATCTGGGTGGGAGTAATGACTGATGATAACAAGTTTTGTTGGGTTAATTGGATACCCTTAAGGCTATCCGGTATGGGAAACATTTAACGCGTGGGTTTCCTATGTGGCACACCAACCCACCGGTGAACACCGCCCCGGTGGGTTGGGTGTGGAGTGGGTTTCAGTGGTGGTGAAGACGCATGAAGACATCCAAGGGGAAGGAAGTAGGCTTTCAATGGAAGAATGGGAAGGAAGCCGTTCCTTTTTAATCCATTGCAAACCAAAAAAAATTAATTTAATTTTCAAAGGGCTAGTGGTAACTATTTCCAAAGGTTAGTGGTTTGGTAGTGAGTTTGTAGTGGAGCTCAGGTGACATCACTTTTTTGGTGGGTTGAGTATGACCACTCCCCATGGCCTAAAGATAAATTGCTTCATTTGGAGATTGTTGCAAAACAGAATTCCTATTTTTTCTAATTTGCTCAGGCATGGAGTTGCTATCTCGTCTTCTCTGTGCCCTTTTTACGTGGTTCGGGATGAAGACATAGATCGAACTTTCTTTTCGTGTCAGGTTGCTTCAAAGCTTTGGGATTGGTTGGTGGGTTGGTCCTCAATTCTTCATCACCATCCCTCTTCTTGCAGTGATTTAAGGGATATGACACGCTTGAATTTTGGAAACAAGAAAAAGCTTAAGTTGAAGTTGCCTCTTGTGTATTCAACTTTGTGGATGACATGGAAGGAGAGAAACGAAATTGTTTTCCGAAACAATAGGCGAGCAATGATGCTTATAGCTGATAACATTAGCATTTGCACTTTTGGTTGGATCAAACATCGAGCCAAATTAAATTATGTTGATTGGTTTAGTTGGTGTATGTCTTCTATTTCAAACATTTGTTGTACTTAGGTTGAGCTCATTTTTGGATAATATATTTCTGCTTGCCGTTCAAAAAATAATTACTCAATGTTTACAGTGACCTAAGTCTAATTAAATTTCTGAAAATTTAAATAAGAAAAACGTTGAATTCGTGAACTTATTTATTTATTTATTATAAGTCTCTTTTCATTTTAGAAAAAGTAACCTCAAAATTCAATGACCTTTTTGCGGATTTAGGCATTCAATCTGCGATAAAAGAAAAATAAAAATGTGGTCTGCGATAAAAGAAAAATAAAAAAGTGGCAATATTGTTATATTGGTATATTGGTCTCTTAATATGGTCCTTTTAATGAATAATTTAATACATATAAAATCAAGGGTAATGGAATATGGACCATATGTGATGTGTTGGATAATATGAACTTATCGATACATACGAACCTCATGTCACCTTCTCTTATGATCACCTTCCTTTTCTTCTCAAGTTGCACTTTCTTTAATCCTTCTTCATCTGTAAGTTTTTCTTCTCCTTCATATTTATTACTCTGCACTCCAACTATTCGATGAAATGCCTCAAGCAATGATTCTTCTGTATAATGTTCTTTTAATCCCTAGATGTCCAGTTGCCTTCACTATAATTCAAAATCTAGCTTATATTTAAAGAAATCAGTACTTTCATCGTCTTTAATTTTATATACTCGTACTTTTCTTTTTTAAGATCAAACCCATAAATATATTTTCAAAATTGATTTGGGTTTTTTTGGAAATTTGTCAACACGGATTTATTAACAGCACTTGTTACTAAAGTTTATTGCTGTTCATCTGTTTTTATTCCTTCAGATGCAACTATGGCGATCACCAAGGTCTATATAATGTGAGTAAATTTTTAGTTTTTACCCTTTCTTAAATTATGATTCATACACAATACATAGAGTGTTTTATTTCAAGGTTCTTGCTTTATGTGTTGATCAACTTGAATTTTGTTAATTTTGTTCCAGTTATTACTCCCTGCATAAACATGTTGAGTACATGGCTAGAGAGATACAAAGAGGAGCAAATTCAATCGAGGGAATCGAAGCAACACTTTGGCAGGTTTATATTGTTTACAAATCAATACAAAATAAAATATTGATTTTATTTGTAACATGATATGTTGTTTAGGTACCTGAAACACTTCCAAGTTTGGTATTAGAAAAGATGAAGGCTCCTCCTAAAGCAGATGACGTGCCAGTGATTAAACCAGAACAACTTACAGAAGCTGATGGATTCCTATTCGGGTTTCCTTCTCGTTTTGGTGTAATGGCAGCCCAATGTAAAGCTTTCTTTGATTCCACTAACGATCTCTTTGAAACCCAAGCACTTGCCGGAAAACCCGCCGGAATCTTTTGGAGCACCGGTTTCCATGGCGGCGGCCAAGAACTCACAGCGTAAGATAACACATTTCATTTTTGCAGTCTGCAAAACAGTTATTTTTCCATCAACCTCTGAGCTGTCTGACCTAGTGGGGCCAGTCTACATTGAAACTGTCACACTGTCAGCTGTTGTTGTTGCTGATACTGATGGTGTTTACTTGGATGTAGGTTAACGGCGATAACACAATTAGCGCATCATGGGATGTTATATGTGCCGCTTGGATACACATTTGGGAGTGGAATGTTTGAAATTGATGAAGTTAAAGGTGGATCGTCTTATGGTGCGGGAACTTATGCGGGTGATGGGACGAGAAAGCCGAGTGAATTAGAGCTCCAACAAGCGTTTTATCAGGGTAAATATGTATCGGAAATTACTAAAAAGCTTTCAAGAAACTAAAAGTTAATCCAAGTGAATAAATCTTGGTTGTAAAGATTGTATTGTTCATGAATAAGGTTAATAATTTCTGTGTATATAGTATATACATGTCACAGAGATTGTAAGTTTATAACACCACAAGCCCAAAATTATAATGAAACATCCAAAGGCTGAAATTACATATTAGTTTGTTGTATTAGTAGACATTATTCAAATCCATATAAATGTCCAAAAAAAAAAAAAAAAAAAAAAAAAAAAAAAGACTAACAAAGCAACATGTGCTAAACTACGAAAAAGAGACTACCATTTACAATTGTAAACCCATGAAATAAAGAAAATACATAAATAAAACACCAAAAATGAGCCTAAAAGTTGGGTATTTCATTTTGTCAATTCTCTAAGGCCCAGCCCAACATTTAATTACTTGATATTGATACATCACCTGTTCGGATCACGAGGAACCAAAACCGGATTCAGATAATTTAGAGGTAACCGGTCAAATTACAGCATTTCCAACCGGTGCCAAGTTGTTGTTATTTGATTCATCTGTACACCAAGTAACAAACAAACCAAGAAAAATAAATTAATAAATTATTTATATTGATAATGTGGTTTTTAAATAATATAAAAAATGAATGTAATCAAGTCGTTACCAAAGGGAACATGTTGCACAAAGAAGCATGCCCCAATCACTATATAGGCAAGAGTAAGGGTCACTCCTTTCAAGTAGTGTGAACTTCCATCCTGCATTTAATTTAATCAAATTAAATCATATTCTTTTATTGGTTAAATTATATTAGAGTCAAATGGTTACCAAGAAAGATAATTCGAGAATTGGATATAAATGTAAAGAGAAAGGGGCTAAGTGTCAAACCTGTAAAGCTAAGGCTGTAAGGAGAATTGAGAAGGCAAGGCAACCGGTTTCAAGTAATCCAAAATCAAGACTCATTGGTATCCCCATTATCCAAGCAATGATCACACATAAAGGAACCTAATCCAATTCCATATATAAAATGTTTAACACGTTTACATGCATTAAAAAATTGATTTATTTTACATTTTAACCATTCACTTATATTTTCGGGGAAAATCTCACCACAAACATGGAGATTTGAGTTGCGGAACCCATAGCAACACCCAAAGATATGTCCTGTCACAAATTTGTAGACAATGTTAGTGTTTCACATATCAGCTAGACACAATCTGATTTGTCTATATATCTTAATATCTTACCAATTTGTTTTTGAAGGCAAATATAATAGATCCCGCATGCTCTGCTGCATTACCGACAATTGGTAGCAAAATTATGCTTATAAAGCTTACGGAAATTCCCCAAGTCTCCGATGCAGCCTGATTCAAAAAGTATTAATACATTTAGTTAGTGTTGGATTCAGCTGTTTCTGCAACCCCTGAGCTGGTCCACAATGTCAAGATGCTCAATTCGCATTGGAACTGAAATTCTCACACTGTGAGAGCTGAAAAACTTGAAGTATTGTACCTCAATTGTTCCCACAATGTACTCGGACAAGATTGATATGGTTATTGTCATGGCGCATAACCATATGAATGCACTCCAAAAACCTATCAATGCAGTCTCCTTATCAAGATCTTCATTAATATCGACACCTTCTTCCTAATTAATTTCAAAAAGTATATATATATAAATAAATATTTAATTTGACCTCAAAAGTCAACAAGAACATCAACTTAACAAACCTCTTGTGATTCAAAAAGTTGGGTGTGGGTTTTCAATTGGAATATGAGATATGCCATGTAAGCAATCAACATCACAATGCTACTTGCCCTTGACAAATTAAGAACCGCAATGTCTTGTAATTTGGGCACATTCATGTTATGGAAATTGAAGAGCAATGGCAAGATTTGGCAAAGTAATCCGAGCAAAAGTAGCAACGAGTTCGCGTCTGCCTGCTTCTATTGGTCGGCAAATACAAAAAGAAAAAGAATATTTTTTATTTTTTAAAATGAGATTTGGAATTTCATAACGGGAAATGCAATTTAGGGTGTTGAATATTTACATGGTCAAATTTTTGTTCTTTATTGAGATTGGCTATGCCACCACATAAGAGAGAGGATCCAAGAACAAGGAGGAGGTTTGAGATGATGGAGCCCAAAAGAGAGTATTTTAGGACATGAATTTTCCTTTGATGTAGCGCAAACATTGCTATTATTAACTCGGTTGCATTCCCACATGTTGCGTTCACGAGTCCTCCAACTGTAAACAATTATAATTTTAGATATTTGATTAAGTAACTAATACAGTAATTTTTTTTCTACGTGTCACATCGTATAGAAGTTTTTTTTTTTTCCGAGACAAACAAGCATAATAGGAGAAGGTAAATTTAGATTGTGATTTTGTCAGAAATTGCATTTATTTTGGAAAAATACGAGATTGTTGCATTTAGTTTTATAAAAAGGTGTATTTATTGTTTTGACTATATGATACTGTGCACTTGGAACAAAATAAATTTGGTGTTCTATTTAGGGACCACAATTTATGATTGTTAGGGACATCTTGCAGCCTTGCATAGGACAGATATAAAGTGTCAAAAACTATGACATATTAGGAAGGCTTTTTTATTTAATCCAAAAATGGTAATGACCAAATATAACATTAGAATTTAGAAGTATGTAAAAATCGGTCGGGTCAGATAAAACTGAATAATTGAAACCAAAACCAGATATTCCTGATTTGGTTCTCGGTTCAAGATAATTTTATCATTGATTTTTAATACGGATCATGAGTTTTTTAAAATATATTTTTCTTGATTTGGTTCGATCCAAAACCCGAACCATTTCTTATCTTTGACTTTCTTGTTTAGAGTTTAGGATTTAGAATTTAGAAAAAAACATCTTTGATATTTTCACTATCTTTGGAAAGTGCATCTTCTGATACACTTTCCGATACACACCTCTACAGAAGATGTAGCTTGTAATCAGTTTGATTTGCTCTCCCTAGTATTAAAATTTAATAAAATTCTCTCCTTAAAAAAATATGTGTATGTGAGATATTATTTAAAATTAAAAAAAGAAATCGTTTATATTTGTCAAAAGGGATCTTTATATAAATTGTTAAGATCAGCTTTTTCAAATCTACAAATTATATAAAAAGTGAAAGATACAAGACTGAAATTAAAAGTAATCTTTATATAAACTGTGAAAGATACAAGACTGAAATTAAAAGTGATCAAAATCAGGACACTTGTTCTGTATGTTTGACACGAGGATGTGGAACTGTGGATAAACATATAATTTTAAAATTTGAAAGAATGTTCCAAAAGAGGTTGCAGCTTTTATAAATATAAAAAAGAAAGCATACACTAATCCCAGTGAAAGAACAAAACAGTGAAATTTTAAAATCCTATAAATGTAAGCTTTTTCCAATATTATTCGGTGGACAAGTGTGAACTCAGTGGACTTCAGTCGGAAAAAGCTTAATTTTTCAATTAATTTTTCAATCGAATAGACTTTGATAAGTAATTTTAATGTTCGATGACTGATAGAGTTTAATTTCCGATTCTGATGATTATTGATTTATTTTGTCAAATGGATGATCGAAGGGATTAGAAGTTTACCTGTAGGGCCTGTGAAGTACGCAATTTGCCTTTGGAGATGAATTTCACCAACACGGAATTCAGAAACGAAAACGAAAACGAAAGTCAGAGAGTTTATGAACAAATAGATTAGCAATTTAGAATGTAATTGTGAAAATTACTCTGTTAGAAAACTCAGACGTTCTGCAAGTGGAGTTAGCCCAATCAAACTCAACGCAAACACCCATGGCTGCAAAAACCAAATTAGATACAATCAGAATCAGATATTGTATCAAACACACATAAAATGATGAACATGCGTCACTTACTCGACGGAAACTGTAATAATGAGCTACAAACGCCATCGGGATGGCAGGAAAGAGCAAGAAGAGTTTGGTTCCTAAAATGACTATTCGAACATTCGCGAGAAAATTCCTCAAAATCCGAAACCGAACACTCGATAGAACATCGGTCTGAGATCTCGTTCGTAACAAGGACTTGGCAACCGGACTTGATTTCACAATCTCTCCGTTCTCCAAGTCGTAATTCACCGAGGAACTCATCGACATCGATTTTACACACAGTAACACACACTTGTACGACTGTGCTCAAAATGCAGTAATGTGGTGAGATTTGTAGGGTTGAGAAGGAGAAGGTTCCGGGAAGTTTCGTTTTGGTGTTTTTGATCGAGTTTAATGGATGAACACCACGTTATATTTGCTGGAAACGGCAACCGCTGCTGCGTGGCTATAAATGCAGAAACAAACGATTCATAATAAAAAAGACTTCAGACTGCAATTGCATGAAACTACGTGTCTTTACATGGAAAAGTAGTAATAGAAATTAGAAAATGATAATTGTTTCTTCCGACTCATTTTCATACTTGGTATCTATCGAAATAAAAATATTTGCTTGTTTAAATTCATTTAATTATATATATAAAAACTATTTAAAAAATTTACAAAAAAATATCTAAACTCAAGTTTAATAGTTGGTTAAACATTAAATATATATATATATATATATATATATATATATATATATATATATATATATATATAACCTTTAGTATAGTGTAAAACTTTTTATTTTTATAATAACATAATAAATTTAAGTTAAGTTATAAGATTTTGTAAAAAAAAAAAAAAACAGCAGTACCTTTCATTTAAGAAATTTTATATTAAAATTCATTCAAAATATATAATATATAAATATAACATTTAATAACTGAATCATGATATGTTCCAAATTTGCAAACTTTGATAGACTCTTTATAGTTATCCCAAAAATAAAAGTCTTTGAAAAGATAGTAGCTCAAACATATTTATATGTCTATTTGAAAAGATAATAGCTCTTATTCAATTATTTATTTAATATTTATATTTTTTATAAGGTGTTGCTGATATATATGTAGGTTTTTTGGTTTTGTTTAATTAAACAGAATGTTTGATGTTCGATTATCCTCACGTCCCTTTTGCTTGTTGTCCGTTAGTCATCTCACTCGTTGTACGATGATAACTAAACTAATGGAAAAATTATATATATATATATATATATATATATATATATATATATATATATTTGTTAATAAAAGATATTAACAAAGTATGAGAATACAAGATTAAATATATTGATATTAATGTGTTTTACCAAGTTGGTTAAATTAATTGACGTAGGAAATTTAGCACGAAATAGAAATTCATGAAAATGTGAATTAGAAGAAATCAAATACCAAATGGCTTTATGAATAGATTAAAGAGTGTGTATCTCACTATTCTAAGTAAAATCAAATGTTGAGTCAAACAAAATATAGATAATAAAAAACATGTAATGATCTTAATCTTTATGACATTCAAATCGTATAGCTATTTTCGGTAATGGTAATATATTAAATGGTATTGGAACACATATTTGGTAGTTGGTATTATTACATATTCTATTTAATTAGTATATTTGTAGACAATGATAGATCTAGAACAAAATATCAAGGGTATCACACCTGATTTTAGGATATCAGATCGGAAAAATTACATTATACCAAAAAAAATTCAAAAAGTTTTCAATGCGCCAAAAAAGTTAAGGGGTTGCACAAGTTTCCACTAAAGTCCGCCAATGTTTATAAATTTTATTATTATATGTTATTACTGATTTATCATTAAAAGAGGGTCCAAGGCCTAATCGATAAGTTACAGATTATTGATAAATCGTTTCCTGAAACAAAAGTGAAGTCTGATTTATTGTTTGTGATTTTTAGAGAATTTGATACCTACAACACAAATCGACATAAGTTACGTAATTTAAAATGTAGTATTAATTATTCAATATGAAACGTTAAATAAATCTAAAAAAGACGATTAAAGCTTATTGATATTAATGTGCTTCAGTATTTAGGTTTAGATTAATTAATGTAGGAGTTTCAATATTTTGAATTCACCAAAAATGTGATTTGGAAGAAATCAAATATCGAGTTATGTTACTTGTAGGGAATGCAATTTAGTCGATGAGTCTTCTGATCATCTGTTTATTCGTGTGCTCTTTTGCCAAAGATATTTGAGAATGGATTTTTAGATGGTGAGGTATATCGATTCCTCTTTTTGATAAGACAAGTGATGTGCTAGAGTTTGCAGCGATACGTGGAAATTGCCCAAAAAAGAAAAAGGTCTTGGTGGGTATTTGCTACAGGACGACTTGGAGTCTGTGGAAAGCAAGGAACGATAGAACTTTCAATCAAATTTGGATTACACCAACAAAGGTTGACGACATAGTTAAGTCAATGGTGTTCATTTGTTTAAAAAACAAGAGTACTAAAGAAGCATATAAATGGATAGATTGGTGTATTAATCCACTCGTGTGGCAATCGTAATAGGAGTGTTTTGTCTTTGTATATCGTAGTGATGTCTTATGATTCGTTTGGTTTTCTTTTCATTTTACCTCCCTAGTTGTTTGCCACGCAAGACTCTTTTTCTTATTTTCTCTTCTTAATAAAATTTGTTGGTTCCAAAAAAAGAAAGAGTATGTTATACTAAATGAAAAATTAAATATTCTCCTACATCGGATGAAGGTATAACTATATTAATTATCGTATTTAACAAAATTAAATCAAATGTAAGTTAATACACATTAATATCAATATATTTAATCTTTGCAAATAGGATAAACTCGTAATTGGTAAGGTGGTGGATGAAGTCCAATCTGCATTTGTATCGCAGAGAAACATATTAGAAATTCCTTTAATAATCAAAGAGATATGTGTGTCGGCGAAAAAAACAAAACAAGAGATCTTCTTAGTTAAAGTACATTTCGGCTCTCTTAATCGGGAGTACTTAGACTCTATAATGGCTCGAATGGGTTTCGACTATAAATGGGTGAAATGGATAAGAGGTTGTTTATCTTCGAGTCGGGTCTCGGTTCTAATCAATGGTTCACCAACTAAGGAGTTCCCTTTATCAAAAGGGGTCCGTCAACGCGATCCTCTGTCACCATTTATCTTCGTCATTGATATGGAGGGGTTAAACGTGGCAATGAAAGTAGCTTGCAACAAATCAATCTTTGAAGGCGTAAAAATTCCAAATTCCAAAACCGAGGTATCACATTTTCTACGTTGATGACGTTATTTTTGTGGGGTGGTCAAGAGGAAACTTACAGAACCTTGCACGTATTCTTCGTTGTTTTAATGTCTATTCTGACTTAAAAGTAAACTTCAATAAATCAAAAGTGTTTGATATTGGGTCTTCCAACAGAGAAATTTCAAGGTGGGTGCAACTACTTGTATGTGAACCTATGTCCCTCCCATTCACATACTTAGGTGTTCCGGTTGGAGCCAACATGGCTCTCAAGAAGATTTGGAAACCAATACTTGGCCAATTCCAATCTAAACTATCAAATGGAAAGCCAAGTCTTTATCATTTGCCGGTCGGCTAACCCTCGATAAGTCGGTGCTCGAAAGTTTACCAATTTACTATTTTTATCTTTTTAAAGCTCCAATTTGTATCCTCGAATCCCTTGAAAAGCCGAGAAGAACTTTCCTATAGGGTGGTAATGTAGACAAAGCAAAAATAAAATTGGGTGTCTTGGCCCAAATTGCTCGCCTCAAAGAAGGACAGAGGTTTGGGTATTGGTAGTTTATGTGCCTTAAACATTGCTCTCTTAGTCAAATGGTGGTGGGGAATAAAAACTAAAAACAATGCTTTGTGGTGTGAATTTATCCGTGGTATCCATAATCTAATTACGAAACTGAAGCTTTGCCTGACAAAATATTTAAACCAGGGTGTTTGGAATAACATTGCCAAAGTTGTCACTGATCTTATGTCCTTTGGTATTGAACCAAAAGAATTTTTCTCATTTGTTGTAGGTACTCGAGATGACAAACTTTTTTGGAAAGATGACTGGTCGAGAGCTGGTATATTTTAGGAGTCTTTTCCTAATTTATACTCTCTAGAGAGAAGAAAAATGTGCTCTGTTGCAAATCTTGTCGTCGAGGTTGGAATATGTTGGTCTTGGAAACGTCCCCCAAGCAGTAATATAGAAGTTATGGAGCTTAATCAAATCAATAATATCATTGGAAACCTTACTCTTCACAATAGAACACATGAATGTTGTTGTCTCTTGCAATCTGATTGGAAATACACGGTCGAATGCCTACGTATTGGAAATGATAAAAAAAACTAACTATACTTGGTAGTGTTAATATCAAATGGTTGAAGATTATGCCGCTTAAGTTTCCTGTATGGAGTGGAGAGTTTGTATCGACCGTATTCCGACTATGGTTGCACTTCAAGAGCGCAGTGCCAGTACACCTTCTTCTTCTTTTCGTATTTGTATTGGCGGTGTTGAAACATTAAACCATCTCAGCGTTACGTGTCCGGTTGTTGCAAAGATACAAGATCAAAATTTTAATTGGTGTGGAGTCCCTATTCAACATATGCATACAGTAGCAGATCTTCTTGATTTCGCTTCTAAATGGGGTCGTGGCCCAAAAAAAAAGTTTTTTCAAGACATTTGCAAAGGTTCAATTTGGAGCATTTGGAAGGCGAGAAACGATCTAATATTTAACAGGAGATGCTTTTCAATTTCAAGCATTATGGATAGTATTTCTCTAGTGTATGTGTGGAGAAAATTTTGGGGTAAATATGTCCATATCCCCTAGTATGTTTGGTGTACTTCTCCCCATATCCCTATTAAAACTCTTTGTATCTCCCTGTTGTAATGTTCCTTGTCTAGTGACTTGCTAGGCTTGGATTTTTAGTTTTTAAATAGTTTCTTGCATTAAAAAAATATAAGTTAATATAAAATGGAGGCATGCCATTACTATTTTATAATATATTTACAAGATCGATCCAAACCAATTTGAAATATGACTTGAAATAAAAAAGTGAGACTCTTCGAAAACATATCATCAAAATTAATGTATTAAAAAGTAACAAGTATAAAGTTTACTATAGAAAAAGAAAATCAATTTAAGATTCAATTACTTGATAGTGTAAATGTTAATATCTATTAAGCTTTAAATGATCAAGGTTTCAAAATCATATCTAAAAGGTAATTGCATCCACACTGTCTCTCCAACTAAAATTCTAGGATCTTCAAGGGCTTTTGATTATTTGTACAATTCAAGATCACAACTGTGTAGTTGGAAATCTCACAAATGTTTGATCCCTCCAAGCAATGACACATGATTTTGTTGTACATCAAAAAGAGAACATTACCAAGGACAAAATCAAAGAGCTTAAGTCCATGTAGGGTTAAAAAGATGAATTGTGATGCAAAGCATATATATATATATATATATATATATATATCAATGTTTTTCAGCATAAAGTAGACTCGCGCCATCATTATAGTAATTCAAATATTTAACAAATTACACATGAGTACAAATCCAATACGTTCTAGAAAATACTCTTACATCTTACTACAAACCAATAATCAAACACATGGCTTGCACGGAGAGATTCGTCAACAAAATGTGCTTATCACACATTAAAACAAAAGCAAAATTGGTATTCATTATGCAAATAACTTCTTTTTTATAACTAACAACTGAAAATGCATATAGACAACACAATACTCGAAACATACAATCTAAAGCATACAAACTTCATTACACAGAGGAGAGAATGGAATACATATAAATAGTTAAATCATGAAATAACACATACGTGCTTAGAATGCCTAAAAATAATAAGAGGCATACAACTTGATTGAACAAGTAGGGCAGTTGATTCTATTGTGACTATTACTTCTTTGTATTTCAGTCGATTAATTTTCCACTTAGTTTTTTAAATTTCAGTCAATTCATTTTCCGATTGGTTCAAATCAATTGGTGTCATTGATGCATTGGTTATAGGCACTTCAATACCTTTGTGATGTTGATGAAAACTCCTTGTAAAGAATTGAAATTAACTTAGGGCCCCAAAACGAGTTGGGTCCTGGACGATCGCCAAGGTTGCCTCCATTACGGGCTGACCCTATATATTAAACATTCAAATATTTAATATGAATAGTCATGATTTTTTTAAATGGGGACTTTGTGCTTTGTGAAATGTGTAAGAGATTTTTCGATATGCTTCTTAATGGGTCTAATAAGAGGTAGGCTATGACTCGGTCCGAATCGGACTATTTATTTTTCACATGTGTAACAATTGATAATTTCACATCATTGATTGTTACTAGGAGTTAGGATCGACTCATAATAACAAAAACTTCCCATATTGAAGGATAATATGGAAAGTTGAATAAAAAATAAAGTAATTAAAAAGTTAAAATGGTTAATGTATTTGGAAAATACGGGACCTAATGATCCTAAAAATATAAACGTCGAGAAAATCTAACTTCGATTGGAAAAGTTATGATTTTATGACGAATACAAACCAACAACGTTAATAACACTATTGACGTCAAAAATAGCAAAAAGAGAACGGTTGAGTTTCGGCTAACACTACAAAAAGGAAATTTGTAGTAAAGCATGAGATAAGAACTTGGGAAGAAAGAGGGGCAAAAATAGAAGTCGTATGAAGAAGATACGATTCTTATAAAATATAATAATGTTGGTTAAAAATGAAAGTTAAAATTAGAAGATGCAACCTAAAGGAAAGTTGTAGTTCTAGGAAGGAGTTACACAAATATATAAAGAGGGTAAGAAACAAAGTTCATATGAAGAAAATATTAATTTTTAAAAAGGATTTAAGGGTGCACGTCAATGTGCGCACCATGCCTGTCGCACACATCTGACCCCCAGATTCGTCGGAGATTTGGAAACGTGGACCATCAGAAGGGTGACACGTGGCAAGATTTGGATGGGCCACAAAGCAAATGCACGTCACACACCATCACTATAAATAAAGGTGCTTGCTTCCTGGTTTATCATCTCAAAACCAACCTCCAAACTCTCTCTCTCTCTCTATATATATATATATATATATATATATATATATATATATATATATATATATATATATATATATATATATATATATATATATATATATATATATATACACTTCAATACCCTTTCGATGGCAAGAAACTCCAGTTGCAACGATTCAGGCGCTTCTCGATACGCTATTAGAGTGAGTTCACGACCTCTATTTTATTATTTTAAAATGTTTTCAGGGGGGATACATGCTTAACAAATGATTTTATAAAAATATTTATTTTATAAATATTAAGTCATTTTATAATAAGCTAGATGCCTTATGATAGTATAACTGTAATATATTATGCCTAGATTTAAGCTACGATCTGTGTCTATAGGATATGATGCCCGATAATCTAGGAGTCGGTATTACCTAGATGTTATAATGACCAAATCCTTAGGAAACTTTAAGTACCTAGGAGTTATGCTATACAAGATTTAGGATATGTTAGTTGTTACGCTGCCCAAATATCATGTTAAAATAACCATAATTAGGTGTGTATATATATATATATATATATATATATATATATATATATATATATATATATATATATATATATATATATAATCATTTTATGATAATATATGATGGGTTTTGAGCATAACCCTTTCGATGGCAAGAAACTCCAGTTGCAACGGTTCGGGCGCTTCTCGATACGCTATTAGAGTGAGTTCACGACCCCTATTTTATTATTTTAAAATGTTTTGAGGGTGGATACATGCTTAACAAATGATTTTACAAAAATATTTATTTTATAATTATTAAGTCGTTTTATAATAAGCTAGATGCCTTATGATAGTACAACTGTAGATACTATGCCTAGATTTAAGCTACGATCTGTGTCTAAAGGATATGATGCCTGATAATCTAGGAGTAGGTATTACCTAGATGTTATAATGGCTAAATCCCTAGGAAACTTTATGTCTGCATGCAACCCTAAATTATAGGATCTATGTTTTCTCTAATTGAACATACAAGTATTGAACATCAAAAGGAAAAACCCTAGGAACTACCTACTATTTTCTAAATTCATATTAAGAGATAGTAGACATACCTTTAATTGTTATGTAGTAAGAACAATGTGGATCCAAGAAATATTGAAGCTTGAGAGCAAATGTCACAAGTGTCACACCTTTAATGGCTCAGAAACACACTTAGCAAGAGGATGGGAGGAGAGAGGAGGAGGATATTTTCGGATTATCTTCTTATATTAGTGTGGCAGAAATCTCAAAGGCGTATAGCCCTTTATATAGTTGTTGGTAGCTTAGAGCCAAAGCTAGGGTTTTAAGGAGAAAACCCTAATTCCTTAGCTTAAGGCCTAAGCAGCCCAAGAACTCCCATCCATAAGGCCTTTGACGAAAATTCTAGGGCCTCCCTAGAAGTTTTCGTCTAACCCTCTTTAGGGTGGTCCAAGAGCCCAAATCCACAACTATCAATAAATTGCTAAACATCCCCTACATTTTTAATTAATTCATTTAATCCCAAAATTAATTCCAAATTAATTTCTGATTAAATATCAATTAAATAATATGATTTCAAATTAATATTATTTCCACAATACATTAATATATCAATTTATTATTCCAAATAATAAATTCTTCCTCTTCCTCAATAGCTCATCATGTCTAGTTGCTAGTATGAAGGCAACCCAAAAGGACTATGCTACTATCAATTCAAGTACATACCAATTGTAGTTATGGGCTTAGACACTTAATCCAATAGTTTCCTACTTGGATAAGTCTAATAACTATAGTTGCAAGTATAACTTCAAAAATTGACTAGCAATTTGTAGTTCTTAAAGCCGCTGTCGAACTCTGATTTAGTCAGTTATGTGTCCTAAGATAAGTGATCAAATATTCCTCCGTTCTAAAAGATATCATACGGACATGAGACATGGATTATAATCAATCTCTCTGCCTAAGATTTGTTTCCCGATTTCTGATTTATGACGACTGAAATCAGACTACCAATTGAACACATCAATTCAGTCCAGGCTTGGACAAGCACTTTAGATGTCATCATCAAATCATGGAGGGGCCCACAGATATCGCTTTTCCCGTTAGGGCAAAAGGAACGGATAAACTTCGACTTATATGCTTGCACTATTTACTCATCAAATCACACACAACAATACATTTTCTAACATCAAGTTACTGATGCGCTTACGTATTATCTGTTGGATTAGGTGTCTAAGTCCATAACTATAATTGGGATGTACTTGACCCGATAGTAGCATGGTCCTTTTGGGTTGCCTTCACCAGTGCAATTTGATAGGATGGACTTTTGAGAATAAGGTTATTTATGATTTATTAATATATTATAAGTATAATATATTAATTGAGAAATCATATTATTTAATTAGTATTGATCAAGAATTAATTTGGAATTAATTTTGTGATCAAAAGAGACTAATTAAATATATGGGGATTGATTATGTAAATCAATGATTCTTATAGTGTGGGCTAATGATCCATGGTTATTTAGGATGGGCTAAACCAATGAGATAGTCCATGGATAGTCCATGGAGGTTTAACCCATGGAGCCTAAGTAATATGAAAGGTCATGGTTCATTAGGGTTTGCATGGATGTAACCCTAGCATTTGTCACACTATAAAAGCACACCCCTAGAGCCAAAATCGGTAACCCCATTCATTCTAAGAGAGTGACATTGATTTTGTGATAAGTAACTTATTCTCTCAAGCCTCCTCTTGCATTTGGTGTTTGTGACACATTAGAGGCATCACACTTGAGGTGCTTAAGCTTTCAAAGGTCAAGAACTACACCCTACATATAAGAGGTAATCATCTAAACTAGGTTTTATGTTATATAGCTTCAATTGTATGCTAGTTAGGGTGTATGCTTTGGAAAATTGAAAAATGCATGTATAATTAGAGAAAACATAGATCCAAAGCATCTAGGGTTGTATGTGCACCAAAGGAGCGTTATAGTGCTCAAAACCCAACTGTGGTATCAGAGCCTAGGATTGTTTTCTGTTATACTTGATGCTCATTGCTTTTGAAAGTTGAAAAAAATCGATTTTCTGGCTTCTGACTGATGAACTCGCCGAGTCCACTGGCTGACTCGACGATTCCACTCAGTAAATGACCAACTCGACGAGTCAAGTTCATGTACTCGCCGAGTTGATGGCTCTGGGTGCAGAATTTCGAGTTTTTGGCCAGAATTGGATTAGGATCATTACTACAAACTGTTTTTTGAAACATAAAATATGTTTTCTTGATATGGTAGTGATCATGCTCATCCAATTAAAAGATAATTGTCAAAATTTCAAGATTTGTATTAGTTTATGTGATAGGCTAATTTCTTGTAAAATTGTTGGTGTGAATTATCTTGACTTATAAGTTTAACTAGATCATAGATAAATTACTTGATAATTTTTGTTAGTTGAAATGTTGATCTTAATGCTTTTAATGACTTCCATAACTTGTCCTCAAGTTATGGAAAATGAAAGGTCTCATTCATTAAAACGCAATTAAACTCATAAGTTATAGAAATGAAGAGTTTTGACAAGTTTCAAAACTTGTCATCAAGTTTTGGAATTTGTAAAGTCACACTAATGAAACTTTAATTCCAAACCCTAGAGTTTTAAAAGTTAAAATTCAACCCTTATACTTTATAATATTATAAGGTTAATAATATATATATATATATATATATATATATATATATATATATATATATATATATATATATATATATGTAAGACAAGTCAGTCTTACCGTTAGTAGGCCTCATTCACGAAGCTGGTCTATAAGGGGGGTATAAGGTTATTGCCTATAAAATGGTGGTTTAATGGGTGTCCACTCTCACCCATCGCTTCCTTGACTGGTGGAGGGTCGTTAGCCGAACGGGTAGGATAGGACATTAATTCTCATTAAAAGTATAATAATAAATATAAAGTAACTAAACTTTTATTAAATTCCCAATCTTAGTTACTTTAGGAATATGTGAAAATGGTGCTAATCCATGAAATTACACTTTGCACCTTGTTAAAGTCGTTAGTGGAGCGTGTGTGGTTAACCGGCACACTAATTTGGGACTGACAATGTGTGGCAAATGGTAGCTTGATGTTAATCATAGATCAATGGAGCTTGTATGGTTAACCGGCACATTGAGTAGGTGATTTGTAACATTGAGTGTACCAAGCTAATTTGCATGGTTATTCACACCTTTTTATGATCCTCGACAGTCACAAACTTGAAGGGCACAATCGAGATTTAAACATGCCATTGAAAAGTTCAATGAATCTCAAAGGATCTAGGAATTTCAATCCAATTAAAACTTAATAATCTATTTTGTTTTTCATGGTGGAAATTGGTAAATTGTCATTTACCTACCTTCAAATATTTTACAATTGGATTACGGAATCCCTTTTCGCAATTGTAGAATATTGTGTTGGGTCCTAGCCTTAATATTTCATTTGGGTGTAATATTAAGGATTATCATCTAATCTAAACTTTGTTCTTCTTCTTTTTAGATGTCTATCCCAAACAATGCTTCCAACCCAATCCCTTCAGGCTCCTTCTCCCTCATGAACCTATGTAGGAGGGTCATTTTCGATGGATCGAACTTCAATGACTGTATTCGAAACATCCGAATGGCTATTCGCTATGAGGACAAATAATATGTCCTAGACAAAGAGCTTAAGGAGATTAATGTCACCACTGCTACTCCCGAACAGATCGCTGAACATACTACTCATGAGAGGGATGCGACAAAGGTGTCGTGTCTAATGATTGCTACCATAACTGCTGAGCTGCAGAAGTCCTATGAGGAATACTATCCTTATGAAATGTATCAAGATTTGATGGAAAAATTGTTGGGTTTGAGCATTCTAACACTCCTATGGTGTACATGCAACCCTAGAAACCTTGGATCTATGTTTTCTCTATTATACATGCAAACTTTCATTTTTCCAAGGTTTCGTCCTAACTAGCATATCATGGGGTATATGTAATATAAAAAATTAGTAGAATGACATACCTTTCTTGTAGCTTGGATTCCTTAAGACTTTCTGAGCCCAGCACCCCAAATGTGATGCCTCAAATGCTTCACACAACGCCACCAACTTTTGGAATAACTTGAGAGAAGATTCTATTGCATCAAAATCGGCTAGCCCTCACTTGTATCACTTAAAGTGCCGATTTTATAAGTATGAGGCTTCTTTATATAGTGTGCACATTAGGGTTACACCATGTAACTCATGCCTTTCCACATTCCTCATGATCCATGGGTTTTAACCTCCATGGAGTATCCATGGGTCACCCCATGGGTTTAGCCCATCATGAAGAACTATGGATCATAAGCCCACTATACAAGAATGAATGATTTACCAAATCAATCCCCATTTATTTAATTAGTCTCATTTGATCACAAAATTAATTCCAAACTAACTCTTGATCAATACTAATTAAATAATAATATGATTTCATATTAATATATTAGAACTTATAATATATTAATAAATCATAAATATCCTCTACTCACAAAAGTCTATCCAAATGTTCCGATGCCATGCAACCCAAATGGACCATGCCAAGTCGAATCAAGTACATACCAAATATAGTTATGGACTTAGACACCTTATCCAACAGTCTCCCACTTGGATAAGTCTAATAACTATAGTTGCAAGTACGACTTCAGGATCCGACCAGCAATCGTAGCTCTTCAAAGTCTCACAGAACTAAATTGTGCCATTTTAGATAAGTGATCATATAATCCTCTGTTCAAGATATCAGCCGGACAAATACATGGAACAACGTCGTACTTATTGTCCAGTAGTTTGTTTCCCGATTTCCGATTTGTTTGACATAGAACTTAATCGAACACATCAATTCAGTTCTGACCGGGCCCGACACATAAGTCAAAACAAAATCATCGAGGGGCCCAAGATATCGCTTTTAATCCTCCAAGGATTAAAAGGAACAGATAAACTTCGACTCATATGCTTGTACTAACTAATCATCAAATTGTACACAACAACACGTTTTATAACATCAAGTTACTGATGCGTTTTCGTACTATCAATGTACAACCAACTAATAGTCAACAACTCATATCTCTTGGTTTGAAGACTTATATGATATTAGCTTCTCACGATCACTCGAGATAAATTCCATGAAGTGATACAAGTGAGCGTGGGTTGAATCCAATACTCAGAACTTATGAGCACTCATGAATGTTGCAGCAACAATTGCTATGTCTAATACAATTCAGACAAATCTACAAACCCAATTCATGACAGTCTTATTTCAATACCTACTTCCAAAGTATGATCGACTGTGGATAGTTTGAATAATATAATTATTCTGGAAGTCAAAACATGCAAAATAAAACAATAGTAAATGATTGACACAAGACAGTACCATACTAGTAAATAAAAACACCTTTTGTTTTAACATCAAATGTCAATTACATTTCAACTATTACAAGTTTTGAAAGCTATCTAATTACTAAAACTAATATCATCCTTCAGCCCAATGTGCCTCGCATGCTGTAAATGCTTAACCCTACACAGTCCCTTCGTGAGGGGATCTGTTGGGTTCTCATCTGATGATACCCTCTTTTCAACGAGGAGTCCTTCTTCTATTCGATGTCTAATGAAGTGGTATTTTCTGTCAATGTGCCTGGATCTGCCGTGATCCCTTGGTTCCTTGGCTAAGGCAACTGCAGTCTCGTTATCACAGAAAATCTCCATAAGCTCCTTTATAGCTGGTACAACTCCAAGGTCTCCAATGAAGTTCTTCAGCCATATTGCCTCCTTCGACGCCTCGCTTGCTGCTATGTACTCTGATTCGCAAGTTGAATCAGCTATTGTCTCCTGCTTGGAATTTTTCCAAGTAATTGCTCCTCCATTTAGGGTAAAGACCCAGCCCGACTGAGAGCGGAAATTATCCCTGTCTGTCTGAAAGCTGGCATCACTATACCCCACCACTCTCAAGTCATCACTCCCACCAAGGGTAAGGACCTAGTCCTTAGTCCTCCGTAGGTACTTGAGAATGTTCTTCACCACAGTCCAGTGAGCCTTGCCCGGATTCCCTTGATATCTGCTGACCATGCTCAAAGTAAAGGCCACATCAGGGCGAGTACAAGTCATAGCATACATGATCGAGCCTACAACTGGAGCATATGGTACTCGACTCATCTCAGCTATCTCAGCCTCTGTACTCGGGCTCTGAGTCTTACTTAGTTTGGCGTTACTCTGGATCGGTAAGTCACCTTTCTTGGAATCTTGTATGCTGAATCTTTTCAGCACCTTATCCAAGTAGGTACTTTGACTAAGTCCAATTAGTCTCTTACTCCTGTCTCTCAATATCCTTATCCCTAGGATATAGGCAGCTTCTCCAAGGTCCTACATAGCGAAACACTTCCCAAGCCAGGACTTAACCTCCTACAAGGTTGGGATGTCATTTCCTATGAGTAGTATGTCATCCACATACAATACCAAAAAGCTAACTATACTCCCACTAGCCTTAACATATATACAGGACACATCCTCGCTCCTCGAAAAGCCAAACTCTTTGACTTTCTCATCGAAACAAAGATTCCATCTGCGAGATGCTTGTTTTAATCCATAGATAGCTTTCTCAAGCTTACACACTCTATTAGGGTACTTTGCATCAACAAAACCCTCTGGCTGACTCATGTAAACATCCTCAGCCAACTTTCCATTAAGGAAAGCGGTTTTGACATCCATTTTCCATATTACATAATCATGAAATGCAGCTATGGCTAGCATAACCCTAATAGACTTAATATTCGCTACTGGTGAGAAGGTCTCATCATAGTCAACTCCTGGAGTTTGAGTAAAGCCCTTCGCAACCAGTCGCGCCTTATAAGTGTGTACCTTCCCATCCATGTCGGTCTTCTTCTTGAAGATCCATTTGCACCCGACTGTCTTACGACCCGGTACATTGACAACCAAGTTCCAAACTTGATTGTCATAAATGGACTGAATCTCACTGTCCATAGCCTCTTTCCATTTGGCGGACTCAGGGCCTGCCATGGCTTCCTTGAATTTGTTAGGTTCATCTAAATTTATCAGTGTACTATCACTGATAAACGCATCACCTTCTGTAGTAATATGGAAACCATAATAAAAATCAGGTGTGCTCCTAACTCTTGTGGAACGCCTCAGAGGTACGGACTCATCAATCGGCTCAACAGGAGTTTCCTCCTCAGGTTGATCGCTAGTGTTTGAGGTTCCTTCACTGCTTGACTCTTGAAGTTCTTCAAGGTCAATTTGTCTCCCACTGTTTCCTTGGCTTATGAATTCTCTCTCACGAAAGACTCCTCTCCTCGCCACGAAGACAACATTGTCACTCGGTCTGTAGAAGAGATAACCAAAGGATTTCTGTGGTTAGCCGATGAAAATACACCGCTCACTTCGAGATTCGAGCTTGTCGTGAATCTCGCGCCTCACAAAAGCCTCGCAATCCCAAATCTTGATGTGGTCTAAATTGGGAACTTTCCTAGTCCACATCTCGTGAGGTGTTTTGGCAACCTTCTTGGTAGGGACTAGATTAAGGATATGGGCGACAATCTTTAAGGCATACCCCTAGAATGAGATTGGTAATGAAGCTCGACTCATCATGGAACGAACCATGTCCAACAAGGTCCGATTACGCCTCTCAGCCACACCATTCAGCTGTGGTGTCCTAAGAGGTGTCAATTGTGAAACAATTCCACATTCCTTAATATAGTCAAGGAACTCGATACTAAGATACTCACCACCTCGATCGGATTGGAGCATCTTTATCTTCCTTCCCAACTGATTCTCCACTTATTGTTTAAACTCTTTGAATTTCTCAAAGGTTTCCGACTTATGCTTGATTAAGTAGACATAACCATATCTACTGTAATCATCAGTAAAAGTCACATAGAAGCGGTTAGCATCCCTTGCGGCAGTTCTGAAGGGTCCACACACATCGGTGTGTATGAGATCCAACAAACCCTCACCCCTAGCACAAGTACCAGTGAAGGGTGACTTAGTCATTTTTCCAAGTAAACAAGATTCGCAACTATCATCTGACTTTAAGTCAAATGACTCCAAGACTCCAGCCTTTTGGAGTTGGCCTATGCGCTTCTTGTTGACATGTCCAAGACGACAATGCCACAAAGATGCCTTATCAAAACTAGTGGAAGAATCAATATTCAATACATTATTTCCTAAGTTGTCTACAACCGACACAGTTTCATATACACCATCACAAGGTAATGCTTTAAAATAAAAAATTCCCTTATAAAAAGCATTAATACCACCACATTCATTATCAAATGAAAAAGTAAATCCTTGTTTGTACAAACCATGAAAGGAAATAATATTTCTCGCCATTTCAGACGAGTAACAACATTTATTCAAATCTAATATTAACCCACTACTAAGCAATAAAACATAAACTCCAATCTTGGTGACAGGTGAAACTTTCCTATTCCCCATGATCAAGTTTATCTACCCGTGATCCACATCCTCACTTCCTTTTAGGCCCTGCAAATCAGAACAAATGTGAATTCCACACCCTATATCAAGGACCCAAGAATTATTATGTGGTGAGTTATTAGACAATATAGTGTAAATACCTGCATGGGTGGGTTTAACTTTCCCATCCTTAACATCCTGCAAGTACTTGGGGAAGCTTCGCTTCCAGTGCCCTTTTTCCTGACAGTAGAAGCATTGTGCATCCTTCGGGTTGGAAGAGGGAGTGGCAGAACCACCTTTGGTTCCACTCGAAGAGGAGCCATCAAGATACTTTCCCTTGGTACCTTTCGAAGGGGTCTTCCTCTTTTTCCCTTTACCTTGCCCGATTTCCAGAACATGGGCGGTAGTAGGAGTGGGAACAATATTCTTACCTTTGAGACTACTTTCAACAGTCCTCAAAAGTCCTTGAAGTTTGCTAATTGTGACCTCCTCCTTGTTCATATGATAGGTCATGCGGAACTGATCATAACAAGAGGGTAAGGAGTCTAGAATAATATCTATTGCTAACTCCTCATCAAAGTTTACATTTAACTTTAGCAAACGGCCCGCGAATCTTTGCATTTTCTGCAGGTGACCCGTGATAGACTCTCCATCCTTCATTTTTGTTGTTATCATGGAGGTGATGATTTCATACCTTTCCTGACGAGCACTCTGATGGTATCTTTCCATCAGGTCCTGGTGCATTTCATAAGGGTAGAAATCTTTATAGGATTTCTGGAGTTCTACTGTCATGGTAGCCAACATGATACAAGATACCTTAGTGGCATCCTTCTCATGGCTTGTGTACTCAGCAAAATCCTCGGGAGTAGCAGAAGACTCATCAATAACCTTTAGCTCCTTATCAAGGACATACTCTTTGTCCTTATAGCGAGTGACCATACTTATATTCCTAATCCAATCATTGAAATTAGTCCCATCAAAGATGACTCTCCTACAAAGATTCATGAGAGAAAAAGAGCCGGTAGGGTTTGAGCCATAAGCAGCATTGTTGGAAGACATCTGAAAAGAAAGAAAGACAAGTTTAGATTAGATATAGAATCCTTAATAAGACACCCAAATGGAATACTAATGCTAGGACCCAACACAATATTTTATAAATTGGAAGAGGGATGTCGTAATCCAAGCTACAAAATATTTGAAGGTAGGTAAATGACGATTTACCAATTTCCACCATGAAAAACGAAATAGATTATTAGGTTTTAATTGGATTGAAACTCCTAGATCTTTTGAGATTCATTGAACAATTCAATGGCATGCTTAAATCTCGATTATGCCCTTCAAGTTTGTGACTGGGATACCGAGGATCACAAACAAGGTGTGAATAACCATGCAAATTAACTTGGTACTCTTAATTTTATCACCTAATCGATGTGCCGGTTAACCACACACGCTCCACCGATCTATGATAAACCTTAAGCCACCCTTTGCCACCCTTGTCAAGTCCATGTTAGAGTGTTGGTTAACCACACACGCTCCACTAACGACTTTAGCAAGGTGCAAAGTGTAATTTCATGGATTAGCATCAATTTCACAATTTCCTAAAGTAACTAAGATTGAGAATTAATAAAAGGTTTAGTTATTTTATATTTATCATTGTACTTTTAGTGAGGATTATAGTCTTTGTCCCACCCGTTCGGCTAACGACCCTCCACCAGTCAAGGAAGCGGTGGGTGAGAGTGGACACCCATTAAGCTGCCATTTTATAGGCAACAACCTTATACCCCCCTTATAGATCGGCTTCGTGAATGAGGCCTACTAACAGTAAGACTGACTTGTTCTTATACATATATATAATTATTAAACTTTTAATAATATAATAGTATAAGGGTTGAATTTTAAACTTTTAAAATTATAGGGTTTGGAATTAAAGTTTTCTAAAGTGACTTCACAAATTCCAAAACTTGAGGGCAAGTTTTGAAACTATTCAAAACCTTTCATTTCTATAACTTATGAGTTTTAATGATTTTAATGAAAAGACTCTTGGAATCCCATAACTTGAGGACAAGTTATGGAGTCCATTAAAAAGCATTTAGATCAACAATTAAACTAACAAGCATGTCAAATAATTTCTATGATCTAACAAAACTCATATGCATGCATAATTCATATCAACAACTTTCAAGAATTATATGAACTTAATATAAAACTTGAAACTTTGAAAATTATGTTTGAAATTGGATTAGCACAATCATTACCATATCAAAAACAGGTTTTACAATCTAAAAACAGTTTAGGGTAATGATCCTAGTCCAATTCCAGCATTAAAACTCAAAATTCTGCACTCAGGGCTTCCTACTCGTCGAGTGCAAGCACCTACTCGACGAGTAGGATGAATATTCACATGGACTCATCAAGTCCCCCCATGGACTCGGCGAGTTTACTGAACAGTGAGCAGAAAAATCGATTTTTTAGCAATTTGCATCAAGTATAATTGAAAACAAGCCTAGACTCTGATACCACTATTGGGTTTTGAGCATTCTAACACTCCTATGGTGTACATGCAACCCTAGAAACCTTGGATCTATGTTTTCTCTATTATACATGCAAACTTTCATTTTTCCAAGGTTTCATCCTAACTAGCATATCATGGGGTATATGTAATATAAAAAACTAGTAGAATGACATACCTTTCTTGTAGCTTGGATTCCTTAAGACTTTGTGAGCCTAGTACCCCAAATGTGATGCCTCAAATGCTTCACACAAGACCACCAACTTTTGGAATAACTTGAGAGAAGATTCTATTGCATCAAAATCGGCTAGCCCTCACTTGTATCACTTAAAGTGCCGATTTTACAAGTATGAGGCTTCTTTATATAGTGTGCACATTAGGGTTACACCATGTAACTCATGCCTTTCCACATTCCTCATGATCCATGGGTTTTAACCTCCATGGAGTATCCATGGGTCACCCCATGGGTTTAGCCCATCATGAAGAACTATGGATCATATGCCCACTATACAAGAATGAATGATTTACCAAATCAATCCCTATTTATTTAATTTGTCTCATTTGATCACAAAATTAATTCCAAACTAACTCTTGATCAATACTAATTAAATAATAATATGATTTCATATTAATATATTAGAACTTATAATATATTAATAAATCATAAATATCCTCTTCTCACAAAAGTCTATCCAAATGTTCCGATGCCATGCAACCCAAAATGGACCATGCCAAGGCGGGTCAAGTACATATCAAATATAGTTATGGACTTAGAGACCTTATCCAACAAAAACACCATCAAAGTGCTCGCCAAGAGAGGTATGAGATCATTGCCTCCATGATCACAACCAAGATGAAGGATGGAGAACCCCTCACGACCCACTTGCAAAAGATGTAGAGATATGTGGACCACTTGCTTAAATTGAATGTCAATTCTACACTCTTTACCTTCTTGTTATGATCAGTTTCGTATGACCTATCATATGAACAAGGAGGAGGTCACTCTTAGCAAGCTTCAAGGCCTTCTAAGAACTGCAGAAAGCAACTTAAAAGGCAAGTCGGTTGTGTCTACTCCTACTACTACTACTTCTGCCCCTGTTCTGGCAATTGGACATGGGAAGGGAAAGAAGAGGAAGGCTCCCTACAAGAGCCGCAAGGGAAAGTCTCTTGATGGATCTTCTTCCAGTGGGACCAAAGCTGGTTCTGCTAATCCATCTTCCAATCCAAAGGATGTAGAGTGCTTCCACTGTCATGAAAAAGGGCACTGGAAACGAAGCTGCCCCAAGTACTTACATGAAATAAAGGATGGCAAGATCAAGCCCTCCTTTGCAGGTATTTAAACAATTCAATCTAATAACTCATCACATGCTAATTCTTGGGTCCTTGATACAGGTTGTGGATTTCACATTTGTTCTGATTTTCAGGGACTAAAAAGAAGTAGGAATGTGGAGCACGGGAAGATAAACTTAATCATGGGAAATTGGAAAGTGTCGCGTGTAACCAAGATTGGAGTTTATTCTTTATTGCTTAGTAATGGTTTAAATTTAGATTTGAATAATTTTTGTTACTCGGTCGATATGGCGAGAAACATTATTTCTTTTCTTAGTTTGTATATACTAGGTTTTACCTTTTCTTTTAATAATGAAGTTGGTAGTATTAATGCTTATTATAATGGTCTATTTTATTTTGAAGCGTTACCTTGCAATGGTATATATGAAACTGTGATGGTTGTAGATAACCTAGGAAATAATGTGTTGAATATTGATTCGTCCAATGTTTTGGACAAGGCATGCTTGTGGCATTGTCGTCTTGGACACATCAACAAGAAGCACATAGCCCAACTCCAAAAGGATGGAGTCTTGGAGTCATTCGACTTGAAGTCGGATGATACTTGCAAATCTTGTTTACTTGGAAAGATGACCAAGTCACCCTTCACTGGTACTTGTGAAAGGGGTGAAGGTCTGTTGGATCTCATACATATTGATGTGTGTGGACCATTCAGAACCGCCACAAGGGATGCTAACCGCTTCTATGTGACTTTCACTGATGATTATAGTAGGTATGGCTATATCTACTTAATCAAGCATAAGTCAGAAACTTTTGAAAAGTTCATGGAGTTTAAGCAAGAAGTGGAGAATCAATTGGGCAAGAAAATAAAGATGCTACGATCTGATCGAGGAGGAGAGTATCTTAGTATCGAGTTCCTAGACTATCTTAAGGAATGTGGAATTGTTTCACAATTGACGCCACCTAGGACACCACAGCTTAATGGTGTGGCTAAAAGGCGCAATCGAACCTTGCTAGACATGGTTCGTTCCATGATGAGTCGAGCTTCGTTACCCATCTCATTCTGGGGGTATGCCTTAGAGACTGCGACCCATATCCTTAATCTAGTCCCTACCAAAAAGGTTTCCAAAACACCTCACGAGATGTGGACAGGGAAGGTTCCCTCGTTAGACCACATCAAAGTTTGGTGTTGCAAGGCTTTTGTGAGAAAATAAACTCATGACAAGCTCGAACCTCGTAGTGAGCGATGTATTTTCATCGGCTACCCACAGAAATCCTTTGGATATCTCTTCTACAGACTGAGTGACAATGTTATCTTCGTTACGAGGAGAGGAGTCTTTCGAGAGAGAGAAATCATATGCCAGGAGGACAGTGGGAGGCAAATTGACCTTGAAGAGCTTCAAGTGTTTAGTGATGAAGGAACCTCAAACACTGGCGCTCAACTCGAGGAGGAAACTCCTGTTGAACCTATTGACGAGTCATTACCTCTTCGACGTTCCTCTCGAGTTAGGATGGAACCTGAGTTTTATGGCTTTCATATTACTATTGAAGGTGATACGTTTATCCGTGATAGCACACTGATAAATTTGGATGAACCATCTAACTACAAGGAAGCCATGACAGGCCCCGAGTCCGCTAAATGGATAGAGGCAATAGACAATGAGATTCAGTCAATGTATGACAATCAAGTTTGGAACTTGGTTGACAATGTACCGGGTCGTAAGACAGCCGGGTGTAAATGGATCTTCAAGAAGAAGATCGACATGGATGGGAAAGTACACACATATAAGGCGCAGCTGGTTGCGAAGGGCTTTACTCAAACTCAGGAGTTGACTATGATGAGACCTTTTCACCAGTAGTGAATATTAAATCTATAAGGGTTATGTTGGCCATAGCTGCATTTCATGACTATGAAATATGGCAAATGGATGTCAAAACCGCTTTCCTTAATGGAAAGTTGGCTGAAGATGTTTACATGTGTCAGCCAGAGGGTTTTGTGAATGCAAAGTACCCTAATAGAGTGTGTAAGCTTGAGAAATCCATCTATGGATTGAAACAAGCATCTCGCAGATGGAATCTTTGTTTTGATGAGAAAGTCAAAGAGTTTGGATTTTCGAGAAGCGAGGATGAATCATGTATATATGTCAAAGCTAGTGGGAGTATAGTAAGGTTTCTGGTATTGTATGTAGATGACATACTGCTCATTAGAAACGACATCCCAACCTTGCAGGAGGTTAAGTCCTGGCTTGGGAAGTGTTTCGCTATGAAGGACCTTGGGGAAGCTGATTACATCCTAGGGATAAGGATATTGAGAAACAGAAGTAAAATAGTAATACGACTTAGTCAAAGTACCTACTTGGACAAGGTGTTGAAGCGTTTCAGCATGGAGAACTCCAAGAAAGGTGACTTTCCTATCCAAGGCAATGCCAAACTAAGTAAGACTCAGAGTCCGAGTACAGAGGCTGAGATAGCAGAGATGAGTCAAATACCATATGCTTCCGCAGTTGGATCGATCATGTATGATATGACTTGTACTCGCCCTGATGTGGCCTTTGCTTTGAGCATGGTCAGCAGATATCAAGGGAATCCTGGTAAAGCTCATTAGACTGCGGTTAAGAAAATTCTTAAGTACCTGCGGAGGACTAAGGACTGGGTCCTTACCCTCGGTGGGAGTGATGACTTGAGAGTAACAGGGTATAGTGACGCCAGCTTTCAAACCGACAGAGATAATTTTTGCTCTCAGTCGGGCTGGGTGTTTACCCTGAATGGAGGAGCAGTAACATGGAAAAGTTCCAAGCAGGAGACTGTAATCAAAGTACACAGCAGCAAGCGAAGCATCGAAGGAGGCGATATGGTTGAAAACTTCATCGGAGACCTTGGAGTCATACCATCCATAAAGGAGCCTGTGGAGATTTTCTGCGATAATGAAGGGGCAGTTGCCTTAACTGTGACAACCATCAAATTCAAGTCAAAGTCAAAGTCAAAGTCAACAAGTCAAACCGGTCAACTCAACTAGTACTTTTATTATAGAAGTTATTCTGTGTGTGCAAATGTAAAATTATGTATCATGAATGCAAGTGTCTCGGAGATTTTATGTGTTTAGCAATGTAAAACCCTAAGAAGGGAGTTAAATGCATCAAAACACGACTATGGACCCGTTTGGGGACTTAAATCAATCATAAACAAAGCAGAACGGGGTTCACAAACCTTGCATTGCGAGTCTATACACTAATATTGACTAAAACCAAATCTCTCTCAAATCTCTCCCAAATCTCACTCAAAATCTCTCTCAACTTTTTATAGTCATCCGGGTCATCCCGACCCTTAACTTGGTCAAAAACCACTTGAATCGGGGAGTTAACTTGAAAAACAACCATTTGGGACCGAAACCCTTCTTAAGGACCGAACCCTCTTAGAGGCGAACCTCTTAGAGCCGAACCCTGCTAAGACGGAAACACCTCATTTGGACCGAAGCTACCATAGACCGAAGCCGAACTGCATAGAACCGAAGGTCCCTTTCTTAACCGAACTTCGGAGGACCGAAGCCAGTCTCGGACCGAAACTCATAAACAACCAAAATGAACCGAGCCTTCGGTCCATTTCGCTTCCTTCTCATCTTCGGACCGAACCCTCCCCCTCTCAGTTCTTAAGGACCGAACCTCGTAGCTTCGCCCTTATTTCCCAGTTTTCGACTACTTTTGCCTCCTAAGCCCGTTTTTGACGATTTTGACGGGGATTTTTCACCAAATTCATATTTTTAGTATTTTAAACTCCCTAAACTCATATTTTAATCACATCCTAAGGATTTATTAAATATAAATCATTATTTTACATTAAAGAAAATAGCTTAGGATATTTTATGTTACAAGTGGGTCAAGTGTGTCCACTTGCACCTATGTGTCACTTTCTCATTGGTCCAACCTTATCCACATCACACAAATCAATGTAAACATCCCTTCACCCTAGCCACTTGCTCCAACAATCCTTCATATAAAGAAATACATGGGGATTTCCTTGATCATTTTCTTTACCATCAAACACTTACACACTTCTTAACCATCAAGAGAGCCTCTTTTTCTCTCAACTTCCAGCCACACTTTTGAAGTGTTATTTAGTTATTTATTCACTTATTGGTAATTATTTCCTTCTAACTCAAGTGCTATTACATATTTTCATAACACTCTTGAATCATCTACACACATATTAACACGAAATCGTTCATAGGATCATCTAAAAACTTCGTGTGTTCATCAAGTGTTCTGGACTTCAAACTCATCGTCTTCAACCTTCCATCCTTCAAAAATCACATAAGGTGAGTTCATACCCCTACATTTTCTGGCTTTCTTTAGTTGTCAGGGGGGGGGGGGAATACAAGTTAAAACACCAAAAAGTTAACTAAACTCAAACATCATCTTTCAACTGAAAAGTTGAGTTCTATTCACCGACTGTTTTGACCATCTTCAACTTAATATATTTAAAAACTGTTTAATATGAAAACAATTCAGGTTTATACCTTTAAAATGACTACTTGCACATATCCATACGATTTTTATACAATTTATGGCGATTTTTACAAAACAGTCTATCATTTCAGAAACCACTTCGGACCAGTCTGTGAAGTTGGACCTTTTTACACAAGTTAAAGTTCACTAAAAATCATGATAAAAATTATGAATAAAAATAGACACATTTTCTAGACCCTCAAAATTTACGGATCAAAATTTCGACCTCTGACGATTTTTTTATAAATTTTTCCAATAGCAGGAACAGAAAAGTTAAAAACTATAAATAGTTAACAATCCTATTTACACCTTGTAACTTGCTGAGCAAGGTGAGTAGTATTGTTTGAATACATGTGCTGATAGTACATATTATTTACCTTAGTTTAAAGGTATGAATCATATACAAAGAAGTACTACCACTACAAATAATTATAGTAAATTATAATAAGTAAAGTTAAGTCTATTATACACCACAAACGAACATGCTAAACTATAATAGGTATAGTTAGGTTTCATATACAATACAAACATTATGATAAACTATAATAGGTATAGTTTATGTTTTATTTACATTACGAACTCATTACAAAAGGTTTTCATATAAACGGGGTACGAATACAAAGTACATGGTTTATACAAAAGGGGTACATTACAAAGTACCGGGTTTTCATATAAACGGGGTACGAATACAAAGTGTCGGGTTTATACAAAAGGGGTATATTACAAAGTACCGAGTTTTCATATAAACGGGGTACGAATACAAAGTACCGGGTTTTTATATAAACGGGGTACGAATACAAAGTACCGGGTTTATACAAAAGGGGTACATTACAAAGTACCGGGTTTATACAAAAGGGGTGCATTACAAAGTACCGGGTTTACACAAATGGCTTTTATGGTATTAAAACTACTTATACTATTTTAAGTATGGGAATTTACTTACAAAATGGAGTCTTAATACATTAAAGGCTACAAGCCATCCTTTTTAAAAACACAGAATCCACCAGGTTAAACGTCATCATTGGCAAAGTGAGGACATCTTCAAACTAGTTTTCTTAATAGCAAAACTACACATTTGTAAACTAAGTATGGTATTTATACTTACATATTTCGGCCTTGGTTCAATTAAGGCTATAACACACTTTACGGAAAATATAGGATTTTCTGGAAACATTAGAGACTTAAGAACCACACAAAAAGGGGTTTTATGCACATACAAAACTACATATGCTATTTTAAGTATGGAGATTTACTTACGAAAATAGTGCCTTGGTAAATACGTAGTGGATCCGTTCGATCTAAAAACTTTACTAACATGTACACACCAAGAAATCGCACCAAGAACATATTTTGTTTACTAGTCTTTCGAATTTTGAAACGTTCTTTAAAAACATGAGAAACACAGATATATTTTGGTCTTAAGACTCAAAGGAAACATTCCATTTTGCCAAAGAACAAAAGGACGTACCCAATTTACAACAAAAATGCTTATGAACTCACCAACTTTAATGCTGATACTCTTTCAAACTACTTGTATTCTCAGGAAGTTAGTAAGTCAAGTATGCATTCAGGTTGCGAGAAGACAGAGCATCATAGCACCAAGTCTTAATTTGCTGTTTACTTTTGGAAGTTAAACCTATGTAAATCAATTACAATGTAAACTATATGTTATCAATGAAATGGTTGTTGGTGCTTTGATTACTATTGTACAAATGTTGCGATACTTTGCATGACGCCTCCGCCCCCGAACGTTTCTGCCATTCCGGTTTGGGGGTGTGACAGATTGGTATCAGAGCATTGTTTATAGTGAACTTAGTATATCAACCTATAAAAGATATAAAACTATAAATACAATGGGGCCGAAGTGCTCTGACTTAAAGTATACTTTTAGAATATAACAATATTTTTACGAAAGTATACATACACCCATATATTTATTTATATATATACATACTAGAGCAAGTATCACAAAAGGAACAAAACAAAAGTATTTAGAGGTTGGACACTACAGTCAAACCTAGACAGTTATGTAATCATATCTGGGATAAATATAGTCTGATCAACTATATTTATTCAAGATACGACCAACATGTGTTCAGGAGTGATAGTGGTGTGTCGACGGAACTAAAACTTACAAATTCTACATAAAGGAGTACTAAAACCAAACATAAAGATTTAAAATACTATAGGAGTATTTTATGATACCATGCAATAAACAACAAATCCAAAAACTCATCAGCTTCGTATATCAAGAAGCTCAAGAATCCATCATGCAACTAAAATATTGTGGGAGTATTTGAGGTGCTATAACTAACTTATATGAAAACTAAAAAGACCCTGACTGGTTGGTCTATGATTTCGGAGTGTATGCTCTCAGAGTTATATATAATTGAGATTTTATAGACTTAGAATCTGTGATCTTCGCTCTACTTCCTGTTCCTTGTTTGGTTGTGGACTTAGAGTAGGATCACTTATTCGAAGGTCTATTTAATCTTGGTTATGTATAATCGGTATTCACTACGTAATTGTAGAAGGACCCGGTGAGGATCACCACAAAAATCTTAATATTTTACTAATCTCATAAATTCATTAGGCATTTTCATTCTCGTGCAACCAACACACCTAGACAGAGCAAGCAGTCAACGGAAGAGTCGAGACAGAACCAGAAAAGGGTTCACAAGGAGGATTTTGAGAAAGAATCGAAAGAAAGGAAAGACACTATAAAAATCATTAAACAAAACCCTATTCCATTCGGAGTGGACTAGGAAATACCGTATGTATCATGGTAATAAACTAGGAAACTAATATAGCCTAGAGAGTCAGTGACTACACTACTCGCGCTATGCTACCGTACCTTACATATCCACTAGTAGCAGTAAAACCAGAAGAGATAGTCCCTTCCAGAACCATAAAAATCGACCCTCTTAAAAATCAGTATCGATACTCGATTATAGTCAAACTAAATTCTACATAAAATACCTATTTCTTCTCTCTACCACAAGTACATCATGGGAATGTAAGATGAGACATTAGAAATCGTATATCAAAACAAGAAATTTATGCGTGTATATAAATAAATGGATTACATCTAGAAACAACTATTGTTACTTAGCAGCTTATTTCATACATTGTAACAGAATCATGCCTCCGCATGGAAATAACCAGTCAACCAACAAAACACCATTCCTGCAGATAGACTCTGCTACCTTTCAAGCTGCGGTTTCAGTCGCCGTGTCCGCCCTTATGGCACATCTCAATGCAAATAACACTAGTGAAAATGGAAGTGGTGTAGACAATTCAAACCGTAGTAACAACCAAGGAAATCAACAAGTATCTACCTATAAGAATCCTTCAACTGACAAATCTAAGATCAATAAACGAAAGTTCTGGAACAAAAAGAAGAGCGGAGTATCTCCAAAACTTGCCAGGAGGCAGCAAACTGCGGCAACCCCTACAACCACAATATCTACTACCCCAGCACCAACGCCAGTGCGCCAATATGCTAGAAAGCTTCCAAACTGCAACAAGTGCAACTACCATCATACCGGAGCCTGCCGAGTGCTGCGTTGCATTGGGTGCAACAAAAATGGGCATACTATCCGTTTCTGTAGAAACCCAGACCAACACATCACTTCAACCACCGATGCTAGTACCAGTCAGATATGTCATGCATGTGGTGAATTAGGGCATTTCAAGAGAGATTGTCCAACAGAGAAGAATGACGGAGGAGTAGGAGGTGTTTAGCAACGGGACATGGTGAAACAACAAGGAACCCTACTAGAATTTTCGGTACGTATCCTAACAACGATAATTTAACATCAAATTTTACTCTAAAAATTCTGGCATTTAAGGCAAAAACTCATAAATTATAGACTTAGAGTGAAATATAAGGACACTCACATGTGAGCTAGTACGACTTAGTGTATACCTCAGGGTCATCTATAAGTATGATTTATAGACTTAGGGTGAGTGATTCCGTCTTATTTCCTGTTCCTTGTCTGGTTGTGGAATTAGGGCAACATCGCTCAAACAACGGTATTTCAAATCTTAATTATGCGTGACTGGTGTACCTCAAGTAATAATAAATACACCCGATAGGGGTTCTATTCTAAAAAGGGCATCATTTTTTCAACTTCTCAAAACTCACGTACTATTAATACTCACTAAGAAGCAATACGCAAATGTTCACAGTGCTAATAACAAAAGGAAAAACTGAAAACACCGAGAACATATACAAGGGAGGCATTACCGTCTAATAAACACTCTTTCCAGATCAAGTTAATACCTAAGAGATCCCGACGTCATCATTCAAACTCAATTGGTTTGGTCCTCACCATACCAATTGTGTGTTCTACGGATTTAATATTCGCCTTAACTAGCCGACTAACAAAGCCATCGTCACTCATAGCGGTGAACCCGACGCAAACCCCAGAATCATCGCCTGCCTCAAACCTTCGAAGTACTCATGTGAGGAGTACCACACTTTTCGTATTTTTCCTCAACAAACTTTTCAAGAATACCACACGTATAGCAAGTCAACTTCGAGGATATCGACAGGTGGGCCATACGGTTAAACTATCACCACTTGGGGCATGCATCGAGGTGGTATATAATTAAGATCCTACGGATTTCGGATGTGTGATTCCGCCTTATCTCCTGTTCCTCGTTTGGTTGTGGACTTGGGGCAGAATCACCCAACTAACAATCTAACCAATCTTAAGTATATACGACTCGAATACACTAAGTGATGATAGAGGAACCAGGTATAAGAACCTACCACGACTTTAGGACGCAGTTTCCGGGAGTACGGATGGACTCGACACCATTAAAATAATCATTAATAGATTAACCAAAACCGCACGCCTCCTATGAGTAAAAGAGACAAACGAAATGGAGAAACTGACAAGGACTTACATTAAGGAAAATTGTACGACTACACGGAGTACCGATATCCATTATCCCTGATAGGGATAGTAGATTTACATCACAGTTCTGACAGTCGCTACACAAACCTACTGGGACTAGATTTGGACATATGTACAGCCTACCACCCACAGACCGACGGACAGAGACCAGGGACCATTCAAACATAGGAAGACATGCTAAGAGCCCGAGTGATAACATTCGGTAAGACTTAGAATACTCATTTACCACTTAGTGAGTTCTCATACAAAATAGTTATCACACTAGCATCAAGGTTGCTCCGTTCGAAGCCCTCTACGGCCGTAAGTGCAGATCACCTTTGTACTGGGCTAAGGTGGGCGACACGCAACTAGTTAAGGGGCAAGTTCCTAACAGCACTCTCACCGGCCTTGAGATCATAAGGTAAACGACAGAAAGAATCGTCCAAATTTGAGAACGACTGAAGATTTCTCAGACCGACAAAAGAGTTATACGGATAAAAGAAGGAAGCTCTTGGAATTCCAAGTTGGGAATCGAGTACTGCTGAAAGTATCGCCCTAGAAATGAGTGATACATTTTGGAAAGCATGGGAAACTTAATCCAAGGTATATCAGGCCATTCAAAATCCTTGCCAGGATTGGTCCGGTAGCATACAAGCTTCAATTACCGCGGGAACTTAACAACGTTCATCCTACCTTTCATGTGTCTAATTTGAAGAAATTCTTGTCCAATGAAACCCTTCTCATTCCACTTGTCGAAGTTGAGATCAACGAGAACCTCCACTTCGTAGAGGAACCTGTTGAAATCATGGATCGAGAGGTCAAAATGACAAAGCAAAGCCGCATACCCATTGTAAAGGTCCACTGGAACGCCAAGAGAGGACCCGAATTTACTTAGGGAACACGAGGACCAATCGAAGCAAAAGTACCCACATCTATTCCCCAAACCCTTGAAGTCCCACTCAAAATGCGAATTTCGGGATGAAATTCCTTCTAACGGGGGGATAATGTGACAACCGTCAAATTCAAGTCAAAGTCAAAGTCAGCAAGTCAAAGTCAAAGTCAACAAGTCAAACCGGTCAACTCAACTAGTACTTTTATTATAGAAGTTATTCTATGTGTGTAAATGTAAAATTATGTATCATGAATGCAAGTGTCTCGGAGATTTTATGTGTTTAGCAATGTAAAACCCTAAGAAGGGAGTTAAATGCATCAAAACATGACTATGGACCCTTTTGGGGACTTAAATTAATCATAAACAAAGCAGAACGGGGTTCACGAACCTTGTATTGCGAGTGTATACACTAATATTGACTAAAACTAAATCTCCCTCAAATCTCTCCCAAATCTCTCTCAAAATCTCTCTCAACTTTTTATAGTCATCCGGGTCATCCCGACCCTTAACTTGGTCAAAAACCATTTGAATCGGGGAGTTAACTTGAAAAACAACCATTTGGGACCGAAACCCTTCTTAAGGACCGAACCCTCTTAGAGGCGAACCTCTTAGAGCCGAACCCTGCTAAGACCGAAACACCTCATTTGGACCGAAGCTACCATAGACCGAAGCCGAACTGCATAGAACCAAAGGTCCCCTTCAGAACCGAACTTCGGAGGACCGAAGCCAGTCTCAGACCGAAACTCATAAACAACCGAAATGAACCGAGCCTTCGGTCCATTTCGCTTCCTTCTCATCTTCGGACCGAACCCTCCCCCTCTCGGTTCTTAAGGACCGAACCTCGTAGCTTCGCCCCTATTTCCCAGTTTTCGACTACTTTCGCCTCCTAAGCCCGTTTTTGACGATTTTGACGGGGATTTTTCACCAAATTCATATTTTTAGTATTTTAAACTCCCTAAACTCATATTTTAATCACATCCTAAGGATTTATTAAATATAAATCATTATTTTACATTAAAGAAGATAACTTAGGATATTTTATGTTACAAGTGGGTCAAGTGTGTCCACTTGCACCTATGTGTCACTTTCTCATTGGTCCAACCTTAACCACATCACACACATCAATGTAAACATCCCTTCACTCTAGCCACTTGCTCCAGCAATCCTTCATATAAAGAAATACTTGGGGATTTCCTTGATCATTTTCTTCACCATCAAACACTTACACACTTCTTAACCATCGAGAGAGCCTCTTTTTCTCTCAACTTCCAGCCACACTTTTGAAGTGTTATTTAGTTATTTATTCACTTATTGGTAAGTATTTCCCTCTAACTCAAGTGCTATTACATATTTTCATAACACTCTTGAATCATCTACACACATATTAATACGAAATCGTTCATAGGATCATCCAAAAACTTCGTGTGTTCATCAAGTGTTCTTGACTTGAAACTCATCGTCTTCAACCTTCCATCCTTCAAGAAATCACATAATGTGAGTTCATACCCCTACATTTTCCGGTTTTCTTTAGTTTTCAAGGGGGGAATACAAGTTAAAACACCAAAAACTTAACTAAACTCAAACATCATCTTTCAACGGAAAAGTTGAGTTCTATTCACAGACTGTTTTGACCATCTTAAACTTAATATCTTTCAAAACTGTTTAATATGAAAATAATTCAGGTTTATACCTTTAAAATGACTACTTGCACATCTCCATACGATTTTTCTACAATTGATGGCGATTTTTTACAAAACAGCCTATCATTTCAGAAACCACTTCGGACCAGTCTGTGAAGTTGGACCTTTTTACACAAGTTAAAGGTCACTAAAAATCATGATAAAAATTATGAATAAAATAGACACATTTTCTAGACCCTTAGAGTTTATGGATCTAAATTTCGACCTCTGACGATTTTTTTATAAATTTTTCCAATAGCAGGAACAGAAAAGTTAAAAACTATAAATAGTTAACAATCCTATTTACAACTTGTAACTTGTTGAGCAAGGTGAGTAGTATTGTTTTTATACATGTGCTGATAGTACATATTATTTACCTTAGTTTAAAGGTATGAATCATATACAAAGAAGTACTACCACTACAAATAATTATAATAAATTATAATAAGTAAAGTTAAGTCTATTATACACCACAAACGAACATGCTAAACTATAATAGGTATAGTTAGGTTTCATATACAATACAAACATTATGATAAACTATAATAGGTATAGTTTATGTTTCATTTACATTTCGAACTCATTACAAAAGGTTTTCATATAAACGGGGTACGAATACAAAGTACCGGGTTTATACAAAAGGGGTACATTACAAAGTACCGGGTTTTCATATAAACGGGGTACGAATACAAAGTACCGGGTTTTTATATAAACGGGGTACGAATACAAAGTACCGGGTTTATACAAAAGGGGTACATTACAAAGTACCGGGTTTATACAAAAGGGGTGCATTACAAAGTACTGGGTTTACACAAATGGCTTTTATGGTATTAAAACTACTTATACTATTTTAAGTATGGGAATTTACTTACAAAATGGAGTCTTAATACATTAAAGGCTACAAGCCATCCTTTTTAAAAACACAGAATTCACCAGGTTAAACGTCATCATTGGCAAAGTGAGGACATCTTCAAACTAGTTTTCTTAATAGCAAAACTACACATTTGTAAACTAAGTATGGTATTTATACTTACATATTTCGGCCTTGGTTCAATTAAGGCTATAACACACTTTACGAAAAATATAGGATTTTCTGGAAACATTAGAGACTTAAGAACCACACAAAAAGGGGTTTTATGCACATACAAAACTACATATGCTATTTTAAGTATGGAGATTTACTTACGAAAATAGTGCCTTGGTAAATACGTAGTGGATCCGTTCGATCTAAAAACTTTACTAACATGTACACACCAAGAAATCGCACCAGGAACATATTTTGTTTACTAGTCTTTCGAATTTTGAAACGTTCTTTAAAAACATGAGAAACACAGATATATTTTGGTCTTAAGACTCAAAGGAAACATTCCATTTTTCCAAAGAACAAAAGGACGTACCCAATTTACAACAAAAATGCTTATGAACTCACCAACTTTAATGCTGATACTCTTTCAAACTACTTGTATTCTCAGGAAGTTAGTAAGTCAAGTATGCATTCAAGTTGCGAGAAGACAGAGCATCATAGCACCAAGTCTTAATTTGCTGTTTACTTTTGGAAGTTAAACCTATGTAAATCAATTACAATGTAAACTATATGTTATAAATGAAATGGTTGTTGTTGCTTTGATTACTATTGTACAATTGTTGTGATACTGTGCATGACGTCCTCCGCCCCCGAACGTTTCCGCCGTTCCGGTTTGGGGGTGTGACATTAACCAAGGAACCGAGAGATCATGTTAGATCTAGGCATATCGACAGAAAGTACTACTTCATAAGACATCAAGTAGAAGAAGGACACCTCGTGGTGAAGAGGATATCGTCAGAGGACAACCCAGCAGATCCCCTTACGAAGGCACTGACTAGGATTAAGCACTTGCAACATGCAAGGGGCATTGGGCTAACGGACGATATTAGTTTTAGTGTTTAGATACATAGAAACTTGTAATAGCTAAATTGTAATTGACATTTGATGATTAAATTAAAGGAGTTTTATTTATAAGTAAACTTACTGTCTTGTGTCAATTATTTACTATTGTTTCACTTTGCATGTTTTGACTTCCAGAATAATAAGATTATTCAAACCATCCACAGTCGATCATACTTTGGAAGTAGGTTATAAGGCTAGACTGTCATGAGTTGGGTTGTATATTGTCTAAGGCGTTAGACATAGCAAAAGTTTGCTACACCATTCATGAGTACTCCTGAAATAAGATTTGAGTATTGGATTCGACCCGCGCTCACCTGAATTACTTCATGGAATTTATCACGAGTAATTGTGAGACGATAATATCATATAATCTTCAAACCAAGATATATGAGTTGTTGACTACGAGTTGGTTGTGCATTGATGGCATGAAAACGCAGCAGTAGCTTGATGTTATAAAACGTGTCGTTGTGCATGATTTGATGAGTAGTTAGTACAAGCATATAATGTCGAAGTTTAACTGTTCCTTTTATCCGAAGAGGATTAAAAGTGATATCTTGGGCCCCTCGATGATTCTGTTTTGACTATGTGTCGGGCCCGGTCAGAACAAAATTGATGTGTTCAGTTATGTTCTATGTCAGACGAATCGGAAATCGGGAAAAAAATTGCAGGACAATAAGTATGACTATGTTCCATGTATTTGTCTGCATAGATATATTGAGAACAGAGGAATATATGATCCCTTATCTAAAGGACGCGTCACTGACTGGGTCAGAGTTCGACAACGGCTTTTGAGAGTTACGATTGCTAATCGGATTTTGAAGTTGCATTAGCAGTTATAGTTATTAGACTTATCCAAGTGGGAGACTGTTGGATTAGGTGTCTAAGCCCATAACTATAATCGGGATGTACTTGACCCGATAGTAGCATGGTCCTTTTGGGTTGCTTTCACCAGTGCAATTTGATAGGATGGACTTTTGAGAATAAGGTTATTTATGATTTATTAATATATTATAAGTATAATATATTAATTGAGAAATCATATTATTTAATTAGTATTGATCAAGAATTAATTTGGAACTAATTTTGTGATCAAAAGAGACTAATTAAATATATGGGGATTGATTATTTTAAATCAATGATTCTTATAGTGTGGGCTAATGATCCATGGTTATTTAGGATGGGCTAAATCAATGAGATAGTCTATGGATAGTCCATGCAGGTTTAACCCATGGAGCCTAAGTAATATGAAAGGTCATGGTTCATTAGAGTTTACATGGATGTAACCCTAGCATTTGTCACACTATAAAAGCACACCCCTAGAGCCAAAATCGGTTGCTCCATTCATTCTAAAAGAGTGATATTGATTTTGTGCTAAGTAACTTATTCTCTCAAGCCTTCTCTTGCATTTGGTGTTTGTGACACATTAGAGGCATCACACTTGAGGTGCTCAAGCTTTCAAAGGTCAAGAAGTACACCCTACATATAAGAGGTAATCATCTAAACTAGGTTTTATGTTATATAGCTTCAATTGTATGCTAGTTAGGGTGTACGCTTTGGAAAATTGAAAAATGCATGTATAATTAGAGAAAACATGGATCCAAAGCATCTAGGGTTGTATATGCACCATAGGAGTGTTATAGTGCTCAAAACCCAACATTATCAATGCACAACCAACTCGTAAACAACAACTCATATATCTCCGTTTCAAGCATATAAGATATTATTGTCTCAAAATTACCCGTGATAAAATCCATGAAGTAATTCTCTGAGTGTGGGTTTATCCAATACTCAAAATCCTCATTTCCAAGTACTCATGAACATTGCAACAAAACCATTGCTATGTTTAAACCCTTAGACAATCTACAATCCAATTTATGGCAGTCTTAATTCGCTACTTACTTCCAAAAGTACGAGCGACTGTGGATGTTTGAATAATCCAATTATTCGGAAGTAAAACATGCGGAGTGAAACACAATAATAACTTAATTAACTATGGTCTCAAAACTATTGAATATAAAAAACTCTTATTATTTAATCACCATATTAATTAGACTTTACTCATTGTATAATGTTTCGATTAATCAACTAAATACTTGAATTAAACATTAGTCATGCCATGTTATAAACATGCATACTATGTCTCTCTATGGTCCTTCCTTTGTGAACAGATCGATTGGACACTATTCCAATGATGCTTATTTCACAATTCCAATTTCTTGTCACTACTAGGATACATTAGAGTTCAACCTTTCATGCAATGATCTTCTGTAATGTCGAGTCTTCAAAGTCACAGAGACTTAGCCAGCAATGTTATAGAATATTCCATTGGAATTTTGTTACTTAAAACAATTCCATGGTAACGAAGTCTCAAATTCAAGATACACTCCTTGAACACCATCCTTGCATTAAAGTCTCTAACTCCATGTAGATTTCAACTCACATTATGGAAACATTTCCATATTCCCATATGACTATCAATTCTGAACAAGAGTCACATCCAACCAGAATTATGTCAATACGGTCCGTCCAAATTAATACTATACTTCCAACAGTCCACAAACAACCAATCTTCAGTAAACCTCATAGTATCCTTGACAGTTGTTTAACAAATTTAGTCACACCATGTTCCAATCTTTTTTCCTTCTCAATACGTAAGGCATTTGGAAAAATCAGAACAAGTGAATATTATAGCATATGTAACCGATCCTATATCCGAAGCATACGGGACTCGAACACATAATAGAGACATGATGTATGATCAGTCTCTTGCTATAATATTTCCATATATCGAATTTCCTATGTTGAATTATTTCAACATAGTATTCATATACGTCCAGGACTAAGTTCTATTAAACCCTTCAATCTAAACTTTTAGATTTGAAACGAAGTATCAATGCCCTCTCCCTTAAATCCTTTCTATAGCGAAACAATTTTCAAACTTAGCAATTTGAAAATTTGAAATCTTTGTTTCCTATAATTGGTATTGCCAACTTACAACACTTAGCATAACAATTATGCTCCCACTAGCATAACAATTATGCTCCCACTAGCTTTGACATGTACCTAGAAATCAACTGGACTTCTAGAAAACCAATACTTTTTGACATTCTTACTAAAGTACAGATTTTTGATATGTGATGTTTTGATAAGTCTTCAAATAGACTTCTCAAGATTATACACCTTTCATTATATAACATATATGTGTGTGTGTGTGTGTGTGTTTAAACCCTTTAAGAACTTATAGCCATATGTCCTGAACGTTCAAACAGTTCCTTGCCGTTTCTCACAATTCGAACTATGAAAAGGGATGTCGTAATCATATTGCGAATTTGAGAATGCAATTAACACAAATACTAACCATAGTGACATTTATCAAATCTTTAAAATCTACTAGCAAAAGTGTTTCCTCATAATCATTTTCATGAATTAGAGTGAAACCTTTTGCAACCTAGATTTTGTGGTGTATGTGTTCCCATCCATGTGAATCTATCAATTCTAACCTTCAATCATAAGACAAGGTTTATGACGAAACCAAATTCAAATTTAGCTTTCATGGACTGAACTTTGCTTATTCTTTATTTCTTGCCATCTGGTAGCCCAAGGGCCTACCAATGCTTCCAAGTTGTTAAGCAGTTCACTCATATTGATCAATGTACTTTCACTGACTAACGTGCTCTGCCTTTTGCAGTCAAAATGAGAACCATAGAACTCATAAGAGTTGTCAACTCAACTGGAAGGTACATAGAAACAAGAATGTGTCAACTTAACACGATAGGTTATCAACCTCAGATCGTGCGCTAGTGACAACTAAAAGGTTTGTTCTTGTTTGAGTCCTGAAACTCTTCAAGATCAATAAGACTCTCACTGACTTCTTGACATATAAGTTTTTTTCTTTTAAGGAACATTCCTCGACAAGCAAAAACAAATATTCAAAAGTTAGTGTGGATTCTTGTCAAGAAAACACTTCATTGAATTGGTCTTAGTTATGACATTGGACACTGATTTCCGACACAATCCGCATAAGTTATATACACACTGGATCATGATACATCGTGGCACCATCAACCATTGGAACGATCACCACGATCCTCAACATTCCTTGCCTTTCCACTCTAACCAAAGAGTCAAGTACAACTCAATCCAATATCGTACTATATCTAAATGAATCTATATCCTTCCAGAAGCATCCATATCTAGTCTAAAATGATACTATTATCGAATCCAATTATCTTACAATCAACCATTGATGTCATCATTCTTGTCAACAACTGAAACAAGGTTCCCAACCTTGGATAATCTAAACATATTTTCGAATATGCCCAACTAACTCGAAAAAAACTCATGAAATTACCCATGATAATGCTGACTAAACCTAGGTTGGATCAACCCAGTCTACCATTCCTGTCGACGCGACATCCTAAAGTTGAACTTACACACACAGGTCGCACATGAAGAATTGTCCAAGTTTTTCCCCGACATCTGAACCTTCAATAAGTCTTGATAAAGACCTTCGAACAACCTCAATTAAAGATGAACAATTTAACATCCATAATCTATCTTGAAGGTTGTCTTTTCAACACCCTTTTTCTCAATCCCTCAATCGGTGACAACCTCATGTTCATGAATGGCATTCACTTATTAGATATCAATTATGTAGCTATCAATAGATTTCCAAAAATGCCCTTGTACGTACAAACACCATGGATTCATCCAATAATCAATGACTTAGTATTTTGTACCCAAATCATTCTAATAGCATCTACTCATGGCTATGAACTTCATTTTCTCAAAAATTATACCATAATGCATAAAATCCATTGAAGTAATATTTTCCCAAAACCACCTAGAATCATGTGTATGCAACATTCTACCATCATGGATGTGTTTGAGCATCCCAATTGGATTCATATTCATCAAACATCATCTAGGTCATAGGATACAATCAAATTTCATCATCAACAAAAATATCCCCAAATTAGATTTCCAGGGTTCATGGAGCTTTTTACCCAAATATGGTGAATAAGTTGTCTAAGCCAGTAACTAAATTGATGTATTCTTGTAATTAGAAGCAAAGTCCTTTTTGGGTTGCCCTCATAATTAGAACTTGATTAGAATGACATTTATAGAAAGATGATGATTTATTAGATTATTATATGATTAATAAACTAATTAGAAATTATGAGGAAATGATTTGTTAATATATTATGTGAATAATATATTAATTGGAAACATGAAAATTGATTTGTTAATTTATTATGATTAATTAATTAATATGAAATCAATTAGAATTAATTAATTATTAATCATAATAAATTTGGAATTAATTCGGGATTAATTGGAATTATTTAAAGGTCCAAGGATTGAATTGTAATTGTTCATAATTGAGCAAGAAATGAAGATTGTACAACCCATATAGGTGGTGAACGAAATTACGATGATTTCTAAGGTTTACAGAAGCCTCCTAGTTGTAAATAAGGAAAGAAATTGAATTGGGATTAAATTTATTATTTAATAATTCAAACTGTGATTTGTCCCTAAGTTACCTAAACTATAAATAGGACCCTGTGGGACCTCAAATTTGTAACATTCACGTTTCTCGCTAAGCATTATTGTGATGATGTAATAGTTAGGTCAACAATTTGTAACCTATTTTATGTAATGAAGAAGAGTTATTTGAGTGTTATGTGATTTATGTGCGATATACGTGCTTATAACGATATAATAAAATAGGAACGAAAACGCGTCTAAATGAGAATAGATTGATCGATTTTTAGCCGACACAACCTAAATGAGAATAGAAGATCTCGTTAATAGGAGCTCAACGATATAAAGACAGTTGAAAATAGACGTTGGATGTCAAAGTTATGAATTTTTAACGGACCTTAACCGTCTAAGCCTGTTAAAATATAACTTTAAAAATAAAGTCAAAATTAGCCGACAGAGTCTAAACGAAAGTTGTAGATCACGTCGATACCTACACGTGGATATAAAGAATGTCAAAACGAAGCTCGTATGTGAAAGTTACGGATTTTAGAAGATAATTAATGTTTGGATTAAACCTCTGAGTGACACGTCGCAAGATCTGGCCCACAACTTCTTCCCCAAGGGTTGGAACGAGATCGCGACACCTAGACGGAGTATGCCCAACATAGCTCGAAGTACGCCCAATGAAGTGCTGGAGTACGCCCAGCGCATGTACACTCCTCCAGCCTATAAAAAGAAGGCGTATTTCACTCATTTCTCCACACCTCATCAACCATTTATCTCCCAAACACCCCAAAGTCTCTAAACCTTTCCCTAGCACCTCCTAGGTGTTAGTAGCAAAGCCCGGAGTGCCAGAAGGCCCCGAGAGGAAGAGATTTCAGCTCAGAAGTCCTGCCGCGCAGAGCCCGGTTCCTCGCTAAAACCCCCCTGTTACGTCGAACGGAAAAGACAGTTGCTAGAAGCGAAGCGCTGCCCGAATTTCGAGTCATCACTTTAACAAGTGAGTGCATAGTTACTTTCATCTTACACATAGATATGAAATACTTAATATAAATTACATGCTATATGTGCCTATTATCTGTGTTCCTGATATCTATGTTGGATGAACGATTTATACATGTTTTACTTGATTTAAATTGTATATGTATTTTATACCTATAATTATGTTGGGTAAAGATGGGTAGATGATATATATGATGAAAGATGAAATAAATGATGAGAGGCCTTGATATTAAAGCTAATCCAGTCATCTAGAGGAGTATAGATGATGACCACAGACTATTCTAAACAGTCCAGTGGAACGCTAGCAGGCTCGCAACCTGTAGGTGTTTGTGAACGACATGTTCACCAGGTGTACTCCATCCCCCTCATGGTTGCCTTACTGACATATATTGATGAGGATTAACCTAAGCATTATTGTCAATCCCGAAGATAATCCTTAGGCTAGGTCCCTTAAATTAGATGCTTTAGGGACAGAAAGTGAGGATAACGGGAACAGGTAATCGGGTTGTATGATTTGATAAAAATTAAAGAACTTAATTCTTGTGGGTTGAAAACCCTATGTGCTCACCAGGCTCCCTAGCCTGACCCACTCAGTTTCTTGTATTACAGGTAGTGGCACAAGAGTACAAGTGTGATGATCAGATGATAGATTGATGGATTATAGGTCAGTAGAATAATAGATGTTTGTAAGTCCTATGTTATTTCTGTTTATGCTTATGTACTGTATTGACGATGACATCCCAATGTTTTTAATATAATTAAAATACATTTCTTCGGAAATGCTTAATAATATCTTTATCATATTTTTGGGAACAAATTCCGCAATTTTATTCTTCAAAAAAGATACTCTGATTTTTAAATAAAGCATAAACAAATCGGTCTTTTCTAGCCGTGAAATTGGGGATGTCACAAAATTCGTGCATACTCTTCCAAGAAGGATACTTCGGCCAAAATTCTCCTCTCTTCTCTCTCATCTCTTCTCTTGTGTTCTAGTTCTAGGGTTTGGGTGTGAGCCATTAGAGACATCATCCTTTTGGTGCAAAACTTTCCAAGACCTACACTACAAGAGGATTGGAGTGATTTGTTTACTACAACAAATCAAGAGGTATGTAAATCTACACTTGATAATTTCGAATTACACTAGAGTTATACTAGGTTTAGTTGTTCATTGTATGTTGCTATCAAGGTGTATGACATAGATCTTTTCTAGGATGCATGTACCCTATTAAGTGTTAATTGTTTTCCACATTGTACAATTTTGTTTTCTATAAATCTCATCAGTGGTATCAGAGCCTAGGCTTTTCAAACATTGATTGCACATTAGATGAATCGAACTGAATTTTTTTTTTCAAAATATTGATCTCACGACGTGAGATTTAGTGCTCACGATATGAGCACAACTTTTTCCAGATTTTTAGTAATTATCTTCCTAATCTGATTTATGGTGTTATTTTTGGCAATTATCCAGTATTGATTCTGTTAGATTCCAAATTTTGAATGTCTTGTGTGATAATCCTTAAAACCCTAAATATTAGGAGATATCCTTATTTGATAATTTGTAATTAGTTATATTAAATTGAATTATCTCTTATGAATTTAATAATTAATTAACTAGTAATGTAATTAAAAGATAATTACAAATTCATAATATGTTTACATTGATTAATTAATTATATGATAATCAAGATATTTAATATTTAAACCTCATATTTTAAAAAGATTTAAAATACACCTTATACTATATATGATTAAAAGTTTAATATATTATACGTATAAGACAAGTCAACTGAATCATTAGTAGGCATCATTCACGAAGCCATACTTTAAGGGAGTATAAGGATAATGGCCTATAAAATGAATGTTGAATAGGTGTTCACCTTCACCCACCGCTCCCTTGTATGGTGGAGGGTCGTTATCTAAACGGGTTTGATAGGACATAACCTCTAAAAGTATGATACTACAAAGTAACTAAACCTTTTAAAAATCTCACTCTAGTTACTTTAGGAAAAATGTGAAATTATATGCTAATTCATGAAAACGCACATCGTTTCCTTATGAGTCGTTAGTGGAGCGTATGTGGTTAACCGACACACTAATTTGGGAGTATAAAGGTGAAATGATGAAACAACCCGTGTTTATGATTGTCGATGGAGCGTGTGTGGTTAACCGACACATCAATGGGAGATCATAAATTGATCGATGGTGTTTAAGCGGATTTGCATGGTTATTCACATCTTAATTGTGATCCACGGCATCCCAAACACAATTGGTAAGAGCATAATCGAGATTAAACATGTCATTGATAAGATTCAATGAATCTCAAAGATCTAGGAGTTTCATGTGACTGAAATTGGTGGGATGACTCCACCTACCTAAAATAGATTCGAATTTGATTATGGCATCCCTCTTCAAAGGTCGAATCAAAAATATGGATCCTAGCCTTAATTTAAAATTTAAATTCTCTGTTCTCCCAAATTTTAGATGTCAAATCAAGACAATGATGGTCTTCCTTGTTCTTTTGGAAATGTTTTTCCTCGTTCTTCTAAAGATGATCTTCCACATTCTGATAAAGGTGAAAAAGTTTTCTCTTATATGGGGAATGGTGGAACTGGACATCATGCTTCTTCAATTCTTCCACCTCCTCATACTGTTACTCTCCCATCGTCAGGTTTTCCTCGAGTTGGAAGATATGAAATTACTCAAGCCTTATTAGTATGTAAACATGAAGATGGGAATTTTGTGTGTGTGTGCATGTTCTGAAAATGAAGTCGTACATTGACAAGTTGGAAAGGATTGGTGTTGTATTCCCAAAGGAGAAATCCATTGATTCGGTTCTTCTTTCGCTTCCTAAGTCATATGGTCAATTCGTTGAGAACTTTCAAATGAGGAACCTCGATGTGACCCTAATTGATCTGACCTATATGTTGATGTTTTCTGAAGCAGAAAAGCGTAAGAACACAACTAAATCAAAAATGCTTATAAGGTCTAATTCCAAGAATTCCATGGACATTGATGGAAAAAATGTTGATGAACTAGAAAAGGTTTCTCTTCCCAGTCGAAAGGGATTGGCCAAGATCAAATCATTTGATCGTATGGTAAATAGAAAGGCTCGTTCTGAGATCATTCCACATGTTGACCCCAATAAGTCCATATGTTTCTACTGTCAATTGAAGGGACATTAGGAAGCGAAGCTGCCCAAATTACCTAAGAGATCTTGAAGATGGTAAATTCAATTCGTGTAACTCTACTTTAGGTACATCCATTATCTAACTCCATAAGTTCTTATTCTTAGAATCTTAATACATGATGTGATTATGACATTTTGATGGTATTGTAGGATTTAAAAGAAAGAAGGAAGCTTAAGCTAAATATGATCGCGAAAAATGGACTTTGGTGACGTGGTTCGATGGTCAGAATTTTGAGCTAATACTAGGGAGTTAGGATAATTTAATAGATTGCTATTACACTTAGGAGATGTTTATAAATATAGTTTTTCATTTCATGCAATATAAGGTCAAGTTCCGATTTTCAATAAAAGTGAAGTTTTGGTTTACGTAGTTGCCTTATCTTATTTCCTTGCAATGGCATTAACAAAAGTGTTGGTTATGTTTCTAATAATATAAATATTAATAGTGGTTATTGACTCTTCAAGAACGACTTGTGGTATTGTCATAATTGACCAAGTGAAAATAAATTTCATCACCAATTAGACAGATACTTGGTGTTGTATAAGTCGAATTGTATTATATATGAGATTCTTGTTCATTGTAAAATTATGACTTAATTCATTATTCACACACTTATGTGAGGCAAGTGAAGGACTAATAGATCTAGTACATGTTAATATTGACTATTCAGATCCACCACAAGGGACGATAAAGCTATTTGTCATGATTTATTGATGTTTCAGTAAATATGATTATGTTTATAAGATTAAGTATAATTCTGATACTTTTGAAAATATTCAAAGAGTAACAGAACAATTAGAAGAATCTATTAGGCAGAAATATAAAAGATTTTCTAATCTAAAAAGAAAGGAGAGTGCTTTAGTATCATGTTTTATGATCATCTTAGTAATTGTGTAATTGTATCACAAATGATCCTCTAAGAACATCTTAATGCAATTGTATGACTAAGAAGAGGAATCAAACATTGTTGGAAATGGTTCGATCATAATATGAGTCATACTTTGTTCCAATCAAGTTTTAGAGTCATGCACTAGTAACTATATATCATATCTTGATACTCTTATTTCAAACTAAGAAGGTTGAAAACACCTTGAAATCTGTGGAGTAAAATGTTCTCTTACTCTAGGATATATAAAATTGGAGTTTTGATGTTTTTCTATAATCGAGAAATAAAGATAAACTGAGACCTATTCTATGAAGTGTCTTTCTTGTTGAGAATCCAGACAAACTTTTAAATATTTATTTTATCTCGTCAAGGAATGTTCCTTGAGAGAAAAACTCATATGTCAATACGTCAGTGGGAATCATATTTGTATTGAGAGTTTCAAGAGTCAATCGACAATAAACCTCTTAGTTATCACTAGCACACGACCTGGGGATGATGACTTGTCGTGTTTGATTGACACATTCTTATTTATATACACTTCTAGTTAAGTTGACAATGCTTATGCGTTATATGTTTTCATTTGACAGTAAAAGCAAAAGCGCATTGGTCAGTGAAAGTACATTGGTCAATTTGGGTGAGCTACTTACAACATGGAAGAAGTGGTAAGCCCTTGAGCTGCCAGAAGGCAAGAAATTATAAATAAAATAATGAAGTTCAGTCCATGAAGGAAAATTGATTTTGACTTTGGTTTTTGCTAAACCTTGTCATATGATTATAGGATGGAAATGATAGATCCACGTGGATGGGAACATATTCACCTTTAAATCTAGGAGGCAAAAGGTTTCGCTCTAATTCATGAAAATGATTATGAGGAAATACTTTTACTGATAGATTTTAAAGATCTGATAAAGATCAATATGGATATTGGTTGTATTAGTTGCATTCTAAAATTCAAAATATGATTACGACATCCCTCTTCATATTTTGAATTGTGAGGACTCATAATGAATTGTTTAGACCTCCAGGAGATATGTTTATCACGTCCTGAAAGAGTTTGAACACATACACAATCCAGATAAACTGCATAATCTTAAGAAGCCTAATTAGAGGTTTAACGAAGCATCATGAAATAGGAATCTGCACTTCCATGAGAAAGTCAAATGGTATTGATTTCTAGAAGTCCAGTTGATTGCTGAGTATGTGTCAAAGCTATTGGGAGCGTAATTGTTATGTTGGTTTTTCATGTTGACAATACTATCCATAGGGAATAATGTCTCTAATTTGCAAGTTGCAAAAGTTGGGAACTGTTTCACTATAAGTGGACTAGGGAGAGGGGATTCATACTTCATTACGAATCTAAAGGTTTAGATTGTATAGTTCAACTTAGTCAAAGGCATGTATGAATAGCATGTTGAAATGTTTCAACATTGGAGATTCTATATATGGAAATATTATAGCAAGAAGTTGAACAAATATTGGACCCTTGTAATTATAAGTCGAGTCTCATATGCTTCAGATTTAGGATCGATTTCATACGCTATAATATTCGATTATTCTCTTTTTCAAATGCCTTTGGCATTATGCGAAAGGGACTAGAATTTCATGGCACTGAAGTTGTCAAACAACCGTCAAGAACATTTTAAGGTTTTACCAAAGAATTGGTTGCTTGTGGACAGTTGAAAGTATGTTATTAATAGGACGGATCATAATGGCTAAGTATGTGGAGAGGTGCTTGACTTGTAGAAAAGTCAAGGCCGAGCATCAGCGACCTCACTGCAAGATGGAGCCGTTGGGTGTTCCTGTTTGGAAATAGGAAAATATTACGAGGCATTTTATCACGACGCTACCACAGACTGTACGTGGGGTGGATTTGATTTGGGTCATCGTGGATCCATTGACCAAGAGTGCACATTTTATCCCTATTCAGAAGAGCATTTCCCGGAGAAGTTAGCAGATGTCTATATCCGGGAAGTTGTAGCATGGTATGTGGTTTCAGTCTTGGTGGTTTCGGATCGGGATGTTCGGTTTACTTCCAGGTTTCGGAAGAGGTTCCATGAAGAGTGGGGTACTCGATTGCACTTCAGCACAACTTTTCTTCCGCAAACCGATGGTCAGAATGAGAGGACTATCCAAACCTTGGAGGATATGCTACGGGAATGTGTGCTAGATTTTGGTGGTAGTTGGGACACATATCTTCCAATGACAGAGTTTTCTTACAACAATATCTACCACGCCAATATTGATCGACCTCATTTTGAGTTATGGGTAGCACGGAGGTGGTGCTCCGGACTATTGAGTTGATCCAGCAGGTGTGCGGGAGATTGCATACCACACAGAGCCGAAAGAAGAGTTATGCTTATAGACGCCTTTCAGATTTGTAATTCTAGGTTGGGGATATGGTACTTTGGAAGGTGTCATCCTATTTAGGAAGCAGGGAAAGATAGGCCACACACATATATATATATATATATATATATATATATATATATATATATATATATATATATATATATATATATATATATATATATGTATATATATCGATCCTTTCATGGTTATTGTCCGGGTGGGTAGGGTTGTTTAGCATCTGGAGCTACCTGAGGAGCTTAGTCAAATTCACAACACTTTTCACATCTCTCAATTGCAGAAGTGTTTGGTTGATGATTCGGCAGTGGTTCCTTTGGAGGATATTCAGGTGGATGAGCGCCTAAATTACATAGAGATACCGGTTTCAATCCTAGACAAGAAGATGAAGACTTTACAAAACAAGGTTGTGGGTTTGCGAAACAAGGTTGTGGGTCTAGTGAAGGTGCAATGGCAGCACCGAAAGGGTTCAGAATGGACATGGGAGCCTAAGGAGGAAATGAGAGAGCACTATCCAGAGTTGTTTTTGGAGGCGGTCTTCAAGGAAGAAGTCCGATTCAAGTAGGGGTAATTGTAATGCCCTGTTTTGAAGTAATTCCTTAAAATTCTAAGTGTTTATTTCTTTTTCTTAGTGGCCTATTACGTAGGGCGTAATTAAGGTACGCGGGGTGTAATTAAGGTACGAAGGACGTACCTTGTCGAGCTTGGACATGAGGTTTTCCCCCTAGTACGTTGGGCGTACCTATGATATGTAGGGCATACTCGAGTGAGGTACAAACCCTAAAACTTAGGGTTTAGACCTTATTTAAGGACCTCATAACCTCAAGACCTCTTCTATCATCAGCCTCCTTCGTCCCTCAGCAGTTCCCATGAAACCCTGGCCCCTATTTAGTGAGTATTGAGCCTTTTGTGTGTTTTGGTGTGTTTTTGGTATATCTTGAAGAAAGAAGAACCCTTTGGAGAAGCACTTGTTGATTTGAAGCTTGTGGATCCAAAATATATTCACCTTGATCATCCTTTTGGTGGTATAAAGTCTCAACCTTATTGATTCTTCTCTTAGATCTAGTTAGTTAGGGTTTTTGGCATATTTTAGTCCCTTGAGTTGATTCGTGTGAGTATAAGCTACTACAGAAGCTTAGGATAGTAGATCTTGATGTTTTGAGGTCCTTAATGCATAAAAATGGCATCTTGATGGCTTTAACTGAACCATGCAAGAGTTGATGTTCATATTATGGAGTTAGAAGGTTAGAAATTAGTTTTGGGCCTCTTTGATCCATGAAAAGGCATCAAGTTGATGACTTTATCATTTAAAACGTTTACCAAGAGCAAGATTTGTGATTTGGACATTTAGACTTAAGGAATTAAGTGCTTAATGTGATTTTTGGCCATCACGGGAGTACGTGGGGCATAAATATGAGTAAGCCCAACGTACTGTGTTCTTACCCATTTTCCCCCTTGTTGTTAGAGCTTGTACGCGGAGCATAGTAGGGTGGTACGCTTAGCTTACTCACCGAAGGACCGTTGGGTCATTATTTGGGTTGTGGGCTTAGTTTGGGCCATTTTGCGCCTTGGGGTGAGTTTGGGCCATTTTGGGCCTTAGGGGTTAGTTTAGGCCTTTTGGTCCTTGTGGTTGGTTTGGGCCATTATGGACTATGGCTTGTTGGGCCTAGGGAGGAAGGCTAAAAGTGTTTTTTACCCCTTGTGAGAGAGATTATGAGTTTGGACTTTTAGTTGTGGTTTATTACCCTAAATAGTGATTAGCGTTGGTTTGAATGTGTTCAGTGTGAAGAGATGTTGTATCAGCAGCTTGCGTATGATTGCTTATCATTAGATTGAGGTGAATCTTCTCACAGTGTTTTGGCGGGTCGAAGGCACTAATGTCAGCCCATTGATTATTGTTATTAGAATGCTAGTTGTCTGTGTGACTCTTGCATGTATTGTATATGTTTATATATATACTGGGCGGGGCCTGATGCCAGGCGAGGCCTGATGAGTGTGTTGGGCGGGGCCCATCGCATGTTACAGACATGTATATACTAGGGTGGGGTCCAATGTTGGGCGAGGCCCATTGTATGTATTGTATGTTGTATTTTGGGGAAAGTCACTAAGCTCTGTGCTTACGGGTTAAGTTTATGTTTTAGGTACTTCTAGCTCGAAGAGGAAGGGCCCGACCTAATCGCAGCCGATCTACCCATTTATGATTTTGGGATTGTACTCTGATAACTATTTTCACATTGGCATACCTTCTTATGGTTTATATGAATATTTGATGGATTTTTGTTGACTTAAAAATGAAAATTTTTATTCATGATTTTTGGGATGTTACAAGTTGGTATCAGAGCCTTGGGTTGAGGGATTCGTAAACACTCTCGGGTGTGTCTGAGTCCATAACTATAATTGGTAAGACTTGACCCGACCCGGCATGGTCCATTTGGGTTGCATGGCATCATGCATTTGGATAGACTATAATGAGAGAAATAACACTTAAGGTTGGTTAATATATTATAAGTTCTAATATATTAATAAGGTTATTTAATTAGTATTGATCAAGAATTAATTTGGAATTAATTAAGTGATCAAAAGGAGACTAATTAAATATATGGGTTGATTGTGTAAATCATTCATTCTTATATATGTGGGCTTGTGATCCAAGATTCCTTATGTTGGACTAAGTCCATGGGGTGACCCATGGATACTCCATGGAGGTTAAAATCCATGGAGCATAAGGAATGGGTAAAGTTATGAGTTACATGGTGTAACCCTAATAGCCACCATATAAAAGAATCTCATGGCTCAAGAAATCGTGCACTAATGGGTGAGTGTGAGGGCTAGACGATTTCAAGGAGTGTTCAAGTTTCTCTCAAGTTATTCCAAGTGTATTTGGTGTTGTGTGAACCATTTGAGGTGTCACACTTGGGGCACTAGGCACTCAAGCTTCATGAAGACATTCTACATCAAAGAGGTATGTATTCTATCTTGTTATATTTATTATTTTGTATGCTAGATTAGGATAATACCTTGGATGTTCATAATTGTATGTATAATAGAGAAAACATAGATCCAAGGTATTTAGGGTTGCATGTACACTTAGGAGTGTTAGAATGCTCATAACCCAACAGTAGTATCAGAGCCTAGGCTTGTTGTCTTGTTATACTTGCAAAAGTAGCTGAAAAATCGAGTTGGATGCATATATTCGATTGTTTTGGCTGGAATTGGACTAGGAACATTACCCTAAGATGTTTTTGGACTTATAAACTTGTTTTTGATGTGGTAATGTTCATGCTAATCCAATTTCTAAGATAATTGTCATAATTTCAAGATTTGTATTAGTTTGTATGTTCATGCTAATTTCTTGAAGATTGATGATTTGAATTATCTTGTTCTTATGAGGTTCTTAGATTAATAGAAAAGTTGTGTGAAATAGTTGTTTTCAATCCATTTTAATCTAAGAGTTGATTCCAAAGTGTGTTTTTGTAACTTGTCCTCAAGTTATATGAAAAGTCACATTTAAGAATCATAAAACTCATAAAAGTTGGCAAAGGTTACAAAATGAAGAGTCTAGTTCTAATTAAATGGTTTTATGACTCCATAACTTGTCCTCAAGTTATGGAGGTTCAAGAGTCTCTTCATTAAATTAAATTAATAAAAAGTGTAACCTTAATTAGTTCCATAAGTTACAATAAAAAAAAGTTATTTTTTTTATTAATTAGTTTAAAGTCTTCCATAACTTGTCCTCAAGTTATGGAACTTGAAGAGTCTTTTTTTTTTTTTTTTTTTTTTTTTTTTTTTTTTTTGGTTAAAACTACTTTAAACTCATAAATTATGGAATTAATTAGTTTTGAATAGTTTCAAAACTTGCCCTCAAGTTTTGGAATTTGAAAAGTTTTCACTTATGAATACTTTAATTCCAAGTTAGCCCTTAGAATTTTAAAAGTTAAAATTCAACCCTTATACTTTATAATATTATAAGTTAATAATATTTATATATATGTATAAGAGTAAAGTCAGTCTTACCGTTAGTAGGCCTCATTCATGAAGCCGGTCTATAAGGGGGGTATAAGGTTACTGCCTATAAAATGGCAGTTTAATGGGTGTCCACTCTCACCCACCGCTTCCTTGACTCGTGGAGGGTCGTTAGCCGAACGGGTAGGACAATGACTATAATTCTCCTTTCATTAAAAGTATTAATGATAAGTACTAAGTAACTAAACTCTTATTAATACCCAATCTTAGTTACTTAGGAAAATGTGAATTTGGTGCTAACCCATGAAATTACACTTTGCACTTTGCTTAAGTCGTTAGTGGAGCGTGTGTGGTTAACCGGCACACTAACCTGGACTTAACAAGGTAGGCAAAGGGTAACTTAATATTTATCATAGTATCGGTGGAGCGTGTGTGGTTAACCGGCACACTGATTAAGGGGTAAATATTAAGGGTACCAAGTATATTTGCATGGTTATTCACACCTTGTTTTGTGATCCTCGGCATCCCAGTCACAAAACCTGAAGGGCACACTCGAGATTGAAACATGCCTTTGAACAGTTCAATGAATCTCAAAGATCTAGGACTTTCAAATCCAATTAAAACCTAATAAATTATTTCGTTTTTCATGGTGGAAATTGGTGAATCGTCATTCACCTACCTTCAAATATTTTATAGCTTGGATTACGGCATCCCTCTTCTAAGTTATAAAATAGTTTGTTGGGTCCTAGTCTTAATATTTCATATTGGGTGTCATATTAAGGACTTTAAATCAACTATCTTGAATATCTCCCAAAAAGATGTCTGGTCTAGACATTTATGATCTTCCCAAATCTCTTGAAACAAGCTTTCCTAAATGAAGATGATGTCCCATGGATATCATACTTCTTTCACCTCCTCCAATTATTCTCCCTAACCCACAAGTTCCTAAAAAGTTTAAGGTCACTCAAGCCCTATTGGCAAGGCAAGGTCTAGGTGTGATCACATCTTGGAGATGTAGTCACATATTGACAAGCCGGGAGAGTTGGGTGTCAAAGTCTTGAGAAATTTGGTGGCACAACTACTTTCTAAGTCACATAGTGAGTTCTTTTGGGAATCCTATGAAACAGACTAAGACAAGACCCTTAATGATCTTATCTATTTGCTAAGATCAACTTCCTAAAACGCTATGGACATTGACAATGATGACATTGGATATCCAGTAAAGCTCTCTCTTCCCAATGGAAAGGGATCGGCCATAGTCAACTCGGTTGACCCAATGGTAAAGAGAGAGGCGAAGTCTGAGATAGTCCCATTATCAAGGGTCCATAGGTAACTATTGCCAAAGGAAGGGGCATTGGTTACGAAGCTGCCAAATTTACCTAAGGATGTTAAAGTCAATAAGTTTGGCTCTACTTCAGGTAAAGTCCATTGTCTAACTCTATTAAGTACATGCTGATTCTGATCGCGAAGATGGATTTCAATCGCATGGTTCGGTGATCAGAATTTTGGGCTAGTACTTAAGAGTTATGATATTTATATTGCTTAGGAATAGATAACAACAAGGTTTTCATATGGATTGTAAGGATAAGTTTTTCCGCAAAGTTTTAAAATAAAAGAAAAAGGTTTTGATTTTATTTATTTTAAGTATCCTTACAATGGCATTTGTGAAAAAGTTGTTGCTTATAAGATTCCATTGATAGCAATATTGGAAAAATGGATTTGATTCTTTCGGTTGTGGTAGTGTCTAATATTACCAAATAAGGAAAGATTCTCATCACCCAAGGTTCAATTGGACCGAAACTTGGAATCATGCAAGTTGTATAGTATGATGAATGAGAACTTTCAGCTTGGAAAATTAAGACTAATTCCTTATGTGAATAAGGAAAGGACTAAGGGATCGAGTACACATTCTTGTGCACTGGTCAAGTCCACCACAAAACATCAAGAAGACTATTCGTCATGATTTACTTAAGTTCAGTAAATATGGTTATACTTATAAGTTTAAGTATAAGTCTGTAGCATTGGAGAAGTTTCAATGTGAGACAAAACGAATAAGAAGAATCAAAGTATGGCAGAAAGATAAAAGTTTCTCAAATCTGAAAAGATGGGAGAGTACTTTAGTATCATGTTTACGATCATCTTAATGATTAAGATACCATATCACAATTGGTCCTCTAAAGTCATCTTAGTGCATTCTTATGACTAAGAAGAGGAGTCATGAATTGTTGCAATGGTTAAATCAAAAAGATGAGTCATACTTCGTTCCAAAACAATTCTTAGAGTCATACTCCAAGATTGTAACTTGAGTGACATATCTTAAAGAGGGTTTGTTAACACTAGTGAAATGTAAGAGTAAAAGGTTATCTACTCTTATACATTTGAAATTGGTAAGTTGTGATGTTTTGGCTAAAACAGAGACCAACTTAGGCCAATTGTGTAAAGTGTTAGTCTTGATAAAGAATCTGCACTATCTCTTGAATATTTGACAAGGGAGTCTTATATGTCAAGAGGACAGTGGGAGTCTTAAAGCTCTTGAAAGTTTCAAGACTTAATCAAGAATAAATCCTAAAGTCCTTCACTAGCACACGACTTGAGGTTTATAACCTATCGTGTTGAAATTTTTGTGCCTATTCAAGTTGGCTTTGGATAGGAGTTCTGAGAGTTCTCAATTGGTTGCACAACTACTTGGAAGCAATGGCAGGCACCTGAGCTGCCAAATGGCAAGAATTTAAGATTGCACAAGTTTAATCAATATGAGTTTGGATTTGTCACTAACCTTGTCTTGTGATTATGGTTTTGACAAATTCACATGGATAAGAACACATACACTATTAAATCTAAGTGTCATAAGGTTTCTCTCTGATTCATGAAAATGATGGTGAGGAAACACTTTCACTAAGTAGATTTTAGCTAGATAGCAATTGTGATATTTGCATTCTCAAAGTCGTTAGTGGAGCGTGTGTGGTTTACCGGCACACTAACATGGACTTGTGAGAAGTGGCAAAGGTCTAAACAATTGAGACTATGATTACGACATCCCTTTTCATAGTTCTAAAATTATTTAGACACACATGTGAGCTATCTAAGAGAGGTGTATGATTTTGATAAAGTTTTATCAAAACAATCTAGTATCAGAAATCTGAACTTTGGTAAGAAAGTCAGCTGATTTCTGAGTACATGTCAAAGCTAATGGGAGCATAAGTGTTATGCTAATAATCATCATGTTAGTGGGAGCATGATAATTATGATAAAGGTTGCAAGTTAGCAATGTTAATTATAGAAAACAAAAGTTTCAATTCGTGAGGTTGCAGGGGTTGAAAAAGTTGTTTTGCTATAATTAAGGGAGAGGAAATTATACTTCATTTCAGATCTAAAAGCTTAGATTGAGATTTTAATCGTATTTAATCAAGGATATATATATATATATGAATTTCATGTTGGAATGGCTCAACATAAGGAAATTCTATATATGGGTCCATTATTTGCGTTCTAAAATTCGATTATGATTACGGCATCCCTTTTCATAATCTGAATTTTGAGAACTTGGCAAATTGAAATGGAAATATTATAGCAAAAGACTGGTTTAGTCTTTATGTGAGACATCATGAATCGTGTCCCATATGCTTCGGATATAGGATCGATTACATGTGCTATATTCATCCTTTCTAAAATTTTCCAAATGCCTGGGGCATTATGAAGGGAAAAGGTCTAGAATTGGATATGACTAAAATGATTAAGCAATTGTCGAGGACAATCTAAGGTTTACCAAAGATTGGTTGCTCAAGGACAGTTGGAAGTATAATGTTAATTCTGGAAGGACCATATTGACATAATCTGTAAGGAGGCAACTCTTGTTTAGACGTGATAGTCAAAATGGAATATGGAAATGTTTCAAAGTTAGAAATTATTCAATCTGTGTAAGATTGGGAAACTTAATGAAAGAAGGATGTTTCCAAGGAGCTGATCTCCTTTGGAATGCTCTGTAATGATTGTTGTCAATTCTTTCTGACTTCGTGCATAACCATTAAGAGGATCAATGCATATAAGTTTAGAATCTAACAGATTTCAGTAAATGGCATGAATTTGGAATTCTTGCATTTGCAGTAAGGATTTGGGACTGTGAAAAGAGGATCATTGGAGTGATGTTCAATTGATCTATTTTACAAAGTAAAGATCATAGACAAACATAGTATGTATACTTGGTGTATGGCATGACTAGTGTTTAGAAAACATAGTGTACATGCTTGGAGCATGGGACAACTATTGTTTTAAATTCAAGTATAAAGTTGATAAAACCGAAACAATGAATAATGAGTAATAAGTATGGTGATAAATAAAAGTGTTTATTTATATTCATAGGGTTTGATACCATATTTGATTCATTTATTCTTGTGTTTCACTTTGCATGTTTTGACTTCCAGAATAACTAAGTCGCTCTTCCTGAATGATTAAGTTATTCAAACCATCCACAGTCGGTCATATGTTGGAAGTAGATATGAATCAAGACTGTCATGGGTTGGTTTGTAGAGGTCAAAGTTGGTGGACAAAAGTGGTGCTACAACACTCATGAGTGCTCATAAGTTCTGAGTATTGGATTCAACCCGCGCTCATTTGAATCACTTCATGGATTTTATCACGAGTGATCATGAGACGATAATATCTTATATTCTTCAAACCTAGAGATATGAGTTGTTACTATGAGTTGGTTATACATTGATTGCACGAAAACGCATTGGTAACTCGATGTTATAAAACGTGCCTTTGTGTATGATTCAACAAGTAGTAGAACAAGCCATATGAGTCGAAGTTTATCCATTCCTTTTACCTTCGGGATAAAAGTGATATCTGTGGGCCCCTCGATGATTTAAAGATGATACATGTGAGTGCTTGGCCAAGCCAGGACTGATATGATTTGTTCAATTAGTCAGTCATCATGAATCAGAAATCGGGAAACAACAAATGGACAGAGAGAATGATTGATAATCCATGTCTCAGTCCATATGATATCTAGAATGGAGGAATATATGATCCCTTATCAAATGGACAAGTCATTGACAAAGGTCAGAGTTCATCGACAAGGTCAGAGTTCGACAGAAGCTTTTGAGAGCTACGATTACTGATCGGATCCTGAAGTCATACGCAATAATAGTTTTAGACTTATCCAAGTGGGAGACTGTTGGATTAATGTCTAAGTCCATAACTATAATTGGTAAGACTTGACACCCGGCATGGTCCATTTGGGTTACATGGCATCATGTATTTTGAGAGCTACGATTACATGGCATCATGCATTTGGGTTACATGGCATCATTCTTATATATGTGGGCTTGTGATCCAAGATTCCTTATGTTGGACTAAGTCCATGGGGTGACCCATGGATACTCCATGGAGGTTAAAATCCATGGAGCATAAGGAATGGGTAAAGTTATGAGTTACATGGTGTAACCCTAATAGCCACCATATAAAAGAATCTCATGGCTCAAGAAATCGTGCACTAATGGGTGAGTGTGAGGGATTGACGATTTCAAGGAGTGTTCAAGTTTCTCTCAAGTTATTCCAAGTGTATTTGGTGTTGTGTGAACCATTTGAGGTGTCACACTTGGGGCACTAGGCACTCAAGCTTCATGAAGACATTCTACATCAAAGAGGTATGTATTCTATCTTGTTATATTTATTATTTTGTATGCTAGATTAGGATAATACCTTGGATGTTCATAATTGTATGTATAATAGAGAAAACATAGATCCAAGGTATTTAGGGTTGCATGTACACTTAGGAGTGTTAGAATGCTCATAACCCAACACTTTTGAGCATATTCCGTACTGAGATAGTGGCTATGGTGGGTGCACGCTCTTTGACCTTATGAGAGTTTCGCGGTTGTGGGGCTCCTGAGTTCTTCGGAGAGAAGGACCCCATTGCTAGCAGATGGTGGTTGGTAGACATCGGGAACCCCTTCCGCTCTAGCCTCTATCCTGAGGAGGCGAAGGTCAGACTTGCATCCTGTCTTCTGAAAGACAAAGCCTGTGACTGGTGGGAGGAGGTATGCCCTGCTTTGGGAGGGAGGATGTCAAGGCAATGACTTGTGATGGTTTTGTTTCGAGGTTCAGGGAAGAGTTTGCACCAGTGATTGACGTCCAGCAGTTGGCGAGGGAGTTTGAGAACCTTCGCCAGACTACTAAGTCAGTGGCAGAGATTACCGACATGTTCAGGGAGTAGCCCTTGCTAGTTCCACAGTACGTGACAGACGAGGAGATGAATAAGGCCCGGTACCATGATATGTTGAAGAATGAGATACGGGAGTTTGTGAGCATTTCTAGCTACAAGACATTGGAGGACATGATAGCTTGAGCTCGCGAGCGGGAGATTGATCTAGAGACTGTGAGGAAGAGGAAGCCAGTTCAAGCGCAAGCATCGAAGGGCTCGGGAAAGAAGCCCAAGGTTGTGGATTCGAGATTGAGGGGCCAACAGGGTCGAGGTCAGTGCGGCCGGGCGCACGAGGGAATTTGTAGGGTGGGTGGTTCTGGCTATTTCAAGTGCGGAAAGACTGGTCACTACAGCAGGGATTGTACGGTCACCACCACCACCCAGGGATTTGGTATGATTTGCTTTCATTGCAATCATGGGGGCCACAAAAAGGCCGATTTTCCAAGTTTGGCAGCAGGGGGAGTGGTGGTAGCACCCACTTCAACGACATTGAGGATTATCGACAGCCGCCAGGGCAAGGTGGATGCGATAGTGGTGAGGAGCCGAGATTTCCAGCTGACAGGCAAGGAGGCTCGGCCAATGCCAGATGTGGCTACGAGTATGTATTACCTTCCTATTTCATTATTTGATTTGATGTTTATGCTTATTATATATCTATATATATATATATATATATATATATATATATATATATATATATATATATATATATAATTGTTGTGATATAGGGACGTTCCTAGTGAACGGTGTTCCAGTTTTAGTTTGTTTTGATTCGGTCGCCACCCGATCGTTTGTATCTTTTGCGCTTAACATGAGGTTCGGTGATAGGGATGGCAAAAAAACCCGAACCCGACGGGAAAACCCGATCCCCGAAGATTTCAGGGCGGGTCGGGTTGAGCTTATCGGGTTTCGGGTCGTTATCGGGTATTTTTTTCGGGTTCGGGGCAGGGAGTGGGGTATATCTGCCCCGACCCGCCCCGCCCCGAATATATATATATATATATATATATATATATATATATATATATATATATATATATAATTACATTTCAGCCCTTGAGAGACTCTAACCCTAAAATCACGTTACCACAATACCACTATCCTTATTTCCCTTCTCTTCCACTTGAACTTCCAGCCGACATCGAAAATTCCATTGTGTTCTTCAAAATTCCAAATCAAGCTGAAGGCCTAAAGCTCGTTTCGTCGACCCCTCATCCCATTGTGTTCTTCAAAATTCCAAATCGAAAATTCAAGTTGCCTCGTTTCACTTGAATGTCGACCCATCGCAGCTTTGCTAGTCGCTCCTTACCGGCAACCCCTGTTTGGAGAAACAACGACTTAAGTAAGTTTTGATTTCTTTGCCATTGTTTGAATGAGATGTCTTTGTTGATTTCTTTTTTGAATCTTATTTCATAGTTATCTGATTAAGTAAACTGATTCCAAATCTGATTTCATAGCAAGGCAACAATGACTCAGGTAAGTTTCGATGTAGGCATTAATGGAGATGGGAATTGATTCACCTGATCTTCCTGTCGCCGTGCTCACTGCTTTCCGTATAAAAACATGTAAGTTTCCTGTTTCCGGTTTCCAATCTCAAGTTTAACTACTATTAAAAAAAACCACTTTTTGATATGAAAAATCGACTTCAGGTGAAGAAACTTTACTTGAATTTGTTGAGAAACTATTCAGGACGATTGAAGGGGAAGAAGACAAACCTAGCGCTGTGTGGTCAGACTTCAGTCAATGATGGTTCACACTATTGCATTCTACACGCCCTTTTATCTTTAGAGATCATCAAGATCTCGCAGATCATGTAAGCAAAATTTAAAATTAAAAAATCCATCGTTATTTATTCAGTTCTTAATCTGTAAAAGTTATGGACATATTATGGTTATTGTGTTAGGGTGTATCTGTGCTTGAAACTGTGAGGGATATAAATGTGGCTTTAAGGATTATTGAATATATGAGTGGTTCCACCATTGTTGACCCGTTATTTGATAGATCCCATTTTCTATATATATTTTCTAATGATTGATCAAACGGTTGTAAATTAATCTTGTGATTTTCAGAGCTATGGGATATCTGTTGAGAATGTGTTTCAAGTGGAAGTAGGTGCAGGACCTTCTTATGATTAAATCAAAAAACTCCCAAACAAAGTTATTCTATGGTGAATTTAGTTTTCCATATTTGATTGTATGATGTTATGTTCTAATTTGGTGTTGTGAGCTTGTGTAAGTTTTTAATTTTTCACTATATTGGAGTTTTTTCCAAACAATTTCAATTTTTTGGCATAGATTTCGGGTTTTAGGTCAGGGTTTCGGGTCTTTATCGGGTTTAGGGTTGGGTTCGGTGAAACTTTCAGCCCCGACGGGGCGCCCCGATAAGAAACCCGTCGGGTATCGGGTCAGGGTCGGGGATAAATTTAGATATCGGGTCCGGGGATGGGATACACTGCCCCGCCCCGAACCTACCCCGTTGCCATTCCTATTCGGTGATGCTCCAGGGAGCTCGATTATCCATTAGAGGTAGAGATTGTCGATGATCGTCTAGTGCAGGTATTGAGGGTGCATTGTGGTTGTGTTATGGCGTTACTCAGCGAGCGTTATTCGATTGATTTGGTTCTTATCCCTTTGTACGATAGCAAGGTGATCATGGAAATGGATTGGTTGAGCCCTAATGGGATGTTGATTTACTGTTGGCACGAGTTAGTTCGGGTTCGAACCCTAAGTGGGGGAGAACTGTTTATTCATGGCGAGGGTGCTCAGTAGGGACCGACTCTCTGTTCAGCTGCGGGATCTAGGAGGTATCTACATCATGGTTGTTCTGGTTTTGTGACTTATGTATTGGATACCAAAGAGGAGAAGAAGAGTACGATTAATGATGTGGTTGTTCAAGAGTATGCAGATGTGTTCCCGGAGGACCTGCCCGAAGTGCCTCCAGAGAGGCAGGTGGAGTTTCGTATTGATCTGTTCCAGGGGCGGCTCCAATAGCCAAAGCACCCTATCGATTAGCACCACCAGAGATGCAGGAGTTATCTACACAACTGCAGGAGCTATTAGACGAGGGGTTTATCATACCGAGTTGTTCGGCCAGGGGAACGTTGATTCTGTTTGTAAAGAAGAAAGATAGCTCCCACTGGATGTGCATTGATTATCGGGAGCTGAACAAGTTGACCGTGAAAAACTATTATCCGCTTCCAAGGATCGAAGGTTTGTTCGACCAATTGCAGGGTGCGTCTTGGTTCTCCAAGATTGATTTGTCTTCGGGTTATCATCAGATGATGGTTCGAGATGAGGATCGGATGTTTAGAAGATGACCTTCAGGACTCTTTATGGTCATTACGAGTTTGTGGTAATGCATGTTGGGCTCACCAATGTACCAGCAGTATTCATGGATCTCATGAACCGGGTTTGCAGATCGATGCTGGATCGGTCTTTCATTGTGTTCATTGATGATATTTTGGTGTATTCTAAGATCAAGGAGCAACATGAGGATCATATGTGAGGGGTTTCAGAGACTCTGAGGAGAGAGAGGCTATATGCAAAATTCTACAAGTGCGAATTCTGGTTGCGCAAGGTGCAATTTTTGGGGCACCTTATCAATCAGAAGGGTATTCTCGTTGATCCGGCCAAGATCAAGATCGTGATGCAGTGAGAGGTACTGAGATCTCCATCCTATATTCGGAGTTTCCTTGGTTTAGCTGGGTATTATCAGAGGTTTATAGAGAATTTATCCAGGATCGTCGTCCTGTTGTCTAGGTTGACGAAAATGTCTGCTACAATCCGTTGGGGGCCTGAGCAGCTAGCGGCATTTGAGACCTTGAGACAGAGGTTATGTGAGGCTCTGATTTTGACCCTATCAGAGGGTGCAGATGATTTCGTGGTGTACTGTGATGCGTCTATTTCAGGATTGGGTGCAGTTTTGATGCAGAGGGGTCGTGTGATAGCTTATTCTTTGAGGCAGTTGAAGCCTCCTGAGTTAAATTATCCCACTCGTTATTTGGAGTTGGGTCGGGTGTGTTCGCCCTCAGGATTTGGCGTCATTACTTACTTGTATGGGGTTCGTTGTATCATTTACATAGACCATAGGAGTTTGAGATACCTGATAGATCAGCCAAATCTGAACATGTGGCAGCGCAGGTGGCTTGATGTGGTGAAGGATTATGATTGTGAGATCCTTTATCATCCTGGGAAGGCCAACGTGGTGGACAATGCTCTTATCCGCAAAACGGCTGGCGTATTGATCAGGGATGTTTGTTTGAGGATGACTGTTATTACCCCACTCTTGGAGCAGATTCGAGAGGTTCAACTCGAGGATACGAAAGAGGAGCACCAGAAGAGTGAACGAATAGTGGGCCAAGTGTCCTCTTTTGATTATGATAGCTGGGGATTATTGACCCTTCATCGTAGAGTTTGGGTCCCATACTTCGGTGGTACGCGACATATTTTGATGGAAGAGGCGCATAAGTCAGGTTTTCTATTCATTTGGGAGCAACGAAGATGTATAGAGACCTCTGGCTCGATTATTGATGGCCTTGTATTAAGCGGGATGTGGCCTGTTATGTGGAGAGATGCTTGACTTGTAGGAAATTCAGGGCCAAGCATCAGCGACCTCGCGAAAAGATGGAGCTGTTGGGTGTTCCTGTTTTGAAATGGGGAGAGACTACGATGGATTTTATCACGAAGCTACCACGGACTACGAGTCGGATGGATTCGATTTGGTTCATCGTGGATCGATTGACCAAGAGTGCGCATTTCATCCCTATTCTGGAGAGCATATCCACAGAGAAGTTAGAAGATGTCTATATCCGGGAGTTTTTAGCACGATATGGGGTTCCAGTCTCGGTGGTTTCGGATTGGGATGTTCGGTTCACTTCCAGGTTTTGGAAGAGGTTCCATGAGGAGTTGGGTACTCGATTGCACTTCAGTACAACTTTTCATCCATAGACAGATGTTCAGAACGAGCAAACTATCCAAACCTTGGAGGATATGGTTTTTGAAATGTTTGAAAACTTTAAAATTTTACCTAAATTTTATGGATGGTACACAAAGATCGACCCTTCGATATTACAAAATGTTCCACTAGAAATTATCACTAGAAACAATTCCATAGTTATGAAGTCTCAAATTCAAGATACATTCCTTGAAAACCTCACTTGCATTAAAGGTTCCAACTCACATTGTAACATCCCTAAAATCATGAATAAAAAATTTCATTTTTAAGTCAACCAAAATCCATCAAATATTCATATAAACCATAAGAAGGTATGCCAAGGTGAAAATAGTTATCAGAGTACGATCTCAAAATCTTAAATATGCAAAACATGGGTGGATCCGCTACGATTAGGCCAGGCCCTTCACTTCGAGCTGGAAGTACCTGAAACATAAACTTAAACCGTAAGCATAAAGCTTAATGAGTTTCCCCAAAATACCACATACCATACATACAATGGGCCTCGCCCGTCATCCATTGGGCCTCTACCAACATTGGGCCCCGCCCAGTACAGATCTGTCCGTAACATGTGATGGTCCTGATGGGTTTTGAGCATTCTAACACTTCCTAAGTGTACATGCAACGCTAATAACCTTGGATCTATGTTTGTCTAATAATCATGCAAATTTGAATTCCAAGGTTATATTCCTATCTAGCATACATGGGGAACATTTTTAACTTGAATGAAAAATAAAATAACTTACCTTGTTGTTGATTATGATCCTTGAAACCTTGTGAGCCTAGCACCCCAAGTGTGATGCCTCAAATGCTTCACACAACACCAAATGCAAAGGAGTAAACTTTGAGAGAATCTTACACTTGCAAAATCGGCTCTAGCCCTCTTGTTTCTTATGTGTCACCGATTTTGGTGGAGAACATGTTGCTTATATAGTGTGTCACATCTAGGGTTACACCATGTAAACCCTAATGTGGCATGACTCTTCATTTCCATGACCCATGGGTTTGTAACTCCCATGGAGCCTCCATGGAGCATCCTATGGGTGGAACCCAACTTGATAATCCATGGAGCCTCTTAGCCCACTATATAAGATATGGAAGATTTACATAATCTACCCATATATTTAATTAGTTATCTTTTGATCACTTAATTAATTCTAAATTAATTCTTGATCAAACTAATTAAATAATATTATTAATATATTAGAACTTATAATATATTAATAAACCATAAGTGTTATTTCTCTCATTTTAGTTTATCCAATTGCATGGTGCCATGCAACCCAAATGGACCATGCCGGGTCGGGTCAAGTGCATACCAGAAATAGTTACGGACTTAGACACCTTATCCAACAGTCTCCCACTTGGATAAGTCTAATAACTATAACTGCAATACTTCAGGAACCGATCGGCAATCGTAGCTCTTTCAAGGTCTGTCGGAACTGAGAAGATGATGATACGCCATTTAAGATAAGTGATCATATAATCCTCTGTTCTAGATATCCGCCGGACAAATACATGGAACGGTGTCTTACTTTGTGTCCAGCAGTTTGTTTCCCGATTTCCGATTTGTTTGACGAAGAACTTAATTGAACACATCAACTTAGTTCTGACCGGGCCCGGTACATAGGTCAAAACAAAATCATCGAGGGGCCCAGATATCAGCTTCTAATCCAAGAAGGAACAGATAAACTTCGACTCATATGTTTGTTCTACCACTCATTGAATTATACAAGCTGATTCTGATCGCGAAGATGGATTTCAATCGCATGGTTCGGTGATCAGAATTTTGGGCTATTACTTAAGAGTTATGATATTTATATTGCTTAGGAATAGATAACAACAAGTTTTCATATGGATTGTAAGGATAAGTTTTTCCGCAAAGTTTTAAAATAAAAGAAAAAGGTTTTGATTTTATTTATTTTAAGTATCCTTACAATGGCATTTGTGAAAAAGTTGTTGCTTATAAGATTCCATTGATAGCAATATTGGAAAAATGGATTTGATTCTTTCGGTTGTGGTAGTGTCTAATATTAATAAATAAGGAAAGATTCTCATCACCCAAGGTTCAATTGGACTGAAACTTGGAATCATGCAAGTTGTATAGTATGATGAATGAGAACTTTCAGCTTGGAAAATTAAGACTAATTCCTTATGTGAATAAGGAAAGGACTAAGGGATCGAGTAAACATTCTTGTGCACTGGTCAAGTCCACCACAAAAGATCAAGAAGACTATTTGTCATGATTTACTTAAGTTCAGTAAATATGGTTATACTTATAAGTTTAAGTATAAGTCTGTAGCATTGGAGAAGTTTCAATGTGAGACAGAACGAATAAGAAGAATCAAAGTATGGCAGAAAGATAAAAGTTTCTCAAATCTGAAAAGATGGGAGAGTACTTTAGTATCATGTTTATGATCATCTTAATGATTAAGATACCATATCACAATTGGTCCTCTAAAGTCATCTTAGTGCATTCTTATGACTAAGAAGAGGAGTCATGAATTGTTGCAATGGTTAAATCAAAAAGATGATTCATACTTCGTTCCAAAACAATTCTTAGAGTCATACTCCAAGATTGTAACTTGAGTGACATATCTTAAAGAGGGTTTGTTAACACTAGTGAAATGTAAGAGTAAAAGGTTATCTACTCTTGTACATTTGAAATTGGTAAGTTGTGATGTTTTGGATAAAACAGAGACCAACTTAGGCCAATTGTGTAAAATGTTAGTCTTGATAAAGAATTTGCACTATCTCTTGAATATTTGACAAAGGAGTCTTATATGTCAAGAGGACAGTGGGAGTCTTAAAGCTCTTGAAAGTTTCAAGACTTAATCAAGAATAAAACCTAAAGTCCGTCACTAGCACATGACTTGAGGTTTATAACCTATCGTGTTGAAATTTTTGTGCCTATTCAAGTTGGCTTTGCATAGGAGTTCTGAGAGTTCTCAATTGGTTACACAACTACTTGGAAGCAATGACAGGCACCTGAGCTGCCAAATGGCAAGAATTTAAGATTGCACAAGTTTAATCAATATGAGTTTGGATTTGTCACTAACCTTGTCTTGTGATTATGGTTTTGACAAATTCACATGGATAAGAACACATACACTATTAAATCTAAGTGTCATAAGGTTTCTCTCCGATTCATGAAAATAATGGTGAGGAAACACTTTCACTAAGTAGATTTTAGCTAGATAGCAGTTGTGATATTTGCATTCTCAAAGTCGTTAGTGGAGCGTGTGTGGTTTACCGGCACACTAACATGGACTTGTGAGAAGTGGCAAAGGTCTAAACAATTTTAGAACTATGAAAAGGGATGCCGTAATCTAAGAGAGGTGTATGATTTTGATAAAGTTTTATCAAAACAATCTAGTATCAGAAATCTGAACTTTGGTAAGAAAGTCAGCTGATTTCTGAGTACATGTCAAAGCTAGTGGGAGGATAAGTGTTATGCTAATAATCATCATGTTAGTGGGAGCATGATAATTATGACAAAGGTTGCAAGTTAGCAATGTTAATTATAGAAAACAAAAGTTTCAATTCGTGAGGTTGCAGGGGTTGAAAAAGTTGTTTTGCTATAATTAAGGGAGAGGAAATTATACTTCATTTCAATTCTAAAAGCTTAGATTGAGATTTTAATCGTATTTAATCAAGGATATATATATGAATTTCATGTTGGAATGGCTCAACATAAGGAAATTCTATATATGGGTCCATTATTTGCGTTCTAAAATTCGATTATGATTACGGCATCCCTTTTAATAATCTGAATTTTGAGAACTTGGCAAATTGAAATGGAAATATTATAGCAAAAGACTGGTTTAGTCTTTATGTGAGACATCATGAATCGTGTCCCATATGCTTCGGATATAGGATCGATTACATGTGCTATATTCATCCTTTCTAAAATTTTCCAAATGCCTGGGGCATTATGAAGGGAAAAGGTCTAGAATTGGATATGACTAAAATGATTAAGCAATTGTCGAGGACAATCTAAGGTTTACCAAAGATTGGTTGCTCAAGGACAGTTGGAAGTATAATGTTAATTCTGTAAGGACCATATTGACATAATCTGTAAGGAGGCAACTCTTGTTTAGACGTGATAGTCAAAATGGAATATGGAAATGTTTCAAAGTTAGAAATTATTCAATCTGTGTAAGATTGGGAAACTTAATGAAAGAAGGATGTTTCCAAGGAGCTGATCTCCTTTGGAATGCTCTGTAATGATTGTTGTCAATTCTTTCTGACTTCGTGCATAACCATTAAGAGGATCAATGCATATAAGTTTATAATCTAACAGATTTCAGTAAATGGCATGAATTTGGAATTCTTGCATTTGCAGTAAGGATTTGGGACTGTGAAAAGAGGATCATTGGAGTGATGTTCAATTGATCTATTTTACAAAGTAAAGATCATAGACAAACATAGTATGTATACTTGGTGTATGGCATGACTAGTGTTTAGAAAACATAGTGTACATGCTTGGAGCATGGGACAACTACTGTTTTAAATTCAAGTATAAAGTTGATAAAACCGAAACAATGAATAATGAGTAATCAGTATGGTGATAAATAAAAGTGTTTATTTATATTCATAGGGTTTGATACCATATTTGATTCATTTATTCTTGTGTTTCACTTTGCATGTTTTGACTTCCAGAATAACTAAGTCGCTCTTCCTGAATGATTAAGTTATTCAAACCATCCACAGTCGGTCATATGTTGGAAGTAGATATGAATCAAGACTGTCATGGGTTGGTTTGGAAGTAGATATGAATCAAGACGGTCATATGTTGGAAGTAGATATGAATCAAGACGGTCATATGGTGGACAAAAGTGGTGCTACAACACTCATGAGTGCTCATAAGTTCTAAGTATTGGATTCAACCCGCGCTCATTTGAATCACTTCATGGATTTTATCACGAGTGATCATGAGACGATAATATCTTATATTCTTCAAACCTAGAGATATGAGTTGTTACTATGAGTTGGTTATACATTGATTGCACGAAAACGCATTGGTAACTCGATGTTATAAAACGTGCCTTTGTGTATGATTCAACAAGTAGTAGAACAAGCCATATGAGTCGAAGTTTATCCATTCCTTTTACCTTCGGGATAAAAGTGATATCTGTGGGCCCCTCGATGATTTAAAGATGATACATGTGAGTGCTTGGCCAAGCCAGGACTGATATGATTTGTTCAATTAGTCAGTCATCATGAATCAGAAATCGGGAAACAACAAATGGACAGAGAGAATGATTGATAATCCATGTCTCAGTCCATATGATATCTAGAATGGAGGAATATATGATCCCTTATCTAATGGACAAGTCATTGACAAAGGTCAGAGTTCATCGACAAGGTCAGAGTTCGACAGAAGCTTTTGAGAGCTACGATTACTGATCGGATCCTGAAGTCATACGCAATAATAGTTTTAGACTTATCCAAGTGGGAGACTGTTGGATTAATGTCTAAGTCCATAACTATAATTGGTAAGACTTGACACCCGGCATGGTCCATTTGGGTTACATGGCATCATGCATTTGGATAGACTATAATGAGAGAAATAACACTTAAGGTTGGTTAATATATTATAAGTTCTAATATATTAATAAGGTTATTTAACTAGTATTGATCAAGAATTAATTTGGAATTAATTAAGTGATCAAAAGGAGACTAATTAAATATATGGGTTGATTGTGTAAATCATTCATTCTTATATATGTGGGCTTGTGATCCAAGATTCCTTATGTTGGACTAAGTCCATGGGGTGACCCATGGATACTCCATGGAGGTTAAAATCCATGGAGCATAAGGAATGGGTAAAGTTATGAGTTACATGGTGTAACCCTAATAGCCACCATATAAAAGAATCCCATGGCTCAAGAAATCGTGCACTAATGTGTGAGTGTGAGGGCTAGACGATTTCAAGGAGTGTTCAAGTTTCTCTCAAGTTATTCCAAGTGTATTTGGTGTTGTGTGAACCATTTGAGGTGTCACACTTGGGGCACTAGGCACTCAAGCTTCATGAAGACATTCTACATCAAAGAGGTATGTATTCTATCTTGTTATATTTATTATTTTGTATGCTAGATTAGGATAATACCTTGGATGTTCATAATTGTATGTATAATAGAGAAAACATAGATCCAAGGTATTTAGGGTTGCATGTACACTTAGGAGTGTTAGAATGCTCATAACCCAACAGTACAGACTTGTCAATTGGCTCAACAGAAGTTTCCTCCTCAAGTTGAGTGCTAGGGTTTGAAGTTCCTTCACCACTTGACTCTTGAATTTCTTCAAGGTCAACTTGCCTCCCACTGTCTCCTTGGCTTATGAACTCTCTCTCTCGAAAGAAAGCCCTCCTAGCTACAAAGACCACATTCTCACTAGGTCTGTAGAAGAGGTAACCAAAGGATTTCTGTGGGTAGCCGATGAAAATACACCTCTCACTTCGAGGTTCGAGCGTATCATGAGTCTCGCGTCTCACGAAAGCCTCGCAACCCCAAATCTTAATATGGTCTAGTTTGGGTACTTTACCAGTCCACATCTCATGAGGAGTTTTGGCAACTTTCTTTGTGGGAACTAGATTAAGGATATGGGCGGCAGTCTCTAAGGCATACCCCCAAAATGAGATTGGTAGCGAAGCTCGACTCATCATGGAACGAACCATATCCAACAAGGTTCGATTACGCCTCTCAGCTACACCATTCAACTGCGGTGTCCTGGGAGGTGTCAATTGTGAGACAATCCCACATTCCCTAAGATAGTCGAGGAACTCTGAACTAAGATACTCACCACCTCGATCGGATCGAAGCATCTTAATGTTCCTGCCCAATTGATTCTCGACTTCCTGTTTAAACTCTTTAAACCTCTCAAAAGTCTCTGAATTATGCTTGATTAAGTAGACATATCCATATCTACTGTAATCATCAGTAAAAGTCAAATAATAACGATTAGCATCCCTTGTGGCATGTTTGAAGGGCCCACACACATCTGTGTGTATAAGATCCAACAAACCTTCACCCCTCTCACAAGAACCTGTGAAGGGTGACTTTGTCATTTTTCCAAGTAAGCATGATTCGCAACTATCATCTGACTTTAGGTCAAATGACTCCAATACTCCATCCTTTTGGAGTTGGCCTATGCGTTTCTTGCTTATATGTCCAAGACGACAATGCCATAATGATGCTTTATCCAAGTTATTATTATTAACAGAATCAATACACAATACATTATTTCCTAAGTTATCAACCACAGACACAGTTTCATACACGCCATCACAAGGTAATGCTTTAAAATAAAGAACATTATTAAAGAAAGCATTAATCGAACCAACTTCATTATCAAATGAAAAGGTGAAACCTTGTTTATACAATGCATGAAAGGAAATAATATTTCTTGCCATTTCTGGCGAATAACAACATTTATTCAAATCTAAACTAAACCCACTACTTAGCGATAAAGTATAAACTCCAATCTTGGTGACAGGTAAAGCTTTCCTATTCCCCATGATTAAGTTTATTCTTCCATGCTCCACATTCTCACTTCTTCTTAGTCCCTGCAAATCAGAACAGATATGAATACCATAACCGGTATCAAGGACCCAAGAGTTAGAATGGGGTGAGTTATTAGATAAGATAGTGTAAATACCTGCATGGTTGGGTTTAACTTTCCCATCCTTCACATCTTGCTGGTACTTTGGGCAGTTCCGCTTCCAATGTGACTTTTCATGGCAATAGAAGCATTCAGCCTCTTTAGGGTCAGAAGAAGGAGTGACAAAACCTTTCTTGGTTCCACTTGAAGAAGAGCCATCAAGGGTCCTAGCCTTGGTACCCTTCGAAGAGCTCTTCCTCTTCTTCCCTCTACCTTTCCCGATTGCCAAAACCGGGGCGGAGTTTGGAGTAGGAGTGTTAACAACCGACTTACCCTTAAGACCTGTTTCTGCGGTCTTGAGGAGTCCCTGAAGTTTGCTGAGTGTGACCTCTTCCTTATTCATGTGATATGTCATGCGGAATTGATCATAGCACGATGGTAAGGAGTGCAAAATGATATCTATTGCAAGATCCTCAGGGAAGTTCACATTAAGCTTCAGCAACCGATCCACATACCTTTGCATTTTCTACATGTGGCTCGTGACGGATTCCCCATCCTTCATCATGGTTGTTATGATAGAGCATATGATTTCATACCTCTCTTGTCGTGCACTTTGATGGTATCTTTCCATCAGATCTTGGTGCATTTCAAAAGGGTAGAAGTCCTCATAGGACTTTTGGAGTTTCGCTGTCATGGTGGCCAACATGATGCATGCCACTTTTGTAGCATCCCTTTCATGTGCCCGGAAGTCAGCGATCTCCTGGGGAGTTGCAGTGGTCTCATCAATCTCCTTAAGCTCCTTGTCAAGGACATATTCTTTGTCCTCGTAGCGGGTAATCATCCTCATATTTCCGATCCATTCATTGAAGTTGGATCCATCAAAAGTGACTTTCCCACACAAGTTCATAAGGGTAAAGGAGCCATTAGGATTAGAGCCAGAAGCAGCATTGTTTGAAGACATCTGAAAGAAGAGAACAAGATTAGTTTAGATATTAAGAGAGTCCTTAATAAAACACTCAAATGTAATATTAAGGCTAGGATCCAATCACAATATATTATAACTTAGAAGAGGTATGTCGTAATCCAAGCTATAACATATTTGAAAGGTAGGTGAATGACGATTCACCAATTTCCACCATGAAAAACGAAATATAAATATTAGGTTTTTAATTGGTTCTTAGAAATTCCTAGATTCTTTTGAGATTCAATGAACTTTTCAAAGGCATGTTTCAATCTCGAGTGTGCCCTCCAAGTTTTGTGACTAAGATACCGAGGATCACAAAACGAGGTGTGAAGTAACCACGCAAATCACTTGGTACCCTCAAGGTTTATCACTCAATCGATGTGCCGGTAAACCATACACGCTCCACCGATGCTATGGTAAACCTTAAGTCACCCTTTACCTACCTTGTTAAGTCCAAGTTAGTGTGCCTGTTAACCACACATGCTCCACCAACGACTTAAACAAAGTGTAAAGTGTAATTTCATGGATTAGCACCTTATTCACATTTTCCTAAAGTAACTAAGATTGGGAATTTAATAAAAGCATTTAGTTACTTTATAATATTCATCATACTTTTAATGAGAATTTATAAGTCCTTGTCTTACTCGTTCGGCTAACGACCCTCCACCGATCAAGGAAGCGGTGGGTGAGAGTGGACACCCATTAAGTTGGCATTTTATAGGCAACAACCTTATACCCCCTTATAGACCGGCTTCGTGAATGAGGCGTACTAGCGGTAAGACGACTTGTTGTTATACATATATATATTAGTAACTTATAATATTATAAAGTATAAGGGTTGAATTTTAACTTTTAAAATTCGAAGGGTTGGAACTAAAGTTTTAATCAAGACTTTACATGTTCCAAAACTTGAGGGCAAGTTTTGTAAACTTCCAAAACTTTTCATTTCTTATAACTTATGAATTAATTGAGTAATAAAAATGAAGACTCTTCATTTTTATAACTCTTGTGTTCTTTTAATGGCTTTAATAAAAGTGAGACTTTTGGTTTTCCATAACTTGAGGACAAGTTATGGACTCCATTACAACACATTATGATCATGAATTAAACTACCATGAAGGTTACAAACAATTCCTATGATCATCTAATCTTCATAAGTTCAAGAACATGAATATGAACACTTTCAAGAATCAAAAATTACACTTAAAAAAAACTTGTAATTTTAATAATTGCCATTGTAAATGGATTAGCATAAACATTACACCATCTAAAACAAGCTTTAAAACATCAAAACAGTTTAGGGTAATGTTTCTAGTCCATTTCCAGCAACAAATGTGCAAACTTTCATACGAGCAGAAAACAGAAAAACGATTTTTTTTTCAAGCTGTTTGCACACAAAAAAAAAACAACAAACAAACCTGGCTCTGATACCACTGATGGGTTTTGAGCATTCTAACACTTCCTAAGTGTACATGCAACCCTAATAACCTTGGATCTATGTTTGTCTAATAATCATGCAAAGTTGAATTCCAAGGTTATATTCTTATCTAGCATACATGGGGAACATTTTTAACTTGAATGAAAGATAGAATAACTTACCTTGTTGTTGATTATGATCCTTGAAACCTTGTGAGCCTAGCACCCCAAGTGTGATGCCTCAAATGCTTCACACAACACCAAATGCAAAGGAGTAAACTTTGAGAGAATCTTACACTTGCAAAATCGGCTCTAGCCCTCTTGTTTCTTATGTGTCACCGATTTTGGTGGAGAACATGTTGCTTATATAGTGTGTCACATCTAGGGTTACACCATGTAAACCCTAATGTGGCATGACTCTTCATTTCCATGACCCATGAGTTTGTAACTCCGATGGAGCCTTCATGGAGCATCCTATGGGTGGAACCCAACTTGATAATCCATGGAGCCTCTTAGCCCACTATATAAGATATGGAAGATTTACATAATCTACCCATATATTTAATTAGTTATCTTTTGATCACTTAATTAATTCTAAATTAATTCTTGATCAAACTAATTAAATAATATTATTAATATATTAGAACTTATAATATATTAATAAACCATAAGTGTTATTTCTCTCATTTTAGTTTATCCAATTGCATGGTGCCATGCAACCCAAATGGACCATGCCGGGTCGGGTCAAGTACATACCAGAAATAATTATGGACTTAGACACCTTATCCAACAGGTCCCCCCAACACACTCATCAGGCCTCGCCTGGAATCGGGCCCGCCCAATAGACATAAAAACACAACCGGGTGGGCAGGGTTGCTTATCGTTTGGAGCTACCCGAGGAGCTCAATCATATTCACAGGACTTTTCACGTCTCTCAACTGCGGAAGTGTTTGGTTGATGGTTCCGCATTGGTTCCTTTGGAGAATATTCAGGTGGATGAGCGCCTGAATTACATAGAGAGACCGGTTGTGATCCTAGACAAGAAGATGAAGACTTTGCGAAATAAGGTTGTGGGTCTAGTCAAGGTGCAATGGCAGCAACTTGCGTGTGATTGCTTATCATCAAATTGAGGGGAGTCTTCTCACAGTGTTTTGGAGGGTCGAAGGCACCAATGACGACCCATTTATTATTTTTATTAAAATGCTAGTTGTCTGTGTGACTCTTGCATGTATTGTATGTGTTTTTATGTCTATTGGGTGGGGCCCGATTCCAGGTGAGGCCTGATGAGTGTGTTGGGGGGACCATCGCATGTTACAAACAAATCTGTACTGGGTGGGGCCCAATGTTGGTAGAGGCCCAATCGATGACGGGCGAGGCCCATTGTATGTTTGGTATGTGGTATTTTGGGGAAACTCATTAAGCTTTATGCTTACGGTTTAAGTTTATGTTTCAGGTACTTCCAGCGCGAAGGGAAGGGCTTGGCCTAATCGCAGCAGATCCACCCATGTTTTGAATATTTAAGATTTTAAGATTGTACTCTGATAACTATTTTCACCTTAGCATACCTTCTTATGGTTTATATGAATATTTGATGGATTTTGGTTGACTTAAAAATGAAATTTTTTATTCATGATTTTAGGGATGTTACAATGTGAGTTGGAACCTTTAATGCAAGTGAGGTTTTCAAGGAATGTATCTTGAATTTGAGACTTCATAACTATGGAATTGTTTCTAGTGACAATTTCTAGTGGAACATTTTGTAATATCGAAGGGTCGATCTTTGTGTAACATCCATAAAATTTAGGTAAATTTTAAAGTTTTCAAACATTTCAAAAACCATCCATTGTTTACAAATGGTTTTCAAAATAATCCAATATCAGAGTTTTTCCCATAAATCACAACATGAAAAACGAGGAGGTGCACGATCAAGCCTTCGCCTTCCCGCGATCGTCCGAAGTAACTGAAACAAAATCCACAACTGTAAGCACGAAGTTTAGTGAGTTTCCCCCAAAATACATGCACAACAATAACGCACATATAATAACAACATACTATGGGTCCAATCAACCATCGGGTTGGAATGCCCCAGGCCCTCAACCATCGGGTTGGAATGCCAACATACTATGGGTCCAATCATCCTCGAGATGGTATACCCTCGGCCCACAACCATTGGGTTGGAATGCACACATACTATGAGTCTAATCATCCTCGGGATGGAATATTCTCGGCCCACAACCATCGGGTTGGAATGCCCAGGTCTGTTGTCTCATGCACAAAGCAGAAAAGCCTCAGCCACCAATCAAACATATGCACATATATCAGATAATCAAATAACAGTCTACAGACAGTCAAACCGATATACAGATCACTAAGCATAGCAACATCCTATCTACCAGGATACCAATCTAACCGATCATAATCACATAGAAACATCCTATCTACCAAGATATCGGTCTAACAAATCACAACAACAATAAAGTAGGATTACAATCCAATGTGCCAGCCTTGGTGCCTTCGACCCTGAGTATAGGGAGGAAAACTCACCTCACAAGCAGTGTTGAATCAAGAAGATCAAACCCCAACTCTCAGCTTCGATCTCGACTGCCTACAACCACCATGTGTCTCACTTCATTAAAATCCCAAATTACCAAAATACCCTTAAAGTCAAACTTGGTCAACCATGGTCAAAGTCATCAGTCAACAGTCAGGATCAACAGTCCATGTTGACCCAACTCGTCGAGTTCCTTCAGAACTCAGAAAACTGAGAAAACCCTAGCCAACTCGCCGAGTTGGCAGAACAACTCGTCGAGTTTGTATAGTATTCAGAAAGCGGGAAAACCCGATCCAACTCATCGAGTTGGCTAAGCAAATCGTCGAGTTTTCCTAGTCTTAATTCATTCAGTCGCTTCCCAAGCGAGTCCAATGCCTCACAACCGTAGATCTGGTCCCCTAGGGTTGAGATACCACGTAAAGCTGCAAGCTTTACGTCCATGCATTGCATCAAGGGACTAAATTGCTAAAACGAGGCTTATTTAAGGAACCTAGGGCATGAAGGAGAGCCAATACTTGATAAAGATGTCAACTTTATGTCAAAAGGGGCCATGAAACGTCCAGATCTGAAACCATGGCTTCATAACATGCTCAAATCCAATAATGGTCCCAAAATAAGCTAATAATGGTCATAATTTCTAAAAGAAGAGATATAGAAGAAGGGATGATCAAGATAACGACTTTATACCTCCAAGTGGCTGTAACAACACTGACAATCTCGGATCTAAATCTTCTCCCTTCAACCTTACACCACCAACTTCAAGCTCCTTCAAGGAAAGCACCAAAGAACACTCTTTAAGCTCACAAACACTCAAAATGGGGAAAGAGGCGAGATTAGGATTTTCTCTGGACTGAGGGGACGATGAGAGAGGCCACAAATGAGTCATAAGTTCTTTAAATAGGGTGCAAAACCCTGAAAATTAGGGTTTCTTAAACAGCCGTCAACTCGTCGATTAGGCATTGAAAGACACGCGGGCATTAGATACTCTACACGACGAGTTTAAGCCTTCCAACTCGTCGAGTTGCCCTGAAAATATAAATAATAAGTTTTTAAATTTATACCTGAAGATTGGGATGTTATACTCAGTGACTTTAAAGCCTCGATATCACAACAAGACAACGCATGTAAAGATGAAATTCCACTACATCATAAATAATGATAAGAATTTGTAATTGTGAAAAGTGCATCATTGGAATTGTGTCCAATGGATTTGTTCACAAAGGAAGGACTATAGAGAGGCATAGTATGCATGTTCATAATATAGGCATGACTGGTGTTATCTAATTCAAGTGGTTAGTTGATTTCTCGAAACATTATACAATGAATAAATTCCCAATTAATGTGGTGATTAAATAATAGAAATTATTTATATTCACTAAGTTTGAAAGCATAGTTAATTAATTTATCATTGTGTTTCATTTTGCATGTTTACTTCCGTGAGTAATTTTAATATTATTCAAAATTCCACAGTCGCTCATGCTTTTGGAAGTAAGTAATGATTTAAGACTATCATGAGTTGATTGTAGATTGTCGATTGAGGTTAAGACATTGCAATTGGATTTGCTACAATATTCATCAGTACTTTGAAAATCGAGATTTAAAGTATTGGATAAACTCACGCTTAGAGATTACTTCATGGATTTTATCACGAGTAACTCTAAAATGATAATATATAATATTCTTAAGTGGAGATATATAGTTTGTAGTTTACGAATCAGTTATGCATTGGTTTACCCAAACGCATCTCGTAACTTGGTGTTATAAAGAGTAATTACATGCATGATTTGATTGGTAAATGTATAATTATATAGTCAAAGTAATTCATTCATTTTTCCTTAACAGGAAAAGCGATATCTTTGGGCCCCTCGATGATTTGCTGTCGACATCTGAAGTGCTTGGCTGAGCCCGGACTAAATTGATGTTTCAATTAGTGGTCTGAATTCATTCGTTATAAATCAGGGAAATCAAGAAACAAAATCTTGGACTATAATATTGATTCTAATCCATGTCTCACATCCATACGATATCTTGTAGAACGAAGGAATAGTTGATCACTTATCTTAGGGCCAACGTTTGATTTGAATCAGAGTTCGGCAGTGGCTTTGGAAAGCACATTTTTTTTTGTTTAGTTCAAGGTTTATACTTGAAATTGTAGTTACAAACTTTTCCAAGTGGCAGACTGTTGAATAAGGTGTCTAAGCTAGTAACTAAATTGGTATATTCTTGTAATTAGAAGCAAAGTCCTTTTTGGGTTGCCCTCATAACTAGAACTTGATTAGAATGACATTTATAGAGATATGCTGATTTATTAGATTATTATATGATTAATAAACAAATTGAAAATTATGAGGAAATAATTTATTAATAGATTATGTGGCTAATATATTAATTAGAAATATAAAATTGATTTGTTAATTTATTATGATTAATTAATTAATATGAAATCAGTTAGAATTAATTAATTATTAATAATATATAATCTGGAATTAATTCGGGATTAATTTGAATTAATTAAAGGTCTAAGGGTTGAATTGTAATTGTTCATAATTGAGCAATGAATGAAGATTCTAGAACCCATATAGCTGGTGAACGAAATTAGGAGGATTTCTAAAGTTTCTAGAAGCCTTTTGGTTTGTAAATTAGAAAATAATTTGAATTGGGATTAAATGTATTATTTAATCATTCAAATCTTGCTTTGCCCGTAAGTTACCTAAACTATAAATAAGACCCATTTGGACCTCATATTCGTGCATACTCTTCCAAGAAGGACATTTTGGCTGAAATTCTCCTATATCCTCTCTCCTTTTGTCTTCTAGTTCTAGGGTTTGGGTGTAAGCCATTAGAGGCATCATCCTTTTGTTGGTAAGCTTTCCAAGACCTACGCTACAAGGAGATTGAAGTGATTTGTTTACTACAACAAATCAAGAGGTATGTAACTCTACACTTTCTAATTTCGAATTACAATAGGATTATACTAGGCTTAGTTGTTCATTGTGTGTTGCTATCAAAGTGTATGACACATATCTTTTATAGGATGCATGTACCCTATTAAGTGTTAATTGTTTTCCGCATTGTCCAATTTTGTTTTCTATAAATCCCATCAAAATCATCATGTAACACCCCAAATTTCAATTGTTCAATGAAGGGCCAAAAGTGTAAATTTAGGAAAGGGACTCAACGAGTAGGTCCGCTTACTCGCCGAGTCGGCGGCTTGGACTCGACGAGTTGGTGCTGGATTGAGAAAACCCTAATCCCGAGGGTTGCACCCTATTTAAAGGACTTTATGTCCTTCTCCCAGCCTCCTATTCCCCCAAAGAGTTCCAGAAACCCCTAATTTCGTGTGAGACTTCATTGTGAGGAGATTGGAGCTTGGAAGAGGAATTTGGTGGAAGGAGCTTGAGAAATTGGAGGCTAGCATCAAGGGGCTTGTGTAGATCTGGAATCTACATCAGTTTGGGCATATCTCAGAGGTAAGGAGCCATTATCTTAAGCTATTTCCTTTTTGGTTCATCCTTGGTGGTTGATTTGGAGTTCCTTACCTTGTTTGAGATCTATTTCGAGTTAGAGGCTTAGATCTGAGGTTGCTACTTCAGATCTAGGTTTGTGATGGTCCTTAATGTCATAAAGCTCCTGTTTAAGAGTTATTGGTGAAGCCCCTTTGTCATAAACCCTAGCCCTAGAGTGTTTTGGGCTTATATCTCCTTGGTTTCACGTAAAGTTTGCAACTTTATGTGAGGGTTAGACTGTAGAAGAGTGGATCTATGGATTGGAGCCCCTGCATGGCTCGAAAAGCCTCTGTATGGATTGAGAACTGGAGAGACTCGACGAGTCATATGGGTGTACTCGACGAGTTGTATGAACATGTGCATGGACTCGGCGAGTTGGAAGAACAACTCGGCGAGTATGTTAAAGATTCCCTTGGACTCGGCGAGTCTGTTCTTGGACTCGACGAGTCTGGTCGCGGAACCCTAACCTCTTCTGGTTAAGCCTCGAATCGGTGAGTCGAGGGACGACTCTGTGAGTTGAGCAGGATGGGACTCGGAGATCGTTGGACTCGGCGAGTCTTAGGGCGACTCGGCGAGTTGAGTCATGTTATGGGAGTTTCTGAGTATAGGAACTCGACGAGTCGACGGGTTGACTCGGTGAGTAGGGTCAGTCAGGAAGTTGACTTTGACTTAGGACTTTGACTTTGACCAAGAGTTGACCAGTTTGACTTCCAAGGGTATTTTGGTAATTTTGGTATTTATGGAATTGGTTCTTTGGTAGTGTTATGTGGTGAAGTTCGTGTCGGTGGTCGGAGCAGCTTGGTCTTATCTCTTCAGTCGGCAATTGCAGGTGAGTTATCCTCACTATATCAACAGGGTCTACAGCACCAAGGCCGGCCCTTTATCGGATGGAAATCCGGTTATTTGTTTGATATGTATTGATTTGCTATGTATGCACCCTGGTATTTAGGGTGGTGTTATGTTAGCGACCTGGTCAAGGTCGGTACCCGGTATATAAGGTAATGTTATGCTAGTGACCGGATAGGTCGGAATCCTGGTTAGGATGTTGATATGATATGTGATCTGTTAGACTGTTTGTCTGGTTAAGGATTTGTTATGTGAATAATTGTTTTATTTATGTGCACATGGTTGTTTGACGGGGGTTGGGTTGAGGCGGGTCCTGCTTTGTGTTGTAGGCCAACATACCCAGGGCGGACCGGGTATTCCGAAGGCCCAGCGAGCGGTCCGGATAGGCTGAAGGCCCCAAGAAGGCGGACCAGACGTGCCGAGGCTCGGAGAGTGGACCAGACCGACTGAAGGGCCGGTGTGGGCGAACCAGTCATACTGTAGACTCAGAGAGTGGACCAGGCGGATTGAAGGCCCGGTGCGGGCGGACCAATCACACTGTAGACTCGATGTACGTGGCTAGACTCGGAGGGTGGACCAGGTGGACTGAAGGCCCGGTGCGGGCGGACCAGTCACATAGTAGACCCGATGTGCATGGCTGTTCTGTATTGTGATATGTTATGAGTATGTTTATGTGTGGTTGGTATTTTGGGGGTAACTCACTAAGCTTTCGGGCTTACAGTTTCAGTGTATTGTTTCAGGTACTTCAGGAGATCGTGGCAAGGCGAAGGCGTGATCGTACCGTTCCTCATGTTTTATGATTTATGTGATATGGTTCTGGGGTGGATACTCTGATGTTTAACTATTTTGAAAACGAGATGTATGAACTTAATGGTTTTTGAATGAATTAAAATGTTTTAATTTGGTTGAAATTTTTGGTTGTTACACATCAAATCCATTAATGGGATGATTGGATTGAGATTAGAGCAGTGGAATCCACTCAAGGGAGGTTAGAAAACCAAACCCAAATCATCAATTGAAGCTAAACTTGACATTGGGGCTCAACCTCAATGATGAACTCGAAATAGAGCTACAGGACGAGGTATCCTAAGAATCAAACTTCACGCAACCAAAACTCTCATCACCTTGATCTCATCTGAGTCGAGCAAGCTATAATTATGGATGAGGCGGTATCGTAAGAACCAAACTTAACGCAACCAAAACTCTCATCTGGAGAATTGGCATACAACCTCTTCCATCTTAAAACTTCAAGAACCGCATTTTGATGCTCTAGAAATAGCTCTAACAACCCGATCTAATCGCACAACTTGCTCATGATTCCAAACCAACCCACTTGGTAAAAGCGCCAAAAGAATCCACAGAACATAAAAACTTCAAGAACCGCATGGGAACAATTAGCTTGACATGACTCGACCGATTGTAAAGAACGCATACCCTTAGCTTCCTTATGTTACAGTTCCAACCAAGATGACTCTCTTTTGCATGTGAAAACATCTCGATGTAACTATACTATGAATACCCTCTTAACCTTACCACATCTACCATTGAACTAACAGAACAATCTTCACTTCTAATCTTCCATTGTTGTGAAACAAACCATTGACAGCAACTGAACTGTGCCTCATGGGAAGAAACTGATGCAGAAAAAACCTTTTCGTTAATCTATCTATTGATCTATGAACATTCAATTTTTCCTCTTAGTCTAACACAGAAGACTGAAATATAAACATGTTGCATCAAAATATAACCCAAGTCATCAACTGACCAACACTGACAAAGGATGTAATCCACATGTCGATCAACGTTATCACTTCTTCATTGAGTCTCTTAACCCAAATAGATAACAGCTCGAATATAAACCCTGGAGACATCAAAATCAATAAACTCATGTAGTCTGCAACAATCAGACCCCATCTAACATAGACACAAGGGTCGAACCATAACTGAGATCATCTCCATCCCGCCTAACCATATAACCGATAAACACAGGAACATACTACATCGAATCATAGTGCCAAACCGCATTATCTACCTACCACCAATTCCTTAGCAAACCTTTGACTCTTCCTGATCCCCGTACGGATCATGTGCTTTCAATAATACGGGCCCATAATACCTTCCAAACATATATGTAATCGTCCCAAGAATTGTCACTACACCCAACCACTACTGAATGTTCTAATCTATTATACACATGCTCACACGAGTGCACACCTCTAATCTTCCTAGATTCCCCTTTTAGGATTTCCTCTTACGCATATACCCATGTTAGCACATTCTAACAATGTTTCTAGGTTACTAGGAATTCGCCCCACCCTGCTATCAGTTGCGAAAGAAACTTCTACCAATGCCAACTAACTGTCTTACAAATAGAATTACATGCAGCAAACGTTAATCAGCCTTTCAATGATACAACATATAATTATACATAACATTAATGGTTCCATTGTTGGATTAGGTGTCTAAGTTCATAAATATTTCTGGGATGTACTTGACCCGATTAGCATGGTCCATTTGGGTTGCATGGCATCATGCATTTGGATAGGCTAAAATGAGAGAAATAACACTTAAGGTTTATTAATATATTATAAGTTCTAATATATTAATAATATTATTTAATTAGTATTGATCAAGAATTAATTTGGAATTAATTAAGTGATCAAAATAAGACTAATTAAATATATGGGTTGATTGTGTAAATCACCCATACTTATATAGTGGGCTAATGCTCCATGGATTATCAAGTTGGGCTAAAACCCATAGGATGCTCCATGGATGCTCCATGATGGTTATAGAACCCATGGGTCATGGAAATGAAGAGTCATGACAATTATGGTTTACATGGTATAACCCTAATTGTAACACACTATATAAGCATCCTTATGTTCACCAAAAATCGGCCACTAAGGATACAAGTGAGGGCTAGCCGATTTCAAGAAGTGTATCATTTCTCTCTAAGTCATTCCAAGTGCATTTGGTGTTGTGTGAGACATTTGAGGCATCACACTTGAGGTGCTAGGCTCACAAGGTTCTCAAGGAATCCAATCAACTAAAGGTATGTATTTCTTACTATCTTTTATGTTTAAAAGATCCCCATGTATGTTAGATAGGTTATGAACCTTGGAAAATCAATTTTGCATGTATCATAGATAAAACATAGATCCAAGGTTTCTAGGGTTGCATGTACACCTTAGGAGTGTTAGAATGCTCAAAACCCCTTGATTGGTATCAGAGCCAAGGTTTGTTTTCTTGATACTTGATGCTATTTGCAAGAAAAATCGTTTTTTTGGAATCTGCCAGTTTACCACGAGGTGGTAAATTTTACCACGAGGTGGTGACTGTTCAGTGAAAAAAAATTAGTTTTTGGCCTGTTTTGGATTAGAATCATTACCACAAAGTGTTTTTGTTCATAAACTTGATTTTGATGTTATGGTAATGTTTATTCTCATCCAAATAAATGGTTATTATCAAAATTTCAAGCTTTGTATGGTTTAATTTTATGATTCTTGAAATTGTTGATATGCATATTCATGAACTTATGAGTTTAAAAGATCATAGGAATTATTTGTAACTTATTTGTTAGTTTAATTCTTGATCATTATGTGTTTTAATGGAATCCATAATTTGTCCTCAAGTCATGGATTACCAAAAGTCACTCTTTTAAAGTCCATTATTAAACACATAGGTTACATAAAATGAAAAGTCTCTCATTTTAATAAACCACTTAACTCATAAGTTATGAAAGATGAAAAGTTTTTAAAGTTACAAAACTTGCCCTTAGGTTTTGGAACATGTAAAGTCACCTTAAAAACTTTAGTTCCAACCCCTAGAATTTTAAAAGTTAAAATTCAACCCTTATACTTTATAATATTATAAGTTTAATAATAATTATATATGTATAAGAAAAAGTCGTTTTACCGTTAGTAGGCCTCATTCACGAAGCCGCTCTATAAGGGGGGTATAACGTTGCTGCCTATAAAATGGCAGCTTAATGGGTGTCCACTCTCACCCACCGCTTCCTTGATTGGTGGAGGGTCGTTAGCCGAATGGGTAAGACAAGGACTTTAAATCTTCATTAAAAGTATGATGAATATAAAGTAACTAAATGTTTTTATAAATTCCCAATCTTAGTTACTTTAGGAAAAGTGTGAATAAGGTGTTAACCCATGAAATTACAGTTTGCACTTTGCTTAAGTCGGTTAGTGGAGCGCGTGTGGTTAACCGGCACACTAGCTGGACTTAACAAGGTAGGCAAAGGGTAACTTAATGTTTATCATAGTATCGATGGAGCGCGTGTGGTTAACCAGCACATCGATTGAGGGGTAATACATTAAGGGTACCAAGTAATTTGCATGGTTACTTCACACCTTGTTTTGTGATCCTCGGCATCCCAGTCACTAAACCTGAAGGGCACACTCGAGATTGAAACATGTCATTGAAAGTTCAATGAATCTGAAAAGATCTAGGAGTTTCAAATCCAATTAAAAAAACCTAATAATTTATTTCGTTTTTCATGGTGGAAATTGGTGAATCGTCATTCACCTACCTTCAAATATTTTATAGCTTGGATTACGGCATCCCTCTTCCAAGTTATAAAATATTATGTTGGGTCCTAGCCTTAATATTTCATATTGGGTGTTATATTAAGGACTTTAAATCAACTATCTTGAATATCTCCCAAAAGATGTCTGGTTCAGACAATTATGATCTTCCCAAAACTCTTGGAATTATCTTTCCTAATGAAGATGATATCCCGTGACTGGATCATGGAAATCATACTTCAATACCTCCACCTCCTCCAATTATTCTCCCTAACCCACAATTTCAAGGTCACTCAAGCCCTATTGGCAAGCAAGGTCTATGTATGATCACATCTTGGAGATGAAGTCACATATTGACAAGCCGGGAGAGTTGGGTGTCAAAGTCTTGAGAAAGTTGGTTGGTCAATCACTTTCTAAGTCACATAGTGAGTGTCCTTTGGGACTACTATGAAAAAGACTATGACATGACCCTTAATGATCTTATCTATTTGCTTGGTGCTGCTGAATCATAAATGATTTGGAGCTCTGGTAAAGCAAAGTTGATTAGTAGATCAACTTCCCAAACTACCATGGACATTGACAAATTGGTGACATTGGAAAGCTTTCTCTTCCCAATGGAAAGGGATCGACCATAGTCAACTCGGTTGACCAAATGGTAAAGAGAAAGGCTAAGTCTGAGATAGTCTTGTGTACCATTCCCAAAGGGTCCATATGGTTCTATTGCCAAAAAGGAAGGGGCATTGGTTGCAAAGCTGCCCTAACTAACTGGAAGATCTGAGAGAAGGTCTAGTCAGAAAGTTTGATTCTGCTTCAGGTAAGTCCACTATCTAACTTTGTTAAGTTCCTTATTGATGATTCTTAATACAAAATGTGACTCGGTTACATTTTGGTGTTTGGCAGAATCAAGCAAAGGGAAGGACACTTAAAGAAAGAGTATGTTGAATCTGATCGTGAAGATGGATTTCAATCGCATGGTTCGAAGATCGGATTCTTGAGCTACTACTTAGGAGTTATGATAGATTGCTAGAAATATGTAATAGCATAGTTTTTCATTTAAAGTTGCATTGTAAGGAAAAAGTTTTTCCGCATTTTATAAATAAATAAAATTTTGATTTTATTTTAGTTTATATCTCCTTGCAATGGCTTTTATGGAAAATTGATGTTTATATGGTTCTAGCAAGAATGGAAATATGAATGATTCTTTCATTTGTGGTAGTGTCTAAATTTACCAAATAAGGAAAGATTCTCATCACCCAAGGTTTCAATTGGACCGAAACCTGGAATCTTACAAGTTGTATAGTATGATGAATGAGAATTTTCATCTTTGGAAAATTAAGGCTAATTCCTTGTTCACATTTATATGCGAGTCAAGTGAAGGACTAAGGGATCGAGTACACATTCTTGTGCACTGGTCAAGTCCACCACAAAAGACCGATAAGAATATTCGTCATGATTTACTAAAGTTTAGTAAATATGGTTATACGTACCAGTTTAAGTATAATTCTGAAACATTAGAAAAGTTTCGATGTTTTGCAGGACGAATGAGAAGAATCAAATTAGGTAGAAGGATAAAAGTTTCTCAAATCTGAAAAGATGAGAGAGTACTTTAGTATCATGTTTAGTGATTATCTTAGTGATTATGAAACCATATCACAATTGATCCTCTAAGGACATCTTAGTACATTTGTTTGACTAAGAAAAGGAATCGTGAATTGTAGAATTGGTTAAATCAAAAAGATGAATCATACTTCGTTCCAAAACAAGTCTTAGAGTTATACTCTAAGATTGTAATTTGAGTGACACATCTTAAAGAAAGGTCTATAATACTTGTCAAATGTAAGAGTAAAATGTGTCCTACTCTTGTACATTTGAAATTGGTAAGTTGTGATGTTTTGGATAAAACAAAGACCAACTAAGGCCAATTGTGTGGAGTGGTTGTCTTGATAAAGAATCCGCACTATCTCTTGAATATTTGGCAAGTAAGTCTTATATGTCAATAGGACAGTGGGAGTCTTAAAGATCTTGAAAAGGCTTCTAGATCTAATCAAGAAGAAAAACCTATAGTTTATCACTAGCACACGACTTGAGGTTTATAACCTATCGTGTTGACATATTCCTATTTTTGTGCCCATTCCAGTTAAAGTTGGCTTTGCATATGACTTCTAAGAGTTCTCAATTGGTTGCATAACAACTTGGAAGCAATGGCAGGTCCTTGTGCTGCCAGGTGGCAAGAAGTTAACACTGCACAAGTTCAATCCATAAGAGTTTGGATTTGTCACTAACCTTGTCTTGTGATTATGTTTTTGACAAATTCACATGGATAGGAATACATACACCATAAAATCAAAGTGTCATAAGGTTTCTCTCCGATTCATGAAAATGATGGTGAGGAAATGCTTTCACTAAGTAGATTTTAAGTAGATAGCAATTGTGATATTTGCATTATCAAAGTCGTTAGTGGAGCGTGTGTGGTTAACTGGCACACTAACATGGACTTGTGAGAAATGGCAAAGGTCTAAACAATTCAGACTATGATTACGGCATCCCTTTTCATAGTTCTGAAACTGTTTAGACACACATGTGTGCTATCTAAGGAAAGGTGTATGATTTTGATAAAGTTTTATCAAAGCATCTCGTATCAGAAATATGAACTTTGGTAAGAAGGTCAATAAAGTATTGATTTCTAGAAGTCCAGCTGATTTCTGAGTACATGTCAAAGCTAGTGGGAGCATAAGCTTCATGCTAATAATCATCATGCAAGTGGGAGCATGATAATAAGTGTTGCAAGTTAGCAATGTTAATTATAGAAAACAAAAGGTTTCAATTGGGAAAAAGTTGTTTTGCTATAATTAAGGGAGAGGAAATTATACTTCACTTCAATTCTAAAAGCTTAGATTGAGGTTTTAATCATTTTTAGTCAAGGATATATATATATATATATATATATATATATATATATATGAATTTTATGTTGGAATTGCTCAACATAAAGAAATTCTATATATTGGTCCATTATTTGCGTTCTAAAATTCGATTATGATTACGACATTCCTTTTCATAATCTGAATTATGAGAACTTGGCAAATAGAAATAGAAATATTATAGCAAAAGACTGGTCTAGTATCATGTCTTTATGAATCGTGTCCCATATGCTTCAGATATAGGATTGATTGCATGTGCTATAATATTCACATGTTCTAAATTTTTCCAAATGCCTAGTGCATTAAGAGGGAAAAAGTACTAGAACTAGATATGACTAATTTGATTAAGCAATTGTTGAGGACAATCTAAGGTTTACCAAAGATTAGTTGCTCAGGGACAGTTGGAAGTATAGTGTTAATTTTGGAAGGACTATATTGACATATTCTGGAAAGAGGCAACTCTTGTTCAGGAGTAATAGTCAAAAGGGGAATATGGAAATATTCCCATAGGTGGAAGTTATTCATTAAATCTGTGTAAGATTAGGAAACTTACTGTAAGAAGTATGTTTAAAGGCAATGAACTTTGAATATGAGACTTCGTTTCCATGGAGTTGATCTCTAGTGGAATACTCTGTAATGTATGTTGACAAGTCTTTGTGACTCTGTGCATAATCATTACAAGAGGAACAATGAATATAAGTTTAGAATCTAACAGATTTAGGTAAATGGCAGGAATTTGGAATTCTTGCATTTGCGGTAAGGATTTAAGATTGTGAAATAAGTATCATTGGAGTTATGTTCAATTGATCTATTTCACAGAGTAAAGATCATAGACAAACTTAGTGTGCATACTTGGTGTATGGCATAACTAATGTTTGTAAAAAAACTTAGTGTGCATACTTGGTGTATGGCATAACTAATGTTTGGAAAACATAGTGTGCATACTTGGTGTATGGCATGACTAGTGTTTAGAAAAACATAGTGTACATGCTTGGAGCATGCGACAACTATTGTTTTAAATTCAAGTATAAAGTTGATAGTTTGAAACAATATGCAATGAATGATGGGTAATCAATATGGTGATAAATAAAAGATGTTTTATTTATATTCATAAGTTCTGAGACCATATTGGATTCGATTATTCTTGTGTTTCACTTTGCATGTTTTGACTTCCAGGATAACTAAGTCGCTCTTCCTGAATGACTAAGTTATTCAAACCATCCACAGTCGGTCATATGTTGGAAGTAGGTATGAATAAAGATTGTCATGAGTTGGTTGTAGAGGTCTAAGATGTTGGACATGGCTATAACACTCATGAGTGCTCATAAGTTCCGAGTATTTGATTCAACCCACGCTCTCTGGTATCACTTCATGGAATTTATCTCGAGTGATCGCGAGACAGTAATATCATATAAGTCTTCAAACCTAGAGATATGACTTGTTGCCTATGAGTTGGTTATGCATTGATTGTACGAAAACGCATTGGTAACTCGATGTTATAAAACGTGCCTTTGTGTATGATTCAACAAGTAGTAGAACAAGCATATGAGTCGAAGTTTATCTGTTCCTTCTTCGATTAGAAGCGATATCTGGGCCCCTCGATGATTTTGTGTTGACCCATGTACCGGGCCCGGTCAGAACTAAGTTGATCTGTTCAATTAAGTCCTATGTCAAACAAATCGGAAATCGAGAAACAAACTGTTGGACAATAAGTAAGACATTGTTCCATGTAATTGTCCGGCTGATATCTAGAACAGCGGATTATATGATCACTTATCTTAAATGGAGTATCATCATCATCTCAGTTCCGCGCGACCTTGAAAGAGCTACGATTGCTGATCGGTTCCTGAAGCTATTCTTGCAGATATAGTTATTAGACTTATCCAAGTGGGAGACTGTTGGATTAGGTGTCTAAGTTCATAACTATTTCTGGGATGTACTTGACCCGATTAGCATGGTCCATTTGGGTTGCATGGCATCATGCATTTGGATAGGCTAAAATGAGAGAAATAACACTTAAGGTTTATTAATATATTATAAGTTCTAATATATTAATAATATTATTTAATTAGCATTGATCAAGAATTAATTTGGAATTAATTAAGTGATCAAAAGAAGACTAATTAAATATATGGGTTGATTGTGTAAATCACCCATACTTGTATAGTGGGCTAATTCTCCATGGATTATCAAGTTGGGCTAAAACCCATAGGATGCTCCATGGATGCTCCATGGTGGTTATAGAACCCATGGGTCATGGAAATGAAAAGTCATGACAATTAGGGTTTACATGGTGTAACCCTAATTGTAAAACACTATATAAGCATCCTTATGTTCACCAAAAATCGACCACTAAGGATACAAGTGAGGGCTAGCCGATTTCAAGATGTGTATCATTTCTCTCTAAGTCATTCCAAGTGCATTTGGTGTTGTGTGAAACATTTGAGGCATCACACTTGAGGTTCTAGGCTCACAAGGTTCTCAAGGAATCCAAGCAACTAAAGGTATGTATTTCTTACTATTTTTTATGTTTAAAAGATCCCCATGTATGTTAGATAGGTTATGAACCTTGGAAAATCAATTTTGCATGTATCACAGATAAAACATAGATCCAAGGTTTCTAGGGTTGCATGTACACCTTAGGAGTGTTACAATGTTCAAAACCCTTCATCCATATCAACCCCGAGCTCGTATCAAATCAACCAATGTATTTCAACTGAACGGATCTACATCAACCCTCGGTCCTTATCAACCAATTGGTGTATTTCAACCGAATAGCTCTGCAATAAACCCAGGTTTATATCAACCAAACGAAGTATAAGGTGTTTTTACTTAATCCATTAAGTCATGGCTCAAATTTACAGATCTTAATCTTATTGATGTATTAATAGATAAAGTTTCAAACTTTATTCATTAAGACATCCCCTTTCATGAAAGATCTAAACTTTAATACTTCAAAATGACCTAAAGGACCAAATAACTTGCATGGATTAAAGGACATGCACAAAGTACCAATTTGCCAAGTCTAAAAGTTCCATAGAGCATTCCTAGGTGCTCAAAAGGTGTTGGAGTCATCTCAACTCCAAGGTCATAAACAAAATGGACCAAAAGTGACAAATATAACCAATAACAAGATCTAATGAACCAAAGAGCAAGTTAAGAACTATATACTCACAAATGTCCACACATAAAGCAACTTTGTTGGATCCAAACTAGAACGTCCCTGCAATGACATTTAGGAGAACTTCTTGATCTTCAAGTTCCACTCTAAAAAAGGAGAAATAAGCTCACAAATCCACCAAATTCTTAAGAATGAGAGAGAGAGAGAGAGAGAGATAGAGAGAGAGAGAGATAAAGAGTTAGGGTTTCTAGAAAACTGATCAAATGGTCATAGAGAGTGATAATGAGCAAATCCTAAGGGTTATTGACCTTTAAATACCCCCAAAACCCTAATAAAATGATCAAACCACTAGGCCGGAGGCGCACAACGCCACTTAAAGTTCCCCCTGCGTCCCTCCCGATAAATTCCAGATTTTTGGATTTTTCAACAAATGCAATAAATTGCTTCCTGGTTCGCCTCATCCTTCTAATTTCTTATGGACTATAAAACCCCCAATTAAAGAGTGGAAAAACATAATCGAAACTCGGATGATACAACTTTTTACCTCATATATAAAATTTTAATTCGAATATATGATATCTTTCTCCAAATTATTAACTATTTGTACTTTGTAGGAATGAATGTTGGAACATTTGGGACCGTCGTCAAAACTAGTATGCTTCATAAATGCACCTCGACAAAGTAGTAATGTATAAAACAATCGTAAGCAACTTCACGTTCTCTTTTTTAAGTAGTTTTTCTACTTATCAGACGTGAGCTCTCAACTAAGACTACTCGGTACGGGCCCGTGGAGGGGCATTATTGCGTATGTGGCAGTGGCACTGCCTCCACGACGTTACCACGGGCGGAACACTGCTCCCCCATTCCTTATGTGGTCCTTCGTGGTGACTGTAACGAACGATAACGCGTTTCAATTTTTTCAATTTCCTCATTTTACCGTTGAAAAACGGTAACATTCTTAAAAAATAAAAAATAAATAAAATAATAATAAATAAATAAATCTTTACCTATAAAATCACCATTTTTCTCTCTGTTTCATATAAATTTAATCACAACTTTTCTCTCTATTTCATATACTTTCAAAACATTCTAACAAAAAAAATGAATCCGTTCAATGATAGTGATGACAATAACATGTTTATCGCTATGATGTATGAGTATTGCACGAACGTGTTACTACAACAAAATCCAACTCATTTATTAACCAGACGTGCGACGTTAAAAAGATATCGCGAAGAAGGGCACAAACGTTTAGTTCACGATTATTTTGCGGATGATTGTGTCTAACAGCCACGCGATTTCAAAAGAAAGTTTCGTTTGTGGAAAATGTAATTTTTTTAAATGTTATGTTTTCGTAATGTTTTTTAAATGTTATGTTTAATTAAAAAAATAGGTTTTGTTTAAATACCATGTTTTAATTAATCTTGTTTAAAAAATAAAAATTAAATTGAAAAAAAATAAAAAAATGATCACATAGAGTATTATAATAACACCGTATTGACATGGTAAGGTGACAATTTTTTAGTGTGAGCTTTTGTTGCTCCAATATTGAGAGTTAAGCTTTGACAATGAATAGCTTATCCAACATATGCATTCTCCGTTGTGGCATAAAAAAATTTCATCTTTATTACTTAATTTGTGGTTGTGCAATTCAATAAATTTATAGATTGAGAAAAGTTATGTTTCATTATCTATGTGGATACCGATCATTGCCATAAAACATGTTCTTGAATAAACTGATGTACTTTTTTTTTCATATGAAGATGATATTTCACTTGTTGCCGTATTTGTTACCTCTCCATATTTGTGGCAACGAATATGTTTTTTTTTTTATACTTTTATCTTCATAAAATATGGTTGATCCATATTTAATGGTGAAACCTAATTTGATTGCATATTTTATGTATATAGTGACAACATCATCAAGGGATTTGAATGTACATCCAATTTTTGGTATTATTTCTTCTGATACAAGTGGTTCTTCCAAATCTTCATGTGTATATTCTGTAAAAAATACTTAGAAATGTACCGTTCATAATCAAAATATATTAACTTACGCTTTGCAAAATTTGATACAAAATATGCATCAAATCAAAAAAATGCACAACTTTTCTAAAAAACTATGAACCTGTTAAGTTAAGAATATCGTCTTCCATATTCAAAGAACATGACTCATGACTCATAAATTTTGCGAATAGAATCTTCATGTACGTAATTTGAAGATAATTCTCTAATGTTTACAGACATCGTTCAAATATCTTTCAAGAATTTGTAATTGTTGAACGAGAAATCAATAAAAATTGAAATAATTAACAAGAATATTTTAAATTCAAAGATGTCAACCGCAATCTCTATTAAACTTTCAAATTTGAAAATCCTTGATGTTTAAAATGATTTTCAATTTCAAATTCAAAACTCAAAATTGAAATTTCTTGACGTTTGAATCGATTGGCAATTCGAATTTGAAAACTGGTAAAAATAACCGATTGCATCAATGTCTTTACTTATATACCATTTTGAAGACGTGTATAATAATATTTCCATATTATAAATAGGTTATGTGTTGTCTATTGTTGATTGACTTCCTTTTTTTTATAGGGTTTTATTCATTTTCCATATATATATATATATATATATATATATATATATATATATATATATATATATATATTAAAATGTAGATGAGATATATTATGTATGTGGACAAATAAATATTTTATTTTTTAAAGAGCAACCAACATTATTTTATATACATATACCACCTATCTTTGATTTTAAATTTTTTATGAATTTAGTGAATTAGTCACAAATTTAGGTTAAATTAGAAATTTATTATTCTACAAGTTCTATAAGGTATTTTTTAGAATTTTTTAAAACATTTTCGAGATCTTTTTCTCAATTATTTTACAAGTTTTGTTTTTTTTTTAAATTCGTTTACAACATTTTAGTAAGTAAACGAATAATTGAGAATATCTTTTTTCTCAATTGTTTTAACTAAAAGTTTATAGAATATCTTTCTTTTTTAGTAAATCTTTTCAAACTTATTTAATATTGGTTCAAAACTATTTTTACACTTTCATACGGTTTATCTCTGAGGAAAATATGTTAAAATATTACGAAAATTTACAACATTTTCAAAAATGTTGTAAATTTTTTTAGAAAGGGTTGTATGAAATTTTAAATTTATAATAAAATTTGTATGAAAATATAAGAAAAAATTTAAAACTTGTAAAAAAATTTAAAACATTTACAAAATACTTGGCTTAAATGTATTTGTATAAAATTAAATAATAATATAGAAAATTATACCACAAGTAGTAATATTTTCTATTAAAATGGAAAAATATTGTAAAATAATTTAAAAAAAGAAAAACTATAAATTTTTGTAGAAAAAATAATATTAAAAAGGATTGTAAAAAAATCTTAAAAACTCTTAAAAATGTTGTATGAAAGTAAATTTGCAAATCAAGATACTTTTATAATTAGTTCGTACTAAAATTTAATGTTCAGATTAAATTGAAAATTCATCAAAAGTTTAAAAAGTAAAAGAAAAAAAAATAGTGACATTTCAACCCGGGAAAACAAGTAAATATATAGAAAACATGAGTCAAATATATCTTAAAATATAAAATTCATTTGTTGGAAACTTAAAAACAAACAATTTTTTTCCTAAAACAATATTAATCCTATATTATATTATTCACAATTTTTTCCCTAGAAATAATTACAAACCTTTGTAATGATAAATGGATATATCTATTTACTTTTTAGAGTCAACGCCTAATAAATTTCCAGAAAATTCTAAAAAAAAGTTATCTTTATTGTAAAGTACATTGCTTTATAGCCCCAAAAATTGTATTGTAAATTATCTTCGATTAGTAAAGGATAGACCTATCAATAAAAAAAATACTCTAATTGCACATGAGTTAAAAAAGATAAACGTATGGCATTGTAAAAGTTTTTGTTTTCGATTTCACTTAATATATCTTTAATTACATGTGATGTTAATACAAAAATATGAACATCTAAATTGATATATATATATATATATATATATATATATATATATATATATATATATATATATATATATATATATATATATATATATATATATATATATATATATATATATATATATATATATGGAAAGGTTATTTTGAAAACAAAAAAACCCTAAAAATGCATAAAAAAAATACTTCGAGATCACAAAACTTTTTTTTTGATATTTTTTATGAAAAAATCGCAGGTTTTTAAAGAAATTCGCTGAAAAAAAAACTTTTTTTTTTATAAAAAAAAAAACTAAAAAAAATTTGATTTTTTATTTTTTTTTCAGCGAATTTTAATTAAAGGCTGCGATTTTTTATAAAAAAAATTCAAAAAAAAAGTTTTGTGATCTCTAGGTATTTTTTTTATGCATTTTTATGATTTTTAGGGTTTTTTTTAGGGTTTTTTGTTTTCCATAGAACCTAAACCTATATATATATATATATATATATATATATATATATATATATATATATATATATATATATATATATATATATATATATATATATATATGTTTTGTGCAGACGTGTGGACAATTATTGTGCGGACGTGTGAACAATGTTATTATATGAGAATTATTAAATAAGTTGTTTAATGTGAATACGTTCAACCTCACACAATTATTGTCATTTCCATGCATTCTCACTAATTATTATTCAGTTTTGTTCTTACGCATCGTTTTTCACTCATTTTCATTCTTACAGAACACGACTCAATAAACATACTGACAAATTCTGACAGAATGAGAATAATAAAAAAAATCTATAATAACCTTATAGATGCTTTAATTGATGAGAATGCGTGATAATAACAATAGTTATGTAATATTGAACGTATTCACATTATCAACCAACATATTTTCTTTGTCATTCTCATAGAATAACATTGTCCACACGTCCGCACAATAGATGTGAATCCACATTTGAACTTATATATATATATATATATATATATATATATATATTGCAATTTAGATGTTCATATTTTTGTTTAAATAATTTTGTATACGTAAATACTATTATTCACTTTTTCATATATATCAAAAGACTAATGATGGAGATATAAATAAATGCCCTTTACTTTTATTTTTATTTTACTTTTTAAAATATTTTGTTTTGGGACATCAAAAGAGTAAAATTTCATATGTATGGTGCAATTACAGAAATATTCTAGGTGTTGGTAATTGGGTAGTATTTTTAGCCTCCTTCACATTTATTTTTTATCTAATATCTTATTGTTTTGTCTGAGATTTAGCTTCTTGCTAATCATAGGTTTGTTATTTTAATGCATTTCGCTTTTCCAAGTGGATAAAAAAGAAGAAGAAGATAAAAATGAATAAACAAAGAAAAATTTCTAGAGGCCAAATGCAAAAGACAATGTGAAATTAAAAAGTTAAAACCACTAAAGGTTAGTGAACATCAATTAAAATTGGCAAAATATAAAGCCGAGGTTAGAGCCCAAAATCATGCACGATTAAATCTCTCATCGATTAAGATGTGAAATTTTGATTTTAAATAAAACTAATTGGGCTCAAACTTGATGAATCATATTTTTTTATGATTTAAGTTTTATGAATACTTGAAATTATAAAATACGTTAAAATTGGTCTAGTTTTGTATAGTACGAGAAAAACTACGAACTTTCTTATGCTTAGTTTTTCCAAGAAAAAATAAATTATTTTTTCACTAAATAAGTTTGATAGGAAACAAAAAACAATTCCATTGACCATAAATTAATAGATTTTTCAGATTTATTCATATTGTTCTATCAATTGCGTCAAGCTTCAGAATCATCTAGAGAAGAGACTGAAAGATTATACCATAGATCCATAATTTCATGGAGTCGATATTGGTCAATTCATGATCAGTCGGTTTTGACGCTTGAGCACCAAAGAGCTGTAAATATTGTCAGTCACGCCAAACCCAATGCAATGGGTCTTAAAAAGCTCTCGCCAAACATCATTATCCAACCGATCTAGATTAATAATTAAGAGAATAAAGATGGATCTCGAAAAGCTATCGTCAAACGTCATAATAGAATTAAGGGAATAAACGCTTTGATGTGGGTTATTCCGTAGGGATTTACAGTGGTTGGAGGTGGTCGAGTAGGTCCGTCATCATTGGTCATGGATGCCGTCTAGAAGAACCGTTCACCTCTTACCACCTTCTTGGAGTCTCAGTACGTGATTCACTTGGAAGAACAACAAATGTCTCATATCGATTGTCGTTTTGACAATTATATTTCGATGATCTTATTAAGTATCGTAGTCTGACAAGTACTCTTCAGTACCTCACTTTTACCTTATTGAATCTCGCATACGTTGTTCAAGAAATATGCCTCTTTATGCACGATGCTTGTGATTCCCACTTTGGCATGTTATAACTCATTATTCTCTATGTTCGGGGCACTCTTGAGCAATTTTGTAAAACTCACTAAGTTGGCTGATTACTCGGACGAGGACTCCCTACTCGGCCCCTTACCGAGGCGAGTTACAAAATCCGAGTACTCCTTGATCAGCCCCTTACTGAAGCAAGCAGTGTTGTAAAACTCGGTCAACTCGGTGATTAATATTTATAATATACTTAATGATTTATTAATTAACACACACATGTGATTATTACTACATATATATTTTAAATTTTCAGTAATTATTCACGAAGTGAGATCAATGTGTGTTTTTCAATTTTTATATATTCATATGTATCTAATTTTGTTATATATTTAAGGGTTAATACCATAAAAGCCATAAGTTTTACACCCCGATTCTAAATTAGCCCTTAATGGATTTTTTGTTTCTAATTAGCCTAAATAATTGTGACCACGTTTCAAAATCGTATTATCAACCGGTTAACAACAGGTTAAGGTACGCAGCCGGTCACCACTCTCCTATACTACTCGATCTTTGAAAAACTATTCGTACACCACCAAACATCACCTTTCACAGAAACGTCTTGCATCAAAAAATGGTTTCATGTAGTTGGTTTTAGGAAGAAGAAGGGTTTGAAAAGGTTTTCTTACACCATTGTTGCATGCAAAAAGCTTCTATTCTGAAGTTGAAAGACATTGAAGTAGAAAGGTATGTGGGGTGCCAATAAGAAATTGATATGTATGTGTGTTCTTATCTTCCATAATCGAGTTCCATAGTGTCACTTACAAGTTTAATTTTTCATCTTGAACAGATGGTTTCGTCATCTGGAACTAAAAAGGTGAAAGGGCCTGAAAAGGTTTATGAAAGGGACGAGGACTCTGATGATGATCTCCTTTCCTGGATTTTGAACCAGATATCTTTAAACCAACCTCAAACCTGTCTGATGACCCATTCCTTAACATATTATGTGATGAAAATATGCTAAGGAGGACTCTTGATGGAATGGGAGATGATGATCAGGAAGTTGGTGTTAAGGATCCAGAACATGATCATATTGATGATCAAAATGATGGTGAAGTGGGTGTAGAGTACAGGGTTCATGATCCAAACATCCATTGGAAACAAATGAAGCCTGTAGTGGGAGAATGTTACGAGTCCCCTTCTCAACTTAGGTTTGCATTAACTAACTATGTAGTAACTAATGGATATCAGTTGTGGTTTATGAAGAGTGATAGGCATAGAATGATTGCTAGGTGTGGGAAAATATATAAAAAGGACCCATGTCCCTTTAGATTTTATGTTGCTTGGAAGTATAATGAACAAACATTTTAGATTAAATCTATATGTGACATACATCTATGTGCTAGAAATTATAATTTTCGAACTTTGGTTAGTTGCAACTGGTTAGCCAAACATTACCTGAAGGATATTATTATGAAGCCAAAGATGACATTAATTGAGACGAAGGAAGATGTACTTAGGATTTTTTCAGTAGATGTATCTAAGGGGAAATGTCACAGGTCTATGACAAAGGCAAGAGAGATGATAGAAGGTAAGTTAGAAGAGCATTATGCAAAGGTACGGGACTACGCTGCAGAAATGTGACAACCCGAAACTTCTACCTTGTACACTTAGCCAATTAAATCAATGTTACACTTGTTTTATTGACTTCTTGTGTTGTTTAGGGGTTCATTTGAGAGTTCTAAGCTTGAGTAAGACCAAGGTTGATTTTAGGAATGAGTCAACAAGTCGCATAGTGTTGAAACCGGGCCATACACACCCTTGAGGGGAGTGTACGGCCGTACACATGGGTGTGCGGCCGCACACTCACCTCTTGGCCGCACACTCTCTTTTAGGCAGCATACTTATCCCTATATAAAGGGTAGCCCCCTTTCCTTTCATTCCTTTGACACCTTGGCATCACACAACACTTTTCCTCTCAAGCTTCTTCAACTACAAACCCTCCAAAGCTTCAAGAACGTGAGTAATTCATCCTCTAACTTGATATCCATGAAAGACCACTCTATCTAAGCCTTAAGTGTGCAATATTCGTCATGTTCTTCGTGTTTGGAAGTGAGTGCAGCCGCACACCCCCTTTAAGGTGGCCACACACTCTTAAAACACCCTCCAAAGTGAGAGTTTGACTTCCATACTCGAGATAGACATGACCCTATCCTTATTGCACCTTGGAATTGACATTTTGGACATCTTCATGTAGGGTGTACAACCGCACACACCTGTGTACGGCCGCACACACCCTTGTGCGGCAGCACACTCCTTGTGTGCTGCAGCACACTCCCGTGTGCGACCACACACTCATCCTAGGGCCCCAAACCCACTTCTAGGACCCTTAACTTGCACTACAAATGAGTATAGACCTAGAACACTTCGTGGATACAAGTATAAACCTTGAGAACACTTCAAAGGCACCTTCTTTCATGAGTGTATGGCCGCACACCCCTTGGGCCGCACACCCATGGCCGCACACACACTCAAGGTGGCCATACACTCCCCTCATGCAATCCTACAAGGTCCTAACACTTAGTGCAAGTAGTTCCAAGTCTCTAGAGTGGTTTTCTATCACATCTAGTGGTGAAATACCTTCATTTGACTCTTTTATGTGTCATTACGTGTTAATTAGGATCAAATCGTGTTCAAGGCTTCACTTGAACACCCAGTTTTCCGTATCGATCCTTCAATCAAACCACTTACCCGAGGTGAGTTCATACCCCTACATTTTCCGTGTTTTTAATGTTTTCAAGGGGGGGGGGGAATCAAGCCAAACTCAAGTATTTTGTTAAGTTCTAAACTTATTAATACAGTCCAACGATTTCCATATAACATATTCGGATATTTTATCCCTTTTTGTAATATGTTGTGCATAAGGGAAAGCTTTTATTTTGGGAACTCTAACTTCATAGCTTTCAGAAAGGTTTTTACAAAACATTTACCATATCAACTCTAATAAACTATAATGGGTATAGTTTGGGATAACCCTCTAGGCAGTTTCTACCAAATCAGATTTCATGGATGAATATGTATAAACTATGGCAGATTTAGTTTATGTTATATATTTCCTCAGGAGTATAAAGCACTGTTATTCAAGGATAGTTATTGTTTTATACTGTTTCTTGCTAGTAAACTAGATTATACAGAATTGTGAGGCTCTACTTAAATACTGTACCCTTAGGTGTACAGGGTTAAATCCTATCTCAGTATAACCAGAGTCTCCTGGAGGGAGAGCGTGAGATTTGTGAATAGATCTATTCGGGACTAACAATCCCACACCTGAACTGCTAGCTACAGTGAGGCAGGAATGCCTGAGGTGAACAAATGTCATTTAGCTTAAACGCCTGAAGAACGTTATAAAGGTCTCTAGGTCATATCAAGTATGGTTATACGACTCGCAAATAAGTATAAACTAACTTTGGTTTACGGACTCTACTCTTCATTTGTTTTATTTTGAGTAATAAAACTGCTTTCATATATGTACTGATAGTAATAAGGGATTTCTAAACTTGCATCTCTACCTCTAGGACGGATAACCTGTTTTTAGGGAAAATATGGATTTTCCCGGGATAACACCGGCATTTCTAAAACTGATGGTTTATTTTCTACTACTAGATACTCTTTCAAAACTACTTTTCGTAAGAAAATATGGGATTTTCTTGAGGAACACTTTTCAAAAGAATCAAAGAACATTTCCCACCAAAAACTAAATACTTATGAACTCACCAGATTTTTGCTGATATTCTTTCAAAACTGCTTGTATTCTCAGGGAATCGATAGATAGGTACCTCCGAGCATCGCGAAGAAGTCGGAGCTAATAAGATTTTGTCTTTATACTTTCCTTATACTTTTGATGCATTTGAATCAGATTTAAAACCGATGTAATCTTATTAAATTTTCATGTATGCAATGTTGGTTGTGTTTACTATGATTGCTATTATACACTGGTTGTGATGCTAAACATGACGTCCTCCACCCCGGAACGTTTCCGCCATTCTGGTTTCGGGGTGTGACAAGAAATCCTCAGGTCTAACCCAGGGAGAACTTGTAAGGTGGGAGTAGATTCTAATGCAAGTGGTATGAACTATTTCAAAAGGTTTTATGTGTGCATAAAGGCTTTTAAGGATGGTTGAAATAGGGGTTGCAGACGTGTGATAGGTTTTGATGGTTGTTTCCTAAAGGGTTAGATCAAGGGAGAACTTTTGACTATTATTGGAAGAGATGCAGACAATCATGTATATCCAATAGCATGGGCAGTGATTGATGTAGAGAACAAAGATAATTGGACTTGGTTTATTGAGTTGTTAGTTGCTGATCTTGACCTTGATTGTGGTAGGGGTCTTGTGGTTATTTCCGATCAGCACAAGGTAAATTATATTGTAAATTTTGTTTAATTATTATACATTTATAATAATTTTGTTTATTAAATGTCAGGGTCTACTACAACCTGTTACAGAACTACTTCCATACGTTGAACACAGATAATGTGCCAGGCACATCTATGCAAACTTCAGGAAGATATACACTGGATTAGAGCTTAAGAACCTGTTTTTAAAGTACTCCTTCATTAACATGGTTTTCAGGTCTTCCCATGTTATCGAATTAGCCACTGGAAGTGTCAATGCTTTGACGTGGCCATTCCACCAGGTAAGAGCCGTTTTAGAGAATGTGTATGCTGCAACTTTTACCTTGCTTGCTTCAGGTTACGCGCATATTTCGAAGATGAATTCGGTTTTCTCGAACCATTGCAGCAATGCTATGACACCTCCGCTTCCGTTGAAGGTTTTGGGCCGGCCATTTGTAAAGTCTTTGTAGGTACACTCTCTCGAGCGTCCCTGACTGTCCCCGTGGTTAGAATTTGTGGCATCATTACCCGCACCACCCGCATTATTGGTGCTGATTTGGGACATTGTGGCTGCTACTGCGACTGTTACGGCAGCCTGGAACATAACTGGGTCGAACTGAGGGGGTGGTGGCGGCGGCGGTGCTGCAGTCCCTGTGGCGGTGGCATGTCTAGGATTTCTACGAGGTGACATCTTCTGCCATATCAAGAATGAAAATACAATAAGTCTTTGATAACACTCACAAGTCGAGAGTTAAAGCTAAACATTATTAGTTCTTTATATGCATCATGATTCCGACTTGTAAAGATATTGTAAGAATCCATTCATACTAGAGGGTTATAGATAATGCAATATAGACTTTATGAATTTTTGATAGTTTTGATTCATATGAAATGTCTGTGATAGTATCCATACCGAGCCCATCCAACAATCGTTTGATGTATAATATTTATATATAATTAAGATTAAATCAACTTTCGAATCTAATGAGTCTGTCCTAGGCCCACAACCAAACAAGGAAAAGGATCCAAGGCGGAACCACCATTTCTAGGTCGACATGGTCTTAATTATATATATAACTTTGATTTATACATCAAGAAATCATAGATTGACCACCAGTAAATTCAATCTGAAAATAATCCATGTTATGAATTCGATGTAATGTTCCCAATAAAACAAATAGCGTGTCAATTTCATTGATATAACTTGGTATACAATATTTTGGGAAATTTTGACCCTACGAGGGGTCTATGCTACATCAATGTATGGAAAATTTTTGACCGCCTAACAGATCCCGGAAGTGTAAACACTTAAATCGCGAGATCGGACATAAAATACTAGAAAAATAGTAGTAATATTTATCCGCAAAACTAGATTAAACTGAAGCGAGCAGTGCAAACAATACTTGCGGCGGTTGAAGCTATGAGGATCACGAAGTGAAGACACGAAGTTCCTTGTTTCCCTCATTTCAGCTATGGATTCTGCCGCTTGGCGCTCTGCTTCTGCCAGACGTCCTTCTAAAGTGGCTCGGTGTTCTCGGAGCTCTTGTACTTCAACTCGGGTCGCGGCCATTTCCCGTCGAAGAACCTCGGTGCGGTCTCGAGTCCGATCGTGGTCATCATCCAACCGGCGAAGACGAATGGAGTTGACTTGGCTGGTGGCGCCAACTTCCATGAGGTGGCGGGTGTTTATCCTTGTTTGCTCCTCGTGGTGTGCGACACGGTGAACTATGATAGGAAGGGCTCTGTCGGCTGACCCTCCTCTGCTGAGGTCGTAAAAACCTCGTTGCATGCCATAGGGAGGACGTTGACCTTGCTCTCGGCTCCATCTATGTATAGTTTCGGCCCATCGGGGCGTCGGGCCTTGGAAGTGTTGCGGAGGGATAGGGGAAGGGTGTGGATTGTAAACTTCGGGTTCTGATTCGGTTCCATCTGAGTCTTCTTCCTCTTCACCGTCTACCGATTCTTCCTCTTCCATGGGTTCTTCATCCTCCATGGGTTCCTCTTCGGAATCTTCCTCTGGGTCTTCCACAATCCAACTGGCATTCCCTTGGTTGGGGAAGTATGGATCACCCGGTAAGTGAAATCCTGCCATTGCGCCTGAACGAGAATAGGGATAAGAGGAATATCGCGAGAAATTTTGGTATAAGAAGTTAGTTATCGCAATTTATAATGTGATTATTACGGTTTTTGTGTTAAAATACTCCGATAGTATTTTTATGTTTGATTCTCGAGGTTTTTGGTAAGTTGAAGACTTGTTGCTCATCATGATTCTTCTTCGGCATACGTCGGTCATACCTTGGCTAAATATAGTTGATCAGGCTATATTCATCCAAGATCTGACTACATACCCCGAAGCTGGATCATGGTGTCCAACTTGTCTCAATACTTTTATGTTATTGCCATTATGATACTGAATTAATGAGTGCGATTGTACGTATATTTTTATAAAAATATTAATTTTTATTTTTAAAGTATTTTTTTTAAAAGCTACGTCAGAGAATTTTGTCCCGTTGTATTTATAGTTTGTATATCTTACGTGGTTCGATATACTTAGTTCACTATAAACAAAGCTCTGATACCAATCTGTCACACCCCCAAACCGGAACGGCGGAAACGTTCGGGGGCGGAGGACGTCATGCTCAGTATCATAACCATAGTGATGAAAGTAAACACAACCATCATAAATATAATTTAAAAGGTTACATCGTTGCAAAAATACATGTTTCCAAATAAATTACATATGATGTCAAAATATTGCAAAATAATCTGCGCCTTAGCGTCTTGCCTTCAAAACCTTGTGGTTACCTGTATTACTGAATACCTGAGAATACAAGTTGTTTTTGAAAGAGTATCAGCATTAAAGCTGGTGAGTTCATAAGCAATTTATGAATGAAAAATGGATGTTGTTCCTTAAAGTTTGTTACAAATTTGTTTCCAGAAAATCCAATATTTTCTAAAAGGTTTGTTGTAGTCTTAACTGAACCAAGACTTAGTATATGTAAGTAAATCGTCATACTCATGTGTGGTTTTATATTTAAATAAAACTCCTTTTTGTGAGGTTTTTGAATCCCCGTGAACTGTGTGTTTTGTTAATTCCCCATGTGAGTTGTTATAACCATTCTAAAACTTGAAGACCTCGTACTCGACGTTCTTCAGGCATCGGAATGTTATGACATTTGTCACCCCAGACCTGCCGGTCTAGCTGTTGCAAGCAGCTTAGGTGCGGGTTTGTCAGACCCAATATAGATCTATACACAACTATCACGCTCTCCCTACAAGAGATTCTGGTTATAACTACAAGACTTTCTATTGTACTTAAGAGTACCCTGAAGGTGAATGTCTCACAATTTTATTCATTAACAAGTTCACGTAGTTTGTAATGAAATACCTGTTTGTAAATCGATTGTATTACTGTTTCTTTGTTAAACGAGGTGTTCAAACTATACCTATTATAGTTTATCAAAAGTGTTCTATGTTTTAATGAAACCTTGTTATGCATGACTTTGTATTTCAATAAAAATGACATTGAAAATACTAAGTGTAAATCTTACACACCTTGCTCAACATGTTACAAGGTGCGAATAACTATTAAACATGTTTTGACAGTTCTATCCTTAACTGTCCCTGTTTTCGAATATTTATAGAAAAATCATCGTAAGTCGACAAATGAATCTGTAAACTCTGAGAGTTTGGAAAAAGAGTCTACTATATTCATAAATTTTATTATAATTTTTTGTGGTCTCAAACCAGTGTGAAAACGTTCATCTTCACAGCCTGGTCCGATTTTGTTGCTGCGGTGATAGGCCGTTTTGTAAAAATCGCAATAAATTGTAGAAAAATCGTATGGAGATGTGCAAGTAGTCATTTTAAAGGTATAAACCTGAACTATTTTCATATTAAACAGTTTTGAAAAATATTAAGTTTAAGTTGGGTAAAACAGTTCGTGAACAGGTCACAACTTTTCTGTTGTAAGCTGTCAAGTTAAGTTTCAAATATGTTTTGGTGGTTTAACTTGTATTCCCCCCCCCCCCCCCTGAAAACTAAAGAAAACTGGAAAATGTAGGGGTGTGAACTCACCTTGAGTGATTTCTTGAAGAGTGTAAGGTTGAAGATGAGAAGTATCAAGTCAAGAACACTTGATGAACACGTGAAGTTTTGGATGATCCTAAGAACGATTTTTGGTGTTAAAATGTGTGTAGATGATTCAAGGATGTTATGAAAAATTGGAATAACACTTGAGTTTAGATGAAATACGTACCAAAAAGTGAAGTAATAGCTCAAGAACACCTTCAAAAAGTGGCTGGAAGTAGAGAGAAAAAGAGGCTCTCTTGATGGTTAAGAAGAGTGTAAGTGTTTGATGGTGAAGGAAATGATCAAGGAAGTTCAAGAAATCCTCCAGGGATTTCCTTATATACAAAGTTGCTGGAGCAATTTGCATGTTGAGAGGATGTTTGTCTTGGTTTGTGTGATGTGGATAGGGTTGGGCTAATGAGAAGGTGACACATGGAGGCAAGTGGGCACACTTGACCCACTTGTGGGGTAGAATATCCTTAGATATTTCCTTTAATGAAATAATGATTTATAATTAATAAACCCTTGAGATATGAATAAAATATAAGTTTAGGGAGTTTAAAATGATAAAAATATGAATTTGGTGAAAAATCCCCGTCAAAAACGGGCTTAACAGGCGAAAGTAGTCGAAAACCGGACAAAAGGAGCGAACCTGCGAGGGTTCGGTTCTTGGAGTTGAGGACCGAGAGTGAGAAGAAGGAACCGAAGGAGGGCTCGGGTCCGAAGGTGATAGGAGCGAAATGGAGTTCGGGTCCGAAGGGAGATGGAAGCGAAATGGACCAAAGGCTCGGTTCATTCCGGTTGCTGATGAGGTTCGGTCGAGACTAGCTTCGGTCCTCAGGGAGGTTCGGTCCGAGACTAAGTTCGGTTCTGAAGGGGACCTTCGGTTCTATGTAGTTCGGTCATAAGAAGCTTCGGTCCAAAAGAGCTATTTCGCTTCTTAGGGTTTCGCTTCCAAGAGGCTCGGTTCCATTAGGGTTTCGGTCCTATATGGCTGTTTTTCAAGTAAACTTCCCGTTTTGAGCGATTTTTGGCCAAGTTAAGGGTCAGGATAACCCGGATGACTATAAAAAGCTGAGAGAGATTTTGGGAGAGATTTGGGAGAGATTTGATTTTAGTCAATATTAGTGTATAGCCTCGCAATGCAAGGTTCGTGAACCCCTTTATTCTTTGTTTATGATTATTTTAAGTCCCCAAAAGGGTCCATTGTCGTGTTTTGATGCATTTAACTCCCTTCTTAGGGTTTTACATTGTTAAACACATAAATTTTCCGAGACACTTGAGTTCTTGACATACAAATGCACATTTTTATACATAGAATAACTTTTATCATAGAAGTACTAGCTAAGTTTGACCGGTTTGACTTGTTGACTTTGACTTTGACTTTGACTTGAAATTGACGGTTGTCACATAATATGTGGCCCCATACTGAATATTTGAAGCCCTTACCACCCCTTCTCAGGAGAATGCCTAGAAGGCCAAAAACAAAGAGAATAAGATATGCCTCAGAAGCTCAGGATTCTAAGTACCCAACTCAAAAGGCAAAGGTTAGCAGGACTATTAGGTATGGGAAATGTAGGGAACTTGGTCATAATAAGTTGTCTTGTAAGAGTGGAGAAGGTCCAAGTGACCATGTCCCTAAAAGGAAAAGTGGAAGACCAAAGGGGGATGAGGGAGGGAATTCAGCTATGAACATTGAAAAGACACCAAGGAAAGCAGGTGAGGGAAAGAAGAAAGTTGTTGAGGGCACATCAAAAGAAGCAATTGGGGGAAAGAAGAAAGCTGTTGAAGGAATATCAAAAGAAGCAAGTGAGGGAAAGATGAAAGTTGTTGAGGGCACATTAAAACAAGCAGGTAATATGATAGATGTTGATCAGTCAATTTCTCCTTTGAAGAGAATGAAGATGATGCAGGGAAGGGAGGTAAGATCAAATATATAGGGAGAATATGGGTTGTGCATGGTAGTTTAAGTCAAACTGTGGCTGGTGTTGATGAAGTTGTACTTACCTGCCATGAAAAGATTGACCAGGAAGATTTTGAAACTATTAAAGATTTGCAGGCATCTGGATATGATCATGGGGAAATTGTTGAAGCTTTTAATAAGGTGTGTAGTTATAAATTTAGTTATTAACACAATTTTCGTGAACATTATGTGATAATATGTTAATTTCTTATTCACAGTTGACAAAAGAGAGGAATGAAATGTTGGTTGAGAGTATAGTTGATGAAGAGACCATTCAAGAAACACAAGATCCGTTGGTAAGAAAAAGGAAGCCCTCAGAAAGAATTATCAAGATCAAGCTGAAAAAAGCAGTGCACGATCCAGATGGAGGTGGTTCAACAACTGAGAAAACAATTACATTGGATCGATGTTGTTATGGATGGGGGGTTAATTGGGCAGAAATCTTTTGATAGCCCTTTTTTGTGAAAGCATCTTTTGGTAACAAGCTTCCAATTTGTTGACAACTTGTTATCTTTTGAATGTAATCTGTAGTAAGTACATTGTCATTTTGGGAAATCATCTTTTGGCTTGTAAACATTGTTGTAAAATTGGAAGTTTGGTTCTGATTGTTACCCTCCATGTATGTATTTAGATATTATGTTTATAAAGATTATGGTTTGTAGTAAGTTCAATGTCAGTTTGTAATGGATAGTACATTGTCAATTTCTGGTTAATGCTTTTCATATTAATTGTCCCGTAGGACTATATATTACAAGGGTACCCATATTACAACCTTCAAATGTTTTTCAGATGCTATTACAAATGTCCCATAGGAGTGTAATACCCAGTTCCCAAAATAAGCATCTAATACAACTTTCACCTAACCAACAACTTCACAAAAGACTAAACTTAACTTCCTAACTTCCTACACTTTTACCAACAATACAATACCTGTTACCAACATCACTGCAAATAGAATGACCATGATGAACAAAAGCTTCATCATCAACATCAACCTCCTATTTTGATCCACATTCACCTGTTCCAACTGAGCATTGCCATCAGCCATACCAACCAGAGCTAAATGCATTTGGTACATCAGGTTTTTGTAATCTTCCCTAGGCAAAGGTGGGTCCAGCCACATGAAGAACTTACAATACCTGAAAGGATCCTGCACATTTTTATGACGGATTTTCCCTTAGTCTTATAACAAAACTTTATACTGGATCAAAGAGTGAAGAACATACCTTGAAGTTGGTGCATCCCCTAAATTTCCTTCCAGAATTCTTTTCCGTCCAGGAAATTGAGAAGCTAGCCTCAACACCACAACGACACAAAACCATGGGGTTGTTTCTGTTCCTGAAATTGACATTAACATTTTGCAATCCTGAAGTCATTGACCCTGTAGACCCTATAGATGAACTAGCCATGAAGAAATTGTTGCGTGGAAGAAGTCGGAGAAGGAAGAAGTAGGAGGTGGAAGATGGGTTTCTAACGGTAAAAACCCTATTTGTAAAGGGGTAACCGGCTGAAACCAGCTAACAGGGCTTGAGGCAAAAGTCAACACATACATAATGGCTAATTAGAAACAAAAAATCCATTTAGGTCTAATTTAGAATCGGGGTGTAAAACTTATGGCTTTTATGGTATTAACCCTATATTTAAATCAACTTATGATTTTAACTTGTGATTTTGACATATATAATTTCCCTAAAAATATTTCTACATGAATTACTGAATCCGACTACTCCTCGAGTACTCCCGAGTACCCGCTACTTGACAGTCGGCTGAACAGGTACCGAGTAGCGAGTTCTACAACCTTGCTCTTGAGTACGAATTACATATTCATGCCACGTTCTCCACAAACATTATCGCCTACTCGGACACTGACTGGGTGGATCCAAATACTCGTCGATCTAGATTTTGTTACTATGTCGTGGGAGGTAACCTTCTTTCGTGGTCCTCCAATCGAAACAGTGTTATTGCGTGATCGGATGTCAAAGCAAAGTATCGTGGCATTCCTAAAGCTGTTATCGGGACCTTTTTCTTTCACAATCTTCTCCAAGAGTTATACTTATCTCCACCCAAAACCATCATTGTATACTACGATAATGTCAGTGATGTCTATATGTCATCCAATATGGTTCAAAACTAACGCACGAAGCGCCTAGAGATTGACATTCACTTTGTTCACGATGAAATTGCATTAGTTCGGGTTTACGTCTTCCACGTCATATCGAACCCTCAGTATGCAAACATCATCAAATGGATTTTGCCATCTGATATGGGCTTATTTAGTCATAAAAATCATGCATGATCTTAATACTTTATGTTAATTTTATCTCAAATAATGAACCAAAGGTGCTTAATTAGCTTAAATATTTGATTTTCAGCAACAAAGACATGCTCGAAAGGAAAAGGAAGCGGATTTAGCAATTGGAAGCTTGGATCTTGGATTTTGAAGAAAGAAGGATGTTGCTGGACAGCTTGACCCCTCGTTAGTGTTTTGGCCATATCTCATGAACCGTAACTCCGATTGACGAGATTCAAAATGTTCTGAAAACTATACACAATTTCGGACGACTTTCATGTTTTGAGAAAATGTTGATTCCAAATGGACTCGACGAGTAGGTCACTAGACTCGCCGAGTAGCCCCTGTTTTCAGAATATATATATATATATATATATATATATATATATATATATATATATATATATATATATATATATATATATATAGAAACGCTTCTCATTCGAACTCTAACTAATGGGGGAAGCTATGGACGATTTTTAGAGGCCAGAAGGGTTCTTAGAAGCTGTGGTTTTCGAGATTTCAACTTAGATTCCAATTTTGAGAAGATCAAAGGCAATTTAGGTTTACTCTTTACTTAATATTTTGTTTAAACTATGTTTGCATCAATTGATTTCGTTTTTGAGTTACTTTCTGCTGTAATCATGAGTTAAAACTCATATCTTCTGTTTAGGGTAGATGAATTTATGACTATGGATTGATTTGTGGTTGGATTAATTGTTTATTGGTGAATTTAGTTTTATTAAGCTTGTTAAAGAACCTTATGCATTAACCATAACTATTTTCTGTTAATTATCAAGTAATTAAGCTGCATGAACATCTCTTAATTGCTTAACTCATGTGATTTATGTGAAAACATTGTTATGTGCCTAGGATTAACGAACGTGAAACTAGGATTAACTAGAAAGTGGGTAAATTAATGTGTGAGCTTGTGTGACAAACCATCAACAAGAGGTTAATTGAATTAGTAATTTGATTAGCTAATTACAAGTCTTATTTAACCCGAATAATTAACTAGGAAATTCATTAGTTTAATCACTTGATCATTGCTTAAATTAATTTGTTTTCTAAGGATTGGTAATAGCGAATGTGAATCTACTCACTTTAATCGGTAACCAATAATAATTAATCCATTGCACTTGCCATAAAATCAACCATAGAAGTAAATGAATCGAACCTAAACAGAAGTCTTCTCCATTATTGAATTTAGTTGATTGTTTATTTGCTTTAGCTCTTAGTTGCTTAGTTTGCGTGTTATTTGATTGCTTAAGTTTCTAGTCTTGCAAAACTAGAGAAAATCCCCTTTCTATTACTTGTTATATTTAGATAATATTAGCATTTATTTTAATTGTTTACCGTTCCCTGTGTTCGATACCCTACTTGCTTGAACTATATTACTAATCGATAGGTACACTGCCTTTCGTGTGTTTATTTTGTGTCTAAGTTAGTAGGATTAAACCTAGTGTATTCAACACACATCACCATCTCTATTTCGCGAGTTTCGGTCGTGTAAAATCCCAAAAACCATAAAAAATTATTTTTATAAAACATTTCCAGAAAACCAAAGATAGTAAATCATTGTTTTCAAACAATCCATAACAACATAATATCAAATCTCTCAAAAACATAATTCAGCAGGAGGATGTGTACGATCACGCCTTCGTCTTGCCCCGATCATCTGATGTTCCTGAAACCATGAAATCAACAACTGTAAGCCAAAGCCTAGTGAGTTTACCAAATATACCTCATACACAACACATATACAATGCATGCACACAAGGCCTACAACATAAGGCTGGACCGCCACCTGAGCCTTCAGCAACAAGTTGGACCGCTCCTGAGCCTACAACATAAGCTGGACTGCTCCCTTGGGCCTACAATATCAACTGGACCACCTGGGTTTCTTGGCCTTCAGCACAAAGCAGGACCGCCTCAACCCAACCATATTATGTTAACAAATGCAAACAATAATCAATAACCATCAAGTTAACGTAATCATACAGATCTACCAATCTAACAGATCACTACAGCATAGCAACATCCTATACACAAGGATATATAACAAAATCTAGTTGCCCGGCATTGGTGTTTTCGATCCACGAGTCCAGTGAGAAAACTCACCTCGAAGTCTAGAAGATAGTTGAATTGATCACAAATCCAAATACCAACTCTATAGGTAACCTATAGAACAAACAAGGACAAAATCTCAATCTACAGCTCAAAAATGCTCCATTTGACCCAAAGCCAAACTTGGTCAAAGTCAACGATCAACGGTCAATGGTCAAAAAGTCAACAGTTAACTTACAGCCGATCTACGCTCAACGTAGCTAAACTATGCCTCGTGTAGCACATTATTGTCCAACTTTTCCTATTAATTTATTAATGTAGAAAGTTAACCCTCCAAGCTTCCAGATCTATACTAAATAGACGTCTTAATGGATAAAGTCTATGACTTTATCCATTTGCATGCATACAAAGAGCAATAATCCAAACCCTAGATCCAAAAAGCCTTCTATGGCTCAAAAGCTCATGCATGGATGGATGAAAGTGACCAAGCTCTCATTTTTGTGACTTAGCAACCCTAAAATGACTATAAATTGTACTCCAATGGTCTAGAGTAGCTCTTACTCATATACACCATGGTTGTGGGGACAAAAGCATGAAATTTTTAAGCATAACTAGATCTAACATAAAAAACATCAAGGTGGAAACTTTATACCTTATGGAGATGGATGAGTGGATGCAAATCCCTGATCTATACTGATTTGAGCTCCCAAGTGGTTCCATAATGCTCTTCTTCCTTCAAAGGTGAACAATGATGGGTTTTTGGGGTTACATCTACAATGCCTTCAGCAGAAAACAATTAAACAATTCAATTAATTAGGACACATGCAACCTAGTTGGATCTATGTCTTTCACATATAGCAATATACTATGAATGGCTAACCTACAAAACTTTTCTATGAACAAACTAATTCATAAGATATGAAAAACTAACCTTTAAGATTGTTATTGTAAACAATCTTGGATTCCTCCTTGAAAGACTCTTGGAAGCAAGTGCCACAAGTGTCGCGCCTCTAATGGTTCACACCCAAACCCTAGCAACCAAGGGGCTTGAAGATAGAGAGAAGAGGAGAAGAAGAATTTTGGCCCTAAGCCTCTAGGAAGAGCCATTAACGAAATTCATAACCCTTAGGGGTTTATATAGGAGTCTAGGAAGGTGTTACATAAGACAAGTATCTCCAAGATAACCCTAATCCCTTATGTAACATCCCGAAATTCAGGTACAACTATTTAACCCTTCTCTTTTGTCAAGTTGTCAAGATTGGTCCCTGAGTGGAAAATGTTACAAATGAGTACGCTGAGCGTACTGGAGAGTACACTGCGCGTACTCATGCGCTTGAAATGGACGCGGACTCTTTAAGGTACGCTGGGAGTACCAAAGTTACGCTGGGCGTAAATGGTCCAGATGCAAACCCTAAATGAGACTTGTGCACTATATAAGGAATGATATGGCCTTATCCTCAGCCACCATTTCACAGAGAGAAACCCTAAGAGAGCATTTCCTTCGTCCTAAAGCTTGTGTGTGAGTGTTTTGAGCTAAAAGTGCCTTCGTGTGTTAGTGAAGAAGAAGGGGAGGTGCTTGTGGAGGCTAGGGTTTGGAGTTCTAGCTTGGATCTGAGTTCTTCAGAGGAAGGAGCTTCACTTAGAGGTAAAAAGCTCAGAACTTTCCTCTTTATTTTGGTTTGGTGTTTCATGGTCCATTTCTAGGTTTTAAGTCCCAAAGATGGAGACTTTATGAGCAAAAGGGGCTCCATGGACCTAGATCTGTCCCATTTTAGTGATATGTGTGTTGTAGATCCATAAAAATCCCAACTTGGTCGTCATTAGGGAGTCATGTTTGAGTTATGGGCTTTAAAGTGTTGGAAGTGGAATGATTTGGGTGTTGGTGACTCTTACAGCCATGCAAAGGCTTAAAGTCACCAACTTTATGGATTAAGAGGCTTAGGGGTAGTCAGATCTGGGAGTTGGACGTGTGTCTTAACCGTTTAAGACCCCAAAAGCAAAGGAGCATGAAACTGGGACTTACGCGGGGCGTAATCCCAGTACGCGCAGCGTAGGGGGTCGCGTTCCCCGATTCTGTGAGGTTGCCGGGTACGCCCAGCGTACAGGCTTGGTACGCGCAGCGTAACCCGGAGAGTTGACTTTTGTTGACTTTTAGGGTTTGGTCAATGTTTGGGTCTTTGAGCCATGAGAGGGGTAAAATGGTCTTTTACCCTTCTGAGAGTGCTAAGAGAGGGATTAGTCTAGCCTTGAGAGTTGTATTGATTAGAATACTTATTCCATGAGATTATGCGGAGGCTAGACCAGATTTTTACCGAGTTTGAGATTTACCGAGTTACCCGAGGTGAGTCTTCTCACTATACTTTACCTAGAGTGGTAATTAGAGTTATATGACAGAGTATCTTGTATGCTATTTATGTGATTGTGACGCACTGCATTATTTCTATGTGATTTATGTTGTGTATGTTCCAGAGTTTACAGAGTTAGAACCGGAAGGTTCACAGAGTTAGGACCAGAGGGTCCACAGAGTTAGGACCAGAGGGTCCACAGAGTTATAGCCTCGAGTGGCTAATATGTGTTATATGTGGTATTTTGGGGAACTCACTAAGCTTTGTGCTTACCGTGTTATGTGTTATGTGTTTTAGGTTTTCTCGGGATCGCGGGACGGCACTGACTTGATTGTACACACCAGAGAAAGAGTTATATTTTGAGGATCCTGGATTATTAATGGAGTTGTGCTTTGTAATTTGAATAAACGAGATTTATGTACAATATGTTATGAAAAGTATGCGATTTTAAAATGAAAAATCTGTTTGAAAAATTACGGTGTTACACCTTAGCTTCCTCCCTAAGGCATCCAAGGCACCCTTAGAGCCCAAGGAAACCCTAGAAGGCTTCTAGATTTCATCCCCACACCCCTTATGGGAGGTTCTAGAATTGCTCAATGTTCAACTATTGAACATTGTCACCTTTAGTCCTCCTACTTTTAATTAATGCAATTAATCCTAAATTTAATTTTTTATTAATTATTAATTAAATAATATCATTTCCAAGTAATATATTATTTTCATAATACATTAACAAACTATTTATTTTGATTTCCAATTAATTTATTAATCATATAATAAATTAATAAATTATTTTCTCTCTCTAAAAGCTATCATATTCAATTGTTAGGTTTGAGGGCAACCCAAAAGGACTGTGCTACTATCAATTCAAGTATATACCAATTATAGTTATGGGCTTAGACACCTAATCCAATAGTTTCCTACTTGGATAAGTCTAATAACTATAATTGCCAGTATAACTTCCAAACTGATCAGCAAATTATAGCTTCCAAAAGTCGTTGCCGAACTCTGACCCAGTCAGCTACGTGTCCTAAGATAAGTGATCAAATATTCCTTCGTCCTGCATAACTGGCTCATCAAATACATAAACGCTATTGGTGTGTTAGTGAGCCCAAACGACATCACCACGAACTCATAATGACCATAATGAGTGTGGAACACTGTCTTCTCCACATCCTCCTCTCTGGCCTCATCTGATGGTACCCCGACCTCAGATCAATCTTGGAGAACCAAAATACACCCTGCCACTGATCGAAGAGATCATCAATCCTAGAAAGTGGGTAACGATTCTTCACCGTCAACTTGTTCAACTCCCGATAATCTGTGCACATTAGCCCTGTCGAAAATACCTGATACCTGAATTACCCGCCCGATTTTTTCGAGTATTCGGATAACCCGGATCAGGTTAATAGGGTATCGGGTTAATTTTTTCGGGTATTCGGGTAACCCGGTTTTTTTTCAGGCCGGGTATAGGGTATGTTTGTTGGGTTTTGGGTATACTTGAATTACCCGATTTATCTTTAAGAAAAAAAAATGGCCCAATAGGTAAATACCACTTATCACTTTTATGGTATGTCTGTCCCAATTCCATTCTTTCCGTTTACCTCGTTCTTTTTTCTTTCTAACCCTCATTCTCGATCATTAACGTCAAAAAAAAACCCTCATCGATTGTCGTCACCGCTTATCAGCTCGTCATTGCCGGTCATCAGCTTCGTTTTGTGAAAGTAAGGTTAGTTATCTTATTGCCTTTGATTTGCAGAGTCGAGTTATATTCTTGAAGGAGTAGGAGATGTCGGAGGCTTGAAATTGGGATACTACATTATGAGAACATAAAGCGAAACAAAAACAAAAAAAGCTAGCAGTATTTAAAGAAAAAAATGGAATGCTTAAATCGTTTCTTTATTCAAAAATCTTTGAAGGATATTTTGATTTTCATCATTTTGATTAAAAAATTGAAACTTTATCGACAATAGTCAAACATTATAGGCGAAAATTTGGTGCTTAAAAAATTTCTTTAATCAGAAACATTCATAATATATAGTTTCTTGTCGTTTTGAGTTGAGCAATATTGAAATCTATCAACAATATATACAAGTGTAGTCAGGTCAAATTTGCTCTTTTGACCTGTGCTTACATGTAAAATCCTTTAATTTAAATTCGTGACTTTATTAAAAAAAACGTTAATGGTAGAATATGTTTGACCACCGATACGTGGACTTCTAAACAACAATCATGTTATATGTGTCTCACCACCCACTTTATTGATAACGAATGGAAATTGAAAAAAAAAAGTGTTGTGTTTTTCTTCTCAAGAGAGTCATCGTGGGGTTGATATTGGAAAATGGTTGAGAAATGTTTAATGGAGATGGAAATAGACAATGTTTCCACAATTTTTGTTGACAATGCAAGTGCGAATGATGTGGCAATTGACTTCTTGAAAAAAAGGTTCCAAAACTCCAACAAGTGTCTTCTAAACGGGAAATGGATGCACGTTCGATGTGTTGCCCACATTTTAAATTTAGTGGTGCAAGATGGCATAAAAAAAGTTGATAGGGCGGTTGAGATAGTTAGATGGGCGGTTAAATGGATTAGACAATTGCCTTCTAAAGTTCACAAGTTTACCGAGTTTGCTAAGGTTTCTAATCTGGGTATAACGAAACACTTGAAGAGATATGTGCCAACAAGATGGAACTCTACTTACCATACGGTTGAAATTGCCCAAGCTTGTGAAAAAACTTTTCAGATATATGATCTTGAGGAATTTGATTTTCGGTACGAATTGAAAAGGCGGGTTTGTCGATACCTTCATCAAGCGATTGGGAAAGGGTTAGGAATGTATTCCATTTTTTAAAACCTTTTCATGATGTTACTTTGAGGATTTCCGGGACACTTTATGTGACATCAAACAAGTGCACTGAAGATATATATTCCATTCGTACGCTCTTGGATGATGTTATTTCCGATTCTACTCTTTGTGATATTGCATTGGCCATGAAAATAAAGTTTTATAAGTATTTTGGCGACATATAAAAAATGAATTTACTGCTCTACTTTGCTTTGATTATTGATCCGAGGAACAAGGTAAAGTATTTGGTTATACTACTTGAGGATCGTTATGGAGAAAAGAGGGTGGAGGCCAAAAAGAAATATATCATGGATTCTATATATGAATTATAGAATGATTATATTAGAATTCATTCTCCAAGTTCTACTTCAAGTACTGCCGAGTCTACCACTTCATAATCGATATTAGGGAAACGCCAAAACCTGGATTTTTTGGCACCTAACCCCCCATTGAGAAATAAACTAAGAGAAAAGATGAAAACGAACATAGTTGAATCAATTGGGGAGTTAGAAAAGTATTTGCAAGAAAGTGTTGAAGACCAATCAGAAATGTTTAATATTTTAGATTGGCGGAAACGAAATTCGGTATGATAAACTACTTTCCCAACAACTCCTGAAGCTGAGAGGACAACTCCTGCATCTCTGGTGGTGTGAGGCGACACAACGCCTTAGCAACCAGGGCCACACCGGGGATCAAATCGATCCTGAACTCCACTTGCCTCACGGGAGGCACACCGAGTAAATCTTCCGGGAAAACATCTGGGAACTCTCTGACCACTAGAACATCTGAAATTGAAACCCTCTCCTCAACTCAAGTGTCGATCACATAAGTGATATAACCCAAAAATCCATGTTGGATATACTACCTAGCCCTAGCAGCCGAACAAAAAGCTGATCCAACCGAGGTACCCTCGCCATAAATAATCAGTTCTCCCCCACCTGGGGTTCAAACTACCAGCAGATGGCTCTTACAATTGTTCATGGCTCTAAACCTACTCAACCAGTCCATCCCCACGATCACGTATACATCCCCCATTAGAATGGGAATCAAGTCAATAGGGTAGGGCACCCCGAAAATCTCCAAAGTACAGTCACGAAAAACACTCAAAGTAGAAACCTTGTGTTCGTTGGTGATGGAAACTCACAATGGACACTCCAACTCCCCAAGGGTCATATCGAAAATCCCTACAGAAGGACTGAGATACAAAATACCGACTCGCACTCGAGTCAAAAAGCAAAAGAGCAGACAAGGAATTCACTAAGAAGGTACCTATTAGAAATACAAGCATAAGCATACAAGATGTAACTTGACATAATAATAAAGGGATACATACCAGTATCGACATCAAGTGCTGCCCTGGCCACCTCTGCTGTGAGTTAAAGTGCACGACCTCTGGCCTTTGAGGCCTCGACCCTCCCTGGAGTCCGTCTGTGATATGAAGGGTGGTCAGCGCCGGTGCCAGTACTGGTCTAACGACGAGCAAAGGACGGTTGACCTTCACATGGCCAACATGATCACAGTGGTAACAAATAGTGGTACTCGGCGGCGGAGCCTGATGACGACAATCCCTCATGTAATGACCATCCTTGTCATATTTGTGGCAACCAACCGCTGATCGGCATGCTCCCTCGTGCATCTTCCCGTAATTTCCATAAGTGCGGTCTCCTTTGGCGTCCAGATCATGAATTGGCAGGCTTGAACCGCTTCATTGTCGGTTGATTCTGAACCGAGGTCTGCCTTTTCTCTGTAATCTGGATCTCAATCTCAATCCCCCCTCCAAGCGAAAGGCTGAAGCTCAAAGATAGAACTACATATCTTGGTCGATACAAACTCACAAATCTTCGTATTAAGCATGCTCAAGTAGCATGCCATCTAAACCTGCTCCGAATCAGCATACTCGAGGCAGAAAAGAGCTCTCTTAGTAAACATCTTAGTGATCTTTGTCACCGAATCTGTCGTCTGCTTCAACGACAGGTACTCCTGGGTTAACCTTTCACTCTCCACCAATAGAATATACAAAGTGTGGAACATCTCCGTGAACTGCTCCCAAGTCACTGTGGCCTTCTCTGCAAGAGAATAAGCACCTGTCATCAACTGCCACCAATCCTTCTCCCCCAAACAAAGAAGGTTCAAGGCGAACTTGACCTTTAGGTCCTCTGGGAACGAGCATGTGAAGAAAAAACCCTACACATAAGATATCCATCTCATGTAAACGATCGGGTCCTTGACCTCATCGAACTTTGGGGGCTTCGTGTTGCTGAAGTCTTGGTACTGCACCGTCCCTCTACCCTAAACTCCCACAACAGTAATGGAGGTAGTGGATGCGGCAACAACAACCTCAGTGACAGCGACATAACACTCATCGAAAAGCTCAAGCATCACGGTCTTGACAGAACCAAACATCTCCTAGATCGTCGCCCTAACTGCTGTAACATCCATAAAAATCAATCCAATTTAAAACTTTTTAAAGCATTCAAAAACCAATAGTTATTACAAATTGTTTTCAAAATAGTTTCATGTCAGAGTACCCCAGAAATCAAAATCATAAAATGTGAGGAGGTGCACGATCACGCCTTCGCCTTCCCGCGATCATCTGAAGTACCCGAAACAAAATCAACAATTGTAATCCCGAAGTTTAGTGAGTTCCCCCAAAATACCCGCACAACTAATAACATACATACAATAACAACATACTATGGGCCCGATCAAACATCGGGTCTGAATGCCCCAGGCCCTCAACCATCGGGTTGGAATGCCAACATACTATGGGTCCAATCATCCTCGGGATGGTATACCCTCGGCCCACAACCATTGGGCTGGAATGCCCCGGTCTGTTGGCTCATGTTGTCATGAACAAAGCAGAAAAGCCTCAACCACCAATCAAACATGTGCACATATATCAAATAATCACATAACAGTCTACAGACAGTCAAACCGATCTAAAGATCACTAAGCATAGAAACATCCTGATCTAACAGATCATAACCACATAGAAACATCCTATCTACCAGGATACCGATCTAACAAATCACAACAGTAATAACGTAGGATAACAATCCAAAGGGCCGGCCTTGGTGCCTTAGAACCTTGAGTATAGTGAGGAAAACTTACCTCACAGGTAGCACTGGATGATAATGTCAAGCTCCCAAACACAGCTCCAAACTCAAACACCTACAGTCATCATAGGACCAGTTCTATCAAGATCCAAATTACCAAAGTACCCTCAGAAGTCAAACTTGGTCAACCATTGGTCAAAGTCAAAGTCAACGGTTAAGGTCAACAGTCCATGTTAACCCAACTCGTCGAGTTCATCTACTGACTCATCAAGTTACTTCAGAACTCTTCGACCGAAAACTCGAGTCAACTCGCCGAGTTTCCAAACAACTCGTCGAGTTCATGCAGTGTCCAAAAGACAGGTAAACCCTAATCAACTCGTCAAGTTATCTCAGTAACTCGCCGAGTTCATGCAAAATCCAGAAAGCGGGAAACCCTCATCCAACTCGTCGAGTTGACTATGCAACTCGTCAAGTTCCTTCAGTCATTTTCTCATTTAGACGCTTTTAAGCGAAACCAAGGCTCCAAACTATAGATCTAGCCTCCTAGGGTGTAGTTACCACATAAATTTGCTAACTTTACGTGCATGCAAGGCTTCAAGAAGCTAAAACACTCAAAACTATCCTTAGGAAGGGGTTTTGAACATGGAAGAGGGCCAAAGCTTCATAAAGCTTGAGGCTTTATGCCCATAAGGGCCTAGAGGAGTCCAGATCTGAAGTTACAACTTCAGATCGTCCTCAAAACCAGAATACTTCAAGACTAAGCTAGAAATGGCCCTAAACTCTTGAATGGAGAGATTTATCAATACAATGATCAAGGTAATGACTTTTTACCTTCAAATGAAATCCAAAACGAAGTAGATGCTGGATCTACAAGCTCCTTCTCGTTCCAAGCTTCTCAACCTTCAAGTCTCTTCAACAAATGCACCAAACACACACTTTTAGCCTCACACACACTCGAAATAGGGTTAGCTCGCTTAGGGTTTGCTTCTGGACGTGAAAAGGTGGTAAGGGAGGTTGGAGGAAGGACTTAAGGTCCTTTAAATAGGGTGCAAACCCTAAAAATTAGGGTTTCCAACCACAACCTCTACTCGGCGAGTTGGGTCTTCCAACTCGTCGAGTAGGTTCTAAAATCCACACGGCCTGATCCGTCTCTACACGACGAGTTGGGGCAGCCAACTCGTCGAGTAGGTCTAAAATATGAATATATAAAGCTTTAAATTTTATACTTGGGAGTCGGGATGTTACAATTCTCCCCCACTTGAACTAGACTTCGTCCTCGAAGTCTGTTGCGGTGAACAACTGCGGATAATGTTCCCGCATCTCTGCTTCCGGCACCCAAGTCCGCTCGGATCCCCTCCGATGCTCCCATTGTACCATTACCAAAAGGTACTTCCTTGTTCCGTATAACCTTCAATTTCCTCTCCAGAACGGCCACTGGCCTCTCCACGTAATTCAGGCGCTCATCGACCTGTATATCATCTAATGACACCACTGCCTCCTCATCTAATATGCACTTCCGCAATTGTGAAACGTGGAAAGTGTTGTGAATCTGATTGAGCTCCTCCGGAAGATCTAGTCTATATGCCACCTTGCCAACCCTGGTAATGATCCTGAATGGACCAATGTATCGGGGACCCAACTTTCCCCTCTTCCTGAACTGAATCACACCCTTCCAAGGTGAGACCTTCAGTAGTACCATATCACCAACCTGAAACTCCAACTCAAATCGGCGTCGGTTGGCATAACTCTTCTGCCGACTCTGAGCAGTCTGCAACCGATGTCTGATCTGCTGAATCATGTCGGTAGTTTGCAGAACTACCTCGGTCCGTCCCATCACCCTGTGACCAACCTTAGCCCAACAGACTGGGGTACGACATCTCCGTCCATACAACAGCTCATAAGGTGGAGCACCAATGCTGGAATGAACGCTTTTGTTGTAGGAGAACTCTGCAAGGGGTAAGTAGGAGTCCCAGCTCCCACCGAAGTCAATAACGCTGTACCGTAACATATCCTCGAGGGTCTGAATGGTCTGCTCGCTCTGGCCGTCTGTCTGCGATAGAGACCGAAACCCCATGACGAGCAATGATCTCGTGTATATACACATCGGCCAGCTTCTCGGCCGATGAGCTCTCCCGAATAGGCAGAAAATGGGCACTCTTGGTCAATCGATCCACGATGACCCATATAGCGTCGAAACCCTTTGCCGTTCTCGGCAATTTGGTGATGAACTCCATCGTGATCTGCTCCCATTTCCACATGGGAATCTCTAGAGGCCGCAGCTTTCCATGTGGCCTTTGGTGCTCGTCCTTGACCATCCTGCAGGTCAAGCACCTCTCGACATACCAAGCGATCTCCCGCTTCATGCACGGCCACCAGTAGCTCAAACTCAGATCCCGGTACATCTTGGTGGCTCCCGGGTGAATAGAGAAGCGAGACTTATGAGCCTCCTCCAGTACAATTTGTCATGACCCACCAGACATAGGAACCCAGACCCGACCACAACGAGTCAACAATCCCCGACTATCCTGCATGAATCTGGTGATCTCGCCCCTAATCCTCTCAAGCTTCTAGTTCTCCTGTCGTACACCCTCAGCCTGAGCTTCCCTGATCAAGCTCACAAGTGGAGAATCCATTGATATCCTCATACATGTCGCTGGAATAGAAGATCCAGCCGACTTACGGCTCAGGGCATCCACCACGACATTCGCTTTACCCGGATGGTAAAGGATCTCCCAGTCATAATCCTTGACTACATCCAGCCACCTGCGCTGCCTCATGTTCAGGTTCGGCTGATCCATGATGTGTCACAGACTCTTGTGGTCTGTGTATATGGTACAGCGGACCCCATAGAGATAATGTCTCCAAATCTTAAGAGCGAATGCCACCGCTCCCAACTCCAAATCGTGTGTGGGGTATCTCGTTTCATGCGGCTTCAACTACTCGTCCTCTCTGCATGAGGACCGCTCCCAATCCTGTGATGGATGCATCACAGAACACTACAAAATCCTCAACTCCTTTCGGGAGATTCAAGACTGGAGCCTCGAAAAGTCGTTGTCGGAGGGTCTCAAATTCCCTCTGGTGCTTAGGGCCCCACCGGAAATCCACCCCCTTCCTCGTTAGACGAGTGAGGGGTACTGCAATCTTGGAGAAATACTATATGAATATCCGGTAATACCCTGCCAATCCCAAGAAGCTCCTGATATCCGAGGGAGATTTAGGGACCTCCCAATGCATAACTGCCTCGATCTTGGTCGGATCGACCAAAATCCCCTCCTGGTTAACGAGATGTCCAAGGAGTTGCACCTCTCGTAACCAAAACTCGCACTTCGAGAACTTGGCATAAAGCCGTTCTCGTCTCAAGACTCCCAATAGCTCACGAAGATGCTCCAAATGTTGCTCCCTGGTCTTGGAATACACCAATATGTCATCTATAAACACAATGACTGAGCTGCATACCCGATTCATCAGGTCCATAAATATAGCTAGCGCGTTGGTGAGCCCAAACGACATCACCACAAACTCGTAATGTCCATAACGAGTCTGAAACACTGTCTTCTCCACATCCTCCTCCCTCACTCTAACCAGATGGTACCCGGACCTCAAATCTATCTTGGAGAACCAATATGCTCCCTGAAGTTGATCAAAGAGATCATCAATCCGGGGAAGTGGATAACGGTTCTTCACCGTCAACTTGTTCAGCTCTCGGTAATCATTGCACATCCAGTGTGAACCATCCTTCTTCTTTACGAAGAGAATCGGCGCTCCCCACGGAGAACTGCTCGGACGAATGAACTGCTTGCCTAGCAGCTCCTACAGCTGAGATGACAACTCCTGCATCTTAGGTGGTGCCAATCGGTACGACGCCTTGGCGATAGGGGCCGCACCTTACATAAGGTCGATCCTGAACTCGACCTGCCTCCCCAGAGGCACTTCGGGTAACTCCTCTGGAAACACATCAGCGAAATCCCTGACAACTAGAACCTCTAAAACCGAGACCTGATACCTAACCCGCGTATCCACCACATACACTAGATTACCTGCACATCCGTGCTGAATATACTGCCGAGCCCTGGCAGCTGAACAGAACCCTAAACCCAACATGGTGCACTCGTCGTAGATAACCAGTTCCCCCCCACTTAGGGTTCGAACTACCACCCGCTGACCCTCGCAGTCGATCACGGCACCGAAGCGACTCAACCAGTCCATACCAGCAAGCACATCCGGTGTTGTTCTGGCCTCCTCAGCCGTAAGCTGAAAGGCACGTCCCCGAGCCTTAGGAGGCTCTGCTCTACCCTGACCCCCATCAGTAATCCTCAATGTAGCCGGTGCTGGAGCCTGCGCCGGCCTGGCAGCTAGCAGGGGACATTGGGCCTTCATATGGCCCACCTGCTCACAATGGTAACAAAGTCTGACCCCAGAAGCTGGTGTCTGCTTCCTACAATCCCTAGCAATGTGGTCCCTAGAAATGTGGCCCTGCTTGCCACACTTGTGGCACCCACTACCATATCGGCAAACCCCCGAATGAGCCTTCCCGCACTTCCCAAAAGTTCGTCCGTGCTGACCTCCAGACCTAGAATCAGCGGTCTTGGACCGCTTCGGTGCCGGCTGCGATTGCGTCGGGGCCTGCCTTTCCTCTCTCAACTGCAGCTCAATCACAAGCTCACGTCGCCTAGCGGCCTCCTGTAACTCCAGTAATGTGTCACATCGTTGGGTAGCAACAAACTGTCTGATGTCAGTCTTGAGCATGCTCAGATAACGAGTCATCTGAGCCTGTTCGGATGCAAACTCCAGGCAAAACAACGCCCTCTCAGTGAACATGCGGGTGATCTCCGTCACCGTCTCCCTACCCTGTCTCAGATCCAAGAACTCATGTGACAGCCGCTCTTGCTCAACCCGTGGAACGTAGCGAGCGCGGAACATCTCCCTGAACTGATCCCAAGTAACTCCCGCTTGCTGCTCATCAGAATATGATCCCGTCATCAATCTCCACCAGTCCTTTGGTCCGGACCTTAGCATGTTCAGAGTACATCTGACCTTCTGGTCAGCAAGACATGAGCATATGAAGAAGCATCCCTCCACGTCAGATAGCCACCTCATGGCTATGATTGGGTCCTGAGTCCCATCGAAAGTTGGGGGCTTCATGTTATCGAAGTCCTGGTACTGAAAGGCCCGACCTGCCCCCGCACCTGCAGCCGCCACGGCTACGGAGGCTGCAGAAGCCGCAGTCTCGGCAATGGTTGCGTATCTGTCATCAAAATACTCCATCATGGCGGTCTTTATAGACCCGAACATCTTCGGAATATGACCCCTAACTATCTCAACCACCTCCTCCCTGATGATCTCCCTAACGTAATCCTCTGCCAACGCGGGCCCATCCTGGCCGCCATCTCCTGATCCTGACCCGGATCCAGTCACAAATCGTCTCGTAACCACCATACTGAAAATATAACAGGAAGATATTAGATATTCCATATAATAACGGGGAAGCAATTCCCAACAAAGCCCTAGGGGTCGTGACTTCCTTGCTACGCGTATGGGTCCTGTGCTTTCAGTAGTACGGGCCCATACTACCTTCCACACCTACCCATATTTGTCTCAAGCATCACCACAACACCCTAACAATATACATAAGCATAGACGAGCGCTCAATCCTCACTCCTAGAGGAAGGGTAAATATATCATAACTGGCCGACTGACCCCGCACAACTCACCCATGAAACTTCCACCAACCCTGCAGCACTCGTGTATGCTAGCCATACATAATAATGGACCCTATAGACTTTCGAATACCTGATCATAACCTAAGCCCTTTATCAAACAAAAACAGGAAATACGGCCAAACCAAACATTCTCAGGCTATAAGATCTTAATTATGCACGACCGTGATGCATACACTAAGCAACTACAGTAATGATGTCAATTTCATATAAGGAAAAACCCTAGGCTATCAGGCATCATATAATCAGTCAATTATACCATGCAATTCCTGAAGATCCCTAGCCTAGCACTAGCATGTTGTTCTAACATATCACAATATCAAATAACTGTAAGGTATTTTGGGGTCTACTTACTGGCTCCGGCTGATCGTACACTTCTGCATCCTCCTTTAGTATTTTGAAAACCATTTGAAAATCATTTTAAAAATCTTGTCCTTAGTTTCAGACTGGATTCACATGATTGTTCCTCCAATTCATGCAAACCAAGACTCTGATACCAACTTGTAACATCCATAAAAATCAAGCCAATTTAAATCTTTTTAAAGCATTCAAAAACCAATAGTTATTACAAATTGTTTTCAAAATAGTTTCATGTCAGAGTATCCCAGAAATCAAAATCATAAAATGTGAGGAGGTGCACGATCACACCTTCGCCTTCCCGCAATCATCTGAAGTACCTGAAACAAAATTAACAACTGTTATCCCGAAGCTTAGTGAGTTACCCCAAAATATCCGCGCAACTAATAACATACATACAATAACAGAATACTATGGGCCCAATCAACCATAGGGTCGGAATGCCCCAGGACCTCAACCATTGGGTTGGAATGCCAACATACTATGGGTCCAATCATCCTCAGGATGGTATACCCTCGGCCCACAACCATCGGGTTGGAATGCCCCGGTCTGTTGGCTCATGCACAAAGCAAAAAATCCTCAACCACCAATCAAACATGTGCACATATATCAGATAATCACATAACAGTCTACAGATGGTCAAACTGATCTACAGATCACTAAGCATAGCAACATCCTATATATTAGGATACCGATCTAACAGATCATAACCATATAGAAACATCCTATCTACCAGGATACCGATCTAACAGATCACAACAGTAATAACACATGATAACAATCCAAAGGGTCGGCCTTGGTGTGTTAGACCCTTGAGTATAGTGAGGAAAACACCTACAATCATCATAGGACCAATTCTATCAAGATCTAAATTACCAAAGTACCCTCAGAAGTCAAACTTGGTCAACCGTTGGTCAAAGTCAAAGTCAACGGTCAAGGTCAACATTCCATGTTGACCCAACTCGTCGAGTTCATCTACTGACTCGTCGAGTTCCTTTAGAACTCCTCGACCGAAAACTCGAGTCAACTCGCCGAGTTTCCAAACAACTCGTCGAGTTCATGCAGTGTCCAAAAGACGGGTAAACCCTAATCAACTCCTCGAGTTATCTCACTAACTCGTCGAGTTCATGCAGAATCCAGAAAGCGGGAAACCCTCATCCAACTCGTCAAATTGACTATGAAACTCGTCGATTTCCTTCAGTCCTTTTTTCATTCAGACTCTTTTAAGTGAAACCAAGGCTCCAAACTGTAGATCTAGCCTCCTATGGTGTAGTTACCACGTAAAGTTGCTAACTTTACGTGCATGCAAGGCTTCAAGAAGCTAAAAAACTCAAAACTAGCCTTAGGAAGGGGTTTTGAACATGGAGGAGGGCCAAAGCTTCATAAAGCTTGAGGCTTTATACCCATAAGGGCCTAGAGGAGTCCAGATCTGAAGTTACAACTTCAGATCGTGATAAAAACCAAAATACTTCAAGACTAAGCTAGAAATGGCCCTAAACTCTTGAATGAAGAGATTTATCAATACAATGATCAAGGTAATGACTTTTTACCTTCAAATGAAAGCCAAAACGAAGTAGATGCTGGATCTACAAGCTCCTTCTCGTTCCAAGCTTCTCACCCTTCAAGTCTCTTCAACAAATGCACCAAACACACACTTTTAGCCTCACACACACTCAAAATAGGGTTAGCTCGCTTAGGGTTTGCTTCTGGACGTGAAAAGGTGGTAAGGGAGGTTGGAGGAAGGACTTAAGGTCCTTTAAATAGGGTGCAAACCCTAAAAATTAGGGTTTCCAACCACAGCCTCTACTCGGCGAGTTGGGTCTTCCAACTCGTCGAGTAGGTTCAAAAATCCACACGGCCTGATCCGTCTCTACACGACGAGTTGGGGCAGCCAACTCGTCGAGTAGGTCTAAAATATGAATATATAAAGCTTTAAATTTTATACCTGGGAGTCGGGATGTTACAACTTCCATGGTCACCTGAGTGGTGATCATCTCACGTATCTCATCATTAGTCAACCCTAGCCTCTCCGGGCCGTCAATCCTAATACTGAACCTCTCATAGTCTCAATACCAAAAATAAACCATAACAGATCAGATAATCACATTATATCCTGTCACACCACTACTTGACCACTAACCCCCCCCCCCCCTTTGAATTCGTAACTTCCTTGACACACGTACTGTAACATCCGGATTTCCAGGCATATTGCTGTGAGGGTAGTTCTGTGATTTATGGAGCGACTCGACGAGTTGTGAGTCCAACTCGTCGAGTAGAGTCGAGTATCCACGTGAGTTTAATGAATGGACTCGACGAGTCAGAGAGCCGACTCGTCGAGTAGGTGTTGGGCAGAGGAACCCTAGATTCTCGGGGTTGGGTCCTATTTAAAGGACCTTAAGCCGCCTCACCAGCCTCCTTGCTTCCAGAAAGAAACCCTAATCGCTTATAGGGAGCTAAAAGAGAGAAGAGACATAATTTTGGGCATGTTGTGACCTTTTGGAGGAAGAAGTGGAGATAATCAAAGCTTGGATCAAATGGAGGCTTTTGGATCCAGAGACGCTTCAGAGTTTTGCTTCAGTTGGAGGTAAAAAGATGCTAACTTGACCATTTACTTATGAGATCTTGATTTAGGGAGTTTTGAGGGCTTTCTCCCACCCATCTAGTGTTATGGAGTTAATTGGGCATGGCTTGAGGTTGGAACCTCAGATCTGGACTATAGGTGGCCTTGTGAGTCCAAAGACCCGAGCTTTATTGAGCTGGAGGCAAGCTCTTGTGCATCTAGCTCTTGTTGGAGCATGTATTGGCATTATAAGCCTTATATGCCATGCATGAATGTAAAGCTTGCAGCTTTACGTGCTTTTCGAGCCTTAGGAGGTTAGATCTGGGGGTGGGGTTGTAGATCTGCTTAGAATCGTCCGAATGAAGATTGAGTTTGCATGGACTCGCCGAGTCGATGAGCCGACTCGACGAGTTGGTTAGGGTTTGTCCCGATGAGCTTGATCAAGCGATAACTCGGCGAGTTGGGGGTCAACACGACGAGGTAAGCTGGACCTTCATGAGACTTCTGAGGAAAACAGTGGACTCGACGAGTCACATAGGTGCACTCGGCGAGCTGGGTCAAACATGGACTGTTGACTCGAGTTGACTTCTGTTGACTTTAGAGTTTGGTCAAACATGAGTAATGGAGACCATGGAGGGGTAAAATGGTCTTTTACCCACTTCAAGAGTTAGAAAGAGGAAGAATAACCCTTGGTTTCTTAGAGTCGAGAATCGAGTATTAATTAGAGATATTACCCTATGTGTTAGGCGGTGGCTAATTCGATATTTGAGTTCGAGGATATTTGCTTGCTTGCTTGCAAGGTGAGTCTTCTCACTATACTTACCAAGAGTGGTATCTTTACGTGATTGAGTTGTTTTTTGTGTTTATATGTGTATTTTGATATCCTGCATTATTCTTTGTGATTTATGTTGTGTGTTACTTAGAGTTTACAGAGTTAGGGCCGGAGGATCCACCAGAGTTGTGGGACTGGAGGGTCCCACTGTGACACATTGACCGGTGGGTCATACAGAGTTATAGCCTCGAGTGGCTAAAGAGTTGTATGTGGTATTTTGGGTAACTCACTAAGCTTTGTGCTTACCGTGTTATGTGTTATATGTTATGTGTTTCAGGTTTTATCAGAATCGCGGGAAGGCGCCGACTTGATTGTACACACCAGTGAAAGAGTTATGTTTTGAGGATCCTGGATTTAAATCAAACAATTATGGAGTTGCGATTTGTAAATTAAATAAAAGAGATTTTCATGAAATGTGTTATGAGAATTATGCGATTTTAAATGAAAAAATTATTTGAAAATTTACGATGTTACAAGTTGGTATCAGAGCCTTGGTTTGAGGGATTCGGATACACCTTCGGGTATGTCTGGACTCAAACTGGGGATTTGAGAATTTGTTTTTCAAAAGAATGATTTTTCTAAAAACGAGCAGGAGTTTCTAAGAGAAAACAAGAAGGAGCAGTGTGTACAATCAACCAGAGCCCGCACGGTGATTTCCCAAAGTACCCTTAATTATTTGTGTTATGAGTTATTATTGGGATATTAGTGATGCATGCTAGGAGATAGGCTAGGTATTTCATATTTTAGGGATAAAGTTGCCTGATTTGTGATGCCTTAGCCTAGGAATTTTGCTATCTGTGATGTGCTTTGAGTATGTGCGGAGTAAGAGTATCCAACAGGAATATTTCAGAGATAGAGCTTTGAGTAGAGGAGTAATCTAGGAGAGATACCTAGATGAGCATTGGAGGAGCCTACTGAGAGGGTAGTTAGATACCTGCGAGGGGTAGGGTTGCTTGAGTTCGGTGATACCTTTTGAGTCTGAGTAGAGCAAATAGAGTTGTAACCTAGAGTGGTTTTACATGCTGGTGGAGATTATTCAATGCCCGAATGCTGCTTGCTTCGTGCTTTGTGGAACTCTTGATGATGGGAGTCAGCTACTAAGTGAATATGACGATATTCAGGAGGTAGATGGTTGGCATCATAAGGAGTTCTTCAGCAGCTGATGGCAGAGAAGTGTGAGAACCTAGGAAGAGCCTAGGGAGTGACCTTAGTCAGATGAGTACGCTGATAGATTAGAGTATTCGCTGGGGAGCGACTAGGTTTATCGGGATTGGTGATCGAGAAGGTTGAGCAGCTACTTAGGAAATCTGGGACGATCCGTGTGGAAAGTATGGGTAGATGTGGCAGGTAGTATGGTCCTGTACTACTGAAAGCAGAGGACCCGTACTCGAAATAGGGAGAGTTCCAGAGGTTCTAAGTGTTGGATTAATGTCTAAGTCCATAACTATAATTGGTAAGACTTGACCCGACCCGGCATGGTCCATTTGGGTTGCATGGCATCATGCATTTGGATAGACTATAATGAGAGAAATAACACTTAAGGTTGTTTAATATATTATAAGTTCTAATATATTAATAAGGTTATTTAATTAGTATTGATCAAGAATTAATTTGGAATTAATTAAGTGATCAAAAGGAGACTAATTAAATATATGGGTTGATTGTGTAAATCATTCATTCTTATATATGTGGGCTTGTGATCCAAGATTCCTTATGTTGGACTAAGTCCATGGTGTGACCCATGGATACTCCATGGAGGTTAAAATCCATGGAGCATAAGGAATGGGTAAAGTTATGAGTTACATGGTGTAACCCTAATAGCCACCATATAAAAGAATCTCATGGCTCAAGAAATCGTGCACTAATGTGTGAGTGTGAGGGCTAGACGATTTTAAGGAGTGTTTAAGTTTCTCTCAAGTTATTCCAAGTGTATTTGGTGTTGTGTGAACCATTTGAGGTGTCACACTTGGGGCACTAGGCACTCAAGCTTCATGAAGACATTCTACATCAAAGAGGTATGTATTCTATCTTGTTATATTTATTATTTTGTATGCTAGATTAGGATAATACCTTAGATGTTCATAATTGTATGTATAATAGAGAAAACATAGATCCAAGGTATTTAGGGTTGCATGTACACTTAGGAGTGTTATAATGCTCATAACCCAACAATGGTATCAGAGCCTAGGCTTGTTTTCTTGTTATACTTGCAAAAGTAGCTGAAAAATCGAGTTGGATGCATATATTCGATTGTTTTGGCTGGAATTGGACTAGGAACATTACCCTAAGATGTTTTTGGACTTATAAACTTGTTTTTGATGTGGTAATGTTCATGCTAATCCAATTTCTAAGATAATTGTCATAATTTCAAGATTTGTATTAGTTTGTATGTTCATGCTAATTTCTTGAAGATTGATGATTTGAATTATCTTGTTCTTATGAGGTTCTTAGATTAATAGAAAAGTTGTGTGAAATAGTTGTTTTCAATCCATTTTAATCTAAGAGTTGATTCCAAAGTGTGTTTTTGTAACTTGTCCTCAAGTTATATGAAAAGTCACATTTAAGAATCATAAAACTCATAAAAGTTGGCAAAGGTTACAAAATGACGAGTCTAGTTCTAATTAAATGGTTTTATGACTCCATAACTTGTCCTGAAGTTATGGAGGTTCAAGAGTCTCTTCATTAAATTAAAAAAAAAAGTGTAACCTTAATTAGTTCCATAAGTTATGGAATTAATTAGTTTTGAATAGTTTCAAAACTTGCCCTCAAGTTTTGGAATTTGAAAAGTTTTCACTTATGAATACTTTAATTCCAAGTTAGCCCTTAGAATTTTAAAAGTTAAAATTCAACCCTTATACTTTATAATATTATAAGTTAATAATATTTATATATATATGTATAAGAGTAAAGTCAGTCTTACCGTTAGTAGGCCTCATTCACGAAGCCGGTCTATAAGGGGGGTATAAGGTTACTGCCTATAAAATGGCAGTTTAATGGGTGTCCACTCTCACCCACCGCTTCCTTGACTGGTGGAGGGTCGTTAGCCGAACGGGTAGGACAAGGACTATAATTCTCCTTTCATTAAAAGTATTAATGATAAATACTAAGTAACTAAACTCTTATTAATACCCAATCTTAGTTACTTAGGAAAATGTGAATTTGGTGCTAACCCATGAAATTACACTTTGCACTTTGCTTAAGTCGTTAGTGGAGCGTGTGTGGTTAACCGGCACACTAACCTGGACTTAACAAGGTAGGCAAAGGGTAACTTAATATTTATCATAGTATCAGTGGAGCGTGTGTGGTTAACCGGCACACTGATTAAGGGGTAAATATTAAGGGTACCAAGTATATTTTCATGGTTATTCACACCTTGTTTTGTGATCCTCGGCATCCCAGTCACAAAACCTGAAGGGCACACTCGAGATTGAAACATGCCTTTGAACAGTTCAATGAATCTCAAAGATCTAGGACTTTCAAATCCAATTAAAACCTAATAAATTATTTCTTTTTTCATGGTGGTAATTGGTGAATCGTCATTCACCTACCTTCAAATATTTTATAGCTTGGATTACGGCATCCCTCTTCTAAGTTATAAAATAGTTTGTTGGGTCCTAGCCTTAATATTTCATATTGGGTGTCATATTAAGGACTTTAAATCAATTATCTTGAATATCTCCCAAAAAGATGTCTGGTCTAGACATTTATGATCTTCCCAAATCTCTTGAAACAAGCTTTCTTAAATGAAGATGATGTCCCATGGATATCATACTTCTTTCACCTCCTCCAATTATTCTCCCTAACCCACAAGTTCCTAAAAGTTTAAGGTCACTCAAGCCCTATTGGCAAGGCAAGGTCTAGGTGTGATCACATCTTGGAGATGTAGTCACATATTGACAAGCCGGGAGAGTTGGGTGTCAAAGTCTTGAGAAAGTTGGTGGCTCAACTACTTTCTAAGTCACATAGTGAGTTCTTTTGGGAATCCTATGAAACAGACTAAGACAAGACCCTTAATGATCTTATCTATTTGCTAAGATCAACTTCCTAAAACGCTATGGACATTGACAATGATGACATTGGATATCCAGTAAAGCTCTCTCTTCCCAATGGAAAGGGATCGGCCATAGTCAACTCGGTTGACCCAATGGTAAAGAGAGAGGCGAAGTCTGAGATAGTCCCATTATCAAGGATCCATAGGTAACTATTGCCAAAGGAAGGGGCATTGGTTACGAAGCTGCCAAATTTACCTAAGGATGTTAAAGTCAATAAGTTTGGCTCTACTTCAGGTAAAGTCCATTGTCTAACTCTATTAAGTACATGTTGATTCTGATCGCGAAGATGGATTTCAATCGCATGGTTCGGTGATCAGAATTTTGGGCTATTACTTAAGAGTTATGATATTTATATTGCTTAGGAATAGATAACAACAAGGTTTTCATATGGATTGTAAGGATAAGTTTTTCCGCAAAGTTTTAAAATAAAAGAAAAAGGTTTTGATTTTATTTATTTTAACTATCCTTACAATGGCATTTGTGAAAAGTTGTTGCTTATAAGATTCCATTGATAGCAATATTGGAAAAATGGATTTGATTCTTTCGGTTGTGGTAGTGTCTAATATTACCAAATAAGGAAAGATTCTCATCACCCAAGGTTCAATTGGACCGAAACTTGGAATCATGCAAGTTGTATAGTATGATGAATGAGAACCTTCAGCTTGGAAAATTAAGACTAATTCCTTATATGAATAAGGAAAGGACTAAGGGATCGAGTACACATTCTTGTGCACTGGTCAAGTTCACCACAAAAGATCAAGAAGACTATTCGTCATGATTTACTTAAGTTTAGTAAATATGGTTATACTTATAAGTTTAAGTATAAGTCTGTAGCATTGGAGAAGTTTTAATGTGAGACAGAACGAATAAGAAGAATCAAAGTATGGCAGAAAGATAAAAGTTTCTCAAATCTGAAAAGATGGGAGAGTACTTTAGTATCATGTTTATGATCATCTTAATGATTAAGATACCATATCACAATTGGTCCTCTAAAGTCAAGAAGAGGAGTCATGAATTGTTGAAATGGTTAAATCAAAAAGATGAGTCATACTTCGTTCCAAAACAATTCTTAGAGTCATACTCCAAGATTGTAACTTGAGTGACATATCTTAAAGAGGGTTTGTTAACACTAGTCAAAAGAGTAAAAGGTTATCTACTCTTGTACATTTGAAATTGGTAAGTTGTGATGTTTTGGATAAAACAGAGACCAACTTAGGCCAATTGTGTAAAGTGTTAGTCTTGATAAAGAATCCGCACTATCTCTTGAATATTTGACAAGGGAGTCTTATATGTCAAGAGGACAGTGGGAGTCTTAAAGCTCTTGAAAGTTTCAAGACTTAATCAAGAATAAAACCTAAAGTCCTTCACTAGCACACGACTTGAGGTTTATAACCTATCGTGTTGAAATTTTTGTGCCTATTCAAGTTGGCTTTGCATAGGAGTTCTGAGAGTTCTCAATTGGTTGCACAACTACTTGGAAGCAATGGCAGGCACCTGAGCTGCCAAATGGCAAGAATTTAAGATTGCACAAGTTTAATCAATATGAGTTTGGATTTGTCACTAACCTTGTCTTGTGATTATGGTTTTGACAAATTCACATGGATAAGAACACATACACTATTAAATCTAAGTGTCATAAGGTTTCTCTCCGATTCATGAAAATGATGGTGAGGAAACACTTTCATTAAGTAGATTTTAGCTAGATAGCAATTGTGATATTTGCATTCTCAAAGTCGTTAGTGGAGCGTGTGTGGTTTACCAGCACACTAACATGGACTTGTGAGAAGTGGCAAAGGTCTAAACAATTGAGACTATGATTACGACATCCCTTTTCATAGTTCTAAAATTGTTTAGACACACATGTGAGCTATCTAAGAGAGGTGTATGATTTTGATAAAGTTTTATCAAAACAATCTAGTACCAGAAATCTGAACTTTGGTAAGAAAGTCAGCTGATTTCTGAGTACATGTCAAAGCTAGTGGGAGCATAAGTGTTATGCTAATAATCATCATGTTAGTGGGAGCATGATAATTATGAAAAAGGTTGCAAGTTAGCAATGTTAATTATAGAAAACAAAAGTTTCAATTCGTGAGGTTGCAGGGGTTGAAAAAGTTGTTTTGCTATAATTAAGGGAGAGGAAATTATACTTCATTTCAATTCTAAAAGCTTAGATTGAGATTTTAATCGTATTTAATCAAGGATATATATATGAATTTCATGGTGGAATGGCTCAACATAAGGAAATTCTATATATGGGTCCATTATTTGCGTTCTAAAATTCGATTATGATTACGGCATCCCTTTTCATAATCTGAATTTTGAGAACTTGGCAAATTGAAATGGAAATATTATAGCAAAAGATTGGTTTAGTCTTTATGTGAGACATCATGAATCGTGTCCCATATGCTTCAGATATAGGATCGATTACATGTGCTATATTCATCCTTTCTAAAATTTTCCAAATGCCTGGGGCATTATGAAGGGAAAAGGTCTAGAATTGGATATGACTAAAATGATTAAGCAATTGTCGAGGACAATCTAAGGTTTACCAAAGATTGGTTGCTCAAGGATAGTTGGAAGTATAATGTTAATTCTGGAAGGACCATATTGACATAATCTATAAGGAGGCAACTCTTGTTCAAAAGTGATAGTCAAAATGGAATATGGAAATGTTTCAAAGTTAGAAATTATTCAATCTGTGTAAGATTAGGAAACTTAATGAAAGAAGGATGTTTCCAAGGAGCTGATCTCCTTTGGAATGCTCTGTAATGATTGTTGTCAAGTCTTTCTGACTTCGTGCATAATCATTAAGAGGATCAATGCATATAAGTTTAGAATCTAACAGATTTCAGTAAATGGCATGAATTTGGAATTCTTGCATTTGCAGTAAGGATTTGGGACTGTGAAAAGAGGATCATTGGAGTGATGTTCAATTGATCTATTTTACAAAGTAAAGATCATAGACAAACATAATATGCATACTTGGTGTATGGCATGACTAGTGTTTAGAAAACATAGTGTACATGCTTGGATCATGGGACAACTATTGTTTTAAATTCAAGTATAAAGTTGATAAAACCGAAACAATGAATAATGAGTAATCAGTATGGTGATAAATAAAAGTGTTTATTTATATTCATATGGTTTGATACCATATTTGATTCATTTATTCTTGTGTTTCACTTTGCATGTTTTGACTTCCAGAATAACTAAGTCGCTCTTCCTGAATGATTAAGTTATTCAAACCATCCACAGTCGGTCATATGTTGGAAGTAGATATGAATCAAGACTGTCATGGGTTGGTTTGTAGAGGTCCAAGTTGGTGGACAAAGTGGTGCTACAACACTCATGAGTGCTCATAAGTTCTGAGTATTGGATTCAACCCACGCTCATTTGAATCACTTCATGGATTTTATCACGAGTGATCATGAGACGATAATATCTTATATTCTTCAAACCTAGAGATATGAGTTGTTACTATGAGTTGGTTATACATTGATTGCACGAAAACGCATTGGTAACTCGATGTTATAAAACGTGCCTTTGTGTATGATTCAACAAGTAGTAGAACAAGCCATATGAGTCGAAGTTTATCCATTCCTTTTACCTTCGGGATAAAAGTGATATCTGTGGGCCCCTCGATGATTTAAAGATGATACATGTGAGTGCTTGGCCAAGCCAGGACTGATTTGATTTGTTCAATCAGTCAGTCATCATGAATCGGAAATCAGGAAACAACAAATGGACAGAGAGAATGATTGATAATCCATGTCTCAGTCCATATGATATCTAGAATGGAGGAATATATGATCCCTTATCTAATGGACAAGACATTGACAAAGGTCAGAGATCATCGGCAAGGTCAGAGTTCGACGGAAGCTTTTGAGAGCTACGATTGCTAGTCGGTTCTTGAAGTCATACGTAAGAATAGTTTTAGACTTATCCAAGTGGGAGACTGTTGGATTAATGTCTAAGTCCATAACTATAATTGGTAAGACTTGACCCGACCCGACATGGTCCATTTGGGTTGCATGGCATCATGCATTTGGATAGACTATAATGAGAGAAATAACACTTAAGGTTGGTTAATATATTATAAGTTCTAATATATTAATAAGGTTATTTAATTAGTATTGATCAAGAATTAATTTGGAATTAATTAAGTGATCAAAAGGAGACTAATTAAATATATGGGTTGATTGTGTAAATCATTCATTCTTATATATGTGGGCTTGTGATCCAAGATTCCTTATGTTGGACTAAGTCCATGGGGTGACCCATGGATACTCCATGGAGGTTAAAATCCATGGAGCATAAGGAATGGGTAAAGTTATGAGTTACATGGTGTAACCCTAATAGCCACCATATAAAAGAATCCCATGGCTCAAGAAATCGTGCACTAATGTGTGAGTGTGAGGGCTAGACGGTTTTAAGGAGTGTTCAAGTATCTCTCAAGTTATTCCAAGTGTATTTGGTGTTGTGTGAACCATTTGAGGTGTCACACTTGGGGCACTAGGCACTCAAGCTTCATGAAGACATTCTACATCAAAGAGGTATGTATTCTATCTTGTTATATTTATTATGTTGTATGCTAGATTAGGATAATACCTTGGATGTTCATAATTGTATGTATAATAGAGAAAACATAGATCCAAGGTATTTAGGGTTGCATGTACACTTAGGAGTGTTAGAATGCTCATAAACCAACACTAAGTAGCATATTGAGAGGAAATAACATGGTTCGGGTACCATGATTCATAGCAGATCGAGAGGTGGTCACATGGTTCGAGTACCACGGCTCGTGGCGATTAGTGCTTCTGGTTTTACCAGTTATCCTGTTGTGATTGATTAGACTGAGATCAGATGTGATAGAGTGTGGGGCAAGAGGGCCATGTTGAACGAGTTTCAATGGAGAATACCTTGAGAGGGACATCGAGTTAGCTTCCGCGATATTTTTTTTGTGAGATGCCATTTGGAGTCGCAAGACTCAGGGATGAGTAGAGATGGTGCTTATGGAGGATTACGGTCTGAGTGGAGCAATCAGCCGATAGTGGGGATGACATTTTTTGTGACCAGAGTTGTGCTATTTCCGTTTCCTGTGAGAAGCAGAAGAGAAATTGAGCTTCCGGTTTCTAAGCTTGGAGGTAAACCCTGTGGGGTAGCATTGGTTGCGATCTTTCACCAGAGTATCTGGACAGTATGTCTTCCGCAGGGTAATATGATAGTATGAGAGGGTCATCAGCGGGGACTGAGATGGTCAAGGACAAGGATATACCCTATTTGAGTGTAGTACGGAATATGTTAGCAACAGTGTCGGGTGATCAAGAGGAATATATTGGGGCGGTGGCTCTCATTGTCTGTGATGGTTATTGAGTGTGGGGGTGAGGTCTCTGCTCTCATGATAATTCTCATGATGGGACGTTGGTTGGGGAGTTGAAGATGAGGAGTGTGATAGTTCATTATCTTCAGTATAAGAGTCATGGCTACTACGGGACAGTTGAGATGTCCGGTAGTGTGTCAGTGTAAGATTTTGGATGACACGTTGGGAAGTTTTCGAGGATTTTTTCTGAGATTCGGGATGTTTGGAGTTGCTTTGCCGCTATCGGGAAGATCATCGAGTGTTATGTGGTACTTTCCAAGAGTAAGTGTAATGTTCCTGGTAAAACAATCTATGGAATAGATCGTTGGTGTGTCAAATGGTGATGGTTCGAGCCCTGAGTGGGGGAGAACCGAGTATCTTATTGAGAGTATCAGAGATTTGTTCAAGAGCGGTTAAAGGACTGGATATAGTGACCTACGGTACGGATACATGGGACCAGGGTTATTGGTGGTCGAGGCGAGGTGCAGAGCGAGATAATGCATGTTGTACGAGTTCAGGAAAGGATGAGTGTCTCCACGGCAGGTGGACGTTGGTCGGAGACCTTGTGGTGGTTAGGAATTCTTCGAGGTTGTAATGGTAAATTCGAGTTGGTTGGCTCGTAAGGATAGTTTCGGCGGTTGAGAATTTCTGGTTCAATGTATGGGTTGTTATATGCGCTTTGGGAAGGGTAGAAGTTGATTGGGCAACCAACTTCAGAGTCGGTATGTGTATTCTTGAATGGGTTTTGAGAAATAGAGGAGGGAGTTTTGGATTGTCGTCAACATGTTCTGAGTAATTGACGATTCCTCCGTGTTTCAATTGAGAGATGGAATATTACGAAGTTACGAGTTGTGAGAGAGGAAGATCAGTTGTGAGATTCTGAAAGGATGCATTGCTGTATCTGAGTATGATGTTGTAAGTAGGAGATCGGTGGTTGAGGCAAGACATCGTGAGGTTCTGTGATGGTGTACCGAGGTATCCGAGTAGAATTCCCTGAATTTCGGATTATTTTGAGACTTGAGTTATGAGATGGCAAGTGACTATGGTTCCAATGGGAGTATCCAAGAATGTGAATTACAGCGAGAAAAAGTGTTGGTCGCGACGTTTGTCGTCAGGAGTGGTGATGCTTAACCTGGGTGGGTGTGTGTACCTATCGATGTTGAGCCGTGGAGTATTCGATAGTGAACTCAGTGGGGTGGTGACTCGAGGAGAAGATTATGGGGGATAAGAGGGTGAGTGGATCCGAGTGGGAGTAATCACTTCGGAGTATCAGGGGAAAACCATGGAGTGAACCCATGACGAGTTAGTGAGAGAGTGTGTTGTGATACTACGGGGAGCCGTAGTCTTCACCAGTCTGCGAGAAAGTGTTGTGATACTGCAGGGAGTCGTAGTGTTCACCAGTCTGCGAGAGAGTGTTGTGATACTGTGGGAAGCCATAGTATTCATGAGTCAATGAGAGAGTGTCGTAGGCCTGCGGGGAGCCGTAGCCTTCCCGGGTGAGTGAGAGGGAATGTTATGATGCTACGGGGAGCCGTATTATTCGCTAGTCAGATCATGACGCAGAAGAGTTTTTAGGATTGGGTAGCCTTATTCTTTGAGTTTCTGGAACCTAGTGGTCGGACCAGGGGCGAGACTGGGGTCTCCATATTTGTCGGGAATCGTTATATTCTGAGTTAAGTTGTGGTTATCGCAGTCGAGAGGAATTGGAGAAGTGATGTACGCGTGGGTTGCGGGTCATGGGTCATGAGTTGAGTGCTTTATTGGGACGAGTGGTTCCAATTCTGTGTCAGACCAGACTCTCGAGTTTGAGTTTGGCTTTGGTGGTGTATTGGGTAGGCGAATGAGATTCCGGATTCAGAGATGGGTTTCATTTTGAGGGGTATTGTGTGCCATCTGATGTCTTAGACTTGAGTGGGTCAATTCGTTTGTCTGGGAAGAACCGCGAGACCGATGGAACTAATGAGTAGTAGACGACAGGGTCGAGGGTGGGGCGATTTCAGTTGGGGATTGTAGTATTCGCTTAGAGTAAAGCAAACATCGTGACTTGTGTGTCACAATGGGCCGAGATAGTTGTTGTGAGAAGGAAGTCAGTGAGATGTTTTGGGGCATGCAATGGGTAACCTTTGGAGGTTCAACTGTGGGGTCGGGAGTTGACCTGGTGCTCAGTGTTGAAAGGGATATCTGAGAGGGAGCTGGGGCTTATGATTGGTAGAGGTCAGAGGATACTTCTGAGCAAGCATGATCATTTCCTTGTGTCTGAGGACAGGGTGTTGAGAGTTCTTTGTTCAGATTGGTTTCGATTGCAGTACAGCGGATGAGTCTCTGGTGTAATGTGACCCGTTCGTTCCTTGGAGTATGATTGGATCGTTTAGTATGTCTAGTATGAGTGAACGGTAGCCAATTTTTGGGCTTTGACTTGTTCCTATCGGTCGCAACGAGAGAATCAGAGGGGCAGTGAGTTATCAGGGTCTGTTATTCGAGGAGCGAATAGCATAGTGATATCTTGTAAGTCGGTCTGGCAGGGAGACAAACCACTAGAGTTTCCATATTCTGGAGAATCAGAAGGGGTGTCGTAGCGGCAGAAGGGTATGTCCTCTTCCGGGTTTGGGAGTTCCTATTTGGTTTCAGGTGTCCATGGAGGAAGTTAGCCGTGTGGGATGAGATTGTTTCGATGGTATCCTTCGGGTTTTTGGGATCGATCTATGTGTTATGGAAGAGCGATTTCGGGGGCGAAATCTAATTCAAGTGGGGGAGAATTGTAACATCTGAATTTCCAAGCATATTGTTGTGAGGGTAGTTCTGAGATTTATGGAGCGACTCGACGAGTTGTGAGTCCAACTCGTCAAGTAAAGTCGAGTATTGCGTGAGTTTAATGAATGGACTCAACGAGTCAGAGAGACGACTCGCCAAGTAGGTGTTGGGCAGAGAAACCCTAGATTATCGGGGCTGGGTCCTATTTAAAGGACCTTAAGCCGCCTCACCAGCCTCCTTACTTCCAGAGAGAAACCCTACTCGATTAGAGGGAGCTAAAAGAGAGAAGAGACATAATTTTGGGCATGTTGTGACCTTTTGGAGGAAGAAGTGGAGAGCATCAAAGCTTGGATCAAATGGAGGCTTTTGGATCCAGAGATTCTTCAGAGTTTTGCTTCAGTTGGAGGTAAAAAGATGCTAACTTGACCATTTACTTATGAGATCTTGATTTAGGGAGTTTTGAGGGCTTTCTCCCACCCATCTTGTGTCATGGAGTCAATTGGGCATGGATTGAGGTTGGAACCTCAGATCTAGACTATAGGTGGCCTTGTGAGTCCAAATACCCAAGCTTTATTGAGCTGGAGACAAGCTCTTGTGCATCTAGCCCTTGTTGGAGCATGTATTGTCATTATGATCCTTATATGCCATGCATGAATGTAAAGCTTGCAGCTTTACGTGCTTTTCGAGCCTTAGGAGGTTAGATCTGGGGGGTGGGGTTGTAGATCTTCTTAGAATCGTCCGAATGAAGATTGAGTTTGCATGGACTCGCCGAGTCGATGAGCCGACTCGACGAGTTGGTTAGGGTTTGTCCCGATGAGCTTGATCAAGCGATAACTCGGCGAGTTGGGGGTCAACTCGATGAGCTAAGCTGGACCTTCACGAGACTTCTGAGGAAAAGAGTGGACTCGACGAGTCACATAGGTGCACTCGGCGAGTCGGGTCAAACATGGACTGTTGACTCGATTTGACTTCTATTGACTTTAGAGTTTGGTCAAACATGAGTAATGGAGACCATGGAGGAGTAAAATGGTCTTTTACCCACTTCAAGAGTTAGAAAGAGGAAGAATAACCCTTGGTTTCTTAGAGTCGAGAATCGAGTATTAATTAGAGATATTACCCTATGTGTTAGGCGGTGGCTAGTTCGAGATTCGAGTTCGAGGAACATGAAATAAAGCTAAATCAAACATTCTCGGGCTATAAAATCTTAGTTATGTATAACTATAATGCACACACTAAGCAGCCGCAATAATAATTTCAGTTCCATATAGCATATCAAGAAGTTCTCTTAGGTTATCAGACATAATAAATCAGACAATTCTATCATGCAATTACTGAAGATACCTAGCCTACAAACTAGCATGCAATTCTATCATATCATCAATACACAAAACAAGTGTGGGTATCTTGGGGAATAAATTTCCTTGGGCTTGTGTTGATTGTACACATCGTATCCTCTCCTTTGTTTATTTTAGATGCAATTATGAAAATTATTTTGCAATTCTAGAGTTTTAGTGTGGAATCACACGAGTGTTCATCCAATTCTCTTAAAAGTTGTATTTTATACCTACATTATATGTATTTATACCAATCTAACAGATCACTACAACATAACATTAATGAACATATGTTTTTAAAATACATAAATAGGTATAAACATATTTTTAAAATGTATAAATACATACAGATATGTTTTTATAATGTATAAATATATATAAATATGAAATACATTTTTAAAATGTATAAATACATATAAATACGGTTTTTAAATTATGAATACGTTTTTTTATAGGTATAAATATGTCTGTCTATAAATACGTTTTTTTAAGTAAGTTTTTTATATGCATAAATAAGTTTTTATACGTATAAAACGGCTTGTATAAATATATTTTTAAATCTTTTAAAATTCTAAAAACAAAAAACTACATATTTATACTTCTAGAAATATGTATTTAAAGGTATACATATAATTTTAAATGTATAAATATAATTTTAAATATATATATATATATATATATATATATAAGTTTAAATATATATATATATATATATATATATATATATATATATATATATATAAGTTTAAATATATTATATAAATACCTTTAAAAAGATATTTAAACATTTGAAAAGTATTTAAAGATGTAATTATACATTTAAAATATATTTGTGTTTTGAATTTATACAATATATACGAAAAATATGTACTTTGTATGAGTTTTTACATATAAAAATATATTTATACATAATAATATTCATTTAATAGATGAATAATACGGGAAAAAAATATGTATTTAATACATTAATAATACAAAAAAAATAAAAATTGATAGAATATATAATAAAGTTACCTATTTAGAAAAAAACAGTACTCTGTTCTTATTGGTGGATTTTTTTGTTTAGTGGGTGTCAATATGTATTGGTGTAACTGTTCATCGGCTATAAGTGTCGTTTCCTTCTACCGGGGTTACTTTAATCCCTTTTTTTTTACCTTCTACATGTTTCTCTGTGATTCTACCTTTCGTTTCTCTAATAGAATGCTTCCAGATATCTTCCACCATGGAACGTGTCCTGCTTCATCTTTCAATGTGTGTCCACCCACTGCCATCGTCTGCTTCTGATATCCACCCTTCTCATTCAAAGAGCACTGCCTTACCCATATCTCTATAACTCCATTTATCAGCCCCCACCATCGAATCTGCTATTTGACTATTTGATTCTGCCATAGCCGCCGCCGACAAGTCCGCGTCCACCACAGAAGACTCCGACGACTCTACCTCCACCGCCTCAATACCTCGAACAAAGAAGGAGTCGATGACACACCATCTGCCTCAACCTCTACCACTTCGATTGAACCTTCCGTCACCGACGACGATTGAAGTTCGGTACCATGTTTCTCGATGTCTTTGTTGATTCTTTTATCGTCTTCATGCCCTAATCATTGTATGTCGAATTAGCAGTGCGGCTACTCGAATTTGCGTCTTTCGGTTCGTTTTTATGCCCTAATCCCTAATCCTCACTCTGTATAAGTCAAAATCGACGACTCTTGAAGATGAAGCCCTACGTCTGCCTCTGTGAGCGACCTGAAGGAAACTGAGATGGAACCAAGGTTTTATTTTGGATTTGAAATTAAGCTACAGTTCTATTTGGGTAAGATTTCAACTCTATTATTTTCTTCATTCTCAATTTCATCTTATTTTAGCTCTGTCTCCAATACAAGTATAGGGTTAGGGTTCTGTGGTTTTATTTGTTTTCCATTCGGGTTTGATTTTGGATTTCCATCTTCGGCTCCTCTTGTGAAGGTATATATATAGTTTCTCCAGTTAAACCAAACTTTGATTAATTTCATAAGTGGATGTTGATTATTTTGGTGAAACTAATATATGAATATGAAGCGATTGGCAACAAGAACAAAGAACAAAAGATAATGGTGAAATACAGGATGCAAAGAAGGGTGTGGTGCCTTCAAATAAACAAAAAATGGGAGTTTTACAGGAAAGGCACCACCATAACCACCGTCTGCTCCACTTATCGCCCTCAAGATCAGGTTTCATATAACCTTTTGATCGCCTTCTTTCTATGTCTTTTCTTCATCTGTTTCAGTCACTACTGCACACCACTTGAAGCTTTGTGCACATGTGTTGCTGTGATGTCGTGTGCTAGAAAATTTCCATAAAAAATCTTGGTAGTTTACCAAATAGAAGATTAATTAGGACTTGATTGTCCCCTTCCTATAATTTCAAGATATGTTGGTTGCTGCTATGGTTTTTGGGACAAATCTTGAACCTCAGGTTCTGGGCAAACCTTTGACTTTCTTCCATTGTTATGAAATATGATGATGATCTCTTATCATTTCACATGTTCTTTCGGGTTCTTTTTGTATACCCTCCAGATAAACAGCTTCCATTAAGGTCTAAAGATCTCCTTTCATTCTGCTTTCTTGGTGAATTGTAGGTTAGACTACATAATTATATAATCAAAACCATTTACTTTATTATAATATATGAAATTTTTAACATTGTTTGTCACTTTTAATTTCAGGTTCACACTATTGAGAGAACACCATCAATGAGTGAACTGAATGAAATACTTCTTCGACAGGTATACATATTAAAAACAAAGTCTTTTCACTTTTAATAAAATCAAACACAATTATCTAAAACTATGTCTACTTTTTTCAGGAACACCTTAAACAAAACGATCTATCCTTTGTATTCAGGTTACAGGTAACATTTTCATCATCTTTTGGCATGTTTTCATTACATACACACATATTGTACAAAAGGTACTACATAATGTCTAATACCAAAAAAATGTATTTCGATTTTGTAGTGTTTATTCTGAGCTATTTATAACATTTTCTCTCCATGTTATCAATAAAATTACAATAATACATTTTCCATATTTTTTTTCAAATATTTCAGATATATTTAAAAATTATTTCATTACTTTTATGCACAATTCTTTGTCATTTCCTACATTTAACCCCTTTAATTCAATTGCAATATGAGAAAGTATAGCAGTTGATGCGATGAAGACATTGACATCTGGTAAGCAATAACATCTACTTCCATTTCTTCGTATCATAGCATCATACGTTCATTTTTTTTCTTATTAGAAACATATTGTACTTCAAAAGATCTACTCATCTATAGCATTGTACTTTGAAAAAAAAATATTTAACAGTAAAAATTATTTTTCATTTGGATGATATTGCTATGGTTAGGTAAATTTTTAGAAGTAGAATGTTATGATGGAAGGAAATAAAAGTATGATCATATATAATAAAGAAATAAATGAAAGTAAGTTGCTATTGATTGATGGTTTTTTGGAAATAAAAGTAGGATACTATACCTTACTTATTACATACCCTATATTTTGTTGTAATTTTGTTTCTCCGTTTCAGGTAACTTAAGATGAAAAATTGTTAAGGAGAAATAAATAAGATATTGATTTTGGCGATTCAGCTAATGACATCACTATGATAATCTAAACTCTTAAAGAAACCGTATTTGGATTCATTAAATGTAGTTTTTGTGTCCCGCCATAATATGTGATCCTGTAGAAAAGATAGGTTATGATGTCACTTTTGGCAACAAAACAGAATGTTATTATTTTGTTCTTTCATTTAGGTAAATAAATACTATATTAAGTATAATGATGGAATATAAAGAAATAGAAGTAGGATGTTATAATGCACAAAAAATGAAAGTAGGTTATTACTTATGGATTGGTTTTTGGGTGTTTTATAGGGATATCTTGATGATCAATTCACACATCTGCAGAAGCTACAAGATGACAGTAACCACAACTTTATGGTTGAAGTGGTGTCCCTTTTCTGTGCCCTTTTTCATACAATGATGATGTATTGTTATGTTTGTTTTTTTGTTTTCTAAGATTTGATTTTCTAATTTCGTTTCAGGGCATGATGGTGTGAGAAAGCCTACTTATAGAAACCTAAAGGTATTTTAATATTGTTTATGTACTACTATATATAACATTATAAATTTGCATACAAAAATGTAATATATCGAAGGATAACCAAGTTTCAGATTGGCTTTTGTTTAATTTTTTTATAATGACTTAACATTTTTTTTAATATGACATGGAGGATTCAGGAAGGAACTGAAAGATGGTTATCAGTAATCTTATTTTAGGTTATGCACATTGTGGAATGGTTGCTGCTGTTTGTTGGATTGCAAAGCTCAATATCCCTTTTATTCTTTAATCCCTCAAAGAGAATCCTGATAATGAAGTCAATGTATACACATGCATAAATACTATGTTTTATGGTTATATACAATATAAATACTTATTTAATTACTACCTAAACCTTTTGTATTTATTTTTTCAGATTCTTGGTCATTCACTTGGTAGTGGCACACCAAAGTAGATTGTTATTTGTTACATTTTTCATATTTAAATAACATAGTCCTTTACAATGTTAACTCAATAAAATTTTCTATTTTTGCCATTTCTTTGGCGTGTCCAACCCCGCTTCCTTAGTTATATATTAATCGAAAGGTTTATAAAACAAAGGTTTGTTGTAGCTCACTGGAAAGGTTGTTGAACTCTTTTCTACAAGGTCTCGAGTTCGATCCTTGCTATGCCCATTGTTTTCCTCCTGTGTCAATGTTTTTGGTGTAAAGTAGCTTGCCTCGTCAGCTCCCATGTTTGTACGATGTGGCGTGCTAGTCATCGCCCATGTGTGCATGCAACTTCTACGTAACTGGAAAACCGCTACAAAGGACAAAAATGAAAAAAATTATTGGTAAAACCGACAATTATTGATAAAAATTATTGGTAACCCTAAACTTGCGGCATTAATGAACATAAAATACAATTTTTGGTAAAACCGACAATTTAATTGTAACACCCCGTTTATAAAATAAATAAATAAATGTATAGAAGCCCTAAAATGAATAATAATTGAGCGAGGCGTTAGTTTCGAGGAGTTAAAAGTCATAATTACAGAAGTCAGGGTGCGTTTGGTAATTAATGGACTTAAATTGAAAATATTTGAAAGATTAAGGGTTTATTGGTAATTTAGGGATTTATTATGAAAGGAAATTATGGGATCAGGGTTTAAAAGGTAAACTTTGGATTTATGTTGAAAATAATATGGGGAGGAGGGACCAAAAGTGTATTTTTGGTGAGGTAGTTTGGTTGGAGTCACGGGATGAATCTGATCCCTTCATCCTCTCGTCTAACGGATGCAGCCAAAGATCCCGATACCCCTCCCTCCCTCTCGTTTAATGAAACAGCAAACCCTAACCCTACTATGAAGCATCAGCCGCCTCCACCTTATTTCCCCACTCCAGCGCCGCCGTCCCCTTCGCTAAGTCGCCACTGCCGCTACTCCTCTTCCGACGACGACCAACGCTTCTAGGGAGGTCTCCGAGGCCAGAGCACCTATCGTATCTGTTCCATCGCGTTTTGTTGAAGATATCGCCGACATGCGACCTCGCTGTGACGAAGGTTCTCTCCGGCAGCCGCTTCTCGTCTTGAGGCTGTCGTGTGGGTTACAGTTTAAGTTGCCGCCAATGATTGACTGTTTGTTCATGGCTCGCGAGGTGGTTTCACCTAGGGGGAAGGTCCAGTCGAGATGGGGTTGTGAAGAACCACCATGGCGGCCGGCCATGGTGGTTATCGTCGTCAATGCCACCGCAGACGTTGTTGTTCCCGTTGAAGTCGGTTCGTTCCCGGTCATGGGTTGTATGCTCGTGTGTTGTGTTGCTGCTTTCCGGAGAACCAACAAGAGGACCGCCACCACCTCACGGTGGTGGCTGTCACCGCAAGAAGTCGTCGCTGCCGTCGCCTTGTGTCACCACCGCCACCGTATGGCGCCAAGTGGGTGGTTGGTTTCCTTTTTCCGAGCATATGAGTGAAGATATATGTGTTTCAGTTAATGTATGATGGGTGTGTTTTGGGTTGGCCGGAAAAGTTGAGGAGAGGCCACCACCACCACCGTGAGGTGGTGGCTGCCGCCTTGTACCGCCGCCGACCACCATGGTGTGGTTGTGTGTGTGTGTTAGTGAGTGTGGATTATTTTGGATAAAGTTTGTAATTGTAATTAGCATTGAATAATAAAAATAATCACCACCACCGTAAGGTGGTGGCCGCCGCCGTGAGCCGCCATGTGTTGGATTAATGTCTAAGTCCATAACTATAATTGGTAAGACTTGACCCGACCCGGCATGGTCCATTTGGGTTGCATGGCATCATGCATTTGGATAGACTATAATGAGAGAAATAACACTTAAGGTTGGTTAATATATTATAAGTTTTAATATATTAATAAGGTTATTTAATTAGTATTGATCAAGAATTAATTTGGAATTAATTAAGTGATCAAAAGGAGACTAATTAAATATATGGGTTGATTGTGTAAATCATTCATTCTTATATATGTGGGCTTGTGATCCAAGATTCCTTATGTTGGACTAAGTCCATGGGGTGACCCATGGATACTCCATGGAGGTTAAAATCCATGGAGCATAAGGAATGGGTAAAGTTATGAGTTACATGGTGTAACCCTAATAGCCACCATATAAAAGAATCCCATGGCTCAAGAAATCGTGCACTAATGTGTGAGTGTGAGGGCTAGACGATTTCAAGGAGTGTTCAAGTTTCTCTCAAGTTATTCCAAGTGTATTTGGTGTTGTGTGAACCATTTATGTGAATAAGGAAAGGACTAAGGGATCGAGTACACATTCTTGTGCACTGGTCAAGTCCACCACAAAAGATCAAGAAGACTATTTGTCATGATTTACTTAAGTTCAGTAAATATGGTTATACTTATAAGTTTAAGTATAAGTCTGTAGCATTGGAGAAGTTTCAATGTGAGACAGAACGAATAAGAAGAATCAAAGTATGGCAGAAAGATAAAAGTTTCTCAAATCTGAAAAGATGGGAGAGTACTTTAGTATCATGTTTATGATCATCTTAATGATTAAGATACCATATCACAATTGGTCCTCTAAAGTCATCTTAGTGCATTCTTATGACTAAGAAGAGGAGTCATGAATTGTTGCAATGGTTAAATCAAAAAGATGAGTCATACTTCGTTCCAAAACAATTCTTAGAGTCATACTCCAAGATTGTAACTTGAGTGACATATCTTAAAGAGGGTTTGTTAACACTAGTCAAATGTAAGAGTAAAAGGTTATCTACTCTTGTACATTTGAAATTGGTAAGTTGTGATGTTTTGGATAAAACAGAGACCAACTTAGGCCAATTGTGTAAAGTGTTAGTCTTGATAAAGAATCCGCACTATCTCTTGAATATTTGACAAGGGAGTCTTATATGTCAAGAGGACAGTGGGAGTCTTAAAGCTCTTGAAAGTTTCAAGACTTAATCAAGAATAAAACCTAAAGTCCTTCACTAGCACACGACTTGAGGTTTATAACCTATCGTGTTGAAATTTTTGTGCCTATTCAAGTTGGCTTTGCATAGGAGTTCTGAGAGTTCTCAATTGGTTGCACAACTACTTGGAAGCAATGGCAGGCACCTGAGCTGCCAAATGGCAAGAATTTAAGATTGCACAAGTTTAATCAATATGAGTTTGGATTTGTCACTAACCTTGTCTTTTGATTATGGTTTTGACAAATTCACATGGATAAGAACACATACACTATTAAATCTAAGCGTCATAAGGTTTCTCTCCGATTCATGAAAATAATGGTGAGGAAACACTTTCACTAAGTAGATTTTAGCTAGATAGCAGTTGTGATATTTGCATTCTCAAAGTCGTTAGTGGAGCGTGTGTGGTTTACCGGCACACTAACATGGACTTGTGAGAAGTGGCAAAGGTCTAAACAATTTTAGAACTATGAAAAGGGATGCCGTAATCTAAGAGAGGTGTATGATTTTGATAAAGTTTTATCAAAACAATCTAGTATCAGAAATCTGAACTTTGGTAAGAAAGTCAGCTGATTTCTGAGTACATGTCAAAGCTAGTGGGAGCATACGTGTTATGCTAATAATCATCATGTTAGTTGGAGCATGATAATTATGACAAAGGTTGCAAGTTAGCAATGTTAATTATAGAAAACAAAAGTTTCAATTCGTGAGGTTGCAGGGGTTGAAAAAGTTGTTTTGCTATAATTAAGGGAGAGGAAATTATACTTCATTTCAATTCTAAAAGCTTAGATTGAGATTTTAATCGTATTTAATCAAGGATATATATATATATGAATTTCATGTTGGAATGGCTCAACATAAGGAAATTCTATATATGGGTCCATTATTTGCGTTCTAAAATTCGATTATGATTACGGCATCCCTTTTCATAATCTGAATTTTGAGAACTTGGCAAATTGAAATGGAAATATTATAGCAAAAGACTGGTTTAGTCTTTATGTGAGACATCATGAATCGTGTCCCATATGCTTCAGATATAGGATCGATTACATGTGCTATATTCATCCTTTCTAAAATTTTCCAAATGCATGGGGCATTATGAAGGGAAAAGATCTAGAATTGGATATGACTAAAATGATTAAGCAATTGTCGAGGACAATCTAAGGTTTACCAAAGATTGGTTGCTCAAGGACAGTTGGAAGTATAATGTTAATTCTGGAAGGACCATATTGACATAATCTGTAAGGAGGCAACTCTTGTTCAGAAGTGATAGTCAAAATGGAATATGGAAATGTTTCAAAGTTAGAAATTATTCAATCTGTGTAAGATTAGGAAACTTAATGAAAGAAGGATGTTTCCAAGGAGTTGATCTCCTTTGGAATGCTCTGTAATGATTGTTTTCAAGTCTTTCTGACTTCGTGCATAATCATTAAGAGGATCAATGCATATAAGTTTAGAATCTAACAGATTTCAGTAAATGGCATGAATTTGGAATTCTTGCATTTGCAGTAAGGATTTGGGACTGTGAAAAGAGGATCATTGGAGTGATGTTCAATTGATCTATTTTACAAAGTAAAGATCATAGACAAACATAGTATGCATACTTGGTGTATGGCATGACTAGTGTTTAGAAAACATAGTGTACATGCTTGGAGCATGGGACAACTATTGTTTTAAATTCAAGTATAAAGTTGATAAAACCGAAACAATGAATAATGAGTAATCAGTATGGTGATAAATAAAAGTGTTTATTTATATTCATAGGGTTTGATACCATATTTGATTCATTTATTCTTGTGTTTCACTTTGCATGTTTTGACTTCCAGAATAACTAAGTCGCTCTTCCTGAATGATTAAGTTATTCAAACCATCCACAGTCGGTCATATGTTGGAAGTAGATATGAATCAAGACTGTCATGGGTTGGTTTGTAGAGGTCCAAGTTGGTGGACAAAGTGGTGCTACAACACTCATGAGTGCTCATAAGTTCTGAGTATTGGATTCAACCCACGCTCATTTGAATCACTTCATGGATTTTATCACGAGTGATCATGAGACGATAATATCTTATATTCTTCAAACCTAGAGATATGAGTTGTTATTATGAGTTGGTTATACATTGATTGCACGAAAACGCATTGGTAACTCGATGTTATAAAACGTGCCTTTGTGTATGATTCAACAAGTAGTAGAACAAGCCATATGAGTCGAAGTTTATCCATTCCTTTTACCTTCAGGATAAAAGCGATATCTGTGGGCCCCTCGATGATTTAAAGATGATACATGTGAGTGCTTGGCCAAGCCAGGACTGATTTGATTTGTTCAATCAGTCAGTCATCATGAATCGGAAATCGGGAAACAACAAATGGACAGAGAGAATGATTGATAATCCATGTCTCAGTCCATATGATATCTAGAATGGAGGAATATATGATCCCTTATCTAATGGACAAGACATTGACAAAGGTCAGAGATCATCGGCAAGGTCAGAGTTCGACAGAAGCTTTTGAGAGCTACGATTACCAGTCGGTTCTTGAAGTCATACGTAAGAATAGTTTTAGACTTATCCAAGTGGGAGACTGTTGGATTAATGTCTAAGTCCATAACTATAATTGGTAAGACTTGACCCGACCCGGCATGGTCCATTTGGGTTGCATGGCATCATGCATTTGGATAGACTATAATGAGAGAAATAACACTTAAGGTTGGTTAATATATTATAAGTTCTAATATATTAATAAGGTTATTTAATTAGTATTGATCAAGAATTAATTTGGAATTAATTAAGTGATCAAAAGGAGACTAATTAAATATATGGGTTGATTGTGTAAATCATTCATTCTTATATATGTGGGCTTGTGATCCAAGATTCCTTATGTTGGACTAAGTCCATGGGGTGACCCATGGATACTCCATGGAGGTTAAAATCCATGGAGCATAAGGAATGGGTAAAGTTATGAGTTACATGGTGTAACCCTAATAGCCACCATATAAAAGAATCCCATGGCTCAAGAAATCGTGCACTAATGTGTGAGTCTGAGGGCTAGACGATTTCAAGGAGTGTTCAAGTTTCTCTCAAGTTATTCCAAGTGTATTTGGTGTTGTGTGAACCATTTGAGGTGTCACACTTGGGGCACTAGGCACTCAAGCTTCATGAAGACATTCTACATAAAAGAGGTATGTATTCTATCTTGTTATATTTATTATTTTGTATGCTAGATTAGGATAATACCTTGGATGTTCATAATTGTATGTATAATAGAGAAAACATAGATCCAAGGTATTTAGGGTTGCATGTACACTTAGGAGTGTTAGAATGCTCATAACCCAACAGCATGATTATTTGATTTTTGGCCAAGTATAAGTGAATCACAGGGACAAGTGGAGATGTGATTCTGTTTTTCTAGTGGGAGCCTTGAGTCATCAGGAGATAAGTAGGCAGCTGAGAGACAAGTGGACTGGATTCAGCAATAATGATTCAGTAAGAGTGGTCTGTCAGGCATTCAGACCATCTCGAGACAGCAGAATTCAGATGAAGTAGATGTGATCTTGTTGCGAGGAATTATTTCGCCTGCAGATGTTAGGGCTTTGCGATGTTTGCTCACAGCTACCCTGAGAAGGCTAGGGTGTACCCAGGATTATGGCCATGTTACTTGAGTAGTTAGCGTGTAAGGTATGATAAGGAATGATTTCGAGGACGAAATCTAATTTAAGTGAGGGAGAGTTGTAACACCCCGTTTATAAAATAAATAAATAAATGTATAGAAGCCCTAAAATGAATAATAATTGAGCGAGGCGTTAGTTTCGAGGAGTTAAAGGTCATAATTACAGAAGTCAGGGTGCGTTTGGTAATTAATGGACTTAAATTGAAAATATTTGAAAGATTAAGGGTTTATTGGTAATTTAGGGATTTATTATGAAAGGAAATTATGGGATCAGGTTTTAAAAGGTAAACTTTGGATTTATGTTGAAAATAATATGGGGAGGAGGGACCAAAAGTGTATTTTTGGTGGTGTAGTTTGGTTGGAGTCACGGGATGAATCTGATCCCTTCATCCTCTCGTCTAACGGATGCAGCCAAAGATCCCGATACCCCTCCCTCCCTCTCGTTTAATGAAACAGCAAACCCTAACCCTACTATGAAGCATCAGCCGCCTCCACCTTATTTCCCCACTCCAGCGCCGACGTCCTCTTCGCTAAGTCGTCACTGCCGCTACTCCTCTTCCGACGACGACCAACGCTGCTAGGGAGGTCTCCGAGGCCAGAGCACCTATCGTATCTGTTCCATCGCGTTTTGTTGAAGATATCGCCGACATGCGACCTCGCTGTGACGAAGGTTCTCTCCGGCAGCCGCTTCTCGTCTTGAGGCTGCCGTGTGGGTTACAGTTTAAGTCACCGCCAATGATTGACTGTTTGTTCATGGCTCGCGAGGTGGTTTCACCTAGGGGGAAGGTCCAGTCGAGATGGGGTTGTGAAGAACCACCATGGCGGCCGACCATGGTGGTTATCGTCGTCAATGCCACCGCAGACGCTGCTGTTCCTGTTGAAGTCGGTTCGTTCCCGGTCATGGGTTGTATGCTCGTGTGTTGTGTTGCTGCTTTCCGGAGAACCAACAAGAGGACCGCCACCACCTCACGGTGGTGGCTGTCACCGCAAGAAGTCGCCGCTGTCGTCGCCTTGTGTCACCACCGCCACTGTATGCCGCCAAGTGGGTGGTTGGTTTCCTTTTTCCGAGCATATGAGTGAAGATATATGTGTTTCAGTTAACGTATGATGGGTGTGTTTTGGGTTGGCCGGAAAAGTTGAGGAGAGGCCACCACCACCACCGTGAGGTGGTGGCTGCCGCCTTGTACCGCCGCCGACCACCATGGTGTGGTTGTGTGTGTGTGTGTGTTAGTTAGTGTGTGTGTTAGTGAGTGTGAATTATTTTGGATAAAGTTTGTAATTGTAATTAGAATTGAATAATAAAAATAATAACCACCACCGTAAGATGGTGGCCGCCGCCGTGAGCCGCCATGGACCACCACTACCCGAGGTGGTAGTGGGTGGTGCCCCACTAGCAAAACCCTGATGGGCTTAAAGTTTAGTTTTGGGCCTATTGGGCCATGTTTGGGTGGGAAGCCCTAATTAGGGTTTAGAAAACCCTAATTGTGAGTAATTGGGCCTTAGACTTATTGGACCCACTTTTGGGCTATTGAGATTGGATTGTGTATTAAGCCCAATTTCTCCATATCATTTATCTAGTAGAGTAAAGGACTTAATGGATTAAGTCCTTAATGGGTTAAGTAAGAAACACTTAACCCTAATTATCATTTTATGTGAAACCCTAATTTCACTTGGGCTTTGTGTTGGGCCATCCAAGAATAATCAAATGGACTAGAGTAATTAGTTGGGCTCTAGGGTAAGGCCCATATGAAGGATTGGGCCCAATTTGGAAAATTGGGCCATAGATGGGCCATAGTTTGGGCCTAGATGGTTGTATGATATTGGGCCCTTAGAATGAGATATGTTGGACCGGACTGAGCAATTGGGCCTTAAGGGAAGTCCATGTAGAGGTTTGTGCCCAATTTGGAAAATTGGGCCATATGTTGGGCTTTGATCCCTAGTTGACTTTGGGCCTATGGATTGGGCCTTGGGCTTGGGTAAGCCAAGCTAGGGGTAATGTAGTAATTACCCAAAGTATGTATTTATAGTTATGTGTTAGAACCCAATTATTAATTGGGTGTTATTTTGGTGTTGATAGTTCGGGAATCTGTCATCCAGCAGCTAAGGTTGAGTCTGCGGGACTTCAGCAGTATGAGATTGTGTCTACGGGACTTCAGCAGCGTGAGGTGAGTTTCCTTCCAGTAGAAACGGGTCTACGGCCACAATATTGGCCCGTTTAGATGATAGTAGTTCCGGACTTCGGTCCGATGCCGGGCGGGGCCCGATGCAGTAGTATGTATGCTTGATGTCTTCGTGATTCATGCATGTTGTGATATGTGTATTCTGATCCGGACTTCGGTCCGATGTCGGGTAAGCCCGATACAGTATGTGATTATGCTATATGTTCATGTTATGTTATGTTCAGTTTATTCCGGACTTCGGTCCGATGCCGGGCGGGGCCCGACACAGTGGGCGGGGCCCAAGTTATTCCGGACTTCGGTCTGATGCCGGGCGGGGCCCGATGCAGTGGGCGGGGCCCAAGTTATTCCGGACTTTGGTCTGATGCCGGGTGGGGCCCGATACAGTGGGCGGGGCCCAAGTTATTCCGGACTTTGGTCTGATGCCGGGCGGGGCCCGATGTAGTGGGCGGGGCCCAGATCATGCCGGACTTCGGTCCGATGCCGGGCGGGGCCCGATACAGTGGGCGGGGCCCAGTATGTGTTATTTGTGTTATTGTATGGTATGTGGTAGTTTGGGAGAGCTCACTAAGCTTCGTGCTTACGGTTTTCAGTATTGGTTTCAGGTACTCAGTTTTCAAAAGAGGAGCTCGGGAAGATTGCAGTGCACACACCATTTGTTCAGCCTGGGATGTTTATACTCTGATATATTTGACAGTTGCTATGATATTTTGAGATACGTTGTTTATGATTCGTATATGACGTTCGATGAATATGGTTTTATTACTAATTTAAAACGAAATTTTCAGACTGTATTTTTGGGATGTTTCATTAATACAAACTTGAGGGTTTTTATGGCTTTAGTCCTTCAAATAAAAATTATTTCTAAAACACATATGAATGGCATGATCAATATTTTTTATTATTAAATTGGGCATAAAGTATCTATGATTATTAATTTTAGATAACTAAATTACCTTAACTCTTTTCGATATAACTAATTTCTAAAGCAAATAACTCATATAGAAAATCAATATTCTTTTTATCCAATTTCACATCACTATATCTCTTTCAAAAAGAAAATTGACATCAATATATATTACTACAGTTTTTAACTTACTTCTTTTATTTTATGTGAAACAACTAAAACATGTTATTGTGAATTTCATGATATTATTTACCCACTATATGAAATGGGAGCTGATTTATCCACTAAATATTTTTATCCATCCACATAAAATAATGTGTATTGATAATTTTACCCATAATTTAATTTCTAGATATTGAAAGATAGAAAATCCCATGTTTGGAAACTCCAAACAGTTTACAACTCATGACGAAGCAACCTATAATACTTCGGTGCCTACTTCTTTTATAGTTGTCGCTGCTTCTTCAACCTACTCTCAAACAACTCCTCCAAAGGATTTTGCCATTGATGTTGTCCCCTTAAAACACCAACAAAGTCTCTATCTTAGCTGCAACAATTTTGCAAATGGGTAAGCTTTCATTTTAGCTTAGAAGTTATAAAGATGAATGAACATTAACATCCTTCATGAAAACTTTATTTGTAATTTCCAAATTGCTAATGCAAATTTCAATCTTCTTTGTAATATGCTCGCAAACTTATTCATATCTTTTTTATAAATCCATATGTTTTTTTTCCCAGAATAGTAAATAAGATTCATAGTTCCATCCAAAAATAATTAAAATTATGTTCTTATTTCTACAACAATGGAATCAATAGAGAAAGATAGAATACAGACCTTTCATGAGCCTAGGGTCCAAGAGAATACACATAATTGGAATCAAATGCAAAACAAACAGAATCCAAGTACCAATTCCAATTTTGACTCAAAACAGAAATTGAAATGGTTTCTAAGAGGTAACATCAATTGTAGTTTTATTGAAATTGTTTTGTGGGACAATAACACTCGAAAATGAAAAACATCTTCTAGAACCAAAAGTGATCCAATTCTGTTATTTGCATATTTGCAGTAGTAGGTAGCAATATAATAATCAAACATATAGTCTGCATTTGACCAATACAAAGCATATTCTTAACCAGGAATCTAAACCAAAAATTATAATCAGCATAAAATCAAACAGTCGGTGTGCAAGGATAATAGAAGTGTATAGTTTCAACATGTATTGTTTTTTTATGTCTTTCCGAGGTCCGACAACAAACAACGACGACCAAAAATTTGCAAATAACTTATAGAAATTAAAGATGAACATATAAACAGTACATTGGAAGAAATCTAAAAGAGACCTGTACCCGTGAAACCGAGGACAATAACACCAACAATAAAATCATAAATCTGAAGATCAATGATGGAGAGCTGAATATCGAAAAATTGGAAGATCGACGTTGGAGTTTTTAGCTCGATTACGGATAGACAATGGAGACCCTGATAATCGATTGATAATTACAAGGGTATTTTGTGCTCGATTGCTATCGACTATAGAGGCGTTGTAGTTGCAGAGATTGAGATTGAGGACTCAGATAAGAAAGAAGATTGTGCGTTCTAGAAATTAAAACAAGGGTATAATTGTCAGTTCACATTTTTTTTCCTTGGATAGATAAAAACCTTCCGTGGATAAATCACCTCCCATATGAAATTCATTAATTTATGACAAAATTGCAAGAATGGTCCCTGTGGTATGTCAAAACTAGCAACTTTGGTCCAAAATGGGTTTGGCTTGCAAGGATGGTCCAATAGTTTCGTTTTGTTGCGAGTTTAGTCCAATTTCCTATGAACTTTTTTATAATGACGAATTTGCCATTTATTATTTTATTTTCCATTTTTCTTTTATTACAACAATTAAAAATAAAACAAAAATAAAATATCTCTCTCCCTCTCTATCTCTCTCTCTCTCTCTCTCTCTCTCTCTCTCACACACAACTCCCTCTCTTTTGATTCATCTCCTTTCTTCCTTTCGTCCCTGTTTCACAAACAAAGAATGGAGCACCAGTGGTATGCCAACATCACCACCAACTTACCGGTGTTCGACCATATCCAGTCCGAGCCACCACAGTCGACGACGGGGGAAGGTAGTCGTCGACTGCCACCGTTAATCACTGCCTTTCCCGACTTTCTCCATCCACCCCCCCCCCCCCCTTGAATCTGCAACGATGACGAGAGAAGGAGACAGATGTGAGCTCGTCGACTGCCAGCCTTATTCCGCCCGTCCCAGTCGCTCAACGCCACCTCTCACCACCGTACATGACCTCACCACCATCGTTACCTCTCTCCAGTCATACTACACTGCTAAGGAGGAAACCCAGCTCCTCCCGTCGCTCTGCCACCCAAATAGCTTGCTGCCACCGCTGTTGTTGTGAGTTCTGGCCACCAAATGCTGCCACTCCCTCCGACCACCAGCTTCCTTTCTCTTAATTCTCGCCGGCAGGAAAGAAAAATGGGAGGAAACAAGTGTAGTGATTTTATTCAGATCCAAAATCAATGGTGGGTTTTCGTTTCTCTTCGAATCGATGGTAGGTTTTCATTTCAGGTAAGGTTTTGTGTGTGGATTTTGTTTCAGATCTACCCTTCTTCATCTTCGTTTCAAATTTAGAACCAAGAACACACCTACCTTCAACTTTTGGATTTGGGTTTTATTTCAGATCCAAAAAAAGAACGAAGAACACCCATTGTGGATTTGGATTTGGGATGTTGGATAGTGGTGGGTCACGACAGGGGGAGGCGGAGGAGCTGTCACAGTCGACTGTGGTGGCTCTCTTCGTCGGAGAAGTGGGAAACGAGGGAGATAGACGAGTTGGAGATGAAAGGGAGGTCGAGGAGAGAGAGAGAGAGAGAGAGAGAGAGAGAGAGAGAGAGAGAGAGAGAGAGAGAGAGAGAGAGAGAGAGAGAGAGAAAGAGAGAGAGATTTTCTTATTTTTCTTTTTCTTTTTTTGATTTCTGTAATAAAAAAATTGAAAAAGAGAAAATACCAAGGGCAAATCCGTCATTATAAAAGGTTTTAAAAATTTTGGACTAAACTTGCAACAAAACGAAACTATTGGACCATCCTTACGAGCCAAACCCATTTTGGACCAAAGTTGCTAGTTTTGACATACCACAGGGACCATTCTTGCAATTTTGTCTTAATTTATACACGAAGTCTACAAACTTCGACACGATGTTCACACATTTGTATATTAAATTGAGAAAAGTTGTTCTCACCAACCAACCTCTAAAAATCATGTCTGTTGCTAGCAAACAAATGACTTTTTCTCGAATTGTTTATTATTTGGAAAATTTGAGTTTAATCGGACTAAACATTTGAAAACATTATTTTTGTTTTCATACAATAACAATTTGTAGGATACAACAATTTATGAAAAAAAAGGTACTGTCTAACAATTCACTCCATAAAACAAAAATTCTCAAAGAAATCTAGTTTACTGTATTATCCAACCTTTATAAAATATTTGGACGGAAACTCATCCATTTTTTAAGCAAACAAGACAATTTCCATTATATGTCACGCTTTGACAAGAAATAAATATATAAACCGTATATTTTGACATATGAATTCAATGACATAATATATAAATCTTGTATTAAAAGATTATATATATATATATATATATATATATATATATATATATATATATATATATATATATATATATATATAGAGGTGGGTTCAATTGAGACAATAAAAAAAGGTTGAGAATGGGGGAATCATTCTCAGCCACTCATTTAATCTAAGCATAAAAAGACACGGTGACAAACTTGTAAATATGTTAATAACCTTCAATCTCAAATACGTAACTATAGAGAATTCGATAACAGTTCGTTCATCATCAAAATTTCTCCTCCAACCTTCAACAATCATCCAGTGTTAATCAATCATCGATATTCGTGGCTGGGAGGTTCGCCGTTCAAGACAGATTCGCAACCCAAATTCATCAATTTCATCGATTTCTTTGTTGAATACTCCGAATGTTCGTAGCTTGCAAGCATTTGTTAAAGTTCATAACGAATTTGGAACTGGAATTTCCCAGATTCGCAAACGAAATCAGTTGGAATCGGAATTTCTTTGTTGTTCATGAAATTGGAATCGGAGTTCTGGACTCGCAGTCACAGTCGACATTGAAAGACTCAGAATCGGTACTCACAGGTTCCCAATCGGATTTTCGGAAATCAAAATCAAAATGAGAAATCGATCAGACATATGATGTCGCATCTGAAGTCGAAATCGGAAGTATATGATGATTTTGGAATTGATAACTTGATGTTTTTAACATTTTTAAAATAGTTAACTTGTATGCACTCCAACTGTTTGATGAAATGCATAAACTAAATTACCACGTTATATTCACATATTAATATGTTTTCTCACCTGAATCAGTATATGATTATTAAAAAGACAAAACAAATATGCAATTCTGTATGTTATTCATATGTGAATAACATATAAAAATTATATATATTTGTCAAAATACCTTCTAATATTCATAAGTGAATATATTCACAAGTGAATATACCTTGTAATATTCATATGTGAATATACTGTGTAATATTCATAAGTGAATATATCATCTAATATTCACAAGTGAATGTACTATGTAATATTCACATGTGATATACCATGTAATACTATGTAATATTCACATATGAAATATCATTTAATATTCATAAGTGAATATACCATCTAATATTCACAAGTAAAATATACTATGTTAATATTCACAAGTGAATACATCGTCCAATATTTAAATATGAATATACTATGTTTATTATATGCTATATTCATATATGAATGATACTTAAATTGTAAAAAAAAAAAATCATACTTTTTACTCATAAGTGAATAACGAATGTACTGTAATAAAACCTGATACATTTTTATTCACTTATGAATAACGATAGCTGAAAATATAAAAAAAATAAATTTTTTATTTTATTTTAAAACTATATCAATATGGATGTCTATTTGTAGAGAATAAAAAATCATGAATTTTGGTATATTTAAAATCATTTTTTGATAAAATAGCTTCTAAAAATTAAAAAAAAACGAAAAAAACTATGTTTTTGTATACATTAAGGTAATGATTAGCATAGTTTAAGGAAATATGTTTTGTTGGAAAACACATGTCTATTCATTTCCCATTTCCGCTGGTACGACGGAGGCTTTTGTGGCAAAAATAAATGAGTGGCTGAGAAAGATTCCCCTATTCTCAACCTTTTTTTTTCTCAATTGAACCCTCCCATATATATATATATATATATATATATATATATATATATATATATATATATATATATATATATATATATATATATATATATATATATATATATATATATATATATATATATATATATGGGAAAAGTGAATATACCATTAATCGTATATAAGCTTAGGTACACAAACTCACTATACTACGTCGTTTTGTATCATATAATACATTCTAATTGTCCAATGTTCTTATAATTTAACTTCTAACTTGATTTACTTCCAAGATTTTTATAATTTACACATTTATCTTCCTCTTACATAATTTTTATTTTCAACTACAATACATATCGCCTAGTAGGTGTTCGGCAAAAAGATGTGATGTAAGAGAATGATAATAGTGGAATTTCGAATATCTTGAAAGCAAATCAAGTTAGGGTTGAAGTTTAAGAATATTATAATGAATATATCAAACAAAACGACGTATTATGGTGTGTTTGGGTACCTAAGTTTATATACCCTTAAGAGTATATTCATTTTTCCATATATATATATATATATATATATATATATATATATATATATATATATATATATATATATATATATATATATATAGAGAGAGAGAGAGAGAGAGAGAGAGAGAGATAGAGAGAGAGAGAGGTAAGTTCAATTGAAAAAAAAAAAAAAAAATTATGAATGGGTGAATAATTTTCAGCCAATCATTTATTTTTGCCGCAAAGGCCTCCAATGTACTGACGGAAATGAGCAAGGAATACACATGTGTTTTCCAACAAAACATGTTTCCTTAAACTATGCTAATCATTATCTTAATATATACAAAAACATTGTTTTTTTCGTTTTTTTAATTTTTAAGAAGCTATTTTTATCGAAAAATGGTTTTAAATACATCAAAATTCATAATTTTTTATTCTCTATAAATTGACATCCATATTGATATAATTCTAAGATAAAATAATTTTTTTTTATAGTTTCAGCTCTTGTTATTCATAAGTGAATAAAAATGCATCAGACTTTTTACTACAATACATTCGTTATTCATTTATGAATAAAAAGTATGATTAATTTTTTTTAGAGTTTAAATATCATTCATATATAAATATAACATATATAAACTCTTTATATTTTACATCAACTCTCGTCACATGTTATAATCACATATGAATAAAACGTGTATTAGTCTTACTCATAAGTTATATTCATATATGAAAAACACATTTATCATAATTTGGTTACAGTTCATTTTGTTATTCATATATGAATAAGTAGTTCAAAATTTTAAAATACGTCTTCTTTTATTAACATACTACTTATTCATATTCGAATAACAAATAGACTATAACAAAAATCTGATAAATTTTTTATTTATATATGAATATAACATATGACGAACATTAATACACATTTTATTCAAATATAAATATAACGTGTGACGAAAGATGATGTAAAAACAAATGTGTGGTTGAGAATGATTCTCTTATTCTCAATCTTTTTTTTTCAATTAAACCCTCCACTCTCTCTCTCTCTCTCTATGTATATATATATATATATATATATATATATATGTATATATATATATATATATATATATATAAAAGTTCAACAACGAACCATTTTAAACCATAGAACCAATGAACCATTACTTTTTCAATTTTTAGATCTTATTATTTATCAAAACAATTTCTAAAAATATAGAAATTTATAACTTTTTATCTTCTTTTCAATGATATAAAATTTGATAATTTTTTTTTACTTTTTTTTATCTGTTCAGATTCACATTATGAATATGCACTATAAATTATTAATTTTGTATAAATTCACTGTATGAATCCACACAAATTCACAGTGTGAATATGTACAGATTCACAGTGTGAATCTGCACATATTTCATAGGGTAAATCTGTACAGATTCACAATGTAAATCTGAACAAATTCATAGTGTGAATCTCAACAAATCAAGTTTTTTAATCAAATTTGATATCAATAGATGAAGGATAAAAAATTATGAATATCTATATTTTTAGTTTTTTTTTTGATGAAAAATTTGTTCTAAAAGTTGAGAAAAGATTGGTTCCTTGGTTCTAAGGTTTAAAATGGTTCCTTGTTGAACTCACAAATATATATATATATATATATATATATATATATATATATATATATATATATATATATATATATATATATATATATATATATATATAACAAATGATGTGAATTAATGTGAATTCTATGTTTTAAAATACGAACTAATTGTAAGACTCGTATATAACACGAGTTTATTAAAAAAAGTTAAATATGTAAGTCTAAGCATTTAGGAGTTTGAATTTATAAAGAAAAATGAGAAAAATATTCAATTATTGAAATTAAAGTGCTCATTTCTCTTTTAAATTTAAATAGATAAATTAAAAAAATGAGTTTTAATTTAAAAAATTTGAAATTTGAAGGAAAGTTGCATTAATGAAATTCATATCAATTTATTATTATAATATTATAATTATTATATTTAAATATAATGTGAAATTTAATAAAATAGGAAAACCATAATATGTGAAAAAAATTAATTTAAAATAACCACATATGACATGATAAAATGAATGAAAATGTGATATGTGGCAAAAAAGATTGTTACTTATTAGAATAGATTATTCGTTTTAAGAATATGAATTCATATGTCAAAATTATGACATGTGAATTCTTTATTTTAAGATATAAATTAAATGTTATATGATGTGAATTAAAACATCCAAAATTCTTGAGCCATGAGCATGGATCGAGTATCCAAAAAAAAGTAAGGAGAAGGTTGATGTGATGAATAATAGTTGCAACATTCTCAAATTTTGGCTTTAAACCGTTAATAGCATACACAACTAGATTCTTTTCTTAAACCGGGGAATCAACGTTGTCAAGCATATCAACAATGGACTTGATTCAAGTGCAATAAGTAGAGACATCGGAATCACCTTGACCTTGAGTAATTGTGTGGAAATCATTATCGAGTTGAATGACTTTCACATATTTATTTATACGAAACAGGTTCTCTAAATCTGACATCTCATATATATATATATATATATCAATGGATTAATCGGCTAGGCGGGGATTAATCGGGGACCATTAATTATTAATAAATTAATAAATATAACATTAATCCTAAGAATATAACATTATATATAACATTAATAAATATAAAATTATATCAATTAAAAATTAATAAATATAACATTATAACATGAAACTATGATTACAAAAAACTCATTTGATCCTTAATACATCACATCTAAATAACTAATTACTACATTCTGAATGTTGAATGTTGAGGGAACGGGAACAGTTTTAGAAGCTTTCTTTCTTGGTCTCCCTCTTGGCTTCTTTGGTTGATTCGTTTCAATGGTTTGGAATTGGATACTAACCTTTAATTGGAACTTTAACACATTAAAAACAAATTAACACATTAACAATGAACCAAACATTATCAATCAAATTAACAGTTAACATGAGCATATTTGAGAAGTGAGTTTTATAATCACTCCACTTAACAGTAAAATGTTATGCTTAAATAAAAAACATAACTCAACCTAACTTACAAATGTTTAACATATCATTAACAGTTAACAGGTTATGCATATGTGCTTAAAAGTTAACCTGTTAAACAGGGAGGATAACTCAAATTACAAAATTAAACAAGGAGAAATGGTTGGATGAGAACTCAAATTGCAAAATTAAACAAGAAGAAGTGGAGAATTAAACAAGTCGTTGCCTGTTCCTTCCAATTAACCCCCCCCCCCCCTATAATCACTATTCAGTCAATTAAACAAGGAATGTGAATCAAAATTCACTGAGACAAAATATCAAACAGTTGGTGTGCACCTGTTGTGACAGATTCAATTACAAGACAAACATCGATTCAATTACACTACCCCATTACAATCCCTGAGATATCCATGAGCACGGTTTCAATTACAATTTGTGTCATGGATTGAAGAACTAACCTGCATCACAGATTCAAGGGAGTTGTGACAATTTGCGATTCGGAGGGCATTGCTGGAAAGGAACGGTGGAGCAGATCACGATGGTTGAGTCGACAATGGAGCAATAGTGGGAGGAAAATGAAGATGCAGGAACGATGGTTGAGCACGATTGAAGAACTAACCGGCGATGGAGCAGCAATGGAAGGATAACGGGAAACGAATGGAATAAGAAACATTTGAGATCGCGTCATCACGTTTGCTTCAGGGGTGTCATCACGTTTTCAAATTAGATACCTTCGATTCAACCTCATCTTTCTTCGATGGCTAATGGCTAACGATAGCATAGTCGATGGCTAATGGTTAACGACACTAGGAGGAGAGGAGTCGGAGTCGAGCAGGGTAGGAGTCAGACCATCAAGAAAAATGGGGAAGAACGTAAGGCAAAGGACATATATGGAAGTGTAAAAGTTTGAGCATCCCACATCGAAGCTGGGAACATTCTATCAAAGAAAATAAACTCTATAAAAGGGAATCCTACATATGAAAACAAATGTAGTTATGTTTTAGGCAAACTGGCTCCTTTGAGCCGGTGGGTCCTTTAGAGTCAGCTGGACCGATTAGGTCCGAGTTGGGCCGGCTTTGACCGATATTGACCAAGGCCGCCTAGCCTAACCCTCTAGCACCTATTCGTAGGCGATTGGAGGCCGCCAAGCGTCTAGGCGCCGATTAATCGGCCGTCTAGACCGATTTTTACAACCATAATATATATATATATATATATATATATATATATATATATATATATATATATATATATATATATATATATATATATATATATATATCACTTTGTTTCTCGAGAACCATCTGTAATAAAGATTCAGAGAAAGTATCGTATATCCACATTTGAACTATGGAGTCAATGCGTTCCCATTCTTTAGTGGTTTCAGCGGCTTTTTCACTTGGTTCCTTTAAGTGATCGGAAACCCCAAAACTTGTGCAATAAGTATGGAACAGTTTATGCCATGCATCACATTTTACTTTATCTAGGTCAAGAACAATGAGAATGGAGGATTTTATGTCGTAAATGCCATAGGGTTTTTCGAAATTGGCATTGGTGGAGGATGATGATTCAGTGACCATGATTTCTGAAGAAGAATAAGGGATAAAATATAAGGAAAACAATGATAAATAAGTGAAGGGATAGAGAAAAAGAATGATGCCAAGGAGAAGGAATTGGTGGCCAAGGTGAGAAAGCTGTAAATTCATCTTTCATGGAATTAAACCAGTTTAGGTATTTGAAAGCCTATAAGTAAGAAAAGGGAGTAGGGGAAATATATTGAGTGTGAAGGTTTAGCTTACGAATAGGTTTGTGAATCCCCATATGGGCACGAGTCATTATGGGATCAGTAGAAGAGGGTTTTTGATTTGGAATAGGACTAGAAGTCGAGGAGACAGGTGGATGAGATGAGGTGATAGTGTCAGGTGAAGGAGAAGAAGAGGAAGAAGGGGAGTTGTTGATGGGTGACGAAGGAGAGAAAGTCAAACCGAAAATGGAGGCAGTCGTCGGATGCATGCCAAAGCCGGAAATAGCTGAAGAGCCAACAAATTACAAAGAAGAAAACGAAGAAAAAATCAAGTTTGTGGCAGAGAAATTAGAAGTATCGAATGACTCTAGAAAGGAATAATTTGGGGTAGCATTTAACGTGAATGACCGGAAGGGAAAAATGGTCTCATCAAAGGTAATATGTCTAGAGATATAAAAAGTGTAAAGGTTGAGATAACCATACCTTTTGTGTTGATTATGGTAACCAAGGAAAATGCATGGGGTGGAACGTAGAGAGAGTATTTGAGGAGTTGGAATGTGAGGGTTGAAAAGGCAACCGAAGACCCAAAGATGAGAGTATGGTGGTGTTTGTGTCACACCCCAAATCGGAACGGCGGAAACGTTCGGGGGTGGAGGACGTCATGCGTAGTATCACAACAATTGTATCATAGCAATCATAGTAAACACAACCAAACATTGAATACATATATGAAAAAGGTTTTACATCTGTTTAATTTGTTTCCAATACATCAAAGTATAAGCAAAATAAAAAGACATGACTCCATACTCTTCGTCTTCTCAGAACTCCAGAAAGTACCTGTCTACTGATTTCCTGATAATACAAGCAGTTTTGAAAGAGTATCAACATAAAGCTGGTGAGTTCATAAGCTATGTTTTGTAGTGAAAGCTTGTTGATGTATCTTGTAAAATGTTCGTATGTTTCCAAGAAAATCCAATATTTTCTTTAGTAAAAGCATGATGTTACCAGTTCCTTCTATGAAAGTTTGTTACAGTATCCTTTGTAGTATAAAACATATCAGTTTGTATGCTTGGTTACTACCAATATGTATAGTATGATGAATTCTGTATGAAAACCTCTGTGTATGGAATGTTCAGTTTGAAAACCCTGGCTACCACCAATATGTATAGTATGTTCTGTTTGAAAACCCAGGCTACCACCAGTATGTATAGTAGTTTTATTATTTAAAATAAAACCAGTTGTTGTATCCCTAGAATCCTCCAGTGTAATGTATAATAGTTCTATTAATTAAAATAAAACTAATGAAGAATGAAATCCCGTAAACAAAGGTTAGTTTATACTTATTGTGAGTTGTATAACCATGCTTGATATGACCTAGTGACCTCTACGACGTTCTTCAGGCGTCGGATGTTATGACATTTCTCACCCCAGGCATGCCTGCCTAACTGTAGCTAGCAGTTCAGGTGTGGGATTGTCAGTCCCAAATAGATCTATTCACAAATCTCACGCTCTCCCTCCAGGAGACTCTGGTTATACTGTGATAGGATTTAATTCAGTACACCTAAGGGTACCGTTTTGAAGTAGAGTCTCACAATTCTGTATATTCTAGTTTACATGTAATTCTGTATTGCTCTCTTGTATTTGAATCCGTTGAATACTGTATAAGGTAATAGTTATACTTAAATAATTATTAATCGTGGTACTCTTGTAGTAATGTATATCATAAACTAAATCTGTCATAGTTTATATGTTTAGCAATGTATAACTCAGTGTATTGAAAACCCCAAACTATACCTATTATAGTTTGCGTGAATATAGTATATCCGGTTCGTATATTGATCTGAAAACTATGCAATCATGATTGTATGTTGAAAACGCTCCTTATGCTCGACATAGTACAAAAGGGGATAAAATATCTAAATATTTTATAAAAACGTGAAAATCGTTTGTCTGAATCAATTGCATAAGTTTTATACTTGGTAAAAATCCTTTTGTATTAGTTTCATAAAATCATTTGTGTTTGGCTTGTATTCCCCCTGAAAACGTTTAAAAATCATGAAAAGCGTAGGGGTATGAATCCACTGTTAGTTGTGCACAAGCGTCGATTCAACAGACTGAATGAAGGCCCTCGAGTCGTAGCGCGACACTTAACGGAATCCTAATAACAATTAAATACATAAATGTATCTGAATTAGCGATTTCGTTAGGTAATGTGTTAGGAAAACACTTGCTTTCGGTTAAGAAATGTTACCGGGACTGGATCGAATCGAGGAAAGTGGCTTTTCAGACAAATGCACCACTCAAAAAGTGTGTACGGCCGTGAATGGCGTTTACGGCCGTGAACAAAGTTTACGGCCGTGAACAGGGTTTACGGCCGTGAACTGTCTCTTGAAGGGTTTACGGCTTTTGAAGATTCGATGAGTTTACGGTCGTAAACTCAAGAACAGGGTTTACGGCCTTTGAAGATATGAAGTGTGTACGGCCGTAAACTCAAGAACGCAGATGCTGATTTCGACATGAAACGTGCTCTAGATGCTCCGAAATGACTCCCAATGGTGATTCTCTATGATTTTCGGAAAAATAAGGGTGTTTTAGGTGTTTACGGTCAAGAGTTTTAGAGAGAGAAGGAGAGAGTTTGCGGCCAAGAAGGTCAAAATGAGGGTGGGGGTCTCATATATATATATATATATATATATATATATATATATATATATATATATATAGCATGGGATGGTGGGGGTCCACCCTTCGCTGGCCGTAAACGGGTGTGCGGCCGTAAACTCGTAAACTCACTTAGGCCGGAAATTATTTGATTTTCAAGGAAGCTTCGGGTTTTTCGCGCGATTTTGGTTCCGACTCGCATATATAAATTTAATTATATAAACTAGATGATTTTCTAAACCAAGAAGTTTGACGGAAAATTAATAAAATTCAAATTTTATTAACGGAAATCGCATAACGGAAACGGAAAAAGTTTCGGGTTGTCACAGTTTGGTATATAGTTTTTAATATGGAGATATATTTTTGAGTTAAATGATTTTTGCATCTTTATTTCTACTTAACAGGTTCTCTAAATCTTGCCATTTCTCATATGAAGTAATTTTTTTCTTGAGAAACATATGTAATAAATATTCACAGATAGTACCGTATATGTAAGAACCCAAGAATTAAAGAGATTTGACTTTTAGTAAAATATTGACCAAAAGAGGCAAAATGGTCATTTATGAGAATTTTATAAGATTCTGAAGTTGTGACGTCATAAAAATGCCCAATATAAGTTTACGTCACTTATGTGAGGTTAGATAGGTAAGTTCATGAGAAGTAATGCAAGAGAAGATGCGTTTTGGCCAAAAGGGTAAAATGGGAACTTTTATGTTTTTGGGCCAAATTTTTGACTTAATAGATTATGACACGTATTAATTCAGTGATAAATGACTTAACATAGTTGTAGAACATATCCCCACCTTCACATGCATATAAAGATTATAGGAAACGGGTTAGAATGAAGAAGTTGTGTGCGTTAGAAGATTGAAAGAAAATTGTCCCCAAAGTTGAAATGGAATCGGCTAAGGAGGTTGTTTATGTGCAACCACCACGACGTGGTGAAGAGCTTACCACGATACGGTGAGGGTGATAGTTATTCAGTCAAGGAGTATCATCGTCAGTGGTAGGAAATGTACTTTGCCCCATGGCGTGGTATGTGGGTACCACAACGCGGTGTCCAAAGTAGGTTGCTATGTTAGAAAGGCATTGTGGCTCGGTTAGAGTCCGACCATGACTTAAAAGTGCGTACCACGATGTGTTTTCTCTATCAAAGAACATTTTTAATAGAGTTAAAGCCTCATTTAGAACCAAACATCCCATAGTCTGGGGAGAGCAGACGAGAGGCGATTTTGAGGCTGAAAAAGAGATTGGATGAGCTAGAGATGGAGCATAACAAGGGTTTAACATCCTTAGAATCATAAGGTATTGATTTCTCCATTTTATTAAGCTTTGAGATTTAATGGTGAATGTGTTAGATTAGTGAGAATGTTTGGTTTAATCAACCTATAGCTTAAGTATGATAGTATTAAGAGTGTCTAGAAGTTTTGAACAAGCTTTAGAAGTGGTTTCCATGGTGAAATCATCACATTGAGAGTTAGGGTTTGAAACCCCAACTAGTGAAATTATGATTGATGCTTTAGAGATTAGATTATAATGAATTAGGTATTATGGGATGCTTAATTCATTGGTTGGAATAGGTTAAAAGGTAGAAATTTAGAAGATAGAATCGTGATCCATTAAGTAGTCATTTTGACAAAGAAAGTCATTAAGCTCTTAATAGTCTAAGACATGTTCTAAGGAACTTGAAATGTTTTATGAATAGGCCTTGAGCAAAGAAGATGGATCACGATGCATCAATTGAAGATTTAAATACAAAGGATAACTAGTTTTCACTAACTAAAAAGGTGAGATATCATTCACTCTCTCACTAGATTATGTATGTATGTTTATGTTCTTATATATATATATATATATATATATATATATATATATATATATATATATATATATATATATATATATATATATATATATATATATATATATATTGGATCTTGAGGCACTAAGTGAATGCCCTCAAGTTATTAAATGGAAATATATTCTAGTTATACGATTAAAATCATGTATTTGAGTATGTACGTATAATTAGAGTATGTATGAGATTATATGATTAAAATCATGTATTTGAGCATGTACATATGACTATAGTATGTAAATATGTATGGGGAGGTGTTAAGGGTATCATCAGGAATACTTACAAGATAAAGATGAAGAAAGAGTATTGATTATATGCATTATAATCCTATCTATGAATGTATGTATGGTTAGAAGAGAAGGGTATTATGTTAAATACCTAAGATAATATAGATAAAGATAGAGTATGAGAAAGAGTATGTATGTATGTATAGATGGCAAAGGTATTGTGTAGAATACCTATGTGCATGAGATGAAGATAGAGACTAAGTAAAAGTTAACTACTAGATGAGTAGTAGAAGATCTCTTGATGAGATAAAGAGATAGAATGGCATGGGAGATGTGACACACCCTATTTTTCAGAAAAAAAAACTTTTCTTTACGCTTTAAAATCATAATATTTTTGTTTGAATAAAATCCCAGTATAATAATTTTTTTTTCAAAATTGTTTCGTTTTATTAAAATATCTTTGAGTAAAACATGTTGTTTCAAAATACAAAACTCTAAGGATGTCATAATCAATACACAACATATGTTACAAAGTAAAGACTTAATCGTCCTGAATACTATTGCAGGTTGTCGCTTAATCACTTGACATCCTAAACAAGTTCCGACAACTTTAACCTTGTTAGATGTCTACGATTAATGCTAGTCGGTCGAGTTAGGCGAAGTCGATCCTGGACGACTATAGGCGGTCCTAGGCGGTCTAGACAGTCTAAGCCGGTAAAAAAGTCAGACGGTCAAATTTTTCAAAAAATCTTCGATTAGTCTAATTTATGATATTGGGTGACTAAATTATGTTGATTGATGACTAAATTGTTAAAAAGATCCCCAATTATTCTAAAAATTATTATATACGAGGATTTTAATATTTAGACGACTGAATATGCCAAAGTTTTATGGTTATTTACTTATTTTGTTAGGATATAGGTAATATTTAATTTTTTAAAAATAATTTATATTACAATTAAGGGTCTTCGCCTTGACGCCGATTAATCCTTTCCTAGACCAGTTAGTCCCTTAACCCCATTCGACCACCCGACCACCGCCTAACGACTTTTAAAACCTTGCATGTGATGCATATAATTTGAGTGGGTCAAGTTAGGAAACCTAATGAGACACATAGGATTTTCAATCCCACAATATTATTGTGATAATAATTTATTCTTATCAAGCCTGCAAAACCAAATGTTGACAAACACTATAAATATATCACATAACTTAGATATATATAAAACCTTACACCAATACATACCCATCTCAACCGATTCACACAAATCCTAGTCCACGATTATCAAGAAGAATCAACTCTCCTGGTGAATCGTTTAGAGCAATGGTTTGACTACACAGTTAGGGGCTTCCTTGGCCGGTGTATGTCATAAAGGCAATTTAAGCCATCAGAGTATTCGATGAATATGTTATCTTGTTTCATCTACATTTGTGGGTTATAACTCCACACTAGTAACATAATTCACAACTCCATCTAGAATAATCAAGTGTTGTCATCTTATTCTTGAAGATGACCAGACATACCTTTCCGTTTCTTGATCGGACACACCATATTTGGCTGTCCAAAGGAATACTATATCGTACTCCGGTACGTAATCTGTACATCGACACATGAAAGTGTCACATAACAAGGTTCTACTCTTCGTTCCTATCACACATACACCCTTAATATGATGCTACCCAATATCCAAACTTAATTGAACTAAGCATCCCCTTTAAGTCCTAGTGTATAACTAGACAAGATTACAATGTCTGTAATCAACACAATTTTCTGCCTATGCAATATTTTTACACAACAGGTTATAACTAAACACACTTTCGATGTAACTCAAACTAAGAATCCTTTATAGATCTTATTTCATTACCAGGTACGACTATAATGTTTTAAATCAATTTCCAAAACCATTTTTCAGTTTATACCGTACTATCACAATACAGTATGAGACTATTCTTTTATCCAACTTAAATAGATCTAAATATTCTTTATATGTATTAGTTTTAAACTTAGACAAGATTACAATCCTTGAAATCAACATTTAATACTAACTTTGTTTAAAAATACTATCATGATTTAGTGTATATATTTAACACATAGTATTAGATATTTTAATATACAGTAATCTTGTAAGTAATAGTACTTATTTTTAAGATCATCATGTAATAATACCATATAAACACATTAACACATATATAACCATATTTGGTGCACACAGTGTATATTATCAAATATACATTTAACAAATATTCTAGATAATAAACATTTAATTCACATATAAACTTTCAACATGAAACATCCCATAAATACAACCCAAAATTTTCGTTTTTAAAACATTATTAAAACCATCAACCATCCAAAATCATAAGTAAAATAAAACATCATAGTATATGTCTCAAATCAAAATCTCATATCCAAATATCAGAGTCTAACTCCCAGGCTGAAGACTGTGGTGTGTGCCATGCGATCATCCCGAGCCCTTCCCAGTGCTAGTGGAAGTACCTGAAACCAAAACTGAAAACCGTAAGCACGAAGCTTAGTGAGTCTCCCCAATCTACCACATACCATCTACACATAGCATGTAACTAGGAGATACGGGCCTCACCCACACTCCGCTAACTGGGAGATACGGGCCCCGCCCACATCCCGCTATCTAGGAGATACGGGCCTCGCCCACACTCCACTGTCTAGAAGATACGGGCCTTGCCCACACTCCACTATCTCTGAGGTACGGGCCTCGCCCATGCTCAGCTACTTCGAGATATGGGCCTCGCCCACACTCGAATATGATGAGATATGGGCCTCGCCCACACTCAACTGCTAAACCCATCATACAAGTATCACACAGACAACATGTAAAGCTAATCTAATGTTCATACATCATAATCAACTACTACTATGAGATACGGGCCTCGCCCACACTTTGCTAAGATAGGATACGGGCCCCACCCACACTCAGCTACTATAATATCATACTACGGGCCGGCCTTGGTGCCGTAGACCCGTTCCTACTGAAGGAGAACTCACCTCGTATAACTGGCTGCTGATATCCCGAGTGAGAAATCCCTGTTTGCTGCTCCGACGACTCCCCGGCTACAATCACATAACATTCTGAATCAACTGATGATTCCTCATGGAGTAAATGACCAATTTACCCCCTGCTCAAAGTCAAAGTCCTGGTCAGAGTCAACTTCCAGGTTGACTCTACTCGCCGAGTCCTACTATGAACTCGCCGAGTTCTCGCACTAACACTTCTCTAACTTGCGACTCGACTCGCCGAGTCGGGGCGTAGACTCGCCGAGTCCCTCTACTTCCAGATCCTTGTTCTAACTCACTGAGTCCTCTTCCACTCACTGATTCAACTCACAACTCTAAAATCGGAGAAATCGGGAGTTTGCGCTCCGACTCGCCGAGTCCAATGAACGACTCGTCGAGTCCTATGCATGTCTTCACTAAACAGTTGATTCTAATCGATTCCAGTGCATCCAATTCATAGATTTGAGCTTCTAGGGCCGATATAACACGTAAAGTTGCCAACTTTACGTACATGCATAGAGGTATGAAGCTAAAACACCAAAATAAGCTAGAAATGGGAACCTAGGGTTTGGAACAAGGCCTTGCTTTGCATAAAGGTAGCTACTTTGAGCTCCTGGGGCTCAATGATATCCGGATCTATAGTTCACTACCCTAAGGGAGCTCCAATCTCAAGTTGGACCTTGAAATGTCCCAAAAGTGGTAAAACAAGCATATATGAAGATCTACTAGGAAAATGAACAAGGTAGAGGCTTTATTACCAGATGAAGTAGCAAATGGAAGCTAGCTTCTGGATCTCCTTCTTCTCCTTTGCACCTTCTTTCTTTCCTTCTCTTCTATACTTCCAAGAATACACCAAAACACTCAAAATCAAGAAGGAATCACTCAAACTCACCAATGGAGGGCTAGGGTTTTGAGGGGGGAACGCTCAAGGGGTGTTGGAGGCTGGGATGGGGGCTATAAGGACGTTTAAATAGAGTACAAACCCTAAGGATTAGGGTTTCATCCAGACTGGCCTACTCGTCGAGTCCAGGCGCGGACTCGCCGAGTAGATCACTTAAAACTCGCGCCCAAACCTGGCATCTACTCGACGAGTTAGGGCTACTACTCGTCGAGTAGCTCTTTATAAAAGACATTTAATAAATTAATACGTACCAGGAACGGGGCGTTACACAACAAATATTTAATACTTCTGATAATTAATTGTATTAAATTATGTTCATGGAACTAACTATGCACTCACCTGAATGAGGTAAAAGACTCATTGGAAAGTCAGATCCTTGACTGACGCTTCATATTTCCCTTTAAAACAACTTAAATACGAATATTACTAAGCCTTAGTATTCGCTCACATTTATAAAGTTTAATCGTTATAATGTTTTTCTCAGATTTATCAATAATACCAAAAGAATACTAACTTATAGATAATAAGGAACAACTAGGTGAGATTGTATCAAAGGTAGGATTCATTTGGTATATAGAGATACACTGTTTGGAAAATCCACTTTAAACACATCACAAATCTAGCCTGGACATCATTCCCATAAGTAGATCGATCAGTATCACGATTGATACTACTGATAAATCTTATTCATAAGGTCATAATAACGACTACAAACATAAATATAAGTTATACTTAATGTATGATAAGCATAACTCAACTTACATGTTGTTTAGAAAAAAATTGGAAAATCACGGGCAGAACTTTGACTTTGAAAACTTCTTTTTGTCAGGCTCTTTAACATTGTAGAACCTCGCTAAAGTACTCTAAAAACTAAGAAGAATAGCACATTAACTAAGGGAGAAATCTAGAGAGAGTTTGAAGAATTTGAGCAAGAAATGAAGAAGAATTCGGTTAGTATTTATAGACTTCTGGACACAAGGCGCGCTTGAAGAGTAGGGACCAAATTTCGCTCATATCCTTCGCATACGAGTTCCGTTGTTGACGTTATTTATATCCCTGAATTTGTATCGATGAGTACTATAACTTTCATTTAGACTTTGTCGGCTAATTCTCATTCTATTTTAAATTTACAAATATGTAAAGATTTTTTCGCACCTAAAGAGTAGGGAACAAGTTTCGCTCATATATTTCGCATACGAGCTCCATTTTTGACATTCTTTACATCCCTGACTTTGTATCGACGAGTACTACAACTTTCATTTAGACTTCGTCTGCTAGTTCTCATTCTATTTTAAATTTACAAATTTGTAAAGATTTCGTTGTGCCTGAAGAGTAGGTACCAAGTTTCGCTCATATATTTCGAATACGAGCTTCGTTCTCGAAGTTCTCAATATCGAAATATTCATAATTTCATAGACATCAACTTTCGTTTAGATAGTTTTGTCTAACAAGTGACTGATCTTTATTTCATACTTTGTGACACATACTAGGGATGAGTTATAAAACCGGAAAACCGGACTGGAACCGAAACCGGTATAACCGGAAATGCTTAAACGATTAGGGTATTGGGTCTAAAAATTAGTCTTATCCAGGTTCCGGGTATTCTGGGTACGGATCCAACGGGTCCTGATATTATGGGTTTTAGAACCGAATTTGTAAAAAAACCGAAACTGGCTTTAATAAACTGGAACCGGTTTAGTGGGCCAAGGAAATGGAAATTGCAGGGTTATCATAAAATATGCCTAATGATTCGGCTATCAAAAATTTTGTATTCTATTCATAATTTTTTTTCTGCATTATTGCTGAGTTTTTAGTTTACTTGTAACATCCCAAGAGCCATAATAACTTTTTTTCATTTTTTTAAAAATAGAATAAACAACCATTTTTATAAAGTTAACAATCAATTCAAACCATTTTCATAAACCATAATTCAAAATTAGATTTATAAGGAAAACAATACGGAATCTCGAATCAAAAAACCATTGATGCGCACTCGTGTGTGTGTACAGTCCGACATTTGCAATCCGATAAGTACCTAAAAGTACATTTGAATCCACAACTGTTAGCCAAAACTTAGTAAGTTCCCCAATATACCCCATACTGATGGGTTTTTGAGCATTCTAACACTCCTATGGTGTACATGCAACCCTAGCAACCTTGGATCTATGTTTGACTATGATACATGCAAATAATTATTTTTCCAAGGTTCTTATCCTATCTAGCATGGTATGGGGAACTTGAATCAAATAAAGCTAGTAGAATTACTTAACTTGTAGTTGTAGTTGATTGCTTGGAGTTTTAGAGCCTAGCACCAATAGTGTGGATGCCTCAAATGGAAATCACAAATCACCACAAACTTGGAACTTTAAGAGAATAGTAATCACCTTCTTGAAATCGGCCCTCTTACTTTACTCACCACAACTCGTGCAATTTCAAGAACCAAAGCCTCCTTTATATAGTGTGGTGGATTAGGGTTACATCCATGTAAACCCTAATACCCATGTCTTTTCATTTCCATGAGATCCATGGGTTAAAGCTCCATGGAGTATCCATGGACTTTCCATGTAAGCCTAGCCCATTCCAAATAAGCGTTAGCCCACACTATATAAATACAAGAGCCCATATTTAATTAGTCATACTTTTGATCTCTAAATTAATTCTAAATTAATTATAGATCAACACTAATTAAAAAATATGATTTTATATTAATATATTAGAACTTATAATATATTAATAAATCATAACTTATACTATTCTCAAAAGATTATCCGTAAATTGTTCGGGTGAAGCGCAACCCAAATGGACCATGCCGGGTCGGGTCAAGTACATACCAAATATAGTTATGGACTTAGACACTATCTCCAACAGCCTCCCACTTGGATAAGTCTAATAACTATAGTTGCAAGTATGACTTCAGGAACCGATCAGCAATCGTAGCTCTTAAAACTCTATTAAACTATGAAGCGCCATTTTAGATAAGTGATCATATAATCCTCTGTTCTAGATATCAGCCGGACAAATACATGGAACATGGTCTTGCTTATTGTCCAGCATTTGTTTCCCTATTTCCGATTTGTTTGACATAGAACTTAACTGAACACATCAATTTAGTTCTGACCGGGCCCGGTACATAGGTCAAAATAAAATCATCGAGGGGCCCAGATATCGCTTCTAATCCTAGAAGGAACAGATAAACTTCGACTCATATGTTTGCTCTACTACTTGTTGAATTACACACAAAAGCACGGTTTATAACATCGAGTTACCAATGCGTTTTCGTGCAATCAATGCATAACCAACTCATAGGCAACAAATCATATCTCTAGGTTTGAAGACTTATATGATATTACCATCTCACGATCACTCGAGATAAATTCCATGAAGTGATACAAGTGAGCGTGGGTTGAATCCAATACTCAGAACTTATGAGCACTCATGAGTGTTGTAGCCCCGCTTTGTCTAACATCTTAGACCTCTACAAGCCAACCCATGACAGTCTTGATTCATATCTACTTCCAACATATGACCGACTGTGGAGAGTTTGAATAATATGATATAAACCATAACATAATTATTCTGGAAGTCAAAACATGCAAAAAGAAATAATAGTAAACGATTGACAAGAGATAGCAACACTTTACTCATAAATAACAACTTTTATTTATCATCAAATGTCAATTACATTTTACAAATTTCAAGATTATCTAACTACTAAAACTAATATCATCCTTCAGCCCTATGCTCCGAGCATGCTGGAGATGCTTAGCCCGAGTCAGTCCCTTCGTGAGGGGATCTGCTGGGTTCTCATCCGATGATACCCTCTTTGCCACGAGGATTCCTTCTTCTATTCGATGTCTGATGAAGTGATATTTTCTGTCAATGTGTCTGGATCTCCCATGATCTCTTGGTTCCTTGGCTAAGGCAACCGCACTATTGCTGTCACAAAAAATCTCCATTGGGTCCTTTATAGCTGGTACAACTCCAAGGTCTCCGATGAAGTTCTTTAGCCATATAGCCTCCTTTGCTGCCTCGCTTGTTGCTATATACTCTGATTCACAAGTGGAATCAGCCACTGTCTCCTGCTTGGAACTTTTCCAAGTAATTACCCCTCCGTTTAGAGTAAAGACCCAGCCCGACTGAGAGCGGAAATTATCCCTGTCAGTCTGAAAGCTAGCATCACTGTACCCTACAACTCTCAAGTCCTCACTGCCACCGAGGGTAAGGACCCAGTCCTTAGTCCTCCGTAGGTACTTGAGGATATTCTTTACCGCAGTCCAGTGTGCCTTGCCAGGGTTCCCCTGATACCTGCTAACCATGCTCAAAGCAAAGGCTACATCAGGTCGAGTACACGTCATAGCATACATGATCGATCCTACAGCCGAAGCATAAGGTATTCGACTCATTTCTGCTATCTCAGCCTCAGTACTAGGGCTTTGTGTCTTACTCAATCTGGCGTTACTCTGGATGGGTAACTCTCCTTTCTTGGAGTTATGCATGTTGAACCTTTTCAACACTTTGTCCACATAGGTGCTTTGACTAAGTCCAATTAGTCTTTTACTCCTGTTTCTCAAAATCCTTATCCCTAGGATATAGGCAGCTTCTCCAAGGTCCTTCATAGCGAAACACTTCCCAAGCCAGGACTTTACTTCCTGCAGGGTTGGGATGTCATTTCCTATGAGTAGTATGTCATCCACATACAGTACCAAAAAGCTGACTATACTCCCACTAGCCTTGATATAGACACAAGATTCATCTTCACTCCTTGAAAAGCCAAATTCTTTGACTTTCTCATCAAAGCAAAGATTCCATCTGCGAGGTGCCTGTTTTAATCCATAAATGGATTTCTCGAGCTTACACACTCTACTGGGGTACTCTGTACTGACAAAACCCTCTGGCTGAACCATGTAAACATCTTCAGCCAACTTTCCATTAAGGAAAGCGGTTTTGACATCCATTTGCCATATTTCATAATCATGAAATGCAGCAATGGCTAACAGAACCCTAATAGACTTAATCTTGGCCACTGGTGAAAAGGTCTCATCATAATCAACTCCCGGAGTTTGAGAATAACCCTTTGCAACCAGTCGTGCCTTATAAGTGTGTACATTACCATCCATGTCGGTCTTCTTCTTGAAGATCCATTTGCACCCAACTATCTTACGATCAGGTACATTGTCAACCAAGTGCCAAACTTGATTGTCATACATGGACTGTATCTCGCTATCCATAACCTCTTTCCATTTAGCAGCCTCAGGGCCTGCCATGGCTTCCGTGTAGCTGTTAGGCTCATCCAGATTTACCAGTGTGTTATCACTGATAAGTGTCTCACCTTCTGCAGTAATATGAAAACCATAATAATGCTCAGGTGCATTCCTAACTCTGGTGGAACGCCTCAGAGGTATAGATTCTTCAGTCGGCTCAACATGAGTTTCCTCCTCAGGTTGAGGGCTAGGGTTTGAGGTTCCTTCACTACTTGACTCTTGAATTTCCTCAAGGTCAATTTGCCTCCCACTGTCTCCTTGGCTCATGAATTCTCTCTCTCGAAAGAATTTCTGTGGATGGTTGACAATGTACCTGATCGTAAGATAGTTGGGTCTGTATCTAGCTACAAAGACCAGGTAATGTGGTCTTGAAGAATCCTCTTCTTGCTACAAAGACCACATTATCAATGGGTCTGTAGAAGATGTAACCAAAGGATTTCTGTGGGTAGCCGATGAAAATACACCTTTCGCTTCGGGGTTCGAGCTTATCGTGAGTCTCGCGTCTCACGAAAGCCTCGCAACCCCAAATCTTGATGTGGTCTAGGTTGGGAACTTTTCCAGTCCACACCTCGTGAGGTGTTTTGGCAACCTTCTTTGTAGGGACTAGATTAAGGATATGGGCGGCAGTCTCTAAGGCATACCCCCAAAATGAGATTGGTAGCGAAGCTCGACTCATCATGGAACGAACCATGTCCAACAAGGTCCGATTGCGCCTCTCAGCTACACCATTCAACTGTGGTGTCCTAGGAGGTGTCAATTGTGAGACAATCCCACATTCCTTAAGATAGTCAAGGAACTCAGTACTAAGATACTCACCACCACGATCGGATCGAAGCATCTTAATGTTCCTGCCCAACTGATTCTCCACTTCTTGCTTAAACTCTTTGAATTTCTCAAAGGTTTCTGACTTATGCTTGATTAGGTAGACATATCCATATCTCTACTAAAATCATCAGTAAAAGTCACATAGAACCGATTAGCATCTCTTGTGGCGGTTATGAAGGATCCACACACATCCGTGTGTATGAGGTCCAACAAACCTTCACCCCTAGCACAAGTGCCAGTAAAAGGTGACCTTGTCAATTTACCAAGCAAACAAGATTCACAACTATCATCTGACTTTTGGTCAAATGACTCCAAGACTCCATCCTTTTGGAGTTGGCCTATGCGTTTCTTACTTACATGTCCAAGACGACAATGCCATAAGGATGCTTTATCTAAGCTAGTGGAAGAGTTAATACACAATACATTATTTCCTAGATTATCTACAACAGATACAGTTTCATACACGCCATCACAAGGTAATGCTTTAAAATAAAGAACATTATTAAAGAAAGCATCAATACTACCATTATTATTATCAAAATAAAAGGTAAAACCTTGTTTATACAATGCATGAAAGGAAATAACATTTCTTGCCATTTCTAGCGAATAATAACATTTATTCAAATCTAATGTAAACCCACTATTTAGCACTAAGGAATAAACTCCTATCTTGGTGACAGGTGAAGCTTTCCTGTTTCCCATGATCAAGTTTATCTTTCCCTGCTCCACATTCTCACTTCTTTTTAGTCCCTGCAAATCACAACATATGTGAATACCACAACCTGTATCAAGGACCCAAGACTTAGAATGAGGTGAGTTATTAGACAATATAGTGTATATACCTGCATGGTTGGGTTTTACTTTCCCATCCTTCAAATCTTGCTGGTACTTTGGGTAGTTTCGCTTCCAGTGCGACTTTTCATGGCAATAGAAGCATTCAGCCTCATTAGGGTTAGCAGAAGGAGTGACAAAACCTTTCTTGGTTTTGCTTGAAGAGGAGCCTTCAAGGGTCTTACCCTTGGTACCCTTAGAAGGGTTCTTTCTCTTCTTCCCTTTGCCATGCCCGATTGCCAAGACATTGGCCGCAGTTGGAGTAGGAGTAGGAGTAGTAACACCCGACTTACCCTTTAGACCACTTTCGGCGGTCTTCAAGAGTCCTTGAAGTTTGCTGAGGGTGACTTCTTCCTTATTCATGTGATATGTCATGCGGAATTGATCATAACACGATGGCAAGGAGTGCAAAATGATGTCTATTGCTAACTCCTCAGGGAAGTTCACATTCAGCTTCAGTAAACGGTCCACATACCTTTGCATTTTCTGCATGTGGCCCGTGATGGGTTCACCATCCTTCATTCGGGTTGTTATCATGGAGGAGATTATTTCATATCGCTCTTGACGAGCACTTTGATGGTAGCGGTCCATCAAGTCCTGGTGCATCTCAAAAGGATAATAGTCCTCATAGGACTTTTGGAGCTCGGCTGTCATGGTGGCCATCATGATGCATGCCACTTTTGTAGCATCTCTTTCATGTACCTCATATTCAGCAAGCTCTTCAGGAGTAGCAGTTGGCTCGGGTACCTTCAGCTCCTTGTCGAGAACATATTCTTTGTTCTCATACCGAGTGACCATCCTGATGTTTCTGATCCAATCTGTAAAGTTGGACCCATCAAAGATGACTCTCCCACAAAGATTCATGAGAGAGAAGGAGCTAGTAGGGTTTGAGCCAGAAGCATTGTTATTGGAAGACATCTGAAAAGAAGAGGGAATAGATTAGATTAGATATAGAGATAGTCCTTAACAAAAAACCCAAATGTAATATTAAGGCTAGGACCCAACACAATATTTTATAACTCAGAAGAGGGATGCCGTAATCTAAGCTATAAGATATTTGAAGGTAGGTGAATGACGATTCACCAATTTCCACCATGAAAAACGAAATATTTAATTAGGTTTTAATTGGTTTAGAAACTCCTAGATTCTTTGAGATTCATTGAACTTTCTTCAATGGCATGTTTCAATCTCGAGTGTGCCCTTCAAGTTTTGTGACTGGGATGCCGAGGATCACAAAACAAGGTGTGAAGTAACCATGCAAATTACTTGGTACCCTTAATGTATTACCCCTCAATCGATGTGCCGGTTAACCACACACGCTCCATCGATACTATGATAAACATTAAGTCACCCTTTACCTACCTTGTTAAGTTCAAGTTAGTGTGCCGGTTAACCACACACGCTCCACTAACGACTTAAACAAAGTGTAAAGTGTAATTTCATGGATTAGCACCTTATTCACATTTTCCTAAAATAACTAAGATTGGGAATTCAATAAAGTTTAGATACTTTAGCATTATCATTATACTTTTAATGAGAATTTATAAGTCCTTGTCCTACCTGTTCGGCTAACGACCCTCCACCGATCAAGGAAGCGGTGGGTGAGAGTGGACACCCATTAAGTTGCCATTTTATAGGCAACAACCTTATACCCCCCTTATAGACCGGCTTCGTGAATGAGGCGTACCAGGGGTAAGACGACTTGATCTTATACATATATAAATATCATTAAACTTATAATATTATAAAGTATAAGGGTTGAATTTTAACTTTTAAAATTCTAGGGGTTGGAACTAAATTTTTTAATATGACTTTACATGTTCCAAAACTTGAGGGCAAGTTTTGTAAATTTTCAAGACTTTTCATTTCTCATAACTTATGAGTTAATGGTTATTAAAAATGAAGACTCTTCATTTTTTGTAACCTATGTGTTCTTTTAATGGTTATTTATAAATGTAACTTTTGGTTATCCATAACTTAAGAACTAGTTATGGACTCCATTAAAACACATAAAGATCAAGAATTAATCTAATCAATTATTAGCACATAATTTCTATGATCTTCTAAACTCATATGTGTATGAATGTTCATATCAAAAATTTCAAGAATCGTAAGTACATATACAAAACTTGAAATTTTGTTACGAGCTTTTGAACAAAACTTTGATTTTCAAGTTTTTTTTTTTTTTGCATCAAGTATCAAATAAACAAACTTGGCTCTGATACCACTGATGGGTTTTTGAGCATTCTAACACTCCTATGATGTACATGCAACCCTAGAAACCTTGGATCTATGTTTGACTATGATACATGCAAATAATTATTTTTCCAAGGTTCTTATCATATCTAGCATGGCATGGGGAACTTGAATCAAATAAAGCTAGTAGAATTACTTACCTTGTAGTTGTAGTTGATTGCTTCGAGTTTTAGAGCCTAGCACCAATAGTGTGGATGCCTCAAATGGAAATCACAAATCACCACAAACTTGGAACTTTGAGAGAATAGTAATCACCTTCTTGAAATTGGCCCTCTTACTTTACTCACCACAACTCGTGCAATTTCAAGAACCAAAGCCTCCTTTATATAGTGTGGTAGATTAGGGTTGCATCCATGTAAACCCTAATACCACTGTCTTTTCATTTCCATGAGATCCATGGGTTAAAGCTCCATGGAGTATCCATAGACTTTCCATGCAAGCCTAGCCCATTCCAAATAAGCATTAGCCCACACTATATAAATACAAGAGCCCATATTTAATTAGTCATACTTTTGATCTCTAAATTAATTCTAAATTAATTATAGATCAACACTAATTAAATAATATGATTTTATATTAATATATTAGAACTTATAATATATTAATAAATCATAACTTATACTATTCTCAAAAGATTATCCGTAAATTGTTCGGGTGAAGTGCAACCCAAATGGACCATGACGGGTCGAGTCAAGTACATACCAAATATAGTTATGGACTTAGACACTATCTCCAACACATACAACAATACACATACAATTGTTGGATTAATGTCTAAGTTCATAACTATAATTGGTAAGACTTGACCCGACCCGGCATGGTCCATTTGGGTTGCATGGCATCATGCATTTGGATAGACTATAATGAGAGGAATAACACTTAAGGTTGGTTAATATATTATAAGTTCTAATATATTAATAAGGTTATTTAATTAGTATTGATCAAGAATTAATTTGGAATTAATTAAGTGATCAAAAGGAGACTAATTAAATATATGGGTTGATTGTGTAAATCATTCATTCTTATATATGTGGGCTTGTGATCCAAGATTCCTTATGTTGGACTAAGTCCATGGGGTGACCCATGGATACTCCATGGAGGTTAAAATCCATGGAGCATAAGGAATGGGTAAAGTTATGAGTTACATGGTGTAACCCTAATAGCCACCATATAAAAGAATCCCATGGCTCAAGAAATCGTGCACTAATGCGTGAGTGTGAGGGCTAGACGATTTCAAGGAGTGTTCAAGTTTCTCTCAAGTTATTCCAAGTGTATTTGGTGTTGTGTGAACCATTTGAGGTGTCACACTTGGGGCACTAGGCACTCAAGCTTCATGAAGACATTCTACATCAAAGAGGTATGTATTCTATCTTGTTATATTTATTATTTTGTATGCTAGATTAGGATAATACCTTGGATGTTCATAATTGTATGTATAATAGAGAAAACATAGATCCAAGGTATTTAGGGTTGCATGTACACTTAGGAGTGTTAGAATGCTCATAACCCAACAGTGGTATCAGAGCCTAGGCTTGTTTTCTTCTTATACTTGCAAAAGTAGCTGAAAAATCGAGTTGGATGCATATATTCGATTGTTTTGGCTGGAATTGGACTAGGAACATTACCCTAAGATGTTTTTGGACTTATAAATTTGTTTTTGGACTTATAAATTTGTTTTTGATGTGGTAATGTTCATGCTAATCCAATTTCTAAGATAATTGTCATAATTTCAAGATTTGTATTAGTTTGTATGTTCATGCTAATTTCTTGAAGATTGATGATTTGAATTATCTTGTTCTTATGAGGTTCTTAGATTAATAGAAAAGTTGTGTGAAATAGTTGTTTTCAATCCATTTTAATCTAAGAGTTGATTCCAAAGTGTGTTTTTGTAACTTGTCCTCAAGTTATATGAAAAGTCACATTTAAGAATCATAAAACTCATAAAAGTTGGCAAAGGTTACAAAATGAAGAGTCTAGTTCTAATTAAATGGTTTTATGACTCCATAACTTGTCCTCAAGTTATGGAGGTTCAAGAGTCTCTTCATTAAATTAAAAAAAAAGTGTAACCTTAATTAGCTCCATAAGTTACAATAAAAAAAAGTTTTTTTTTTATTAATTAGTTTAAAGTCTTCCATAACTTGTCCTCAAGTTATGGAACTTGAAGAGTTTTTTTTTAATTAAAACTACTTTAAACTCATAAGTTATGGAATTAATTAGTTTTGGATAGTTTCAAAACTTGCCCTCAAGTTTTGGAATTTGAAAAGTTTTCACTTATGAATACTTTAATTCCAAGTTAGCCCTTAGAATTTTAAAAGTTAAAATTCAACCCTTATACTTTATAATATTATAAGTTAATAATATTTATATATATGTATAAGAGTAAAGTCAGTCTTACCGTTAGTAGGCCTCATTCACGAAGCCGGTCTATAAGGGGGGTATAAGGTTACTGCCTATAAAATGGCAGTTTAATGGGTGTCCACTCTCACCCACCGCTTCCTTGACTGGTGGAGGGTCGTTAGTCGAACGGGTAGGACAAAGACTATAATTCTCCTTTCATTAAAAGTATTAATGATAAGTACTAAGTAACTAAACTCTTATTAATACCCAATCTTAGTTACTTAGGAAAATGTGAATTTGGTGCTAACCCATGAAATTACACTTTGCACTTTGCTTAAGTCGTTAGTGGAGCGTGTGTAGTTAACCGGCACACTAACCTGGACTTAACAAGGTTGGCAAAGGGTAACTTAATATTTATCATAGTATCGGTGGAGCGTGTGTGGTTAACCGGCACACTGATTAAGGGGTAAATATTAAGGGTACCAAGTATATTTGCATGGTTATTCACACCTTGTTTTGTGATCCTCGGCATCCAAGTCACAAAACTTGAAGGGCACACTCGAGATTGAAACATGCCTTTGAACAGTTCAATGAATCTCAAAGATCTAGGACTTTCAAATCCAATTAAAACCTAATAAATTATTTCATTTTTCATGGTGGAAATTGGTGAATCGTCATTCACCTACCTTCAAATATTTTATAGCTTGGATTACGGCATCCCTCTTCTAAGTTATAAAATAGTTTGTTGGGTCCTAGCCTTAATATTTCATATTGGGTGTCATATTAAGGACTTTAAATCAACTATCTTGAATATCTCCCAAAAAGATGTCTGGTCTAGACATTTATGATCTTCCCAAATCTCTTGAAACAAGCTTTCCTAAATGAAGATGATGTCCCATGGATATCATACTTCTTTCACCTCCTCCAATTATTCTCCCTAACCCACAAGTTCCTAAAAAGTTTAAGGTCACTCAAGCCCTATTGGCAAGGCAAGGTCTAGGTGTGATCACATCTTGGAGATGTAGTCACATATTGACAAGCCGGGAGAGTTGGGTGTCAAAGTCTTGAGAAAGTTGGTGGCTCAACTACTTTCTAAGTCACATAGCGAGTTCTTTTGGGAATCCTATGAAACAGACTAAGACAAGACCCTTAATGATCTTATCTATTTGCTAAGATCAACTTCCTAAAACGCTATGGACATTGACAATGATGCCATTGGATATCCAGTAAAGCTCTCTCTTCCCAATGGAAAGGGATCGGCCATAGTCAACTCTGTTGACCCAATGGTAAAGAGAGAGGCGAAGTCTGAGATAGTCCCATTATCAAGGCTCCATAGGTAACTATTGCCAAAGGAAGGGGCATTGGTTACGAAGCTGCCAAATTTACCTAAGGATGTTAAAGTCAATAAGTTTAGCTCTACTTCAGGTAAAGTCCATTGTCTAACTCTATTAAGTACATGTTGATTCTGATCGCGAAGATGGATTTCAATCGCATGGTTCGGTGATTAGAATTTTGGGCTATTACTTAGGAGTTATGATATTTATATTGCTTAGGAATAGATAACAACAAGGTTTTCATATGGATTGTAAGGATAAGTTTTTCCGTAAAGTTTTAAAATAAAAGAAAAAGGTTTTGATTTTATTTATTTTAAGTATCCTTACAATGGCATTTGTGAAAAGTTGTTGCTTATAAGATTCCATTGATAGCAATATTGGAAAAATGGATTTGATTCTTTCGGTTGTGGTAGTGTCTAATATTACCAAATAAGGAAAGATTCTCATCACCCAAGGTTCAATTGGACCGAAACTTGGAATCATGCAAGTTGTATAGTATGATGAATGAGAACCTTCAGCTTGGAAAATTAAGACTAATTCCTTATGTGAATAAGGAAAGGACTAAGGGATCGAGTACACATTCTTGTGCACTGGTCAAGTCCACCACAAAAGATCAAGAAGACTATTCGTCATGATTTACTTAAGTTCAGTAAATATGGTTATACTTATAAGTTTAAGTATAAGTCTGTAGCATTGGAGAAGTTTCAATGTGAGACAGAACGAATAAGAAGAATCAAAGTATGGCAGAAAGATAAAAGTTTCTCAAATCTGAAAAGATGGGAGAGTACTTTAGTATCATGTTTATGATCATCTTAATGATTAAGATACCATATCACAATTGGTCCTCTAAAGTCAAGAAGAGGAGTCATGAATTGTTGAAATGGTTAAATCAAAAAGATGAGTCATACTTCGTTCCAAAACAATTCTTAGAGTCATACTCCAAGATTGTAACTTGAGTGACATATCTTAAAGAGGGTTTGTTAACACTAGTCAAATGTAAGAGTAAAAGGTTATCTACTCTTGTACATTTGAAATTGGTAAGTTGTGATGTTTTGGATAAAACAGAGACCAAATTAGGCCAATTATGTAAAGTGTTAGTCTTGATAAAGAATCCGCACTATCTCTTGAATATTTGACAAGGGAGTCTTATATGTCAAGAGGACAGTGGGAGTCTTAAAGCTCTTGAAAGTTTCAAGACTTAATCAAGAATAAAACCTAAAGTCCTTCACTAGCACACGACTTGAGGTTTATAACCTATCGTGTTGAAATTTTTGTGCCTATTCAAGTTGGCTTTGCATAGGAGTTCTGAGAGTTCTCAATTGGTTGCACAACTACTTGGAAGCAATGGCAGGCACCTGAGCTGCCAAATAGCAAGAATTTAAGATTGCACAAGTTTAATCAATATGAGTTTGGATTTGTCACTAACCTTGTCTTATGATTATGGTTTTAACAAATTCACATGGATAAGAACACATACACTATTAAATATAAGTGTCATAAGGTTTCTCTCCGATTCATGAAAATGATGGTGAGGAAACACTTTCACTAAGTAGATTTTAGCTAGATAGCAATTGTGATATTTGCATTCTCAAAGTCGTTAGTGGAGCGTGTGTGGTTTACCGGCACACTAACATGGACTTGTGAGAAGTGGCAAAGGTCTAAACAATTGAGACTATGATTACGGCATCCCTTTTCATAGTTCTAAAATTGTTTAGACACACATGTGAGCTATCTAAGAGAGGTGTATGATTTTGATAAAGTTTTATCAAAACAATCTAGTATCAGAAATCTGAACTTTGGTAAGAAAGTCAGCTGATTTCTGAGTACATGTCAAAGCTAGTGGGAGCATAAGTGTTATGCTAATAATCATCATGTTAGTGGGAGCATGATAATTATGACAAAGGTTGCAAGTTAGCAATGTTAATTATAGAAAACAAAAGTTTCAATTCGTGAGGTTGCAGGGGTTGAAAAAGTTGTTTTGCTATAATTAAGGGAGAGGAAATTATACTTCATTTCAATTCTAAAAAGCTTAGATTAAGATTTTAATCGTATTTAATCAAGGATATATATATGAATTTCATGTTGGAATGGCTCAACATAAGGAAATTCTATATATGGGTCCATTATTTGCGTTCTAAAATTCGATTATGATTATGGCATCCCTTTTCATAATCTGAATTTTGAGAACTTGGCAAATTGAAATGGAAATATTATAGCAAAAGACTGGTTTAGTCTTTATGTGAGACATCATGAATCGTGTCCCATATGCTTCGGAAATAGGATCGATTACATGTGCTATATTCATCCTTTCTAAAATTTTCCAAATGCCTGGGGCATTATGAAGGGAAAAGGTCTAGAATTGGATATGACTAAAATGATTAAGCAATTGTCGAGGACAATCTAAGGTTTACCAAAGATTGGTTGCTCAAGGACAGTTGGAAGTATAATGTTAATTTTGGAAGGACCATATTGACATAATCTGTAAGGAGGCAACTCTTGTTCAGAAGTGATAGTCAAAATGGAATATGGAAATGTTTCAAAGTTAGAAATTATTCAATCTGTGTAAGATTAGGAAACTTAATGAAAGAAGGATGTTTCCAAGGAGCTGATCTCCTTTGGAATGCTCTGTAATGATTGTTGTCAAGTCTTTCTGACTTTGTGCATAATCATTAAGAGGATCAATGCATATAAGTTTAGAATCTAACAGATTTCAGTAAATGGCATGAATTTGGAATTCTTGCATTTGCAGTAAGGATTTGGGACTGTGAAAAGAGGATCATTGGAGTGATGTTCAATTGATCTATTTTACAAAGTAAAGATCATAGACAAACATAGTATGCATACTTGGTGTATGGCATGACTAGTGTTTAGAAAACATAGTGTACATGCTTGGAGCATGGGACAACTATTGTTTTAAATTCAAGTATAAAGTTGATAAAACCGAAACAATGAATAATGAGTAATCAGTATGGTGATAAATAAAAGTGTTTATTTATATTCATAGGGTTTGATACCATATTTGATTCATTTATTCTTGTGTTTCACTTTGCATGTTTTGACTTCCAGAATAACTAAGTCGCTCTTCCTGAATGATTAAGTTATTCAAACCATCCACAGTCGGTCATATGTTGGAAGTAGATATGAATCAAGACTATCATGGGTTGGTTTGTAGAGGTCCAAGTTGGTGGACAAAGTGGTGCTACAACACTCATGAGTGCTCATAAGTTCTGAGTATTGGATTCAACCCGCGCTCATTTGAATCACTTCATGGATTTTATCACGAGTGATCATGAGACGATAATATCTTATATTCTTCAAACCTAGAGATATGAGTTGTTACTATGAGTTGGTTATACATTGATTGCACGAAAACGCATTGGTAACTCGATGTTATAAAACGTGCCTTTGTGTATGATTCAACAAGTAGTAGAACAAGCCATATGAGTCGAAGTTTATCCATTCCTTTTACCTTCGGGATAAAAGCGATATCTGTGGGCCCCTCGATGATTTAAAGATGATACATGTGAGTGCTTGGACAAGCCAGGACTGATTTGATTTGTTCAATCAGTCAGTCATCATGAATCGGAAATCGGGAAACAACAAATGGACAGAGAGAATGATTGATAATCCATGTCTCAGTCCATATGATATCTAGAATGGAGGAATATATGATCCCTTATCTAATGGACAAGTCATTGACAAAGGTCAGAGTTCATCGACAAGGTCAGAGTTCGACAGAAGCTTTTGAGAGCTACGATTGCTGATCGGTTCCTGAAGTCATACACAATAATAGTTTTAGACTTATCCAAGTGGGAGACTGTTGGATTAATGTCTAAGTCCATAACTATAATTGGTAAGACTTGACCCGACCCGGCATGGTCCATTTGGGTTGCATGGCATCATGCATTTGGATAGACTATAATGAGAGAAATAACACTTAAGGTTGGTTAATATATTATAAGTTCTAATATATTAATAAGGTTATTTAATTAGTATTGATCAAGAATTAATTTGGAATTAATTAAGTGATCAAAAGGAGACTAATTAAATATATGGGTTGATTGTGTAAATCATTCATTCTTATATATGTGGGCTTGTGATCCAAGATTCCTTATGTTGGACTAAGTCCATGGGGTGACCCATGGATACTCCATGGAGGTTAAAATCCATGGAACATAAGGAATGGGTAAAGTTATGAGTTACATGGTGTAACCCTAATAGCCACCATATAAAAGAATCCCATGGCTCAAGAAATCGTGCACTAATGTGTGAGTGTGAGGGCTAGACGATTTCAAGGAGTGTTCAAGTTTCTCTCAAGTTATTCCAAGTGCATTTGGTGTTGTGTGAACCATTTGAGGTGTCACACTTGGGGTACTAGGCACTCAAGCTTCATGAAGACATTCTACATCAAAGAGGTATGTATTCTATCTTGTTATATTTATTATTTTGTATGCTAGATTAGGATAATACCTTGGATGTTCATAATTGTATGTATAATAGAGAAAACATAGATCCAAGGTATTTAGGGTTGCATGTACACTTAGGAGTGTTAGAATGCTCATAACCCAACAACAATATATGCACACATGAGCCTACAGTCTGATTGGACCGCGTCGTAAGGCCTACAGTACACCTGGATCGCTCTCGTGAGCCTACAACATATAGTTGGACCGCTCCCTTGGGCCTACAGTCTGACTGGATCGCCTCATAAGGCCTACAGTACACTTGGACCACCCGGGTATCTTGACCTATTATACAAAGAAGGACTGCCTCAACCTAACCACAATATGTCGACATATGCAAACAGATAAACAATAACCAGCAAAGCACATGTAATCATAACAGATCTACCAATCTAACAAATCACTACTAAAAATCAACATCTTACACACAAGGATACATACTACAGTACAAATTATAGTAAGAAAACTCACCTGAACTAAATACTGGAAGTTCAATAACATTCTCAGCAATAGAGCAACTAACCTGAGCTATATAAAGTCAAACCAAGACAATCCCTTAGCTAAATACTCAATTCTACTAAAGTTTGACCAAAGTCAAACTGTTCAAAAAGTCAACGGTCAAAGTCAACATCAAAACGTCAACTCAGTTGGCGACCACGCCATGGCCATGCATCTACCACGTCATGATTCAGCCCAAAGCAGATCGTGAATAAACTGACCACCACGTAGTGGTCATGCCTTGACCATGTCGTGGTCTTCTTGTGTCCAGCAACCCTTAGAAGACTTGATCCATTAAGTCTAAGCTTCTAACACTCATATCTGATTCTTTATAATGTCAAAATGGATAAAGTTTCTAACTTTATCTATTAAGAAGCTCCAAAAAAGGTGGATCTAAAACCCTAGATCATAAGATGTACAAAACACATTTTTCCTCACACATTGAGTAAAGAGAGCTCTTGCATGTACTAGCTACTCCGCCAAATGACCAGATCTTAACCCAAACATTACTCAAAAGATCAAGAGTTCTTCAAACTCCATGGAACAAACCTAAAATGGGACCAAAACTCAATAAAATGGACAAAAACACTAAATACACCTAGATCCAAAGATGAAATGCAATAAAGCTTGGAACTTTATGACTTACAAAGGTTCAGAAGGTAGATGAAAGTTGAGATCTTCAATTGCCAAGATTTAAGGATCAATCTTGCATAAAAGCCTCACTCCAAAACCACTAAAAACATTCCAAAAATGTATGAGATGAGAGGGGAGAAGCTAAAACTATGAAGAAGGAGGCTAGGTTTGCTCCCAAGGAGTTCTAGATGAGATGGAGGTTGAGAAAATGCCCTAAAACATGAATCATTTACCTTTAAATATGTTGAAAACCCTAAAAATCATGGGCTTGAGCCTGACCAGCTTCCACTCCGTGGCGACGGGTTTTCACCCAAATCCATTATAGCTTCAAATAGTCATAACTTCTTCGTTTCAACTCCGTTTTCAGCGATCTTTACATACACGGGAAGGTATTGACGAGCCCCACAGCTCTATTAGTTACTTTTGACTAAAAACGCGCCGACCTAAATGATGGGTTTTACATGTAATAATGCGGATAAATCCTTATACACTTAAGGGTACATGCAACTTATTAGATCTAGAAATAACTCTATTTATGTAACATTATATTGAACAACAAGAACCTTATAACCCTAGGTAATTTCGAAAATCAGAGAAGAAAACATAACTCTTGATTGTTATAGTAAACAATCAAACAATCCTTCTTGTAGTTGCTTAAAGCTAGCACAAAAAATTTTGTGTCTCTGATGGTTCACACCCAACCCTAGTAACAAGGAGGCTTAAGAGAGAGGAGAGGGGATGATGGAATATCCGTCTATCTTTTGTAAAGGAGGAGTTACCGAAAATCCAAGGCCAAGGGTCCTTTATATAGTGTAACTTGGCAACCCTAGATAACCCTAATTTGAATAAAATAATATTAATAAAAATTGGTAATTATCCAGCTTCCTATTTATCTGGAAGGAATATTCCAGATGCCATGAAATACCTTAAAATTTTCCACCCCTTCCAAGGAAGCTTCTGGAACCTCTCTTGTTCAACAATTGAACAATTACACTTTAACCATTGCACTTTTAATTAATCCAATTAATCCCAAAATTAATTCTAATTAATTTCTGATTAATTCTTAATTAAATATTACTATTTCTAATTAATATGTTATTTTCATAACATATTAATAAATTCATTTATTGCTATTTATTAATCGTATAATAAAACAATAAATCATTCTCTCTCTCTAAAAGTCATCCTATTCAATTACTAGGTTTGAGGGCAACCCAAAAGGACTTTGCTAATAATTCAAGTATATACTAATTCAGTTATTGGCTTAGATACCTAATCAAATAGTCCCCCACTTGGATAAGTCTATAACTTCAATTACCACTATAACTTCTAAATTAAACAACAAAGAGTGCTTCCATATCAACTGCCGAACTCTACACTAAACAGACATTGGTCCTAAGATAAGTGATCAAATATTCCTCCGTTTTACTAGATATCATACAGATTTGAGACATGTATTAGAATCAATCTCGTTGTCCAAGTTTTGCTTCCCGATTTCCTGATTTGTTATGACGATATAAGACTTCAAATTGAACACATCAATCGACTCCTGGCTGGGGCTAACACTATAAGTCAACACCAAATCTCTGAGGGGCCCAAAGATACCGCTTTTCCCATTAAGGCAAAAGGAACCAATATACTTTGACTTATATGCTTGTATCCTTTACTCACCAAATCATACATGACACTACATTTTATAACATCACATTACCGATGCGTTTTCACAACACCAATGCACAACCGACTTGTAAATTACAACTCATATATCTACGTTTCAAGAATATAAGATATTATCGTCTTAGAATTACTCATGATATAATCCATGAAGTAATTCTCTAAGCTTGGGTTTATCTGATACTTACTTAAGTACTCATTAATGTTGTAGCAATATAATTGTTATGTTTCACCCCCTTTGACAATCTAGAATCCAATTCATGACAGTCTTAATTCACTATTTACTTCTAAAACTATGAGTGACTGTGGAATTTGAATAATTAAATTATCCGGGAAGTAAAACATGCAAAACCAAACACAAGAATAAACAATTGACAAAGTTAGTAAACAAACTCATAAATAATCTCTATCATTTAATCACCAAAAGTCAATTACATTTATTTTGTTACAAGTTTCAAACTACTCATCTAACTATTAATATCATCTCTCAAACCAATGCTCCTAACATGTTGATTATGCTTGACCCTACTCAGAGCCTTCGTCAAAGGATCTGCAAGATTCTCTTCTGATGATATCCTCTTCACAATAAGGTGACCTTATTCTACTCTATTTCTGATGTAATGATACTTTCTGTCGATATATCTTGACTTTCCATGGTCTCTCAGCTCTTTAGTCAAAGCAATCGCACCTTCATTATCGCATAAAAGTTCCATTGGCTCTTGAATAGTTGGAATTACTCCAATATCTCCACTAAACTTTTCAACCAAGCTGCTTCCTTTGATGCTTCACTTGCTTCTATGTACTCTTATTGACAAGTAGAATCAACCATCATATCTTGCTTGGAATTTTTCCAAGTAACTGCTCCACCATTTAATGTGAACACCCGACCAGATTGAGAACAAAAGTTGTCTCTATTCGTTTGAAAGTTGGCGTCAGTATACCCAGTCACTCTTAACGTATCACTGCCTCCATAGACTAGAATCATATCCTTTGTCCTTGGCAGATACTTTAGAATGTTCTTTACTGATTTCCAATGAGTTCTACCAGGATTTACCTAATAGCGACTGACCATGCTTAAAGAAAAGGACACATCAATACGAGTACATGTCATAGCGTACATGATCGATCCTACAGCCGAAGCATAAGGTACTCGACTCATATCAGCTATCACTTTATCCGTACTGGGGCTTTGAGTCTTACTCAATTTGGCATTTCTCTGAATAGGTATCTCTCCTTTCTTGGAATTTTCCATACTAAACCGTTTTAGTACTTTTTCCAAGTATGTACTTTGACTAAGTCCAATTACTGTTCTCTTTTGATCTCTCAAAATTCTTATCCCAAGAATATATGCAGCCTCTTCTAGATCCTTCATAGCGAAACACCTTCCAAGCCAAGATTTTACTTCTTGAAAGGTTGGAACGTCGTTTCCTATAAGTAATATGTCATCAACATTCAATACTAGGAAAGTTACTATACTCCCACTAGTTTTGACATATACACAAGGCTCATCCTCACTTCTAGAAAAAACAAACTCTTTGACTTTTTCAAGGAATCAAAGATTCCAGCTGCGAGATGCTTGTTTCAATACATAAATGGATTTCTCAAGCTTACACACTCTATTGGGAAACTTTGCATCAATAAAACCCTCTGGCAAGCATCTTCATCCAACTTCCCATTAAGGAAAGCGGTTTTGACATCCATCTGCCAAATTTCATAATCATGAAAGGCAGCTATGGCAAGCATTATCCTAATAGATTTTATCTTGGTCACTGGTGAGAAGGTCTCATCATAGTCAATCCCTAGGGTTTGAGTAAAGCCCTTCGCAACCAGCTGTGCCTTAAATGTTTGCACATTTCCATCCATGTCGGTCTTCTTCTTGAAGATCCATTTGCAACCAAATATCTTTTGACCAGGTTCTTGATCAACCAAATTCCAAACTTGGTTGTCATACATGGACTTGATCTTGCTGTCCATTTCCTCTTTCCATTTGTCAGCCTCAGGGCCTGCCATCACTTCCTTTTAATTTGCTGGCTTATCCAAATATACCAGTGTTTGATCACTGATAAATGTATCATCCTATGACGTTATATGGAAACCATAGAACATTGGTGGCATGCTAACTCTACTGGAACGACGAAGAGGTAATGAATTGTCAATTGGCTCAATTAGAATTTCTTCCTCTGGTTGAGCGATAGTGTCTTATAAGGCTCCTTCATTGGTTGACTCTTAAATCTCTTCAAGATCAATTGTGCTCCCACTGTCCTCTTTGCATTTGATATCTCTCTCTCTCTCTCTCTCGTGCGCGAAAGGCTCCTCCTCGTGCTACAAAGACCATGTTTTCACTAGGTCTACAGAACAAGTATCCAAAAGACTTTTATGGGTAGCCAATGAAAATACACCTCTCACGTCTGGACTCTAGCTTGTCATGACTCTCTCGTCTAACGAAAGCTTCACAACCCCAGACTTTGATATATTCTAACGAGGGAACTTTCCATGTCCACATATCATGAGGTGTTTTGGCAACCTTCTTAGTAGGGACAAGATTGAGGATATGGGTGGTTGTCTCTAAGGCATGCCCCCAGAAGGAAATGGGAAGAGTGGCTAGACTCATCATGGAATGAACCATGTCCAACAAGGTTCGATTGTGCCTCTTAGCCACACCATTAAGTTGTGGTATCCTAGGAGGAGTTAATTGTGAAACTATTCCACATTCCTTAAGATAGTTGTGAAACTCGATACTAAGATACTCTCCTCCTCTATCAGATTGGTGCATCTTTATCTTCCTGCCTAATTTATTATCGACTTCATGTTTAAACACTTTGAACTTTTCAAAGGTTTCTGATTTATGTTTGATCAAGTATATATAACCATATCTACTATAATCATCTGTGAATGTTACATAAAATCGATTGGCATCTCTTGTGGTGTATTTGAGGGGTTTACACACATTTGTGTGTATGAGGTCCAAAAAACCTTCACCTCTTTCAAAAGATCCAGTGAAAGGTGATTTTGTCATCTTGACCAAAAGACAAGATTTGCATTCATCATTTGGCCTTAGGTCAACTGATTCCAAGACTTCATCCTTTTGGAGTTGGGCGATGCGTTTCTTGTTAATGTGCCCAAGACGAAAATGCCACAAGAATGCATTGTCTAAATCATTAGACGAATCAATGTGAAATACACTATTGCCTAAGCTATCAACACAAGTCACAATTTCATACACACCATTACAAAGTAAAGCTTCAAATATAAAAAACACCATTTTTATAAACCAAAATTGAACCATTCAAATCATTAATAGAGTAACGAAAACCTTGTCTGAACAATGCATCAAATGAAATAATGTTTCTTGTCATTTCTGACGAATAGAAACAATCTATCAAATATAAACTAACATCACTATTAAGCATAAGGTGATAAGTCCCAATCTTGGTAACAGTAGAAGATAGCCTATTTCCCATGATCAGATTCATCCTTCCATGCTCCACATCTTCACTTTCTTTTAGCCCCTGCAAATCAGAACAAATGTGAAAACCACATCTTGTATCAGAACCCAAGAACTGTTGGATTAATGTCTAAGTCCATAACTATATTTGGTATGTACTTGACCCGACCCGGCATGGTCCATTTGGGTTGCACTTCACCGGCATAATTTATATGGATAGTCTTTTGAGAATAGTATATTTATGATTTATATTAATATATTATAAGTTCTAATATATTAATATGGAATCATATTATTTAATTAGTATTGATCAAGAATTAATTAAGTGATCAAAAAGAACTAATTAAATATGGACTCTTATATATATGGAATGGGCCAAGTTCATTTAGGTTGGGCTAAGCTTTCATGGATGGTCCATGGAGCTTTTAACCCATGGATCCTATGTAAATGAAAGGCCATGGGTATTAGGGTTTACATGGATGTAACCCTAATCCTCCATAATATATAAAGGGGTCATTGGCTCACAAAATTGGCGCAAGTGTGTGAAAATAAGAGTGGGCCGATTTTAGTGTGCATACATATTCTCTCAAGTTCTTCCAAGGTGTTTTGGTGATTTGTGATTCCATTTGAGGCTTCCACACTATTGGGGCTAAGCTCTTAAAGCTTGAAGACATCAAGCTACATCAAAAGGTATGTCATCTAACTAGAACTTTGTAGTATAGGTGCTTCATAATATGCTAGTTAGGATGAAACCTTGGAATAGTTAATATTTGCATGTATAATAGAGAAATCATAGATCCAAGGTTTATAGGGTTGCATGTACACCATAGGAGTGTTAGAATGCTCAAAACCCAACAGTGGTATCAGAGCCATGGGTTGTTTTCTGTTATTTTGATGCAAATGTTTTATTTTCAAGTTGGAAAAAAAAGGAAAAAAAACATGACGTTTGTCAAATTTTAAGATAATTACTTGTTTTATGAAAAACGAATTATTTGTAAAATTTGAATCATTTGTTATATGAGTTGAATTAGGTCAAATTTAGTAAAAGATAAAATGATATGATTATTTTATTAGTTTTAAAAGTTTGATCTAAATGTTTTAAGGAGTTACATATTTTGTCATAAAATTTTGGAGCTCAAAAGTTTTTTTTTAAAGTTGTGATCTTAAGGGTTTTTGAAACTTCCATAAGTTATGGATATGAAAGTTTTTTTTAAAAAAAAAAAAAAAATTGATTCAAAGTTTTTATGGAGTTACAAAATTTGGTGTTAATGTTTTAAAGAATTCCATAACTTGTTCTTAAGTTATGGAACATGGAAAGTTTCATCATAAAACACCATTAATTCCATAAGTTATGGAATCCAAAGGTTTTCAAGAATTACAAAACTTGCCCTCAAGTTTTGGAATTTGAGAAAAGTTTTTTATGAAAAAAAGAATTGAATTCTAAAACTCTTGGGTTCATAACTTAAACAATTAATTAAATGGTTTTAATTTTGAGTTTAATAATTGGAATTATGATGTTTTGTTGAATAGTTCAAATTAACTCTTATGGACATTATTAATAGTTAATTAAAGCGTTTAATTAAAAGAGTATTATTAATCCATAAATATATGGTTTGAGTTTAATTAAATTAAAAGTCTAGTTTAATTAATAGATTAAACCACCAAGTATTTTAAATGTCTAAAATACACCCTTATACTATTATAATATTAAAAGTTTAATATATTATATGTATAAGAGCAAGTCGTCTTACCATTAGTAGGCCTCATTCACGAAGCCGGTCTATAAGAGGGGTATAAGGTTACTGCCTATAAAATGGCAGTTTAATGGGTGTCCACTCTCACTCACTGCTTCCTTGACCGGTGGAGGGTCGTTAGCCGAACAGGTAGGACAAGGACTATAATTCTCCCTTCATTATAAGTATAATGATAAATACTAAGTAACTAAACACTTATAAATTCCCAATCTTAGTTACTTAGGAAAATGTGAATAAGGTGCTAATCCATGAAATTACACTTTGCACTTTGTTTAAGCTGGTAGTGGAGCGTGTGTGGTTAACCGACACACTAACCTGGACTTAACAAGGTAGGCAAAGGGTAACTTAATGTTTATCATAGTATCGTTGGAGCGTGTGTGGTTAACCGACACATCGATTGAGGGGTAAATATTAAGGGTACCAAGTATATTTGCATGGTTACTTCACACCTTGTTTTGTGATCCTCGGCATCCCAATCACAAAACCTGAAGGGCACACTCGAGATTGAAACATGCCATTGAAAAGTTCAATGAATCTCAAAAGAATCTAGGAGTTTCAAAACCAATTAAAACCTAATAATACATTTCGTTTATCTTGGTGGAAATTGGTGAATCGTCATTCACCTACCTTCAAATATTTTATAGCTTGGATTACGGCATCCCTCTTCCAAGTTATAAAATAGTTTGTTGGGTCCTAGACTTAATATATCATATTGGGTGTTATATTAAGGACTTAAATCAACTTTACGTGAATTTCTCCCATTGTTGATGTCTGGTTTAGACAACAATGATCTTCCCAAACCAAGCTTTCCTAATGAATATGACTTCCCGAGTTTGGCTCATGGAAGTCATACTTCTCTTCCTCCACCTCCTCCAATTATTCTCCCTACCCCACAAGTTCAAGGTCACTCAAGCCCTAATGGCAAGCAAGGTCTATGTGTGATCACATCTTAGAGATGAAGTCACATATTGACAAGTCGGGAGAGTTGGGTGTCAAAGTCTTGAGAAAGTTGGATGTTCAATCACTTTCTAAGTCACATAGTGAGTTCCTTTGGGACTACTATGAAACAGACTATGACATGAACCTTAATGATCATATCTATTTGCTTGGTGCTGCTGAATCAGCAATGATTTGGAACGATAGTAAAGCAAATTTGATTAGAAGACAACTTCCCAAAAACTTTATGGACAGTGACAATGGTGACACTGGAAATCCAGAAAAAGCATTCTCTTCCCAATGGAAAGGGATTGGCCATAGTCAACCCGGTTGACCAAATGGTAAAGAGAAAGGCTAAATCTGAGATAGTCCCATTACCAAAGGGTCCATATGTTTATTTTGCCAAAGGAAGGGGCGTTGATTGCAAAGCTGCCAAATTTACCTAAGGATGTTAAAGTCAATAAGTTTGACTCTACATCAGGTAGAGCCCATTATCTAACTCTGTTAAGTTCTATTCTGAGATCCTCATTACATGATGTGACTGGGTCACATGTTGATGTTTTAAGAATCAAAGAATAGAGAGAAATCTTAAAGGAAGTATATGCTGATTCTGATCGCGAAGGTGGATTTCGATCGCATCAGAATTTTGAGCAGTTGCTTAAGAAGTTATGATATATTGCTAAGGAATAGATAAAAACAATTTTCCATGTGGATTGTAAGGATAAGTTTTTCCGCAAAGTTTTAAAATAAAAGAAAATTGTTTAATTTTATTTATTTGAAGTATCCTTACAATGGCATTTGTGGAAAATTGTTGCTTATATGATTCCACTGACAGCAATATTGGAAAATGGATTTGATTCTTTCATTTGTGGTAGTTTCTAAATTTACCAAATCAGGAAAGTTCCTCATCACCCAAGTTTCAATTGGACCGAAACTTGGAATCATGCAAGTTGAATAGTATGATGAATGAGAACTTTCTAGCATTGGAAAATCATGACTACTTACTTGTTCACATGGATGTGTGAGTCAAGTGAAGGACTAAAGGGATCGAGTACACATTCTTGTGCACTGGTCATGTCCACCACAAAGCTCGTTAAGACTATTTGATTTACTAAATTTTAGTAAATATGGTTATACTTACAAGTTTAAGTATAATTCTGAAATGGTTAGATCAGGAAGATGAGTCATACTTCGTTCCAAAACAATTCTTAGAGTCATACTCCAAGATTGTAACTTGAGTGATGTATCTTAAAGAAAGGTTTAAAACACTTGTCAAATGTAAGAGTAAAAGTGTCCTACTCTTGTACATTTGAAATTGGTAAGTTGTGATGTTTTGGATAAAACAAAGACCAACTAAGGCCAATTGTGTGAAGTGTTGGTCTTGATAAAGAATCTGCACTATCTCCTGAATATTTGGCAAGATAGTCTTATATGTCAAGAGGATAGTGGGAGTCTTAAAGATCCTAAAAAGAATTTCAAGAACTAATCAAGAATAAAACCTGAGGTTCTTCACTAGCACACGACTTGAGGTTTATAACCTATCGTGTTGACATATTCTGTGCCCATTCCAGTTAAAGTTGGCTTTGCATAGGAGTTCTGAAAGTTCTCAATTGGTTGCATAACAACATGGAAGCAATGGCAGGCCCTGTACTGCCAGGTGGCAAGAAGTTAAGATTGCATAAGTTCAGTCCATATGAGTTTGGATTTGTCATTATCCTTGTCTTGTGACTATGGTTTTGACGATTCACATGGATAAGAACACATACACCATAAAATCTAAGGGTAATAAGGTTTCTCTCCGATTCATGAAAATGATGGTGAGGAAACACTTCCACCAAGTAGATTTGAAGCAGATGGCAAAATGTCTAAACAATTGAGACTATGATTATGGCATCCCTTTTCATAGTTCTAAAATTGTTTAGAGACACATGCATGCTATCTAAGGAAAAGGTGTATGAGTTTGATAAAGTTTTATGAAAGCATCTCGTATCAGAAATCTGAACTTTGGTAAGAAAGTCAACAAAGTATTGATTTCTAGAAGTCCAGCTGATTTCTGAGTACATGTCAAAGCTAGTGGGAGCATAAGTGTTATGCTAATAATCATCATGTTAGTGGGAGCATGATAATTATTGTTAGTGTTGCAAGTTAGCAATGTTAATTATAGAAAAACAAAAGTTTCAATTCGTGAGGCTGCAGGGATTGAAAAAGTTGTTTGCTATAATTAAGGGAGAGGATATACTTCATTTCAGTTCTAAAGGCTTAGATTGAGACCTTAATCATCTTTAGTCAAGAATATATATATGAATTTCATGTTGGATTCGTTCAACTTAAGGAAATTCTATATATTGCGTTCTCAAAATTCGATTATGATTACGACATCCCTCTTCATAGTCAAATTTTGAAAACATGGCAAATAAAAATATTGTAGCAAAAGACTGGTCTAGAATCATGTCTTTATGTGAGACATCATGAATCGTGTACCATTTGCTTTGGGTACAGGATCGATTGCATGTGCTATAATATTTGTCATTTCTAAATTTTTCCAGATGCCCAGAGGCATTAAGAAGGGAAAAGGTCTAGAATTGGATATGACTAAAATGATTAAGCAATTGTCGAGGACAATATGAGGTTTACCAAAGATTGGTTGCTCAGGGACAGTTGGAAGTATAGTGCTAATTTTGGAAGGACCATATTGACATATTCTGAAAAGAGGCATCTCTTATTCAGAAGTGATAGTCAAAATGATAATATGGAGTTGTCTCCATAGGTGGAAGTTATATGTGCAAGATTAGAAAACTTAATGAAAGAAGCATGTCCAAAGCAATGTACTTTGAATATGAGACTTAGTTTCCAAGGAGTTGATCTCCATTGGAATACCTTATAATGACTGTTGACAAGTATTTGTGACTTTGTACATATTCATTACAGGAGGGTCAGTGCATATAAGTTTAAAATCTAAACAGATTTCGATAAATGATAGGAATTTGAAATTCTCACATTTTTCGATAAGGATTTGGGAGTTTGAAATTAGAATCATTGAAATTATGTTCAATTGGTTTATTTCACAACGTAAGGATCATAGACAAACATAGAGTGCATACTTGGTGTATGGCAAAGCTATTGTTTAAGAAAAACATAGTGTACATGCTTGGAGCATGGGACAACTAGTGTTTTTAATTCAAGTATAAAGTTGATAAAACCGAAACAATGAATAATGAGTAATCAGTATGGTGATAAATAAAAGTGTTGATTTATATTCATAGGGTTTGATACCATATTTGATTCATTTATTCTTGTGTTTCACTTTGCATGTTTTGACTTCCAGAATAACTAAGTCGCTCTTCCTGAATGATTAAGTTATTCAAACCATCCACAGTTGGTCATATGTTGGAAGTAGATATGAATCAAGACTGTCATGGGTTGGTTTGTAGAGGTCCAAGTTGGTGGACAAAGTGGTGCTACAACACTCATGAGTGCTCATAAGTTCTGAGTATTGGATTCAACCCGCGCTCATTTGAATCACTTCATGGATTTTATCACGAGTGATCATGAGACGATAATATCTTATATTCTTCAAACCTAGAGATATGAGTTGTTACTATGAGTTGGTTATACATTGATTGCACGAAAACGCATTTGGTAACTCGATGTTATAAAACGTGCCTTTGTGTATGATTCAACAAGTAGTAGAACAAGCCATATAAGTCGACGTTTATCCATTCCTTTTACCTTCGGGATAAAAGCGATATCTGTGGGCCCCTCGATGATTTAGCGATGACACATGTGAGTGCTTGGCCAAGCCAGGACTGATTTGATTTGTTCAATCAGTAAGTCATCATAAATCAAAAATCGGGAAACAACAAATGGAAAGAGAGAATGATTATAATCCATGTCTGAGTCCATATGATATCTAGAATGGAGGAATATATGATCCCTTATCTAATGGACAAATCATTGACAAGGTTAGAGTTCGACAGCGACTTTAAGAGCTACGATTGCCAGTTAGGTTTTGAAGTCATACTCAATAATAGTTTTAGACATATCCAAGTGGGAGACTCTTTGATTAATGTCTAAGTCCATAACTATATTTGGTATGTACTTGACCCGACCCGGCATGGTCCATTTGGGTTGCACTTCACCGGCACAATTTATATGGATAGTCTTTTGAGAATAGTATATTTATGATTTATATTAATATATTATAAGTTCTAATATATTAATATGGAATCATATTATTTAATTAGTATTGATGAAGAATTAATTTAGAATTAATTAAGTGATCAAAAAGAACTAATTAAATATGGACTCTTATATATATGGAATGGGCCAAGTTCATTTAGGTTGGGCTAAGCTTTCATGGATGGTCCATGGAGCTTTTAACCCATGGATCCTATGTAAATGAAAGGTCATGGGTATTAGGGTTTACATGGATGTAACCCTAATCCTCCATAATATATAAAGGGGTCCTTGGCTCACAAAATTGGCACAAGTGTGTGAAAATAAGAGTGGGCCGATTTTAGTGTGCATACATATTCTCTCAAGTTCTTCCAAGGTGTTTTGGTGATTTGTGATTCCATTTGAGGCTTCCACACTATTGGGGCTAAGCTCTTAAATCTTGAAGACATCAAGCTACATCAAAAGGTATGTCATCTAACTAGAACTTTGTAGTATAGGTGCTTCATAATATGCTAGTTAGGATGAAACCTTGGAATAGTTAATATTTGCATTTATAATAGAGAAAACATAGATCCAAGGTTTATAGGGTTGCATGTACACCATAGGAGTGTTAGAATGCTCAAAACCCAACAAGAACGAGTAGATTGTGAGTTATAAGTTTGAATAGTGTATATACTTGCTGATGATGGCTTCACCTTGCCATTTTTGATATCTTGCAGGTACTTGGGAAAGCTCATCTTCCAATGGCCCTTGTCATTGCAATAGTAACAAGTGGCCTTTTTGGGGTCACTAACAGCTGGAATGTTTGAACTGGGATTCGCCTTTGGGCCATTGCTAGATGACCCAACATGGGCCTTGCCCTTCCAGTTAGCTTTGGTAACAACCTTTCTTTTATTCCATTTGCTTTTACTAATGGGGAGAACATGAGCATTAGTACAAGGGGTTGGATTCTTTCCCTTCATTCCCGACTCAACAGTCTGTAGCAAGTTGTGAAGTTGGGCCAATGTGGTTTTTGTGTTGTTCAAATGATAAGCCAATATGAACAGATCATAACAACTTGGCACAGAGTTCAAGACCATGTCAATGGCCAACTCCTCGTCAAAATGCACATTGAGCCTAACAAGGCGTTCCACGTATCTTTGCATTCTCTACACGTGGTTGGACACAGACTCTTCCTCTTTCATACTGCAATCCATGAGGGACTTGACCACTTCATATTTCTCTTGACGAGGTCTCTTGTGGTACTTTTCCACAAGGTCATTGGTCATCTCATAGGGCCAATAGTCCTCATAGAACCTTTGCAAATCAGAAGCCATTGTAGCGACCATGATGGAAACAACTTTTGTTGCATCGTCGTAGTGTTTCTTGTAGGAGGCTACTTGTTCTGGAGTAGCTTTGGCTTCATCGATTTCAACGAGTTTTTCTTCAAGGACATATTCTTTGCCCTTGAATCGAAGATCCATCTTGTTACGCATCCAATCATTGTAGTTGGTGTCATCAAAGGTCACCTTGGACATGATAGAGAGTAGGAGAAACCCGAGTGGTGAGTAGACGACGAAGGAGCAGAACCATCACCAGGAGTAGACATCTATAGAATAGGAAAGTTAGTTTAGTTAGATGATAAAATAATCCTTAATATTTAACCCAAAATAAATATTTGATGCTAGGACCCAACCATGCAATTCATAATCTAGAAGAGGAATGCCGTAATCTAATTGTAAATTTTATGAAGGTAGGTAAAAGCAATTTATCAATTTCAATCAAAATGACATTCCTAGATCTTTTGAGATTCATTGAATCTATTAATGATATGTTTAATCTCAGATTATGCTCTTCTATTTGTGACTGGGATACTGAGGATCACAAACAAGATGTGAATAACCATACAAATATGCTTGGCACTCTTGATGTCATTTATCATCTCCAATTCATGTATCGGTTAACCACACACACTCCATTAACAATTTTTGAGATGTCCATTATTGCTCTTCATCGTCACTATTAGTGTATCAGTTAACCACACACGCTCCACTAACTACATATAAAGCATTATGTGCAATTTTATGGATTATCATACTTTTCACATTTTTTCCTAAAGTAACTAATAGTGGGATTTTTTAAAATGTGGTTTGGTTACTTTAATAGCATTATACTTTTAACGAAGTTAATGTCCTATCAGATTCGTTTTGCTAACGACACTCGACCAAACAAGGAAGCAGCGGGTGAGAGTGGACACTCATTCAACCGCCATTTTATAGGTAGTTTCCTTATACCCCCGTTATAGTTCAACTTCGTGAATGAGGTATACTAGCGATCTGACTGACTTAATCTTATACATATAGTAATTAACTTTTAATGTTATATATATATATATATATATATATATATATATATATATATATATATATATATATATGTATATATATATATATATATATATATATATATATAAAAGGTGTATTTTAAAAACTTTTTAAAATACAAGGTTTATTATTTTCGAAATTAAGGAATTAATTTAATTTAAAATAAACCAATTATGTTTTTAATCTTTATCTTTTAATTAATCAAATAATTAAATGTAATTAAAACATAAGGATAATTCACAAATTCAAGATAAGGATATCTGATTACAAAGATAATTATTCAGTTTTATACAATTAAAAAACATTATCACATGCTCCCTCCCAAATCTGACTTGGTTAGAATTCTTGGAAACTGTACTAACACAAATCACATACTCCCTCCCATCACTTCATAACATCAACACATTCAAACTAAAAACTCAAGAGACCATGCAGAACAAAAATTGATGCCAATAAATAATCTAAACACTTGAGAACATTCAACTGCAATAACTATCTCTCTATCTCTCTCTCTCTCTCTCCTCACAACGGTACGACCCCACTCATATCGAAACTACTTAATTTGGGATAAATCTAAAAGTTGCGACTGAACTGATTCATACTTCACAAAATCAGGAATCCATCAACCTAAATCTCCAGGGACATACATAACAGATGATGATCATCCATTCGTCCTACTTACCCCAATTCCCCGGCCAGAAAAACCACTATACCATGTAGGTAGAACGGACACTGATGCCAATCCGATCGTGAGTAACCACCAATACCAAATCCATAAATTACACCTAAAACACCTCAAGTGCACACTTAACTTTTGACAAGTCCTCACTTATCCACTAAACCTAAGAGTCCAACAATGGTCAATCCGGAAGAAGATCTCGGGCGGCATCCACACTCCTATACGCTCAGGAGCACCACCATCTAAAAAATAATCACAGAGACTTACAATGAGCTGCATCATTGGTAACTTAACTTACATGAAACCTTCTAATAAAACGAACACGAATCCATTAAGAAGAAACTTAATAATGAACTACTAATATACAATCATGACTTTTCCAATAAGTCAACATTCTATAAAAGCTCTACCAAAACTTGTCTGCTACTAAGCCATCAGCAGTATCTCCATACTGCTCAAAATACCCAACGATGCCAAAGACCAATGAACCAAACACACGGGTCTTCACGACATAACTATCGGCCCAACATATATAAGTGAAACCCACAATGGTTCACAACATGTCGTGACACCATCCAACCATTGAAATAAGAAGCTCACAGTTCCTCACGGTTCTTGCCATCACCCACCCATATACATAAAGACTCCCGTCCAGCACCTGGTGGGCCTATAGGCACACGACCATCATCCCACCGACTTGCAGGAAACCAGTCAACATCCCACTTAACACTTACCAAAAACCACTAGATCCATACCATTCTATACCACACAACCCTTCAATAATCCAAGCTACCACCGACACATCATCAGACAAAAACATGATCGTACATAACCAGAAAATAAGATAGACAGTTGAAAGCTTTCTCCAAATCGAAAGCAATAAATTAGACAAGACCCATGCTATAGATTCAGAACAAGTTTTCTGAGGCTATCTTACTCATTCCACACACACCCCTAACGACAAAAGTTATTGAACAACCAACATTTCACACTTCCCCGGAGAAATCACGACGCTCCCTAGACCAACTATGTTCTTTCTTCATCATAACCTTACCCAACAGGTGAAGTACCAGTGGATCTAACAAAACAATGAACCTCAAACGATATTAGAAACATTCTCCTAATAACCAAAACAAGATCCCATACCTTAAATGAAGTTGAAAAAGTGTACTAATGTGCAATTAAACCAATAAAACTTCCAAATTTGGAGAAAAATTCCAAAAATTACCTAGATATGTTGCCAACACCCTGATCAAATCGATCCCAAAACCAACCCAGACGACATGACCTGCAAAAAATGGACTTTGCCTAGGCCATAGACATGCTTGAAAACTGAACAACATCACTCTGACATCTAAACTCCCAATAACCAAGGACAACTGCTAACTCAAGCCTACTAGGAACTGTTGGGTTATGAGCATTCTAACACTCCTAAGTGTACATGCAACCCTAAATACCTTGGATCTATGTTTTCTCTATTATACATACAATTATGAACATCCAAGGTATTATCCTAATCTAGCATACAAAATAATAAATATAACAAGATAGAATACATACCTCTTTGATGTAGAATGTCTTCATGAAGCTTTAGTGCCTAGTGCCCCAAGTGTGACACCTCAAATGGTTCACACAACACCAAATACACTTGGAATAACTTGAGAGAAACTTGAACACTCCTTGAAATCGTCTAGCCCTCACACTCACACATTAGTGCACGATTTCTTGAGCCATGGGATTCTTTTATATGGTGGCTATTAGGGTTACACCATGTAACTCATAACTTTACCCATTCCTTATGCTCCATGGATTTTAACCTCCATGGAGTATCCATGGGTCACCCCATGGACTTAGTCCAACATAAGGAATCTTGGATCACAAGCCCACATATATAAGAATGAATGATTTACACAATCAACCCATATATTTAATTAGTCTCCTTTTGATCACTTAATTAATTCCAAATTAATTCTTGATCAATACTAATTAAATAACCTTATTAATATATTAGAACTTATAATATATTAACCAACCTTAAGTGTTATTTCTCTCATTATAGTCTATCCAAATGCATGATGCCATGCAACCCAAATGGACCATGCCGGGTCGGGTCAAGTCTTACCAATTATAGTTATGGACTTAGACATTAATCCAACAGTCTCCCACTTGGATAAGTCTAAAACTATTATTGCGTATGACTTCAGGAACCGATCAGCAATCGTAGCTCTCAAAAGCTTCTGTCGAACTCTGACCTTGTCGATGAACTCTAACCTTTGTCAATGACTTGTCCATTAGATAAGGGATCATATATTCCTCCATTCTAGATATCATATGGACTCAGACATGGATTATCAATCATTCTCTCTGTCCATTTGTTGTTTCCCGATTTCCGATTCATGATGACTGACTGATTGAACAAATCAAATCAGTCCTGGCTTGGCCAAGCACTCACATGTATCATCTTTAAATCATCGAGGGGCCCACAGATATCGCTTTTATCCCGAAGGTAAAAGGAATGGATAAACTTCGACTCATATGGCTTGTTCTACTACTTGTTGAATCATACACAAAGGCACGTTTTATAACATGGAGTTACCGAATGCGTTTTCGTGCAATCAATGTACAACCAACTCATAGTAACAACTCATATCTCTAGTTTGAAGAATATAAGATATTATCGTCTCATGATCACTCGTGATAAAATCCATGAAGTGATTCAAATGAGCGCGGGTTGAATCCAATACTCAGAACTTATGAGCACTCATGAGTGTTGTAGCACCACTTTGTCCACCAACTTGGACCTCTACAAACCAACCCATGACAGTCTTGATTCATATCTACTTCCAAGATATGACCGACTGTGGATGGTTTGAATAACTTAATCATTCAGGAAGAGCGACTTAGTTATTCTGGAAGTCAAAACATGCAAAGTGAAACACAAGAATAAATGAATCAAATATGGTATCAAACCCTATGAATATAAATAAACACTTTTATTTATCACCATACTGATTACTCATTATTCATTGTTTCGGTTTTATCAACTTTATACTTGAATTAAAAACACTAGTTGTCCCATGCTCCAATCATGTACACTATGTTTTTCTTAAACAATAGCTTTGCCATACACCAAGTATGCACTCTATGTTTGTCTATGATCCTTACTTTGTGAAATAAACCAATTGAACATAATTTCAATGATTCTAATTTCACACTCCCAAATCCTTATCGAAAAATGTGAGAATTTCAAATTCCTATCATTTATCGAAATCTGTTTAGATTTTAAACTTATATGCACTGACCCTCCTGTAATGAATATGTACAAAGTCACAAAGACTTGTCAACAATCATTATAAGGTATTCCAATGGAGATCAACTCCTTGGAAACTAAGTCTCATATTCAAAGTACATTGCTTTGGACATGCTTCTTTCATTAAGTTTTCTAATCTTGCACATATAACTTCCACCTATGGAGACAACTCCATATTATCATTTTGACTATCACTTCTGAATAAGAGATGCCTCTTTTCAGAATATGTCAATATGGTCCTTCCAAAATTAGCACTATACTTCCAACTGTCCCTGAGCAACCAATCTTTGGTAAACCTCATATTGTCCTCAACAATTGCTTAATCATTTTAGTCATATCCAATTCTAGACCTTTTCCCTTCTTAATGCCTCTGGGCATCTGGAAAAATTTAGAAATGACAAATATTATAGCACATGCAATCGATCCTGTACCTAAAGCAAATGGTACACGATTCATGATGTCTCACATAAAGACATGATTCTAGACCAGTCTTTTGCTACAATATTTTTATTTGCCATGTTTTCAAAATTTGACTATGAAGAGGGATGTCGTAATCATAATCGAATTTTGAGAACGCAATATATAGAATTTCCTTAAGTTGAACGAATCCAACATGAAATTCATATATATATTCTTGACTAAAGATGATTAAGGTCTCAATCTAAGCCTTTAGAACTGAAATGAAGTATATCCTCTCCCTTAATTATAGCAAACAACTTTTTCAATCCCTGCAGCCTCACGAATTGAAACTTTTGTTTTTCTATAATTAACATTGCTAACTTGCAACACTAACAATAATTATCATGCTCCCACTAACATGATGATTATTAGCATAACACTTATGCTCCCACTAGCTTTGACATGTACTCAGAAATCAGCTGGACTTCTAGAAATCAATACTTTATTGACTTCCTTACCAAAGTTCAGATTTCTGATACGAGATGCTTTCATAAAACTTTATCAAAATCATACACCTTTCCTTAGATAGCATGCATGTGTGTCTAAACAATTTCAGAACTATGAAAAGGGATGCCGTAATCATACTCTTAATTGTTTAGACCTTTTGCCATCTGCTTCAAATCTACTTGGTGGAAGTGTTTCCTCACCATCATTTTCATGAATCGGAGAGAAACCTTATGACCCTTAGATTTTATGGTGTATGTGTTCTTATCCATGTGAATCGTCAAAACCATAGTCAAAAGACAAGGATAATGACAAATCCAAACTCATATGGACTGAACTTATGCAATCTTAACTTCTTGTCACCTGGCAGTACAGGGTCTGCCATTGCTTCCAAGTTGTTATGCAACCAATTGAGAACTTTCAGAACTCCTATGCAAAGCCAACTTTAACTGGAATGGGCACAGAATATGTCAACACGATAGGTTATAAACCTCAAGTCGTGTGCTAGTGAAGAACCTCAGGTTTTATTCTTGATTAGTTCTTGAAATTCTTTTTAGGTTCTTTAAGACTCCCACTATCCTCTTGACATATAAGACTATCTTGCCAAATATTCAAGAGATAGTGCGGATTCTTTATCAAGACAAACACTTCACACAATTGGCCTTAGTTGGTCTTTGTTTATCCAAAACATCACAACTTACCAATTTCAAATGTACAAGAGTAGGAAACTTTTACTCTTACATTTGACAAGTGTTTTAAACCTTTCTTTAAGATATGTCACTCAGGTTACAATCTTGGAGTATGACTCTAAGAATTGTTTTGGAACGAAGTATGACTCATCTTCCTGATCTAACCATTTCAACAATTCATGACTCCTCTTCTTAGTCATAAGAATGCACTAAGATGACCTTTAGAGGACTAATTATGATATGATTTCTAAATCATTAAGATGATCACAAACATGATACTAAAGTACTCTCCCATCTTTTCAGATTTGAGAAACTTTTATCTTTCTGCCTAATTTGATTCTTCCCATTCGTTCTGCCATACATTGAGACTTTTCCAATGTTTCAGAATTATACTTAAACTTGTAAGTATAACCATATTTACTAAACTTTAGTAAATCAAATAGTCTTAACGAGCTTTGTGGTGGACATGACCAGTGCACAAGAATGTGTACTCGATCCCTTTAGTCCTTCACTTGACTCACACATCCATGTGAACAAGTAATTAGTCTTGATTTTCCAATGCTTGAAAGTTCTCATTCATCATACTATACAACTTGCATGATTCCAAGTTTCGGTCCAATTGAACCTTGGGTGATGAGAATCTTTCCTTATTTGGTAATATTAGACACTACCACAACCGAAAGAATCAAATCCATTTTTCCAATATTGCTATCAATGGAATCTTATAAGCAACAACTTTTCACAAATGTCATTGTAAGGATACTTAAAATAAATAAAATCAAAACCTTTTTCTTTTATTTTAAAACTTTGCGGAAAAACTTATCCTTACAATCCATATGAAAACCTTGTTGTTATCTATTCCTAAGCAATATAAATATCATAACTCTTAAGTAATAGCCCAAAATTCTGATCACCGAACCATGCGATTGAAATCCATCTTCGCGATCAGAATCAGCATGTACTTAATAGAGTTAGACAATGGACTTTACCTGAAGTAGAGCCAAACTTATTGACTTTAACATCCTTAGGTAAATTTGGTAGCTTCGTAACCAATGCCCCTTCCTTTGGCAATAGTTACCTATGGACCCTTGATAATGGGACTATCTCAGACTTCGCCTCTCTCTTTACCATTGGGTCAACCGAGTTGACTATGGCCGATCCCTTTCCATTGGGAAGAGAGAGCTTTACTGGATATCCAATGTCATCATTGTCAATGTCCATAGCGTTTTAGGAAGTTGATCTTAGCAAATAGATAAGATCATTAAGGGTCTTGTCTTAGTCTGTTTCATAGGATTCCCAAAAGAACTCACTATGTGACTTAGAAAGTAGTTGAGCCACCAACTTTCTCAAGACTTTCACACCCAACTCTCCCAGCTTGTCAATATGTGACTACATCTCCAAGATGTGATCACACCTAGACCTTGCCTTGCCAATAGGGCTTGAGTGACCTTAAACTTTTTAGGAACTTGTGGGTTAGGGAGAATAATTGGAGGAGGTGAAAGAAGTATGATATCCATGGGACATCATCTTCATTTAGGAAAGCTTGTTTCAAGAGATTTGGGAAGATCATAAATGTCTAGACCAGACATCTTTTTGGGAGATATTCAAGATAGTTGATTTAAAGTCCTTAATATGACACCCAATATGAAATATTAAGGCTAGGACCCAACAAACTATTTTATAACTTAGAAGAGGGATGCCGTAATCCAAGCTATAAAATATTTGAAGGTAGGTGAATGACGATTCACCAATTTCCACCATGAAAAACGAAATAATTTATTAGGTTTTAATTGGATTTGAAAGTCCTAGATCTTTGAGATTCATTGAACTGTTCAAAGGCATGTTTCAATCTCGAGTGTGCCCTTCAGGGTTTGTGACTGTGATGCCGAGGATCACAAAACAAGGTGTGAATAACCATGCAAATATACTTGGTACCCTTAATATTTACCCCTTAATCAGTGTGCCGGTTAACCACACACGCTCCACCGATACTATGATAAATATTAAGTTACCCTTTGCCTACCTTGTTAAGTCCAGGTTAGTGTGTCGGTTAACCACACACGCTCCACTAACGACTTAAGCAAAGTGCAAAGTGTAATTTCATGGGTTAGCACCAAATTCACATTTTCCTAAGTAACTAAGATTGGGTATTAATAAGAGTTTAGTTACTTAGTATTTATCATTAATACTTTTAATGAAAGGAGAATTATAGTCATTGTCCTACCCGTTCGGCTAACGACCCTCCACCAGTCAAGGAAGCGGTGGGTGAGAGTGGACACCCATTAAACTGCCATTTTATAGGCAGTAACCTTATACCCCCTTATAGACCGGCTTCATGAATGAGGCCTACTAACGGTAAGACTGACTTTACTCTTATACATATATATAAATATTACTAACTTATAATATTATAAAGTATAAGGGTTGAATTTTAACTTTTAAAATTCTAAGGGCTAACTTGGAATTAAAGTATTCATAAGTGAAACCTTTTCAAATTCCAAAACTTGAGGGCAAGTTTTGAAACTATTCAAAACTAATTAATTCCATAACTTATGAGTTTAAAGTAGTTTTAATTAAAAAAAAAACTCTTCAAGTTCCATAACTTGAGGACAAGTTATGGAAGACTTTAAACTAATTAATAAAAAAAATAACTTTTTTTTATTGTAACTTATGGAACTAATTAAGGTTACACTTTTTTTTTAATTTAATGAAGAGACTCTTGAACCTCCATAACTTGAGGACAAGTTATGGAGTCATAAAACCATTTAATTAGAACTAGACTCTTCATTTTGTAACCTTTGCCAACTTTTATGAGTTTTATGATTCTTAAATGTGACTTTTCATATAACTTGAGGACAAGTTGCAAAAACACACTTTGGAATCAACTCTTAGATTAAAATGGATTGAAAACAACTATTTCACACAACTTTTCTATTAATCTAAGAACCTCATAAGAACAAGATAATTCAAATCATCAATCTTCAAGAAATTAGCATGAACATACAAACTAATACAAATCTTGAAATTATGACAATTATCTTAGAAATTGGATTAGCATGAACATTACCACATCAAAAACAAGTTTACAAAAACATCTTAGGGAGGGTAATGTTCCTAGTCCAATTCCAGCCAAAACAATCGAATATATGCATCCAACTCGATTTTTCAGCTACTTTTGCAAGTATAACAAGAAAACAAGCCTAGGCTCTGATACCACTGTTGGGTTATGAGCATTCTAACACTCCTAAGTGTACATGCAACCCTAAATACCTTGGATCTATGTTTTCTCTATTATACATACAATTATGAACATCCAATGTATTATCCTAATCTAGCATACAAAATAATAAATATAACAAGATAGAATACATACCTCTTTGATGTAGAATGTCTTCATGAAGCTTGAGTGCCTAGTGCCCCAAGTGTGACACCTCAAATGGTTCACACAACACCAAATACACTTGGAATAACTTGAGAGAAACTTGAACACTCCTTGAAATCGTCTAGCCCTCACACTCACACATTAGTGCACGATTTCTTGAGCCATGGGATTCTTTTATATGGTGGCTATTAGGGTTACACCATGTAACTCATAACTTTACCCATTCCTTATGCTCCATGGATTTTAACCTCCATGGAGTATCCATGGGTCACCCCATGGACTTAGTCCAACATAAGGAATCTTGGATCACAAGCCCACATATATAAGAATGAATGATTTACACAATCAACCCATATATTTAATTAGTCTCCTTTTGATCACTTAATTAATTCCAAATTAATTCTTGATCAATACTAATTAAATAACCTTATTAATATATTAGAACTTATAATATATTAATCAACCTTAAGTGTTATTTCTCTCATTATAGTCTATCCAAATGCATGATGCCATGCAACCAAAATGGACCATGTCGGGTCGGGTCAAGTCTTACCAATTATAGTTATGGACTTAGACATTAATCCAACAGGAACAACGATTCCACAACCAAACAGTCGAGATTACACATACACAAAGACCAAGATATACACCTTACAGAACTTGACGAAGGATTGACGCCTCAATTACACCTTCAACTAATACAACCTGAATCCATCGAATAACCCCATTTGTTGATGAGGAACAAAATAAACAACGATGGGAAATGGATCAAAATTAAACCCGATGATCCCACACATACAAAACAAATACCATGCAAAAATGCTCGTATCAAACTCTGAAGTTGATCGACATATCAATAATTTCCCATCTCAATCAAGGGTAACTGACCCATACTACGAGCTAGCCATGTTCTCTATATCAGATACCGAACCTGAGCGGCTCCAACGCTCCTCTCTCAAGACCCATGGCACTTCCAGAAGGAACTACTGACCACAAAGAGGTTCTTGCCCATCAGATTCTCGTTGAGAAGACAACATATGCATTCTTGAAGACATAAGCATGACGGAAACTTGCTCTGCACTCACAATATAACAAATCCTTAATTTCTTCATGATCATGGAGGACTCTAACGGATCCTTGAAAAACACAATGAGAAAACTTCCTAACCTTGAGTAATTCAATGGTAGCCCAACTTTGTCCTCTTATGCAAAAAGAACCCTGCACCAAAAATCTCCCGCAGTTGAACCGTAGTTTCCCTCAACCCATTACACTGAACCCACAAAAATCGAGCAGACTGATAATCTTCAAAGTAGAATACCTAGTTCTACCCCACTTAGGGTTCGAACTACCACCGACTAACGTCTGCAAACAACAAAGCTTCAGACCGGCTCAACCAAATATATATCAACCTTGACTCTCATAATGCATAACACAACACAACATGAACCTTCGAATAATAATAGGCAATCATAAGGAAGCTCTGAATTTTAGATGGAGACCTCGGAAACTTTCCCCAACATCGCCGCCTCATTCCTAGAAAATTCGAACAAGATATCATTAGATTGACAAGGCACCATTCGAACCGAACTTCGCACAACCAAAGCTTGCATTTGAAGAATTTATCCACAACCTCATCCTCCTCTGAAGCTTCAAGAAACCATTATAGATGCCAAATAATAACTCTGGAAAACTTAGCACATCTATAGAACTTCTCCTTTCCAAATCAGGAACATCACGATGCCTCATTGGATACACCCGATCTTCTCAAAATTGTGTTAGATATATAACTTGCAACATGGTCTTCACCTAGGCCACCAAACCAAAAGAACAGTCGAGTATTGAAAATTCCCTTGCTGTAAGACGAAAACGATTCACCACGAACCAAACAATACCCCCCTCGTGGCAGAAACTGATGTGGAGAACACCATCCCTTTCTTCCATCTATTAACTGATACACATTCGATTCCTTCTCCCTTAAACACGGGAGGTTGGAAGAACATAACGCCATCATAGACAATGACATCCAAATCCATCGGCCGACCACCCATCCTCAGGCTGCAATTATCGAGTCGATCATCACATTCGCTTCCTATATGAGTCTCGCGACTCAAACTGGCACTACTTCGAACAACGTCTTCGATAACTTAAGATCAACTAACTCATACATATTTGTACCCTTCAGGTCTAAACTGTCATGGACACTTGGGCCCGAATAAGCACCAATTTCACCCTCATCTAGAGCAACCATAACCAAAAGACCGACAACATGAGGACGGGATATAACTAACCATAGTGCTATAACACACTGTCTACCAACAACCAGTCCCCTAGAAACCTTGTGACCTTTGCTGATCCTTGTATGGATCCTGTGCTTCTAGTAGTACGGACCCATATTATCTTCCACACCTATTCGTATTTGTGTAAGGAATCATCCCAAGATTCTAGGTCATTACACTCAACCACAACCAGGTGTACTAACACACACCTATATTCTCAAAAGAGTCACAAGCTACACTTCCTAGATTTTCACCCTAGGATTATTCTTACATATATGTATGCACGGACATACCATAACATTTTTCATAGGTCACTAGGAACTCCACCACACCCTGCTATGCCGCTAGAAAGAAACTTTTAGCAACATCAACCAACCATCATACAAATATTAACCACATGCAACTATAACTATGCAATCCTTCGACTGAGAGATCCAACACTACTATAGTTGGACTCAAACAAGATATGTGCAATAGGCTATACCAGCCAATCTAGGACTATCTAATCCTAGGTGCATGAAATCCTAACGTACTTGCATAATAGTTAACTAATATCAACATAGGTTTCAAATAACACAAAGTAATCAACAGTCAAACAATAAATCTAACATGCAATACCTAGGCTCTAAGGTATCTCAAATATCAAGAAACTCTAACATGAAATTCCTGAAAGATTCTTAGCCTATCCACTAGCATGCATTTCAAACAATTGTTATATCAGCATATATATATATATATATATATATATATATATATATATATATATATATATATATATATATATATAACCCATATGTATAGTTTGGGAGACCACTTCCTTTAGCTCCGGCTGACTGTACATAATACATATTCCTTTCTTCTTTTAAGTTCATTATTTTTCAAAAAGTTTATAAAAATTTCTCAAATCCGTAGTTTGAGTTTGGAATCCCACGAGTGTCATCCAACTCCATCAAACTAAGGCTCTGATACCAACTTGTAACATCCTAAATTCCAGAATAAATTTTTTCATTTTTTTAAAATTAGAATAAACAACAATTTTTATAAAGTTACATTCAAGTCAAACCATGTTCATAAACCATAATTCAAAACCATATTTATAAGCAAAACAATACGGAATATCGAATCAAAAAACCATTGAGATATAGGATATGGGAGAAGCTCAAACTATGAAGAGGGAGGCTAGGGTTACTCCCACAGAGTTCTGGATGAGATATGGGTTGAGAAAATACCCTAAAACATGAATCCTTACCTTTAAATATGTTGAAAACCCTAAAAATCATGGGCTTGGGCCTACCCAACTTAAACACCGTGGAAGACAATTCTTCACTCTGTGGTGATTACTGTAGCGTGGAAGACAATTCTCCACTACGTGGAAGGCAATTTTCAACTCCGTGGTGACGGGTTTTCACCAAAATCCATTCCAGCTTCAAACAATCATAACTTCTTCGCTTTAATTCCGTTTTCGTCGATCTTTATATGCACACGAAGGTATTGATAATCCCCACAACTTTATCTAGTTAATTTTGACTAAAAACATACCAAACTAAATTCATTAATTCATGCAAGAAGCTTGAATTATCACCTTTCCCATTTTACCCTTTGTTTCAAGGCTCAATTTGAGGGCCTTAATTACTTAACCAACATTATCAATATCCGATATGGTCTAAAATCTATTCTTTTGAAGCCCAAGACCTTTACTCGATTAAATTAAGGCATGCTATCCCAAAATTAGAAACATCATAAAAAGTTAAAAACTAGGTGTTACAACTTTAAATTGTCAAATCTGCTTCGTTATGAGTCTGTTCGGACTGATTTTTTTGAAGTGTAGTTCATTGTTTGGCAATACTTATAGACTCCATGAACACCTTATTTGCATGTGTATTGAATTTACAACCCTCCAAAAATGAGATATTGCTTCTGTTTTGTTTCTGTTACAACGTTGTTGCTGAATTTTTAGTTAGCTTTAAACTGTCGTATATGCTTCGTTATAAGTCCGTTCGGGCTGATTTTTTTTTTTTAAAAAAAAAATTGTAGTTCTTCAGAAACACCTAATTTGCATGCGTATTGAGTAACTTAAATCTCTCCAAAATGAGATATCAGTTTTGTTTTGTTTCTGTTACAGCATTGTTGCTTAATTTTTTGTTAGCTTTAAATTGTCATATCTTTTTCGTTATAAGTCCGTTTGGGCTGATTTTAAAAAAAAATGTATTTCATTGTTTGGAAATAGTTATAGCCTCGAGAAACATCTTATTTGCATCTGTATTGCGTTACTTACATCCCTCCAAAAATGATATATTAAATCTTTTTTTATAACATTTTTTTGATAGATCGTTCCTTTGTACGAGATGTGGTAACCCCCGTGAGTGAAGCTTTTGTAACTTGTCGAGCAATGGTCTCTTTCTTGTTATTAACAAGTATTCCGAGTTACAACATATGTTTTTCTTTTGTTCCAAAATTTTGGGTTTCTGGATCCATTTCTGGGTCTAATAGACTAATCTGATTCCAATTATCAATTTCAGGTTTCAACCGGTTCCATACCAACTATACCCGGTTTGATACCGGAACTGGTTAACGTATACCACTCCAGTTCGCGATTCTTATAATCCGTCAATTCCGAGGTTCCAGATTTTCTTGGTCTGGGTAAACCGGTCCGGTTTTAGACCCACTTTCATCCCTAACACTTACTATTATACTGTGTCATTACGAAAAAAATTTACTTGCTCATACGAGGTCAAATTTAGGCGTCGAATTTCTTTTGCATTACTTTTGCTAATAATCAACCTATCTCCAGTTCACTTTTTATGACGCACATTTCCGTATCCGGTTACAGTCTCATACGAAGTCAAATTGAGTGTTCTTTATATCCACGTGCTTGTGGTTACAGTCTTTACGACTTTCATTTATATTATTTATCCTAAATAATCTTTTATTTTTAATGTTATTTGATCTCTTAACGATAAATTTTATATTAAGGTTTTATATAATTATTATATAATTTTAATATTTGTTCACATAACGTGTATACGATAAATATTTATTAGCTCCTAACGTGTACGAAGAACACTTACCCTATTCAAGGATTTTAATTGTTCGATAAAATGTATAATTATTAGTATATACCTTAAACGTGTAGATTGAATTTTCGGGTGTTACAGGATAAGCGTTATGTGATGAGTCACATAAAGGAGTTAGAGAATGCTAGAAAGGCGATTCATTCGGGAATAAGATTCTATGGTTAGAGAAGATTGAGAAAGGTTCCATGAATGGAACAATATAAGAGAGTTCTTTTGAGAACTTAGATGTAATATGTGAGGGATTAAGAGTGAGTAAATCCGTGAGGGATTCAAGAGAAAAAGAATGTCTAAGGAACTATGAGGTATTAAGATTGAGGAAACCTGGTAACGTTAGTGGGATGTTGTTTCCTTTAGATGATAGATGAGACTATCGTATGAGATTAGACCATTGGTTCAGGTTGAGAATAGAGAGGTAAGTGTAAGAAGAGTATGCGAAGGCATACTAAGAGTAGGAGGTAAGAGAAGGGGGTGTGTAAAGGATGAGAAGGGAAAAAATATGAGATGGGATAAGAGTAAGGGACAAGAAAATAGTTGAAGTGAGAAGATTATGAGAGAGGTAAAGACATAAAAGGATAGAGCATGAGAAAGATGCGAGATGAGATGATAATAGATGAGGATAGAGTATGAGCAAGTACGAGACGAGCCTGCGAAGAGGGTAAGAAAGTGCAGAGATGATAATGCAAGATTAGAATAGAAGAGTATGTAAAGAGAAAAGAATAGCAGAGTATGATATAAAAAGAAGAGATGTGGATATAAAACATAAGAAAGAAGAGAAAAAGAATGTTAGAATATGTAAAGGAAGAAGAAAAGAAGGAGAAGAACATTAACATGAAAATAGATAGAATACAAGGTGTTGTTTGTTTCTTAAGGGATAAAAGGTCTGCAGTTCGCGGACCATATCTGTAGACATCTATAGAAAAAGATATGGACCAAACATTTGTAGCCTGTAAGAAGAAGATTGTTTGTTTTTTAACGTTTGCACGCTACTAAACTAAACTGAAATATAAAAAAATCATGTAAACGAATAACAAGTTTATTATTCAAAATACAATGTTTAAAATTAATGAAAAAAATACACACATACTTAAAAAATATGAAGTTCAATATTAATTAGGAAGATATACAGAAACATGCGTATAAATTATAATGAAAATAGAGATAAAATAAATCATTATTCTATTTGTTTAATATACTTATTATCATAAATCTAAAACAGAAAAAGATAATTAAAATGGATATGGACGGCATTTCTTATCTGTCTAGTTAGTAGTAAATTGGAAACAATATATTTTATTTATAAACTTATTTTTTAAATAAACATATCGCAAAAAGTCTACATGGATTTCAACGATTGAAATATGTTTTTCTTTAATTTTATAATTTTTTTCTGCAGAGATGGCGGTCTAAGCTTTGTTTTTTTGCCTTTAGAGTTAATGGAAGGAGCTAAGAAGATGTTAGAAGACATAGATCCACATCTGTGACAAGAAGATGACACACATACCTTTTTAGGTCTTCGGTCTTCTAAAAAACCAACAGTGTGCAGGACCAAACGTATGTGCGCTGTCTACGCGAAAAAAACATAAGGGGTCAGGAAGAGCTTTTGCAAAAAAAAAACGAACACCACCTAATTCACCAAACTTGTGGTATGATGCAAAAAAAACGAACACCACCTAATTCAGGAGTTAGCCGTTGTACGATAGGAAGTATGAGCACAAGGACTTAAATTAGGAGTACTTGTATTTCTTTGTATATTAATTGTTGCTTTAATTTATGTTATGATTTTATTGTAAACCCGAATATTACCTGGGATGTAAATTGTTTTGAGTTAATAGAATTCCGCATTTTAGTAGATAACTCTGATAATTTCCTAGTTAATTAGATGAGAAAAGTTTGGGCCGTTACACTATATCCACATTTGAACTATGGAGTCAATACACTCCCATTCTTCAGTGGTTTCAGTAGATTTCTCATTTGGTTCTATTAGGTGATTGACAATGAGCATGGAATAGTTTACACGATGCATCATAGTTTACTTTATTTAGGTCAAGAATGATGGGAATGGAGGATTTTATGTTCGAGATGCCATAGGGTTTTTTGGAATTGGTACTCGTTGAGGATGATGATTCAGTGACCATGATTTTCGAAGAAGAAGAAGAAGAAGAATAAGGGATAAAAGATAAGTTAAACGATGATAAACATGAGAAGGGTTAGAGAAGAAGAACGATACAAGTAGAAGGAATTGGCGGGTAGGGTGAGAAATTCTAGGCTTGCTCTGATACCATGTTATTTGGTATATTTTTCATGAATGTGACCATTCTCATTAAAACACACTCACACACACACACACACACACACACACACACACACACACACATATATATATATATATATATATATATATATATATATATATATATATATTACAAAATACAATAATATGGGTCGAATACAATCATAAGGGTCGGATTATGAATATTACAACAAATACACATTAACAATTATTACATGTGAATTCCATCTTATGTTTATGTTATCCAACATATATGCTTCTTATTTTCATCCATATTTTGAATTATTGTTTATCTTTATCTAAATAGCTTACTTATTTTCTTTCTTATAAATACTCATGTAATTGTCTTCATTGAACTAGTAAGAAGAACAATTTATGTATTATCAAAATTATCATAGTATTAGTATTATAGTGAAACATAGGAATCCAAGCTTAGCATTAAACGAAGAAGAAATCTGAAGGCAATGATTCCTCTTATCGACCGTCGGGAAAGAAAGTGGTCGTGGATTACAACAACTGGCAAAAGGAGATGAGTAATGCATTATTTACCAAAAACAAAAAAAAATCGATTTTGTCAATGGCACAATCCCTATATCGAAGGAAGACTGCGTGTATCATGAAATTGGGATGATGTAATGCTATGTAAGAGGGTAGTATGTAATTGCAACGTAGAAAGAAATCAAGGGTGGTGTAAAATATGCAATCACAACTAGGGATATGTTTTGATCAAGAAGAAAGATTCGGAAAGGTAAACGCTCCATGAACATATGACCTCAAATGAATGATTACAATAATATGATATGAAGACATGACGGTATCAACCTACTACACGAAACTTAGGGGATTATTGGAAAAAAGTCAGTCAACAAGTCTCATGATAACATGATTCTGTCATGAATTCACATGCGACGTAACAAAGGAGATCAACAAGTGCGAAAAGGAATATTTGTACGAATTCTTGATAGGACTGAATAAGGAATATGGAGCCTTAAAAACACAAATATTAAGCTTTAGTTTGCTTCTTACATTGGGATATGCATACCACTTGGTCAGTTAAGATGATCACCGAAGATAAATTGGGATTACTCGTTTTGCAGCCAATGAATTTTTCCAAACTTCAGGGAAGAGTGATTTGAAGTACAATGGTAAGGGAAATAATCATTGTCCCTCCAACAAGAAGAAAAATAATCGTCGGTGCACTCATTGTCAAAATCCTAGACACATCAAGGATGGATGCTTCAAGTTAATTGGATATCTATAATGGTGGATACCTACAGCCTCTAACAAAAAAATCCAATGGTAAAAATTAAAATGCATCTAGGACTATTGTTTAAGAATAATGCATGCCCAGACTCACGACATAAGACTAAAATAAACAAATTCACATGATCAGTAGCTCAAATTGTAAAGGAATATGCCAAATTCTCTTGTAGAATACGTGATATGTAAAACTAAAACCCACGATTAGTTGGTCATAGACTCTAGAGCAAGTGAATACATTACACATAGTAAGTAGTGGCTCAAAAATAATGAAAGAAGAAAACAACATTGCTTATGTGACAATACCTAATGGATACTCACTTCTCGTTAAAGGAGTTAGAAATAAATATTTATCAGATAGTATTTGATCTCAATCTGACAATATCTACCAGATACTTACTTCTCATCAGTAGGTGGTTTACTATAGTCCCTAAACTTTTTCCAGAAACATGCTTCATATAGGACTTACGTTCGAGAAGCCCGGTTGGGACAATTAATGATCAAGATGGTTTGTACTACTTGTAGTCATTCAAGCCAAAAGGGATGTCGATGGTGGTATAAACCTAGCATGAAGTCTGGAACAGAGGATTAGGTCATACGTCAGAAGGAATTCCCAAGAAAATCCAAAAAATATGAGATTTAGGTAGTTTCAATAAATTTTGTGATTCATGTATTCATGCAAAAACAAAGTAGGCATCCCCTTCCCACCAGTTCTCCAAAAACAATTAGATGTTTTGAGTTAATTCATGTGACATTTAGGGTGGTATCAACACGTCTTGTTTAATGGTTCACATGATTGTCCTTATATTTTTAATAATTATACTCGTAGAGTTTAGGTGTACCTCTTGAAAAAGAAATTCAGAAGAAACATATTTTTAACAACGTTTCAGAAAATGGTTGAAACACAATTTGAGAAATGGAGTGAACAAATAAGCACTGGTAATGGGCTGGATTTTAATTTACGATAAATGCTAAAACTGTAACGTCCCAAAAAAAATAAGACCCAAAAATTTCATTTTTAAATTAATAAAATCAATATCCCAAAAACATCATCATAAAAATCCAGATAAAACAAACGTATCAATCATCATATCCTATCAGAGTAAATCACAAAATGCGGAACGAGCTGGTGTGTGCTCGACAATCATCCCGAGCTCTTCTCTTTGAAACCAAAAGTACCTGAAACATAAACTGAAAACCGTAAGCATAAAAATTAGTTTGTTCCCCAACATACCACATACCATACATAAGTAAACACATAACGGGCCCCGCCCAATGAGTATACGTAACGCTCTAAATTTTTAAACAAAATTTTCATTTTTAAAACCACATAAAACACAATCTCACATTTATCAAAACCCAATGTATAAGTTGTTCAAAACACAAAACAACAAAATGTTTGACAATTTCCCCGAATCCTCAAAACACAATCTCGAGCTGGTGTGTACAATCAAGCCGCCGCCTTCCCGCGATCCTGAGAGGTACCTGAAACACATATCACACAACACCGTAAGCACGAAGCTTAGTGAGTTACCCAAAATACCATGCACAAATAATTAGCCTCTCATGGCTATATCTCAATAAGGACCCTCCGGTCATGTGTCTCAGTAAGGACCCTCCGGTCTCACAGCTCGGGTCGGACCCTCCAGTCCGGTATCTCAGTGAAGACCCTCCGGTCTCACAACTCGGTTTGGACCCTCTGGTCCTAACTCAATAAAACACAAAAATAATGTACAACATAAATCACAAAGACAAAATGCATGATACCACATAACTCAATATAAGCATATAAGACCCTCTGGTCAGTAACTCAAATAAGACCCTCCGGTCAATAACTCAAATAAGACCCTCTGGTCATACAGTATTACCACTCAGGTAAGTATAGTGAGAAGACTCACCTCGTAAGTAAGCAAGTAGGTCTCATACTCAACGATCGGTCTAGACTCCGCCTACATATCATAATCATCTCTAATTAACACTTTATAACAATCACACTAATGATGTTAAGCTAATCCCTTTTCTAACTCACGAAAAGGGTGAAAGACCATTTTACCCCTCCATGGTCTCTATAATCCATAACTTGACCAAACCCAAAAAGTCAACGGAAGTCAACACTCGAGTCAACAGTCCATGTTGACCCAACTCGTTGAGTGCATCTATGCGACTCGTCGAGTTCCTCCTGTTCTCAGTAAATCGGGAAAACTCCAACTCAACTTGCCGAGTTGTCTCATCAACTCGTCGAGTTTGCACGTGTCCAGACTACTAGGGAAAACCCTAACCGACTCGTCGAGTTGGCTCATCAACTCGTCGAGTCCCTTCAGTCCATTTTCTCATTCAGACGATTTTAAGAAGAACTGAGGCCCCATACCCTAGAACTAGCCTTCTAAGGCTCAAGTATCACGTAAAGTTACAAGCTTTACGTCCATGCATGACACCTAGGGCTCAAAATGCCCAAAACAAAGCTCTATAGAGGGTTTAATGTATGGAACTTGGCCAATAGCTTGATAAAGCTTGAATCTTAAGGCCCAAGGGACCTCATATTGTCCAGATCCGAAGTTTCAACTTCATGTTATGCTCAAACGACTTAAAGACTCAAAGAGGAGATGGAAATGGCCACAAACTCCCTAGTGAAGAGATCTAACCAAACAATGATCAAGGTGATAGCTTTTTACCTCCAAATAGCAGCTAGCACTGAAAGAACACTGGATCCAAGGGCCTCTTCTCGTTCCAAGCCTTTTGGTATTTTATCTCCTTCCAAGAATGCACCAAATCACACACTTTTAGCCTCTCTCTCTCTCACACACAGATGATACCAGCTCGTTTAGGGTTTCTCTCAGGGTGCTAAAGTGATAAGGGAGGCCTAATGAAAGGCTTAAGGTCCTTTAAATAGGGCACAAACCCTGAAAATTTGGGTTTTCACACTTAGCTCCTACTCGTCGAGTAGACTCTAAAAATCACGCGGGTATCTCCATCTCTACTCAGCGAGTTGGGCCTCCAACTCCTCGAGTTGTCCTGACAAAATGAATATAATATAATTAAATATTATACCTGGGAGTCAAGATGTTACAGTATAACAGGCCCCGCCCAAACTCGCATAACGGGCCCCGCCTACTGGGTATTAAGGGCCCCGCCCAAACTCGCATAACGGGCCCCGCCGACATACAAATTATATAAGCATAACAAATAGTAGCATACTGAATAATCATCAGGCCCCGCCCAGTAAGCATACAAGCATATACCCATACAAGAGTCAAACAGACATCTAGTATTCTAGCATAACAGATCATGGGTCGAAATTTGTGCCTTCGACCCGCTAAATACAGTGACGAAACTCACCTCACACCGCTGAATAAGTTTCTGGTTGATAGCCCGCTAAAATCCCCACACTATCAATCACAATTAACATCCAATTAATAATTGGATCCCAACTCATACTAAGAGTCTAAACTAGGGTAAAAGATCTTTTTACCCTTTACCCAACTTGGCCCAAAGCCTAGTCCCAATCCAATTGTCCAAAAGCCTAAATTCCAAAATAATCACTCCAAGCCCAATTATGGCCTAATTTTCCAAATTAGGCCCAAATCTATTTCATGGGCCATCGGCCAAAAGTCCACTAAAATACCAACAGCCCACCAGTAGAATTTTGATGGCCCAACAAGGCCCAAGACAACAAAAGTCTAACATGGCCCAAAACTGAGAAGCCCACATCATCGAAGCCCACTGATGAGTACGCGGGGCATACTCTGCTTGTACGCTAAGCGTACTTTCTTTACGGCTTGTACGCGGCGCGTACCAGCTTGTACGACCAGCGTACTCCCCCTGATTGGCCAACTTCCTCATACAGCTCTTAAACGTTTAAAAATTCACTCCAACACTTAGATTTGACTGCCTTAAGGTGGTTTATCACGTAAAGTTGTCAACTTTACGTGCATGTATGGCTTAATGAGGCTCTTAGAGCTCAAAAGAACTTAACAAGTGAATTAATGCATGAAGGAGACCACTAATGCCATAAAGTTTGCATTTTTATACATAAGGAACCCTCAAAACATCTAGATCTACAGGGTTTAGCTTCTAGAATGGTCTTAACTCATCAAGACCATCCAAATAGGGACAAGGAAGCATAAAACCATAACATGAAGAGATCTAAGCATACAAGGATCAAGGTTGAGACTTTATACCTTCTTGCAACTTAGGAAGGTGCCTAGTCTCTGGATCCACAAGCTTAAGCTCCAACAAAGCTTCTTCACCAACTCCTTCTTATACCAAAGGCACCAACTAACCAAATATGCACCACAAAAATGCAAGAACACTCAAAGATGCCATTAGGGTTCGAGATTAGCATTTTAGGACAATGGAGGCTGATAAAGAGTCCAACTCTTGGGACTTAAGGTGGTTATAAAGGGTGCAACACCTTAAAATTAGGGTTTCATTAAACCCCTCGTACGCCCAACGTACGAGGCTCGAACTCACGATCCAATCTCTGCATTAGTACGCTAAGCGTACACATGTGGTATGCCCCGCGTATTAGCTTCTCAGCTAGTACACTAAGCGTACCTTATGGTACGCCCCACGTACAAACCACAAGGACCAAAAATGCGATATTTTAATTACGAAGGTCAAAAAGGAAACATACACATTTCAGGCGTTACCATTCTCCCCCACTTGAATCAGAATTCGTCCTCGAAGTCCGTTGCCCCAAATAACTCCGGATAGTTCTCCATCGTCTCATGTTCTGGCTCCCAAGTGCACTCTGAACCCTTGCGGTGCTGCCATGGCACCTTCACTAACTCGACAAAATTATTCCTTAAGGTTTTTGTCTTCCGATCAAGGATCGCCAACAGTATCTCAATATAATTCAAGCGGCCATCCACCCGAATGTCCTCCTACGGTACCACTGCATAATCATCCATTAAGAACTTTCGCAGTTGAGAGACATGGAATCTGGAAGATCCAAGCGATATGCAACCCAACCCACCTGAGCCAAACCCCTAAAAGGACCAATATACCTGGGGCCCAGCTTGCCCCTCTTCCTGAATTGGATGACACCTTTCCAAGGTGACACCTTCAGGAGAACCATATCCCCCACCTGGAACTCTAAGTCTGATCGGCGTCTGTCGGCATAACTCTTCTACCGACTCTGAGCTGTCTGGAGCCTACTCCGAACCTGATGAATCAGCTCAATGGTCTTGAGTACCACCTTGGTATTCCTCATAACCCGCTGACCGACCTCGACCCAACAAATCGGGGTCCTGCATTTCCTCCTGTAGAGCATCTCAAAAGGAGGTCGATTAATGTTGGTGTGATAACTGTTGTTATACGAAAATTCCGCTAACGGAAGATACGTATCCCAACTCCCACCAAAATCCAAAACACACGCCCATAGCATATCCTCAAGGGTCTGAATAGTTGGCTAGCTCTGACCATCGGTCTACGGATGGAATGTTGTGTTGAAATGGAGACGATTGCCCAACTCGTCATGGAACCTCTTCCAAAACGTAGAAGTAAACCAGACATCTCTGTCAAAAACCATCGAAACCGGCACCCCATGACGTGCCACAACCTTCCTGATATAAATCTCAGCCAACTTCTCTGCAGAAATACTCTCCTGAATCGGAATGAAATGCGTGCCATTAGTCAACCGGTCCACGATGACCCATATCAAATCCACTCCACACGTGGTCCGGGGTAACTTTGTAACGAAATCCATAGTAATATGCTTCCATTTCCATACGGGAATCTACAACGGTTGCATCTTGTCGTGAGGTCTCTGATGCTCGGCCTTGAATTTCCTCCAATTTAAGAACCGCCCCACATACCAAGCTACATCCTGCTTCATGCATGTCCACCAATAATCATGACGAAGATCCTTATACATCTTCGTCACCCCGGGATGAATGGAGAACCTAGACTTGTGTGCCTCCTCCATTAGAACCTGATGTACACCGCCCCAATATGGAACCCAAACCCGTCGATATAGAGTCAACAACCCACGACTATCATAATCGAAGAAAGCCACCTTGTCCACAATACGCTCACTCTTCCGGTGCTCTTCCTTTATAGCCTCGATCTGAGCTTCACGAATCTGCTCCAAAAGTGGAGTAATCATGATCATCCTCAAACATATGTCTCTGATCAGAGTCGCGACCACGTTGAGGCTGAGAGCATCGGCCACCACATTGGCCTTCCTCGGGTGATAAAGGATCTCACAATCATAATCATTCACCACATCCAACCATCGGCGTTGCCTCATATTCAAATTTGGTTGATCTAAGGATTTACACTTGCATTTCATCTGAAATTTTATGATTCCTAGAAACCCTTTAATAAAACTGAATATAAATATCCCCGACCACCGTTAGGACTACCAGTCTCGCACCAGATCCAGCCACCATGTTCCTAAGAATCCAACTGACAAGGCTACCCTAGCCTAAGCATCACTCTGTGCCACCCACTGACCACATAACCTTTCCTACAAAAACCATGATCCAATACTTCGACCCAAACGGTCTCTACCAGGTCTCACCTGTTTTGCCATAATCACACGGGCCTCGCCCATGGATCTCACTCGGCCTATACCAACGAACGGGCCATGCTTACGGGTCCCACCCCTACTAGAGCTATACAGGACCATCCCCACCTCAGACCCCAATGGTTCTCCTCCTAAGACAGAGCAGTGCTCTCCAACAATCTTGTCTGTCCTGACCAAGTCACGAACTGATCCTCCTTCATACTTATGACCACCTCAACGATAGTCTACCTCAAACTGATGAATGCTAAGATCTCATCGTAGACTTACAACACTTCTATCATATGTGCCAATCAAGTAAATGCTATGGCCATCCCGCAGTATTACAACACGTCTAACCATCCATGGTTACCACCCATGGCATTACCACACCTATACCATCTCGACCCCGATCATCCTGAGTCGAACCCGCATCCAACTGAATTCTAGAGTCTAGGCCCAATCTAATTATCCAAAAGCCCAAATTCCAAAATAATCACTCCAACCCCAATTATGGCCCAATTTTCCAAATTGGGCCCACATCTCTTTCATGGGCCTTCGACAAAAAGTCCACTAAAATACCAACAGCCCACCAGTAGAATTTTAATGGCCCAACAAGGCCCAAGACAACCAAAGTCTGACATGGACCAAAATCGAGAAGCCCACATCACCGAAGCCCACTACCGAGTACGCGAGGCGTACTTGATGGGTTTTGAGCATAAAAACATTCCTATGGTGTACATGCAACCCTAATTGCTTTGGATCTAAGTTTTTCTCTATTAAATATACAACTATGAACTCCAAAGCAATAAACCTATGGACTAGCATACACCATTCGAAATTGACGTATAAACTAGGGTTAGAAGCTTACCTTTATTGTTATGTAGCAATAACAAGTATAATCCTTATTGATCTTGACTTCTAAAAGCCTAGTGCCCCAAGTGTTGCACCTCTAATGGAGTCATAAACACCCAATGCAACAAGATGACTTAGGAGAGTGGTGGAATTCGGCTAGGGCAACTCCAAGAACACAGGGCCGAATTCCTCATGTATAAGGGTCTTTAAATAGCTGTGGCTGCTAGGGTTTTCAGGTGGAAACCCTAATACCTTACTTAGGCAACAAGCAGCCCATGAACTCCTTCCTTAGAGCACATGGACGAAATACATAGGGTTTCCCTATAGGATTTCGTCCACTCCACTCTATGGAGTCCATCAGCCCAATTATGCAACTATCAATCACTGTCCCTTAATTATTAATCAGTTCCTTTAATCCCAAAAGTAATATCAAATTAATTTCTGATTAATTACTAATTAATAATATGATTTCCAAATAATATATTAATCTTGTAATATATTAATAAAACCACTATGAGTACCAATTTATTATTCATATAATAAATCCTACTTCCTCTCTCTCCACTTGTCATCCTATCAAGTTGCATGAGTGAAGGAAACCCAAAAGGACCATGCTCATAATCAAATCAAGCACATACCAAAAATAGTTATGGGCTTAGACACCTAATCCAACAGTATCCCACTTGGATAAGTCTAATAACTATTATTGCAAGTACGACTTCAGAATCTGATTAGCAATCATAGCTTTCAAAAGTCGCTGTTAAACTCTGATCTTATCAATAACTCGTCCTTTAGATAAGGGATCATATATTCCTCCATTCTACAATATATCGTATGGACATGAGAAATAGATTATAATCATTCTCTCTGTCCATGTGTTGTTTCCCGATTTCCGATTTATGACGACTAACAACAGACTACAATTGAACACATCAACTTAGTCCAGGCTTGGCCAAGCGCTTAGGGTGTCATCACTAAATCATCGAGGGGCCCACAGATATCGCTTTGAACCCACATTGGGTAAAAGGAACGGATAAACTTTGACTCATATGCTTGTACTATTTACTCATCAAATCACACACAACAATACGTTTTACAACATCAAGTTACTGATGAGTTTATGTATTATCAATGCGCAACCGACTCATAAACAACAACTCATATGTCTCCATTTCAAGAATATAAGATATTATCGTCTCACTAATCACTCGTGATAAAATCCATGAAGTGATTCAGATGAGCGTGGGTTTAATCCAATACTCAAATCTTATTACAGGAGTACTCATGAACACTGCAACAAACTTGTGTTATGTCTAAACACTTTAGACAATCTACAGACAGATTCATGACAGTCTTACGTCAATACCTACTTCCAAAGTATGATCGACTGTTGATAGTTTGAATAATCTTATTATCCGAGAAGTCAAAACATGCAAAGTGAAACACAAGAATAATCGAATTCAATATGGTTTCAAAACTTTTGAATATAAATAAAACACATTTTATTTAATCACCATATTGATTACACATTATTCATTGGATAATGTTTCGATTAATCAACTTAATACTTGAATTAAAACAATAGTTATCCCATGCTCCAAGCATGCACATTATGTTTATATATGGTCCTTACTTTATGAAATAGATCAATTGAAAACATTTCAATGATGCTCATTTCACAATTCCAAATCCTTATTAATTAGTGTAAGAATATCTAATTCTTACCACTATAAGAATATGTTAGATTCTAAACTATCATGCAATGTATCATTTGTAATGTCGAGGTACCAAAGTCACAGAGACTTTGCCAACGATATTACAAAACTTTCCACTAGAGATTGATAACAAAACAATTCCAAGGAAGCGAAGTCTCAAATTCAAAGTACATTCCTTTGAACATCCTTCTTGCATAAAGGTTTCTAACCTACACATAGATTCTAAATATCCAACTCCCATTATGAAAACATTTCCATATTTTCCATATGACAATGCATTATTAATAGAATTTTGTCTATTCATAATAATGTCAATATGGTCCATCCATTACTATACTTCCAACTGTCCTTAAGCACCCAATCCTTAGCGAACCTTAGATTGTCCTTGACAGTTGTTTAACCACTTTAGTCATATCTGCTTCTAGTCCTTTTTCCCTCTTATTTCCCTATGTATTTAGAAAATTAGAACACGTAAATATTATAGCATATGCAATCGATCCTATATCCGAAGCATATGCGACACGATTCATAATGTCTTACATAAAGACATGATACTTTGACCAGTCTTTTGCTATAATATTTTCATATACATAATTTCCAATGTTGAAATATTTCAACATGGTATTCATATATATCCATGAATAAGTTTGATTAATACTTCAATCTAAACTTTTAGATTCAAAATAAAGTATAAGTATCCTTTCCCTTACTATAGCGAAACAACTTTTCAACTTTTGCAACTTTGCAAATTAGAACTTTGTTTCCAATAAATAGTATTGCTAACTCACAACACTTACCATAATAATTATGCTCCCACTAGCATAACAATTATTTTGTTAGTAGTATAACATTTATGCTCCCACTAGCTTTGACATGTATCCAAAATCAGCTGGACTTCTTGAAATCAATACTTTATTGACTTTCTTACCAAAGTTCAGATTTCTGATACGAGATGCTTCGATAAGCCTTTATCTAAGCTCATACACCTTTTATTAGAAAGCTCACATGTGTGTCTAAACTATTTTAGAACTTACGACAGTAAGTCCTGAATGTTCAAACTATTTGCCATTTCTCACAATTCGAACTATGAAGAGGGATGACGTAATCATAATCAAATTTGAGAATCCAATTAACACAACTGCTATCTCCTCAAAAATCTTCTTAGTCAAAGCGTTTCCTCACAATCATTTTCATGAATTGGAGAGAAACCTTATGACACTTAGATTTTATGGTGTATGTGTTCCTATCCATGTGAATCTGTCATTTCCAACCATTACCATAAGATAAGGTCTCTGACAAACTCAACCTCATATGGACTGAAGTTGTTCAATCTTAATTTCTTGCCACTTGGCAGCACAAGGGCCTACCATGTCTTCCAAGTTGTTAAGCAGCTCACCTATACAGATCAATGAACTTTCACTGATCAAGGTCCTTCGCCTTATGCAAACAATTGAGAACTCATTGAACTCACATGCATAGTCAACTTTTAACTGGAATGGGCATATAAACAAGAATATGTCAACACGATAGGTTACAAACCTCAAGTCGTGAGCTAGTGATACACGATAGGTTTATTCTTGATTAGTTCTTGAAACTTTTCAAGGTCTTTAATTTTGGATTAGTGTCTAAGTCCATAACTATAATTGGTATGTACTTGACACGACTTGGCATGGTCTATTTGGGTTGCATGGCATCGGAACAATTGGATAGACAAAATGAGAAATAGGATACTTATGATTTATATTAATATATTATAAGTTCTAATATATTAATATGGAATCATATTATTTAATTAGTATTGATCAAGAATTAATTTAGAATTAATTTAGTGATCAAAAGGAACTAATTAAGTATGGACTCTTATATATATAGGATGGGCCAAGTTCATTTAGGTTGGGCTAAGCTTTCATGGATAGTCCATGGAGTGTTTAACCCATGGATCCTATGGAAATGAAAGGTCATGGGTATTAGGGTTTACATGAATGTAACCCTAATCCTCCACATTATATAAAGAGGTCTATGGTTCATGAAATGACACTAGTGTGTGTACACAAGAGGGCAAAACCGAGTTTGGTGCAAGTATCTTTATTCTCAAATTATTCCAAGGGTTCTTGGTGTTGTGTGAACCATTTGAGGTGCAACACTTCAGGCACTAGGCTCTTAAAAGGTTCAAGACTTCAAGCTCTATCAAAAGGTATGTCATTCTACTAGATTCTTGTATTGTATATACTTCTTGTTATGCTAGTTAGGATGAAACCTTGGAATATTGAATATTTGCATGTATAATAGAGAAAACATAGATCCAAGGTTTATAGGGTTGCATGTACACCATAGGAGTGTTAGAATGCTCAAAACCTATCAGTGGTATCAGAGCCTAGGGTTGTTTTCAATTATACTTGATGCTACTTGCTTTTTAAGGCTGAAAATCGAAGTTTTTTGCTGTCTGGACAGCTGACTCGACGAGTCCATGCCTAAAAAGTGCCTAAAATCACCCAACTCGTCGAGTTGGTTCATGCACTCGACGAGTTGGACCCCCAGACAGCATATTTTCGAGTTTTTTGGCTGGAATTGGACTAGGAACATTACCCTAAGCTGTTTTTGAACTTGTAAACCTGTTTTTGATGTGGTAATGTTCGTGCTAATCCAATTTCAAAGATAATTGTCAATAGATTCATGTTTTGTATTAGTTTAATGGTTAGGCTAATTTCATGAAAATTGTTTGATTTGAATTATCTTGTTCTTATGAGTTAGTTTAGATAAATAGAAAAATTATGTGATAATATGTTTTCAATCCAAATTGATCTAAATGTTGTTCATAAAATGTGTTTTTTTGTAACTTGTCCTCAAGTTATATGAAAAGTCACATTTATGATTATTAAAACTCATAAGATTTCCAAAAGTTATTAAAATGAAGAGTCTCTCTTTTTAAATGTTTTAAAGTCTTCCATAACTTGTCCTCAAGTTATGGAACTTGAAGAGTTTTTCATTAATACTACTTTAAACTCATAAGTTATGAAACTGAATAGTTTTTGAATTGTTCAAAACTTGCCCTCAAGTTTTGGAATTTGTAAAGTTTCCCCTCATGAATACTTTAATTCCAAGTTAAACCCTTAGAATTTTAAATTTTAAAAATTCAACCCTGATACTATTATAATATTAATAGTTAATAGTTATATATATGTATAAGAACAAAGTCAGTCTTACCGTTAGTAGGCCTCATTCACAAAGTCGGTCTATAAGGGGGGTATAAGGTTACTGCCTATAAAATGGCAGTTTAATGGGTGTCCACTCTCACCCACCGCTTCCTTGACTGGTGGAAGGTCGTTAGCCGAACGGGTAGGACAAGACTATAATTCTCCCTTCATTAAAAGTATAATGATAAATACTAAGTAACTAAACACTTATAAATTCCCAATCTTAGTTACTTAGGAAAATGTGAATTTGGTGCTAACCCATGAAATTACACTTTGCACCTTGCTTAAGTCGTTAGCGGAGCGTGTGTGGTTAACCGACACACTAACTTGGATTTAACAAGGTTGGAAAAGGGTGGCTTAAGGTTTATCATAGATCGATAGAGCGTGTGTGGTTAACCGGCACATCGATTAGGTGATAAAAATTAAGAGTACCAAGTATATTTGCATGGTTATTCACACCTTGTTTGTGATCCTCGGCATCTCAGTCACAAACTTGAGAGGGCACAATCGAGATTGAAACATGCCATTGAAAAGTTCAATGAATCTCAAAAGATATAGGAGTTTCAAATCCAATTAAAAACCTAATATCTATTTCGTTTTTCATGGTGGAAATTGGTGAATCGTCATTCGCCTACCTTCAAATATTTTATAGCTTTGATTACGGCATCCCTCTTCCAAGTTATAAAATATTGTGTTGGGTCCTAGCCTTAATATTTCATATTGGGTGTTCTATTAAGGATTTAAATCAACTAACTTGAATTTCTCCCATTGTAGATGTCTGGGTCAGACAACTATGATCTTCCCAAATCTCTAGAAACAAGCTTTCCTAATGAAGATGATGTCTCGCGATTGGATCATGGAAATCATACTTCTCTTCCTCCACCTCCTCCAATTATTCTCCCTGACCCACAAGCTCGAAGACTTGAAAAGTTCAAGATCACTCAAGCCCTGCTTGCAATGAAACATAAAGATGGAAGGCATGTGTGTTCTCACGTCTTAGAGATGAAGTCACATATCGACAGGCTGAGAGTGTTGGGTGTCGATGTCCCAAGGAAGTCGGCTATTAACTGGGTTCTTCAGTCACTTCCTGAGTCATATAGTGAATTCATTAAAGACTACTATGTGACAGATCACGACATGACCCTAATAGATATTTCTTATTCACTTGTTGCTGCTGAATCAACAATGATTTGGCGCAATGGTCAAGCAAATTTGATTGGAAGGTCTACCTCTCAAGGTAACATTGGAAGTCCGGAAAAGTTTTCTCTTCCCAATGGAAAGGGATTGGCCATGGTCAACCCAGTTAACCAAATGGTAAAGAGAAAGACTAAGTCTGTGACAGACCCATGTACCATTCCCAAAGAGTCTGTATGTCTTTACTGTCAAGAGAAGGGACATTGGAAGCGAAGCTGCCCTAACTACCTGAAAGATTTGAGAGAAGGAAGAATCAAAAAGTTTGACTCTGCTTCAGGTAAGCCCAATATCTAACTCTGTTAAGTTTATAATTGTTGATTCTTAATACATGATGTGACTAGATTACATTTTGATGTATGGCAGGATCAAGCAAAGGGAAGGAAACTTAAAGGAAGAGTATGCTGAATCTGATCGCGAAGATGGATTTCAATCGCATGATTTGAAGATCGGATTCTTGAGCTGCTGCTTAGGAGTTATGATAGATTGCTAGGAAATATGTAATAGCATAGTTTTCATTTAAAGTGGCATTGTAAGGAAAAAGTTTTTTCCGCATTTTATAAATAAATAAATTTTTTTTTATTTTATTATATCTCCTTGCAACGGCATTTATGAAAAATTGATGTTTGTATGTTTCTAGCAATATTGGAAATATGAATTTGATTCTTTCTTTTGTGGGAGTGTCTAAATTACCAAATAAGGAAAGATTCTCGTTACCCAAGTTTCAGTTGGACAGAAACTTGGAATCATGCAAGTTGTATTGTATGATGAATGAGAATTTTCATCTTTGGAAAATTAAGGCTAATACCTTGTTCACATGTATATGTGAGTCAAGTGAAGGACTAAGTGATCGAGTACACATTCTTGTGCATTGGTCAAAGTCCACCACAAAAGATCGATAAGACTATTCGTCATGATTTACTAAAGTTTAGTAAATATGGTTATACTTACAAGTTTAAGTATATTTCTGAAACATTGGAAAAGTTTCGATGTATGGCGGAACGAATAAGAAGAATCAAATTAGGCAGAAAGATAAAAGTTTCTCAAATCTGAAAAGATGGGATAGTACTTTAGTATCATGTTTTGTGATCATCTTAATGATTAAGAAATCATATCACAATTAGTCATCTAACGACATCTTAGTGCATTTCTATGGCTAAGAAGAGGAATCTTGAATTGTTGAAATGGTTAAAATCAAGAAGATGAGTCATACTTCGTTCCAAAACACTTCTTAGAGTCATACTCCAAGATTGTAACTTGAGTGACATATCTTAAAGAAGGTTTATAACACTTGTCAAATGTAAGAGTAAAATGTGTTCTACTCTTGTACATTTGAAATTGGTAAGTTGTGATGTTTTTGGATAAAACAAAGACCAACTAAGGCCAATTGTGTGAAGTGTTTATCTTGATAACAATCCACACTAACTCTTGAATATTTGCTTTGTCAAGGAATAGTTCTTGACAATAGAAGCTTATATGTCAAGAGGTCAGTGGGAGTCTTAAAGATCTTGGAAAAGTTTCAAGAGCTAATCAAGAATAAAAAACCTGTTGGTTATCACTAGCACATGACTTGAGGTTTATAACCTATCGTGTTGACATATTCCTATTTCTGTGCCCATTCCAGTTAAAGTTGACTATGCATCTGAGTTCTACAAGTTCTCAGTTGTTTGGATAACTACTTGGAAGCAATGGCAGGCCCTTGTGCTGCCAGATGGCAAGAATTTAAGATTGCACAAGTTCAGTCCATATGAGTTTGGATTTGTCACTAACCTTGTCTTGTGATTATGGTTTTGACAAATTCACATGGATAGGAACATATACACCATAAAATCTAAGTGTCATAAGGTTTCTATCCGATTCATGAAAATGATGGTGAGGAAACGCTTTCACTAAATAGATTTTTTTAAGTAGATAGCAAGTGTTATATTTGCATTCTCAAAGTCATTAGTGGAGCGTGTGTGGTTAACCGGCACACTAACATGGACTTGTGAGAAATGGAAAAGGTCTAAACAATTGAGACTATGATTACGACATCCCTTTTCATAGTTCTAAAATTGTTTAGACATACATATGAGCTATCTAAGGGAAGGTGTATGGTTTTTGATAAAGTTTTATCAAAGCATCTCGTATCAGAAATCTAAACTTTGGTGAGAAAGTCAATAAAGTATTGATTTCTAGAAGTTCAGCTGATTTCTAAGTACATATGAAAGCTAGTGGGAGCATAATTGTTATGCTAATAATCATCATGGTAGTGGGAGCATGATAATTATGGTAAGTGTTGCAAGTTAGCAATGTTAATTATAGAAAACAAAAGTTTCAATTGGGAAAAAGTTGTTTTGCTATAATTAAGGGAGAGGAAATTATACTTCATTTCAATTCTAAAAGCTTAGATTGAGATTTTAATCATCTTTAGTCAAGGATATATATATATATATATATATATATATATATATATATATATATATATATATATATATATATATGAATTTTATGTTGGAATGGTTCAACATAAGGAAATTATATATATATTGTGTTCTCAAGTTCGATTATGATTACGGCATCCCTTTTCATAGTCAAATTTTGAAAACATGGAAAATGAAAAATATTGTAGCAAAAGACTGATCTAAGATCATGTCTTTATGTGAGACATCATGAATCGTGTCCCATATGCTTCGGATATAGGATCGATTACATGTGCTATAATATTTATCCTTTCTAAATTTTCCAAATGCCTAGGGCATTAAGAGGGGAAAAGGTCTAGAATTGGATATGACTAAGATGATTAAGCAATTGTCGAGGACAATCTGAGGTTTACTAAAGATTGGTTGCTCATGGACAGTTGGAAGTATGGTGTAGTTTTTTTTTTTTTTTGAAAGGACCGTAATGACATATTATGAAAGGAGGCAACTCTTATTCAGAAGTGATAGTCATAATGGGAATATGGAAATGTTTCATATGTGGAAGTTATCCATTAAATCTGTGTAAGATTAGAAAACTTAATGCAAGAAGGATGTTCAAAGCAATATACTTTGAATTTGAGACTTCGTTTCCATGGAATTGATCTCCATTGGAATACTCTGTAATGTCTGTTGACAAGTATTTGTGACTTTGTGCATAGTCATTACAAGAGGATCAATGCATATATGTTTAGAATGTAACAGATTTCGGTAAATAGCAGGAATTTAGAATTCTTACATTTACGATGAGGATTTGGGATTGTAAAATGAGAATCATTGGAATTATGTTCAATTAATCTATTCCACAAAGTAAGGATCATAGAAAAACATAGTATGCATACTTGGTGTATGACATAACTATAGTTTGGATAAACATAGTGTGCATGCTTAGATCATGGCATGACTATTGTTTTGATTCAATTATAAAGTTGATGATTTGAAACATTATGCAATGAATAATGTGTAATCAATATGGTGATAAATAAAAGGTGTTCTATTTATGTTCATAAGTTCTGAGACCATATTGGATTCGATTATTCTTGTGTTTTACTTTGCATGTTTTGACTTCCAGAATAACTAGGTCATTCTTCCCGAATGACTAAGCTATTCAAACCATCCATAGTCGATAATACGTTGGAAGTAGGTATTAATACAAGACTGTCATGAATTGGGTTTGTAGATGTCTAAGGTGTTGGACATAGCAAGAGTTGCTACAACATTCATGAGTGCTCCTGGAATGAGATTCAAGTATTGGATTAAACCTACGCTCATTTGACTCACTTCAAGGATTTTATCACGAGTGATCATGAGACGATAATATCTTATATTCTTCAAACCTAGAGATGTGAGTTGTTAACTATGAGTTGGTTATACATTGATTGTACGAAAACGCATTGGTAACTCGATGTTATAAAACGTGCCTTTGTGTATGATTCAACAAGTAGTAGAACAAGCATATGAGTCGAAGTTTATCCATTCCTTTTACCCTTGGAGGGATAAAAGCGATATATGTGGGTTCCTCGATGATTTAGTGATGACACCCCTAAGTGCTTGGCCAAGCCTGGAGTGATTTGATTTGTTCAATTAGTCAGTCGTCATAAATCAGAAATCGGGAAACAACAAATGGACAGAGAGAATGATTATAATCCATGTCTCAGCGCATATGATATCTGACAAGTCATTGACTAGGTCAGAGTTCGACAGCGGCTTTAAGAGCTACGATTGCTAGTCGGGTTTTGGAGTCATACGCAATAATAGTTTTAGACTTATCCAAGTGGGAGACTGTTGGATTAGTGTCTAAGTACATAACTATAATTGGTATGTACTTGACCCGACTAGGCATGGTCCACTTGGGTTGCATGGCATCGGAACAATTGGATAGACAAAATAAGAAAAAGGATACTTATGATTTATATTAATATATTATAAGTTCTAATATATTAATATGGAATCATATTATTTAATTAGTATTGATCAAGAATTAATTTAGAATTAATTTAGTGATCAAAAGGAACTAATTAAGTGTGGACTCTTATATATATAGGATGGGCCAAGTTCATTTAGGTTGGGCTAAGCTTTTATGGATAGTCAATGGAGTGTTTAACCCATGGATCCTATGGAAATTAAAGTTCATGGGTATTAGGGTTTACATGAATGTAACCCTAATCCTCCACACTATATAAAGAGGTCTATGGTTCATGAAATGGCACTAGTGTGTGTACACAAGAGGGCAAAACCGATTTTGGTGCAAGTATGTTTATTCTCAAGTTATTCCAAGGGTTCTTGGTGTTGTGTGAACCATTTGAGGTGCAACACTTGGGGCACTAGGCTCTTAAAAGGTTCAAGACTTCAAGCTCCATCAAAAGGTATGTCATTCTACTAGATTCTTGTATTGTATATACTTCTTGTTATACTAGTTAGGATGAAACCTTGGAATATTGAATATTTGCATGTATAATAGAGAAAACATAGATCCAAGGTTTATAGGGTTGCATGTACACCATAGGAGTGTTAGAATGCTCAAAACCTATCATTTAAGACTCCCACTGACCTCTTGACATATAAGATTCTTTGTCAAGAAACATTCCTTGACAAACAAATATCCAAGAGTTAGTGCGGATTCTTATCAAGAATGACACTTCATATAATTGGTCTTAGTTGGTCTTTGTCTTATCTAAACATAACAACTACCAATTTCAAATGTGCAAGAGCAAGAAACATTTCTACTCCACATCCTATGAGGTGCTATAAACCTGCTTAAGATATGTCACTCAAGTCACAATCTTGGAGTATGACTCTAAGACTTGATTTTGGAACGAAGTATGATTTAGCTTTTTGATTTAACCATTTGAACAATTCCCGATTCCTCTTCTTATCCATACAAATGCACTAAGGTGTCCTTAGAGGATCAATTGTGATATGGTTTTCATAATCATTAAGATGATCATAGAACACGATACTAAAGTACTATCCTTTCCTTTCATATTGGAGAAACTTTTATCTTTCTACCTAATTGATTCTTCTTATTCGTTCTGCTATACATTGAAACTTTTTCAATGATATAGAATTACACATAATCCTGTAAGCATAATCATATTTACTAAACTCTTAGTAAATCATGACAAATAGTCTTATTATTCTTTGTGGTGGACCTGATCAGTGCACAAAAATGTGTACTAGATCCCCTAGTCCTTCACTTGACTCACATCTATATGCGAACAAGGAATTAGTCTTAATTTCCCAAAGATGAAGTTTCTCATTCATCATACAATACAAGTTGTATGATTCCAAGTTTCAGTCCAATTGAAACTTGGCGATGAGAATCTTTCCTTATTTGGTAAATTTAGACACTACCACAAACGAAAGAATCAAATCCATATTGCTGAAAATAGAAACATACAAACATCAATTTCCACAAATGCCATTGCAAGGAAATATAAAATAAAACAAAATCAAAATTTTTCTTTATTTATAAAACAAAATGAGGAAAAGCTCGTCCTTACAACGCAAGTACAAATGAAAATTATGTCACTAAATATTCCTAAGCAATCTATCATAACTCCTAAGCGAAGCTCATAAATCTGATCATCGAACCATGCGATCAAAATCCATCTTTTCGTGATCAGACTCAGCTTACTCTTTCTTTAAGCTTCCTTCCTTTTCTTCGATCCTACAAAACATCAAAATGCAATCTTATCACATCATGTATTAGGAATCTATAAATAGAAATTTAATAGAGTTAGATAATGGACTTACCTGAAGCAGAGTCATACATTTTGACTCTTCCATCCTTGCGATCTTTCAGGTAAATATGGCAGCTTCGCATCCAATGCCCCTTCTCTTAGCAATAGAAACAAACAGACTCTTTTGGAATGGTACACGGGACAATCTCAGACTTAGCCTTTCTCTTTACCATTTGGTCAAACGGTTTGACCTCTGCCGATCCCTTTCAATTGGGAAGAGAAAACCTTTATGGACTTCCAATGTCGTCATTGTCAATATCCATGGAAGTTTGGGAGATTGATCTTCCAATCAAATTTGCTTGACCAGTACGCCAAATCATTTCTGATTTAGCAGCAATTAGCAAATAGGTTAGATCAATAAGGGTCACGTCATGGTCTCCCATATAGTAGTCCTTAATGAACCCTCTATATGACTTAGGAAGTGATTGAAGAACCAAGTCAACAGACAGCTTCTTGAGAGAACGACACCCAGCATTCCCAGCCTGTCAATATGCAACTTCATCTCCAAGACGTGAGCACACACATACTTTCCATCTTCGTGTTTGCTTGCCAATAGGACTTGAGTGACCTTGAACTTTTCAAGTCGACGAACACATGGGTCAGGGAGAACTAGTGGAGGAGGTGGAGGAAGTGAAGAATGATTTCCATTTCCATGATCCAATCGTGGAACATCATCTTCATGTGGAAAGCTTTTTCCAAAAGATTCGGGAAGACCATAGTTGTTAGAATTAGACATCTACAAAAGGGAGAAAATTCAAGTTAGTTGATTCAATCCTTAATAACACCCAAATGAAATATTAAGGCTAGGACCTAAAACAATATTCTACAATTCGGAAGAGGGATGTCGTAATCCAATTGCAAAATATTTGTCGGTATGTAAATGACGATTTACCAATTTCCACCATGAAAAACGAAAATGAACATTTGGTTTTAAATGAATTGAAATTCCTAGATTCTTTGAGATTCATTGAACTTTTCAATGGCATGTTTAATCTCGATTATGCCCTTCAAGTTTATGACTGGAATACCGAGGATCACAAACAAGGTGTGAATAACCATGCAAATTAGCTTGGTACTCTCGAAGACGATTATCACTTAAACAATATGCCGGTTAACCACACACACTCCATTGATCTATGATAATCTACGAGCTACCCATTGACATCCTTCATTAGTCCCATATTAGTGTGCCGGTTAACCACACATGCTCCACTAACGACCAACAAGGTGTAATGTGCAATTTCATGGATTAGCACCAAATTCACATTTTTCCTAAAGTAACTAAGATTTGGGAATTTATAAAAGCGTTTAGTTACTTCGTATTTCATTATACTTATAATGGAAGTTTGTGTCCTATCCTACCCGTTCGGCTAACAACCCTCCACTAGTCAAGGGTGCGGTGGGTAAGAGTGGATACCCAATGGCGGTCATTTTACAGGCCGCTTCGTTAAACACCCCTTATAGACCAGCTTCGTGAATGAGACCTACTAATGGTAAGACTGACTTTTTACTTATACATATATAATATATTAGACCTTTAATTTTATATAGTACAAAGGTGTATTTTATACATTTAAAATACTAAGTGGTTTAATCTACTAATAAATTAGACTTTTAATTTGATTAAACTTAAACCATATTATTATGGATTTATTAATTCTCTCTTTTAATTAAACACTTAATTATTTAATAAAATACATAAGGGTGTAATTTGAACTTTTCAAAGCACTAGGGTTTTAGAATTTAATATTTCAAAATTAAAACCATTTAATCAAATTTTAAATTCCAAAACTTGTGGGAAATTTTTGAAACTTTTCAAAATACTAGGGTTTAACTATTTAAATTTTTCAAAACTAAAACTTTTAATTTCAAATTTAAACAATAAAACCAAAAGAGTGTAATTTAAAACTTTTTCAAAATTACTAGGTTAAATATTTGAATCAAAATAATCTTATATTATCCATATTTAACCAAATCCATCAATTTTCATAAGGATATCTCATATCAATCATAAAAATCGAATTTAGGCATTAAAACGAGTTATGGTAATTATCCAAATCAAAATTTGGCCAAAAAATCGAAAAATCCGGCAGCAGATCAGACGACTCGTCGAGTCCACTATGGAACTCATCGAGTTCATGCAACTCGTCGAGTCCATACATGGACTCGTCGAGTTTAGCAGTCAGACAGCAAAAATTTCGATTTCTTGATCTTTTGGCAGTTCACTTTTGCATCTATTCAATTGAAAAACGACCTAGGCTCTGATACCTCTGATGGGTTTTGAGCATAACAACATTCCTATGGTGTACATGCAACCCTAATTGCTTTAGATCTAAGTTTTTCTCTATTGAACATACAACTATGAACTCCAAAGCAATAACCCTATGGACTAGCATACACAATTCGAAATTGACATATGAACTAGGGTTAGTAGCTTACCTTTATTGTTATGTAGCAATAACAAGTATAATCCTTCTTGATCTTGACTTCTGAAAGCCTAGTGCCCCAAGTGTTGCACCTCTAATGGAGTCACAAACACCCAATGCAACAAGATGACTTAGAAGAGAGGTGGAATTCGGCTAGGGCAACTCCAAGAAGCATATGACCGAATTCCTCATGTATAAGGGTCTTTAAATAGTTGTGGCTGCTAGGGTTTTCAGGTGGAAACCCTAATACCTTACTTAGGCAACAAGCAACCCATGAGCTCCTTCCTTAGAGCCCATGGACGAAATCTATAGGGCTTCCCTATAGGATTTCGTCCACTCCACTCTATGGAGTCCATCAGCCCAATTATGCAACTATCAATGATTTGCATAACTGTCCCTCAATTATTAATCAGTTCCTTTAATGCCAAAATTAATATCAAATTAATTTCTGATTAATTACTAATTAATAATATGATTTCCAAATAATATATTAATCTTGTAATATATTAATATATTACAAGATTAGTACCAATTTATTATTCATATAATAAATCCTACTTCCTCTCTCTCCACTTGTCATCCTATCAAGTTGCATGAGTGAAGGCAACCCAAAAGGACCATGCTCATAATCAAATCAAGCACATACCAAAAATAGTTATGGGCTTAGACACCTAATTCAACAGTACTAAGCATGTACGCTAAGCGTACTCGCTTTAGGGCTTGTGCGCGGCGCGTAACAACTCGTCCTCCCATCGTACCCCCCCCCCTGATTGGCCAACATCCTTATACAACTCTTAAACGATTATGACTTCACTTCAACACTTAGATCTGACTTCCTTAAGGTGGTTTATCACGTAAAGTTGCCAACTTTACGTGCATGCATGGCTTAATGAGGCTCTTAGAGCTCAAAAGAGTTTAACAAGTGACTTAATGCATGAAGGAGACCACTAATGCCATAATGTTTGCATTTTTATACATAAGGAACCCTCAAAACATCTAGATCTACAGGGTTTAGCATCTAGAACGGTCTTAACTCATCAAGACCAACCAAAAATGGACAAGGAAGCATAAAACCATAACATGAAGAGATCTAAGCATACAAGGATCAAGGTTAAGACTTTATACCTTCTTGCAGCTGAGGAAGGTACCTAGTCTCTGAATCTACAAGCTTAAGCTCCAACAAAGCTTCTTCACCAACTCCTTCTTCTACCAAAGGCACCAACTAACCAAAGATGCACCACAAAAGGGCAAGAACACTCAAAGATGCTATTAGGGTTCGAGATTAGGGTTTTAGTACAATGGTGGCTGATAAAGAGGTCTGATATTGGGACTTAAGGTGTTTATATAGGGTGTAACACCCTAAAATTAGGGTTTCATTAAACCCCTCGTACGCCCAGTGTAACCCTCGTATGCCCAACGTACGAGGCTCGAACCCACGATCCAATCTCTCCATTAGTACACTAAGCGTACACATGTGGTACTCCCTGCGTACTAGCTTCTCAGCTAGTACGCTAAGCGTACCGTATGGTACGCCCCGCGTACTAGCTTCTCAGCTAGTACGCTAAGCATACCCTATGGTACGCCCCGCGTACAAACCACAAGGACAAAAAATGCAATATTTTAATTACAAAGGGCAAAAAGGAAACATACCCATTTCAAGCGTTACAAAAGCTCTAAAAAGATCATACAATACTCCTTGAAACTTCTACCTATATACACCATAGTAAAGTTGCATGATCGAAAGAAAGAACATACACCTTTTACAAATGGATAGAACATTAAGATTGCAGGCTTCACTTCCGATTGAATTTTGGGTAGAGTGTGTCGTAATGGCAACATACATCATAATTTTTTCCCATGCAAGTATTGAGGAGCAAAACTCCTCATGAGATGTTTCTTGGAAAGATTCCATCGTATGTGCATTTTCGGATCTTCGAATGTCTTGCTTATGCTCATGATAACACACGGAAGCAAGAAAATTTTGATAAAAATAGAGGCCTTACATGTTTATCAGTTATCCAATAGGTCAAAAAATGATACATGTTGTATGACCTAAAGAACCAAAAAATATATAACGACCGAGATGTAACCAGTGTAGAAAATAAATGTACTTTTAGTGAAAATTATGAAGGTTATAACACAACTAATGAAAGAACACTTGGCTAATATTTTAAATGGGGTACAAAATTTCATCAATAAAAGAACACAAAGGAATAAGTGTAAAAAAACACCCATGTAGAACTTAGCGGTAACCATCAATAGCCGAGCCCATTTGAACCTATTACCGTGGAACACAAAGCACAATAGCCCAATAGAAATAGTGACCAACATAAAAAAAATGAGGTCATCATTCATAGTACCCATATCATATCAAGGCCCCAACATGTTGATAAATTTGTTACTAATTTATCACAATCATGTGAAAGCTTTGTATCCGCTTCCAACTCAAGCTAGCATACAATAGATTCCCTTCTCTCAAATTGATACATACATTAAATTTTATAACTCTAAACAAACATTCATAACGGCCATCACATGAAATGATGAGCGCACGAGCTTTACACATGACGCAAAAAAGCCAAATCAACAAGAAGTCGTGATGAAAGAAATACATGCACTTAAAGAAAATAGGACATGGACTCTTATTGAGCTCCTACGAGGAAATAAATCAATAGATTTGAAGTAAGTCTATAAAGTTAAGTATAATCTAAATGAAGAAATTGATTGGTTTTATGTAAAATAAAAAAAACTCTTAATTTCACATGCAACCTAAAGATCTATGTTTTCACTATTGAACCTATAACTATGAACATCAAATAAGAAACCCTAGGCAATTTTTCGAAAACCACAAAAGGGGTTTTAGGATTACATACCTTGTTGTATATCTCTTGGAAGCTAGCACCACAAATGGTATGCCTCTAATGTAATCACACCCAAGCTAGCAAGAGGTTTTGATATCCATCTTCCAAATTTCATAGTCATGAAAGGCAGCTATGACGAGCATTATCCTAATATATTTTATCTTGGATACTAGTGATAAGGTCTCATCATAGTCAATCTGTGGGGATTGAGTGAATCCCTTCGCAACCAGTCGAGCCTTGAATGTGTACCTTTCCATCCATGTCAGTCTTTTTCTTGAAGATCCAATTGCACCCAACTGTCTTTCGACCTGGTACATTATCAACCAATTTCCAAACTTGGTTTTCATACATGTACTTGATCTTGATGCCCATTGCCTCTTTCCATTCAGCATCCTCGGGGCCTTCTATTTCTTCCTTGTAGCTAGTCGGCTCATCCCAATTTATCAGTGTTCTATCACTAACAAATGTGTCACCATATGTTGTAATATGGAAGCCATATAACTCAGGTGGCATGCTAACTCTACTGGAATGCATAAGAGGTAATGATTTTTCTATTGGTTCAACAAGAATCTCTTCCTCTGGTTGAGTGCTAGTATCATCTAAGGTTCCTTCATTGGTTGACTCTTGAATTTCTTCAAGGTAAATGGTACTCCCATTGTCCTCTTTGAATATGAGCTCTCTCTCTTGAAAGACTCTTCTTCGTTCTACAAAGACCACGTTCTCACTAGGCCTATAGAACAAATATTCAAAATACTGCTTTGGGTAACCAATGAAAATACAGTTCTCACTTCTAGTTTCTAGATTATCATGAGTCTCTCGCCACACGAAAGCTTCGCAACCCCAGACTTTGATATGTGCTAACGAGGGAACTTTCCCCGTCCACATCTCGTGAGGTGTTTTGGCAACCTTCTTTGTAGGGACAAGATTGAGGATGTGGGTGGCTGTCTCTAAGGCATACCCCCAGAAGTGAATTGGAAGAGAAGCACGACTCATCATGGAACGAACCATGTCTAAAAAGGTCTGATTACCCCTCTTAGCCACACCATTCAATTGTGGTGTCCTAGGAGGAGTCAATTGTGAAACTATTCCATATTCCTTTATATACGTGTTGAACCTCGATACTATGATACTCTCCGCCTCTATCGGATCTAAGCATCTTTATCTTCCTGCCTAATTGATTCTCGACTTCTTGTTTAAACTCTTTGACCTTTTCAAAGGTTTCTAACTTATTCTTGATTAAGTAGATATAACCATATCTGATATAATCATCTGTAAAAGTCACATAGAATCGATTAACATCCCTTGTGGATGATCTGAAGGGTCCACACACATTTGTATGTATGAGATCCAACAAACATTCACCTCTTTCACAAGATCCAGTGAAAGGTGATTTTGTCATCTTTCCTAAACGACAAGATTTGAATGTATCATCTGACCTTAGATCAAATGATTCCAACACTCCGTCATTTTGGAGTTGGGCAATACATTTCTTGTTAATGTGTCCAAGATGACAATGCCACAAGCACGCTTTGTCTATACCATTAGACGAATCAATATGAAAAAACATTATTGCCTAAATTATCAACACACGTCACAGTTTCATACACACCATCACAAGGCAAATCTTCAAATATAAAAACACCATTTTATAAGAAGAAATAGAACCATTCAAATCATTAAATAAATATCTAAAAGTTTGTCTGAATAAAACATGAAAAGAAATAATGTTACATGTCATCTCTCACCCATAGAAACATTTTATTAAATCTAAACAAACACCACTACTAAGCACTAGATTATACATTCCAATCTTGGTAACAGGAGAGGACCGCCTATTCCCCATGATCAAGTTCATTCTTTCGTGCTCCACCTCCTCACTTTATCCTAGCCCCTGCAAATCAGAGCGAATGTGAAATCCACATCCTGTATCAAGGACCCAATAACGAGAAGACGATGAGTTATTAGATGAAATAGTATATATATCTGCAAAAGATGGCTTCAACTTGTCATCCTTGATATCTTGCAGATACTTTGGGCAGCATCGTTTCCAATGTCCCTTGTCGTTGCAGAAAAAGCAAATAGCCTCTTTGGGATCAGGAAAGGGTGGATGATCAGAACTGGACATTCCTTTAGGGCCATTACTGGATGACCCGACATGAGACTTTCCCTTCCAGTTTTTCTTGGGAGGAACTTTCCTCTTTTTACCCTTTCCTTTCCCAATGGCGCGAACAGGAGCACTAGCAGGAGTGGAGGCTAGACCTTTTCCCTTCATTCATGCTTCAGCTATCTGCAGAAGGTTGTGCAATTGAGCCAGGGTGGTCTCAGTGTTGTCCAAATGATAGGTCAGGATGACCTGATCATAAAAACTTGGTAAGGAGTTTAAGACTATGTTAATAGAAATCTCCTCATCAAAGTGCACATTTAGCCTAACAAGGCGCTTCACGTATCGTTGCATTCTCTACACGTGGGCACAGACAAAGTCTCCCTCCTTGAGCTTGCAAGCCATGAGGGCTTTGACCACCTCGTATTTTTCTTGACGAGCTCGCTTGTGGAACTTTTACACAAGGTCCTTGTTAATCTCATACGGCCAATAGTCTTTATAAAATATTTGCAACTCAAGGGTCATAGTAGCGACCATGATGCAAGCAACTTTTGTTGCATCGTCATAATGTTTCTTGTAGGAAGCTAATTCTTCAGGAGTGTCCTTTTCTTCGTCGATTTCGTTTAGTTCTTTTTCAAGGACATACTCCTTGTTCTCGAAATGAAGGGCCATTTTGATGTTGCGCATCCATTCGTTGTAGTTGGTGCCATCCAATGTCACCTTTGAGCAGATGGACAACAATGAGAAGTTATGGTGGTTGTTGGAGAAGGAGAAACCAGAAGCATCAGTTGGAGTAGACATCTATAAAAGGAAGGTAGTTTTGTTAGAAAAGAATAATCCTTAATATAGTAACCCAAAATAAAATATTAAGGCTAGGACCCAATTATATAATTCACAACTTAGAAAATGGATGTCGTAATCTAACTGTAAATTTAAAAAGGTAGGTAAATGACGATTTACCAATTCCACCATAAAAGAAATTAAATTAAGTGAAATTTATAGGTCTTTTGAGATTCATTGAAACTATTCAATGACATGTTTGATCTCAGATTATGCTCTTCTATTTGTGACTGGGATACCGAGGATCACAAACAAAATGTGAATAACAATGCAAATGTGCTTGGTAACTTCATTGTCATTTATCATCTCAATTGATGTGTTGGTAAACCACACACACTCCATCATCAATGATAATTTATGAGATACCCATTACAACTCTTTATTAGTCCCTATTAGTGTGCTGGTTAACCACACACACTCCACTAATGACTTATAAAGTGTAATGTGCAATTTCAAGGGTTAGCATACTAATTCACATTTTTTCTAAAGTAACTAGATATGGGATTTTAAATAAAATGGTTCTAGTACTTTTAATAGGATTATACTTTTAATGAGATTTAGTTGTCCTATCAAATCCGTTCTGCTAACGATCCTCCACTAATCAAGGAAATGGTGAGTGAGAATGGACACTCATTCAACTACCATTTTATAAACAATTTCCTTATACCCCCTCTTATAGACTAGCTTCGTGAATGAGGCATACTAGCTATTTGACTGACTGATTCTTATACATATAGTAATTAATCATTTAATATTATATATAAGGTGTATTTTAAAACTTTTCAAAATACTAGGTTTATTGTTCAAATTTCGAAAATTAATAAACCATTAATTTAAATTTAAAATAAACCAAATAATTTAATATTTATCTATTAATTTAAAACTAACTAAAATATTAAATTAGATGTGGATTAACTAATTAAGATAATCATATAATATAATCCTAATCCTTACCCTCTAATTTTCGAAAATTAAGGTATAGGATTTATTCCAACTTTAATTATTTCTTTTTAGGCAAGTAAAATAATAATTACCAAAATTTGGAAACCCTAAACACCTTGCCTTTTTTGAAAACTTGCGGAGGAAGGCTAGGGTTTCGAAAAACCCTAACCTTAGTCTAAATTCATGCCTTTTAGGTTTTAATGTTCATAAACCCTAATTGATCTAATTCAACATTTATAGCAATTCAACTGAAAACAAACCAAATGCTCTGATAGCACTGATAGGTTTTATGTAAAGCAAAAAAAAACTCTTAAGTTCACATGCAACCTAAAGATCTATGTTTTCACTATTGAACCTATAACTATGAACATCAAATAAGAAACCCTAGAAATCATAGGTAATTTTTGAAAACCACAAAAGAGGTTTTAGGATTACATACCTTGTTGTAGATCTCTTGGAAGCTAGCACCACAAATGTAGTTCCTCTAATGGAATCACACCCAAGCTAGCAAGAGGATGACTTGAAGGAGGAGAGGGGAGGTATAAATTTCGGCTCTTCCCTTAGAAATAAAATGAGTGGCCGAAATTCTAAGGACTAGGGTCCTTTATATAGTTGATGAATCTTCGGGCCAAAGCTAGGGTTTAAGGGAAAGCCCTAGATTGAATTACTTGGTGACCAAGCAGCCCAATTTCCTTATCCAAGGAGCCTTGGATGGAATCTTCTAGGCTTGCCCTAGAGGATTTTCATCCACCTCATCCCATGAGGTTTTAGACCCTTCCTTCTTCAACTTTCAATAAATAACCAAACAATCCCTCTACTTTTAATTAATCAAATTAATTCCAATCAGTTTCTGATTAATTATTAATTAAATACCTTTTCTAATTAATATGTTCTTTTCATAATATATTAATAAACTTCTTATTTCAATTTATTAATCAAATAATAAATTAAACTCTCTCTCTAAAAGTCATCATGTCCAATTGCTAGGTTTGAGGGCAACCCAAAAGGACTGTGCTACTATCAATTCAAGTATATACCAATTATAGTTATGGGCTTAAACATCTAATCCAACAAAAATAAAGTTATACAAAGCACATTTGGTGGCAAAATGCTATACATGTATAGATGGTATGTAACGTCTCAAAATTTCAAGGTAAAAATTTTATTTTTAATTCAACCATAAAACACCACTTAGTATTACCAAACATTCAAAAGTGTATTAATGTGAAAACAATTATCAAAGTACAATCCCAAAATCATAAAGTTGCGGAAAACATGGGTGGATTCGTTGCGATCAAGCCGAGCCCTTACCTTTTGAACCGGAAGTATCCGAAACCATAAACAATAAACCATAAGCACAAAGCTTAGTGAGTTCCCCAAAATACCACATACCATACATAATAAACATAAAATGGGCCCCGCCCTTCATCGAGCCCCGCCCGGCATCGAGCCCCTATTGGTAAACAGATCTGTCAGACATCAGGCCCCATCCGGTATACATATAAAGAAGTAAACATATAAACACATAAACACATGCAATAGTCACAAAGATAAATAGCATACAGAATAGTCATCGGGCCCCGCACGATAAACATGTAAACACATAACATATGCAAGAGTCACACATACATCTAGCATACTAAACATAGCAAACCATGGGTCGGTATTTGTGACATCCCCAATTTCACGGCCAGAAAAGACCGATTTGTTTATGCTTTGTTTTTAAAATCAGAGTAATCTTTTAAAGAAAACAGTTGCGGAATTTGTTACCAAAACAAAAATATGATAAGAATTTATCAAAGCATTCCTTTAAAGAAATGTATTTTCATTATATAACAAAATCTCGGGATGTCATGTTCAATACAGACCAAAAGCATAAACAGAACAAAATAAACCTTACAACAGTTATTCATAACTACTGATCTATAATCCAAAATCTCTCGTCAGGTCCACCAACTTATACTCTTGTGCCATTACCTGTAATGCAAAGAAAACTGAGTGGGTCAGGCTTGGGAGTCTGGTGAGCATATAGGGTTTTCAACCCACAATAATACAATTATTACATTTAATCATCAAATAATCAACCCAATTACCCATCCCCATTATCTTCTTTATTTCTTAAGGTTTTTCCCTAAGAACCAACTATCCTTCATTCATTCATTCCTAAGGATTTACCTAAGGAATTGGCACGAAGTCCATTGCTGCCAAAGTTTATCTATCAGGTACTAAATCCATAGCTATCAACATTTATCTCTCAGGTACTAAATCCATAGCTATCAGGCGCTAACTCCATAGTCACCAAGGTTCACTTAACAGTAGGCGCTAACTCCATAGTCACCAAGGTTTATCTAATAGGCGCTAACTCCATAGTCACCAAGGTTTACTTAACAGTAGGCGCTAACTCCATAGTCACCACGGTTTATCTAATAGGCGCTAACTCCATAGTCACCAAGGTTTACTTAACAGTAGGCGCTAACTCCATAGTCACCAAGGTTTACTCATACCATCTCTCATCACACACCAACTATTCCATCTACCCATGTTCTACCCAACATATTTGTAGATATACAATACATATACAGTTTAACTCATTTAAAAACTATATAAAACATCCATTCCACACTCATCTCAAATAAACAACAATATATAAACACATAGCACGTATTTCATAGAAAATACTTCATATTTATGTGTTAGAAGAAACTGACTATACACTCACTTGATCAGAAGATGATCGGACAGCGTTACGGCTTGTAGAAGTAGTATTCTTCGGTGAAACCGGGAGATCTTCACAAAAACCGGGCTTCTCGCGGGCAGAGCTTCGGCTCGGAAACTCCACTTCTCGGGATCTTCGGGGCTTCGGGACTTGCTTCGGGGCTCGGGATTAATACCGGGGCTTCGGGATATTTCTTGCACGCAAAACGAGACAAAACGGGAGAGAGAGAAGAGGAATTGAGCAAGGAACTCGGCTGCCCTCGCACCCTTTATATAGGGGCTGATTCTTCTAATTACGTTGGGCGTAATTAGAGTTACACTGGGCGTAATGTGGATAAGGCCGGTGACTCCCCCCCCCCCCCTTTCGGATAATATCGAATTTATATTTAAATTAAATACTTTAATTATTTAATAAACTTCAAAAATTCATATCTTCCTCATACGAGCTCCGTTTTCGACGTTCTTTATATCTCCGCGTAGGTGAGACTACGATCTACAACTTTCGTTTAGACTCCGTTGGCTAATTTTGACTTTATTTTTATTATATTATTTTAGTAGGCCGGGACAGGAAAACTCCGTTATAAATTCATAACTTCTTCATCCGACGTCCGTTTTCGTCTGTCTTTTTATCATTGCACTACTAATAACGAGATCTTATATTCTCGTTTAGATTTCTTCGACCAAAAATCACTCGATCTCAAATTCGAGTTTCGGGCTGCAAACTGTTAAGCTGAAACTTAGAAAAATCATAACTTCCTCATACGAAGTCAGATTTGGACGTTCTTTTTATGCACGCTCTCGGTTTAACGTATTCTACGACTTTCGATTAGATCGCTAAGGCCAAATCCCGCTCTATCTTAAATTCATTATTTACGTCGCGCTGCGTCGTGCCGGTTTGGTCGCGAAACTTCGACAGGTCATAACTTCTTCGTTATAACTCGGATTTCAACGTTCTTTATATGTACGAAATCCTTGTAACATATACTACAACTTACTTAAGATTATTCATTCTAAATAATCTTCTATCAAAAAGTCATTTTTGACGCTTAACGTCTCTAAATTGACTAGCCCGGATCTACGGGCGTTACAATTATCTCCCCCTTAGGATGATTACGTCCCGGAATCATCAACGAAATAGGGCTTGGATAATGATTCCATACGTTATCTCTTCATCCTAAGTACTAATCGTAACTTCTATGTCTCCTCGAAAGAGTATTTAACTCTAGCGCTTCTTGACTGCAGACGATGCTCAATCTTGCATCTGCTTTTGTTACCATGTTGTACTTTCAATCGTAACCTTCGAGTTACCAAATAAGTCCTTATTGTGGACTCCTTCTTCTTCTTAGGATAAATACTTTCATTTATCTATTGCAACAGACCGATGGGTCGTGCTCTATTGACCACTCATCGCACGATGCTACGCTTAGACTCGGTCTTTTTAAAGTTAAATTCCAGAATGGAATATACCTTCCTTCATATTCTAATGTGATATAATCACATTTCAGCATGTAGCATTTCTAGGTACAAACTTTATGAACAACGAGCGCGATATCAATGATCGCATTGACTTCAATCTTCTGACTTACGTCAGATGTTACTTCGAACTTGGTTCTCCGAACCACGTAACATACTCACCGTAGTCGGACTCCAATTGGATATGACCACTAGGGTCGGAACAACAACCATCTTACTAGTCATTACCGAAACAATGGTAATGACATACCAGAATAAAACGGAATCAATCACTAGCTTCTTGGTAACCTTGTGACTTTCCCTGATCCAAGTGCGAGTCCTGTGCTTCCGGTAGTATATGCATCTACTACCTTTCTCACCTACTCATACTCGTCCCAAGTATTGTCTCGCAGTCCACAAGTCCTAAAATCACAAAACAATTTAACACATACGAATGTGTCCAAATAATCATAAACAATTTCCCTAGACTCTACTAGGACTTCTTCATTGCGTATCTTCAATCATCAATTCTACTTCAAATCGATTGGTGATGGAAATACCGGGTGATGAGACAACCTCAAGAATTACACCAATCTCTCCATCATCCTGCCAATCGAAGGTGTACTTCAGACGTACCGTACTCCTCTAAACGTACTGTTATTTCATAAGACATACTCTAAAGGCAAGATACCACTCTTACGATATCTTCTGATAGGTGTCATCCACTATCATAAGCCTTTTTCATTTCCTCCATTTACTCAATTTCTCTACGAGTCTTCATCATGACCCTTTGTACACCCAAGCAGACATTCGGTGTACCAAGCGAGAATTTTTTTAAGATAAGAAAGCTTTAATTACGATAAACGTATAAATCTCCTTATCACCCCGAAATGTTTACATGCTAGTTCTAATATCGTAGTCATACGCTTAGAATCCTACACACATAAGGTTTCCAGATCCGGTCGGCAACAGACCATAGATCCGAACAAATAATAGCATCAATTTAGCTATCACACAAAACAATTAGCACATAAAAGCATTTTAGGCATCATTCCTAAAATAAACTAGTGCTTGTATCCATTTAGGTGTACTACCTAACATATTTTAGTCACACTCCTCACGATCAATACTTAGCATTCTAAGTTTAAGTCTAGAAATTTCCTACAAATTCCTAGTTCGCTTAAACTAATGCTCTGATACCAACTGTGACATCCCCAATTTCACGGCCAGAAAAGACCGATTTGTTTATGCTTTGTTTTTAAAATCAGAGTAATCTTTTAAAGAAAACAGTTGCGGAATTTGTTCCCAAAACAAAAATATGATAAGAATTTATCAAAGCATTCCTTTAAAGAAATGTATTTTCATTATATAACAAAATCTCGGGATGTCATGTTCAATACAGACCAAAAGCATAAACAGAACAAAATAGACCTTACAACAGTTATTCATAACTACTGATCTATAATCCAAAATCTCTCGTCAGGTCCACCAACTTATACTCTTGTGCCATTACCTGTAATGCAAAGAAAACTGAGTGGGTCAGGCTTGGGAGTCTGGTGAGCATATAGGGTTTTCAACCCACAATAATACAATTATTACATTTAATCATCAAATAATCAACCCAATTACCCATCCCCATTATCTTCTTTATTTCTTAAGGTTTTGCCCTAAGAACCAACTATCCTTCATTCATTCATTCCTAAGGATTTACCTAAGGAATTGGCACGAAGTCCATTGCTGCCAAAGTTTATCTATCAGGTACTAAATCCATAGCTATCAACATTTATCTCTCAGGTACTAAATCCATAGCTATCAGGCGCTAACTCCATAGTCACCAAGGTTCACTTAACAGTAGGCGCTAACTCCATAGTCACCAAGGTTTATCTAATAGGCGCTAACTCCATAGTCACCAAGGTTTACTTAACAGTAGGCGCTAACTCCATAGTCACCACAGTTTATCTAATAGGCGCTAACTCCATAGTCACCAAGGTTTACTTAACAGTAGGCGCTAACTCCATAGTCACCAAGGTTTACTCATACCATCTCTCATCACACACCAACTATTCCATCTACCCATGTTCTACCCAACATATTTGTAGATATAAAATACATATACAGTTTAACTCATTTAAAAACTATATAAAACATCCATTCCACACTCATCTCAAATAAACAACAATATATAAACACATAGCACGTATTTCATAGAAAATACTTCATATTTATGTGTTAGAAGAAACTGACTATACACTCACTTGATCAGAAGATGATCGGACAGCGTTACGGCTTGTAGAAGTAGTATTCTTCGGTGAAACCGGGAGATCTTCACAAAAACCGGGCTTCTCGCGGGAAGAGCTTCGGCTCGGAAACTCCACTTCTCGGGATCTTCGGGGATTCGGGACTTGCTTCGGGGCTCGGGATTAATACCGGGGCTTCGGGATATTTCTTGCTCGCAAAACGAGACAAAACGGGAGAGAGAGAAGAGGAATTGAGCAAGGAACTCGGCTGCCCTCGCACCCTTTATATAGGGGCTGATTCTTCTAATTACGTTGGGCGTAATTAGAGTTACACTGGGCGTAATGTGGATAAGGCCGGTGACTCCCCCCCCCCCCCCCCCCTTTCGGATAATATCGAATTTATATTTAAATTAAATACTTTAATTATTTAATAAACTTCAAAAATTCATATCTTCCTCATACGAGCTCCGTTTTTGACGTTCTTTATATCTCCGCGTAGGTGAGACTACGATCTACAACTTTCGTTTAGACTAAGTCGGCTAATTTTGACTTTATTTTTATTATATTATTTTAGTAGGCCGGGACAGGAAAACTCCGTTATAAATTCATAACTTCTTCATCCGACGTCCGTTTTCGTCTGTCTTTTTATCATTGCACTACTAATAACGAGATCTTCGATTCTCGTTTAGATTGCTTCGACCAAAAATCACTCGATCTCAAATTCGAGTTTTGGGCTGCATACTATTTAGCTGAAACTTAGAAAAAAACATAACTTCCTCATACGAAGTCAGATTTGGACGTTCTTTTTATGCACGCTCTCGGTTTAACGTATTCTACGACTTTCGTTTAGATCGCTAAGGCCAAATCCAGCTCTATCGTAAATTCATTATTTACGTCGCGCTGCGTCGTGCCGGTTCTGTCGCGAAACTTCGACAGGTCATAACTTCTTCGTTATAACTCGGATTTCAACGTTCTTTATATGTACGAAATCCTTGTAACAGATACTACAACTTAGTTAATATTATTCATTCTAAATAATCTTCTATCAAAAAGTCATTTTTGACGCTTAACGTCTCTAAATTGACTAGCCCGGATCTACGGGCGTTACAATTATCTCCCCCTTAGGATGATTACGTCCCGGAATCATCAACGAAATAGGGCTTGGATAATGATTCCATACGTTATCTCTTCATCCTAAGTACTAATCGTAACTTCTATGTCTCCTCGAAAGAGTATTTAACTCTAGCGCTTCTTGACTGCAGACGATGCTCAATCTTGCATCTGCTTTTGTTACCATGTTGTACTTTCAATCGTAACCTTCGAGTTACCAAATAAGTCCTTATTGTGGACTCCTTCTTCTTCTTAGGATAAATACTTTCATTTATCTATTGCAACAGACCGATGGGTCGTGCTCTATTGACCTCTCATCGCACGATGCTACGCTTAGACTCGGTCTTTTTAAAGTTAAATTCCAGAATGGAATATACCTTCCTTCATATTCTAATGTGATATAATCACATTTCAGCATGTAGCATTTCTAGGTACAAACTTTATGAACAACGAGCGCGATATTAATGATCGCATTGACTTCAATCTTCTGACTTACGTCAGATGTTACTTCGAACTTGGTTCTCCGAACCACGTAACATACTCACCGTAGTCGGACTCCACTTGGATATGACCACTAGGGTCGGAACAACAACCATCTTACTAGTCATTACCGAAACAATGGTAATGACATACCAGAATAAAACGGAATCAATCACTAGCTTCTTGGTAACCTTGTGACTTTCCCTGATCCAGGTGCGAGTCCTCTGCTTCCGGTAGTATATGCATCTACTACCTTTCACACCTACTCATACTCGTCCCAAGTATTGTCTCGCAGTCCCCAAGTCCTAAAATCACAAAACAATTTAACACATACGAATGTGTCCAAATAATCATAAACAATTTCCCTAGACTCTACTAGGACTTCTTCATTGCGTATCTTCAATCATCAATTCTACTTCAAATCGATTGGTCATGGAAATACCGGGTGATGAGACAACCTCAAGAATTACACCAATCTCTCCATCATCCTGCCAATCGAAGGTGTACTTCAGACGTACCGTACTCCTCTAAACGTACTGTTATTTCATAAGACATACTCTAAAGGCAAGATACCACTCTTACGATATCTTCTGATAGGTGTCATCCACTATCATAAGCCTTTTTCATTTCCTCCATTTACTCAATTTATCTACGAGTCTTCATCATGACCCTTTGTACACCCAAGCAGACATTCGGTGTACCAAGCGAGAATTTTTTTAAGATAAGAAAGCTTTAATTACGATAAACGTATAAATCTCCTTATCACCCCGAAATGTTTACATGTTAGTTCTAATATCGTAGTCATACGCTTAGAATCCTACACACATAAGGTTTCCAGATCCGGTCGGCAACAGACCATAGATCCGAACAAATAATAGCATCAATTTAGATATCACACAAAACAATTAGCACATAAAAGCATTTTAGGCATCATTCCTAAAATAAACTAGTGCTTGTGTCCATTTAGGTGTACTACCTAACATATTTTAGACACACTCCTCACGATCAATACTTAGCATTCTAAGTTTAAGTCTAGAAATTTCCTACAAATTCCTAGTTCGCTTAAACTAATGCTCTGATACCAACTGTGACATCCCCAATTTCACGGCCAGAAAAGACCGATTTGTTTATGCTTTGTTTTTAAAATCAGAGTAATCTTTTAAAGAAAACAGTTGCGGAATTTGTTCCCAAAACAAAAATATGATAAGAATTTATCAAAGCATTCCTTTAAAGAAATGTATTTTCATTATATAACAAAATCTCGGGATGTCATGTTCAATACAGACCAAAAGCATAAACAGAACAAAATAGACCTTACAACAGTTATTCATAACTACTGATCTATAATCCAAAATCTCTCGTCAGGTCAACCAACTTATGCTCTTGTGCCATTACCTGTAATGCAAAGAAAACTGAGTGGGTCAGGCTTGGGAGTCTGGTGAGCATATAGGGTTTTCAACCCACAATAATATAATTATTACATTTAATCATCAAATAATCAACCCAATTACCCATCCCCATTATCTTCTTTATTTCTTAAGGTTTTACCCTAAGAACCAACTATCCTTCATTCATTCATTCCTAAGGATTTACCTAAGGAATTGGCACGAAGTCCATTGCTGCCAAAGTTTATCTATCAGGTACTAAATCCATAGCTATCAACATTTATCTCTCAGGTACTAAATCCATAGCTATCAGGCGCTAACTCCATAGTCACCAAGGTTCACTTAACAGTAGGCGCTAACTCCATAGTCACCAAGGTTTATCTAATAGGCGCTAACTCCATAGTCACCAAGGTTTACTTAACAGTAGGCGCTAACTCCATAGTCACCACGGTTTATCTAATAGGCGCTAACTCCATAGTCACCAAGGTTTACTTAACAGTAGGCGCTAACTCCATAGTCACCAAGGTTTACTCATACCATCTCTCATCACACACCAACTATTCCATCTACCCATGTTCTACCCAACATATTTGTAGATATAAAATACATATACAGTTTAACTCATTTAAAAACTATATAAAACATCCATTCCACACTCATCTCAAATAAACAAAAATATATAAACACATAGCACGTATTTCATAGAAAATACTTCATATTTATGTGTTAGAAGAAAGTGACTATACACTCACTTTATCAGAAGATGATCGGACAGCGTTACGGCTTGTAGAAGTAGTATTCTTCGGTGAAACCGGGAGATCTTCACAAAAACCGGGCTTCTCGCGGGAAGAGCTTCGGCTCGGAAACTCCACTTCTCGGGATCTTCGGGGATTCGGGACTTGCTTTGGGGCTCGGGATTAATACCGGGGCTTCGGGATATTTCTTGCACGCAAAACGAGGCAAAACGAGAGAGAGAGAAGAGGAATTGAGCAAGGAACTCGGCTGCCCTCGCACCCTTTATATAGGGGCTGATTCTTCAAATTACGTTGGGCGTAATTAGAGTTACGCTGGGCGTAATGTGGATAAGGCCGATGACTCCCCCCCTTTCGGATAATATCGAATTTATATTTAAATTAAATACTTTAATTATTTAATAAACTTCAAAAATTCATATCTTCCTCATACGAGCTCCGTTTTCGACGTTCTTTATATCTCCGCGTAGGTGAGACTACGATCTACAACTTTCGTTTAGACTCCGTTGGCTAATTTTGACTTTATTTTTATTATATTATTTTAGTAGGCCGGGACAGGAAAACTCCGTTATAAATTCATAACTTCTTCATCCGACGTCCGTTTTCATCTGTCTTTTTATCATTGCACTACTAATAACGAGATCTTATATTCTCGTTTAGATTTCTTCGACCAAAAATCACTCGATCTCAAATTCGAGTTTCGGGCTGCAAACTGTTAAGCTGAAATTTAGAAAAATCATAACTTCCTCATACGAAGTCAGATTTGGACGTTCTTTTTATGCACGCTCTCGGTTTAACGTATTCTACGACTTTCGATTAGATCGCTAAGGCCAAATCCCGCTCTATCTTAAATTCATTATTTACGTCGCGCTGCGTCGTGCCGGTTCGGTCGCGAAACTTCGACAGGTCATAACTTCTTCGTTATAACTCGGATTTCAACGTTCTTTATATGTACGAAATCCTTGTAACATATACTACAACTTAGTTAAGATTATTCATTCTAAATAATCTTCTATCAAAAAGTCATTTTTGACGCTTAACGTCTCTAAATTGACTAGCCCGGATCTACGGGCGTTACAATTATCTCCCCCTTAGGATGATTACGTCCCGGAATCATCAACGAAATAGGGCTTGGATAATGATTCCATACGTTATCTCTTCATCCTAAGTACTAATCGTAACTTCTATGTCTCCTCGAAAGAGTATTTAACTCTAGCGCTTCTTGACTGCAGACGATGCTCAATCTTGCATCTGCTTTTGTTACCATGTTGTACTTTCAATCGTAACCTTCGAGTTACCAAATAAGTCCTTATTGTGGACTCCTTCTTCTTCTTAGGATAAATACTTTCATTTATCTATTGCAACAGACCGATGGGTCGTGCTCTATTGACCACTCATCGCACGATGCTACGCTTAGACTCGGTCTTTTTAAAGTTAAATTCCAGAATGGAATATACCTTCCTTCATATTCTAATGTGATATAATCACATTTCAGCATGTAGCATTTCTAGGTACAAACTTTATGAACAACGAGCGCGATATCAATGATCGCATTGACTTCAATCTTCTGACTTACGTCAGATGTTACTTCGAACTTGGTTCTCCGAACCACGTAACATACTCACCGTAGTCGGACTCCAATTGGATATGACCACTAGGGTCGGAACAACAACCATCTTACTAGTCATTACCGAAACAATGGTAATGACATACCAGAATAAAACGGAATCAATCACTAGCTTCTTGGTAACCTTGTGACTTTCCCTGATCCAAGTGCGAGTCCTGTGCTTCCGGTAGTATATGCATCTACTACCTTTCACACCTACTCATACTCGTCCCAAGTATTGTCTCGCAGTCCACAAGTCCTAAAATCACAAAACAATTTAACACATACGAATGTGTCCAAATAATCATAAACAATTTCCCTAGACTCTACTAGGACTTCTTCATTGCGTATCTTCAATCATCAATTCTACTTCAAATCGATTGGTCATGGAAATACCGGGTGATGAGACAACCTCAAGAATTACACCAATCTCTCCATCATCCTGCCAATCGAAGGTGTACTTCAGACGTACCGTACTCCTCTAAACGTACTGTTATTTCATAAGACATACTCTAAAGGCAAGATACCACTCTTACGATATCTTCTGATAGGTGTCATCCACTATCATAAGCCTTTTTCATTTCCTCCATTTACTCAATTTATCTACGAGTCTTCATCATGACCCTTTGTACACCCAAGCAGACATTCGGTGTACCAAGCGAGAATTTTTTTAAGATAAGAAAGCTTTAATTACGATAAACGTATAAATCTCCTTATCACCCCGAAATGTTTACATGTTAGTTCTAATATCGTAGTCATACGCTTAGAATCCTACACACATAAGGTTTCCAGATCCGGTCGGCAACAGACCATAGATCCGAACAAATAATAGCATCAATTTAGATATCACACAAAACAATTAGCACATAAAAGCATTTTAGGCATCATTCCTAAAATAAACTAGTGCTTGTGTCCATTTAGGTGTACTACCTAACATATTTTAGACACACTCCTCACGATCAATACTTAGCATTCTAAGTTTAAGTCTAGAAATTTCCTACAAATTCCTAGTTCGCTTAAACTAATGCTCTGATACCAACTGTGACATCCCCAATTTCACGGCCAGAAAAGACCGATTTGTTTATGCTTTGTTTTTAAAATCAGAGTAATCTTTTAAAGAAAACAGTTGCGGAATTTGTTCCCAAAACAAAAATATGATAAGAATTTATCAAAGCATTCCTTTAAAGAAATGTATTTTCATTATATAACAAAATCTCGGGATGTCATGTTCAATACAGACCAAAAGCATAAACAGAACAAAATAGACCTTACAACAGTTATTCATAACTACTGATCTATAATCCAAAATCTCTCGTCAGGTCAACCAACTTATGCTCTTGTGCCATTACCTGTAATGCAAAGAAAACTGAGTGGGTCAGGCTTGGGAGTCTGGTGAGCATATAGGGTTTTCAACCCACAATAATATAATTATTACATTTAATCATCAAATAATCAACCCAATTACCCATCCCCATTATCTTCTTTATTTCTTAAGGTTTTACCCTAAGAACCAACTATCCTTCATTCATTCATTCCTAAGGATTTACCTAAGGAATTGGCACGAAGTCCATTGCTGCCAAAGTTTATCTATCAGGTACTAAATCCATAGCTATCAACATTTATCTCTCAGGTACTAAATCCATAGCTATCAGGCGCTAACTCCATAGTCACCAAGGTTCACTTAACAGTAGGCGCTAACTCCATAGTCACCAAGGTTTATCTAATAGGCGCTAACTCCATAGTCACCAAGGTTTACTTAACAGTAGGCGCTAACTCCATAGTCACCACGGTTTATCTAATAGGCGCTAACTCCATAGTCACCAAGGTTTACTTAACAGTAGGCGCTAACTCCATAGTCACCAAGGTTTACTCATACCATCTCTCATCACACACCAACTATTCCATCTACCCATGTTCTACCCAACATATTTGTAGATATAAAATACATATACAGTTTAACTCATTTAAAAACTATATAAAACATCCATTCCACACTCATCTCAAATAAACAAAAATATATAAACACATAGCACGTATTTCATAGAAAATACTTCATATTTATGTGTTAGAAGAAAGTGACTATACACTCACTTAATCAGAAGATGATCGGACAGCGTTACGGCTTGTAGAAGTAGTATTCTTCGGTGAAACCGGGAGATCTTCACAAAAACCGGGCTTCTCGCGGGAAGAGCTTCGGCTCGGAAACTCCACTTCTCGGGATCTTCGGGGATTCGGGACTTGCTTTGGGGCTCGGGATTAATACCGGGGCTTCGGGATATTTCTTGCACGCAAAACGAGGCAAAACGAGAGAGAGAGAAGAGGAATTGAGCAAGGAACTCGGCTGCCCTCGCACCCTTTATATAGGGGCTGATTCTTCAAATTACGTTGGGCGTAATTAGAGTTACGCTGGGCGTAATGTGGATAAGGCCGATGACTCCCCCCCTTTCGGATAATATCGAATTTATATTTAAATTAAATACTTTAATTATTTAATAAACTTCAAAAATTCATATCTTCCTCATACGAGCTCCGTTTTCGACGTTCTTTATATCTCCGCGTAGGTGAGACTACGATCTACAACTTTCGTTTAGACTCCGTTGGCTAATTTTGACTTTATTTTTATTATATTATTTTAGTAGGCCGGGACAGGAAAACTCCGTTATAAATTCATAACTTCTTCATCCGACGTCCGTTTTCATCTGTCTTTTTATCATTGCACTACTAATAACGAGATCTTATATTCTCGTTTAGATTTCTTCGACCAAAAATCACTCGATCTCAAATTCGAGTTTCGGGCTGCAAACTGTTAAGCTGAAATTTAGAAAAATCATAACTTCCTCATACGAAGTCAGATTTGGACGTTCTTTTTATGCACGCTCTCGGTTTAACGTATTCTACGACTTTCGATTAGATCGCTAAGGCCAAATCCCGCTCTATCTTAAATTCATTATTTACGTCGCGCTGCGTCGTGCCGGTTCGGTCGCGAAACTTCGACAGGTCATAACTTCTTCGTTATAACTCGGATTTCAACGTTCTTTATATGTACGAAATCCTTGTAACATATACTACAACTTAGTTAAGATTATTCATTCTAAATAATCTTCTATCAAAAAGTCATTTTTGACGCTTAACGTCTCTAAATTGACTAGCCCGGATCTACGGGCGTTACAATTATCTCCCCCTTAGGATGATTACGTCCCGGAATCATCAACGAAATAGGGCTTGGATAATGATTCCATACATTATCTCTTCATCCTAAGTACTAATCGTAACTTCTATGTCTCCTCGAAAGAGTATTTAACTCTAGCGCTTCTTGACTGCAGACGATGCTCAATCTTGCATCTGCTTTTGTTACCATGTTGTACTTTCAATCGTAACCTTCGAGTTACCAAATAAGTCCTTATTGTGGACTCCTTCTTCTTCTTAGGATAAATACTTTCATTTATCTATTGCAACAGACCGATGGGTCGTGCTCTATTGACCACTCATCGCACGATGCTACGCTTAGACTCGGTCTTTTTAAAGTTAAATTCCAGAATGGAATATACCTTCCTTCATATTCTAATGTGATATAATCACATTTCAGCATGTAGCATTTCTAGGTACAAACTTTATGAACAACGAGCGCGATATCAATGATCGCATTGACTTCAATCTTCTGACTTACGTCAGATGTTACTTCGAACTTGGTTCTCCGAACCACGTAACATACTCACCGTAGTCGGACTCCAATTGGATATGACCACTAGGGTCGGAACAACAACCATCTTACTAGTCATTACCGAAACAATGGTAATGACATACCAGAATAAAACGGAATCAATCACTAGCTTCTTGGTAACCTTGTGACTTTCCCTGATCCAAGTGCGAGTCCTGTGCTTCCGGTAGTATATGCATCTACTACCTTTCACACCTACTCATACTCGTCCCAAGTATTGTCTCGCAGTCCACAAGTCCTAAAATCACAAAACAATTTAACACATACGAATGTGTCCAAATAATCATAAACAATTTCCCTAGACTCTACTAGGACTTCTTCATTGCGTATCTTCAATCATCAATTCTACTTCAAATCGATTGGTCATGGAAATACCGGGTGATGAGACAACCTCAAGAATTACACCAATCTCTCCATCATCCTGCCAATCGAAGGTGTACTTCAGACGTACCGTACTCCTCTAAACGTACTGTTATTTCATAAGACATACTCTAAAGGCAAGATACCACTCTTACGATATCTTCTGATAGGTGTCATCCACTATCATAAGCCTTTTTCATTTCCTCCATTTACTCAATTTCTCTACGAGTCTTCATCATGACCCTTTGTACACCCAAGCAGACATTCGGTGTACCAAGCGAGAATTTTTTTAAGATAAGAAAGCTTTAATTACGATAAACGTATAAATCTCCTTATCACCCCGAAATGTTTACATGCTAGTTCTAATATCGTAGTCATACGCTTAGAATCCTACACACATAAGGTTTCCAGATCCGGTCGGCAACAGACCATAGATCCGAACAAATAATAGCATCAATTTAGCTATCACACAAAACAATTAGCACATAAAAGCATTTTAGGCATCATTCCTAAAATAAACTAGTGCTTGTATCCATTTAGGTGTACTACCTAACATATTTTAGTCACACTCCTCACGATCAATACTTAGCATTCTAAGTTTAAGTCTAGAAATTTCCTACAAATTCCTAGTTCGCTTAAACTAATGCTCTGATACCAACTGTGACATCCCCAATTTCACGGCCAGAAAAGACCGATTTGTTTATGCTTTGTTTTTAAAATCAGAGTAATCTTTTAAAGAAAACAGTTGCGGAATTTGTTCCCAAAACAAAAATATGATAAGAATTTATCAAAGCATTCCTTTAAAGAAATGTATTTTCATTATATAACAAAATCTCGGGATGTCATGTTCAATACAGACCAAAAGCATAAACAGAACAAAATAGACCTTACAACAGTTATTCATAACTACTGATCTATAATCCAAAATCTCTCGTCAGGTCCACCAACTTATACTCTTGTGCCATTACCTGTAATGCAAAGAAAACTGAGTGGGTCAGGCTTGGGAGTCTGGTGAGCATATAGGGTTTTCAACCCACAATAATACAATTATTACATTTAATCATCAAATAATCAACCCAATTACCCATCCCCATTATCTTCTTTATTTCTTAAGGTTTTGCCCTAAGAACCAACTATCCTTCATTCATTCATTCCTAAGGATTTACCTAAGGAATTGGCACGAAGTCCATTGCTGCCAAAGTTTATCTATCAGGTACTAAATCCATAGCTATCAACATTTATCTCTCAGGTACTAAATCCATAGCTATCAGGCGCTAACTCCATAGTCACCAAGGTTCACTTAACAGTAGGCGCTAACTCCATAGTCACCAAGGTTTATCTAATAGGCGCTAACTCCATAGTCACCAAGGTTTACTTAACAGTAGGCGCTAACTCCATAGTCACCACGGTTTATCTAATAGGCGCTAACTCCATAGTCACCAAGGTTTACTTAACAGTAGGCGCTAACTCCATAGTCACCAAGGTTTACTCATACCATCTCTCATCACACACCAACTATTCCATCTACCCATGTTCTACCCAACATATTTGTAGATATAAAATACATATACAGTTTAACTCATTTAAAAACTATATAAAACATCCATTCCACACTCATCTCAAATAAACAAAAATATATAAACTCATAGCACGTATTTCATAGAAAATACTTCATATTTATGTGTTAGAAGAAACTGACTATACACTCACTTGATCAGAAGATGATCGGACAGCGTTACGGCTTGTAGAAGTAGTATTCTTCGGTGAAACCGGGAGATCTTCACAAAAACCGGGCTTCTCGCGGGCAGAGCTTCGGCTCGGAAACTCCACTTCTCGGGATCTTCGGGGCTTCGGGACTTGCTTCGGGGCTCGGGATTAATACCGGGGCTTCGGGATATTTCTTGCTCGCAAAACGAGACAAAACGGGAGAGAGAGAAGAGGAATTGAGCAAGGAACTCGGCTGCCCTCGCACCCTTTATATAGGGGCTGATTCTTCTAATTACGTTGGGCGTAATTAGAGTTACGTTGGGCGTAATGTGGATAAGGCCGGTGACTCCCCCCCCCCCCCCCCCCTTTCGGATAATATCGAATTTATATTTAAATTAAATACTTTAATTATTTAATAAACTTCAAAAATTCATATCTTCCTCATACGAGCTCCGTTTTTGACGTTCTTTATATCTCCGCGTAGGTGAGACTACGATCTACAACTTTCGTTTAGACTAAGTCGGCTAATTTTGACTTTATTTTTATTATATTATTTTAGTAGGCCGGAACAGGAAAACTCCGTTATAAATTCATAACTTCTTCATCCGACGTCCGTTTTCGTCTGTCTTTTTATCATTGCACTACTAATAACGAGATCTTCGATTCTCGTTTAGATTGCTTCGACCAAAAATCACTCGATCTCAAATTCGAGTTTTGGGCTGCATACTATTTAGCTGAAACTTAGAAAAAAACATAACTTCCTCATACGAAGTCAGATTTGGACGTTCTTTTTATGCACGCTCTCGGTTTAACGTATTCTACGACTTTCGTTTAGATCGCTAAGGCCAAATCCAGCTCTATCGTAAATTCATTATTTACGTCGCGCTGCGTCGTGCCGGTTCTGTCGCGAAACTTCGACAGGTCATAACTTCTTCGTTATAACTCGGATTTCAACGTTCTTTATATGTACGAAATCCTTGTAACAGATACTACAACTTAGTTAATATTATTCATTCTAAATAATCTTCTATCAAAAAGTCATTTTTGACGCTTAACGTCTCTAAATTGACTAGCCCGGATCTACGGGCGTTACAATTATCTCCCCCTTAGGATGATTACGTCCCGGAATCATCAACGAAATAGGGCTTGGATAATGATTCCATACGTTATCTCTTCATCCTAAGTACTAATCGTAACTTCTATGTCTCCTCGAAAGAGTATTTAACTCTAGCGCTTCTTGACTGCAGACGATGCTCAATCTTGCATCTGCTTTTGTTACCATGTTGTACTTTCAATCGTAACCTTCGAGTTACCAAATAAGTCCTTATTGTGGACTCCTTCTTCTTCTTAGGATAAATACTTTCATTTATCTATTGCAACAGACCGATGGGTCGTGCTCTATTGACCTCTCATCGCACGATGCTACGCTTAGACTCGGTCTTTTTAAAGTTAAATTCCAGAATGGAATATACCTTCCTTCATATTCTAATGTGATATAATCACATTTCAGCATGTAGCATTTCTAGGTACAAACTTTATGAACAACGAGCGCGATATTAATGATCGCATTGACTTCAATCTTCTGACTTACGTCAGATGTTACTTCGAACTTGGTTCTCCGAACCACGTAACATACTCACCGTAGTCGGACTCCAATTGGATATGACCACTAGGGTCGGAACAACAACCATCTTACTAGTCATTACCGAAACAATGGTAATGACATACCAGAATAAAACGGAATCAATCACTAGCTTCTTGGTAACCTTGTGACTTTCCCTGATCCAGGTGCGAGTCCTCTGCTTCCGGTAGTATATGCATCTACTACCTTTCACACCTACTCATACTCGTCCCAAGTATTGTCTCGCAGTCCCCAAGTCCTAAAATCACAAAACAATTTAACACATACGAATGTGTCCAAATAATCATAAACAATTTCCCTAGACTCTACTAGGACTTCTTCATTGCGTATCTTCAATCATCAATTCTACTTCAAATCGATTGGTCATGGAAATACCGGGTGATGAGACAACCTCAAGAATTACACCAATCTCTCCATCATCCTGCCAATCGAAGGTGTACTTCAGACGTACCGTACTCCTCTAAACGTACTGTTATTTCATAAGACATACTCTAAAGGCAAGATACCACTCTTACGATATCTTCTGATAGGTGTCATCCACTATCATAAGCCTTTTTCATTTCCTCCATTTACTCAATTTATCTACGAGTCTTCATCATGACCCTTTGTACACCCAAGCAGACATTCGGTGTACCAAGCGAGAATTTTTTTAAGATAAGAAAGCTTTAATTACGATAAACGTATAAATCTCCTTATCACCCCGAAATGTTTACATGTTAGTTCTAATATCGTAGTCATACGCTTAGAATCCTACACACATAAGGTTTCCAGATCCGGTCGGCAACAGACCATAGATCCGAACAAATAATAGCATCAATTTAGATATCACACAAAACAATTAGCACATAAACGCATTTTAGGCATCATTCCTAAAATAAACTAGTGCTTGTGTCCATTTAGGTGTACTACCTAACATATTTTAGACACACTCCTCACGATCAATACTTAGCATTCTAAGTTTAAGTCTAGAAATTTCCTACAAATTCCTAGTTCGCTTAAACTAATGCTCTGATACCAACTGTGACATCCCCAATTTCACGGCCAGAAAAGACCGATTTGTTTATGCTTTGTTTTTAAAATCAGAGTAATCTTTTAAAGAAAACAGTTGCGGAATTTGTTCCCAAAACAAAAATATGATAAGAATTTATCAAAGCATTCCTTTAAAGAAATGTATTTTCATTATATAACAAAATCTCGGGATGTCATGTTCAATACAGACCAAAAGCATAAACAGAACAAAATAGACCTTACAACAGTTATTCATAACTACTGATCTATAATCCAAAATCTCTCGTCAGGTCAACCAACTTATGCTCTTGTGCCATTACCTGTAATGCAAAGAAAACTGAGTGGGTCAGGCTTGGGAGTCTGGTGAGCATATAGGGTTTTCAACCCACAATAATATAATTATTACATTTAATCATCAAATAATCAACCCAATTACCCATCCCCATTATCTTCTTTATTTCTTAAGGTTTTACCCTAAGAACCAACTATCCTTCATTCATTCATTCCTAAGGATTTACCTAAGGAATTGGCACGAAGTCCATTGCTGCCAAAGTTTATCTATCAGGTACTAAATCCATAGCTATCAACATTTATCTCTCAGGTACTAAATCCATAGCTATCAGGCGCTAACTCCATAGTCACCAAGGTTCACTTAACAGTAGGCGCTAACTCCATAGTCACCAAGGTTTATCTAATAGGCGCTAACTCCATAGTCACCAAGGTTTACTTAACAGTAGGCGCTAACTCCATAGTCACCACGGTTTATCTAATAGGCGCTAACTCCATAGTCACCAAGGTTTACTTAACAGTAGGCGCTAACTCCATAGTCACCAAGGTTTACTCATACCATCTCTCATCACACACCAACTATTCCATCTACCCATGTTCTACCCAACATATTTGTAGATATAAAATACATATACAGTTTAACTCATTTAAAAACTATATAAAACATCCATTCCACACTCATCTCAAATAAACAAAAATATATAAACACATAGCACGTATTTCATAGAAAATACTTCATATTTATGTGTTAGAAGAAAGTGACTATACACTCACTTGATCAGAAGATGATCGGACAGCGTTACGGCTTGTAAAAGTAGTATTCTTCGGTGAAACCGGGAGATCTTCACAAAAACCGGGCTTCTCGCGGGAAGAGCTTCGGCTCGGAAACTCCACTTCTCGGGATCTTCGGGGATTCGGGACTTGCTTTGGGGCTCGGGATTAATACCGGGGCTTCGGGATATTTCTTGCACGCAAAACGAGGCAAAACGAGAGAGAGAGAAGAGGAATTGAGCAAGGAACTCGGCTGCCCTCGCACCCTTTATATAGGGGCTGATTCTTCAAATTACGTTGGGCGTAATTAGAGTTACGCTGGGCGTAATGTGGATAAGGCCGATGACTCCCCCCCTTTCGGATAATATCGAATTTATATTTAAATTAAATACTTTAATTATTTAATAAACTTCAAAAATTCATATCTTCCTCATACGAGCTCCGTTTTCGACGTTCTTTATATCTCCGCGTAGGTGAGACTACGATCTACAACTTTCGTTTAGACTCCGTTGGCTAATTTTGACTTTATTTTTATTATATTATTTTAGTAGGCCGGGACAGGAAAACTCCGTTATAAATTCATAACTTCTTCATCCGACGTCCGTTTTCATCTGTCTTTTTATCATTGCACTACTAATAACGAGATCTTATATTCTCGTTTAGATTTCTTCGACCAAAAATCACTCGATCTCAAATTCGAGTTTCGGGCTGCAAACTGTTAAGCTGAAACTTAGAAAAATCATAACTTCCTCATACGAAGTCAGATTTGGACGTTCTTTTTATGCACGCTCTCGGTTTAACGTATTCTACGACTTTCGATTAGATCGCTAAGGCCAAATCCCGCTCTATCTTAAATTTATTATTTACGTCGCGCTGCGTCGTGCCGGTTCGGTCGCGAAACTTCGACAGGTCATAACTTCTTCGTTATAACTCGGATTTCAACGTTCTTTATATGTACGAAATCCTTGTAACATATACTACAACTTAGTTAAGATTATTCATTCTAAATAATCTTCTATCAAAAAGTCATTTTTGACGCTTAACGTCTCTAAATTGACTAGCCCGGATCTACGGGCGTTACAATTATCTCCCCCTTAGGATGATTACGTCCCGGAATCATCAACGAAATAGGGCTTGGATAATGATTCCATACGTTATCTCTTCATCCTAAGTACTAATCGTAACTTCTATGTCTCCTCGAAAGAGTATTTAACTCTAGCGCTTCTTGACTGCAGACGATGCTCAATCTTGCATCTGCTTTTGTTACCATGTTGTACTTTCAATCGTAACCTTCGATTTACCAAATAAGTCCTTATTGTGGACTCCTTCTTCTTCTTAGGATAAATACTTTCATTTATCTATTGCAACAGACCGATGGGTCGTGCTCTATTGACCACTCATCGCACGATGCTACGCTTAGACTCGGTCTTTTTAAAGTTAAATTCCAGAATGGAATATACCTTCCTTCATATTCTAATGTGATATAATCACATTTCAGCATGTAGCATTTCTAGGTACAAACTTTATGAACAACGAGCGCGATATCAATGATCGCATTGACTTCAATCTTCTGACTTATGTCAGATGTTACTTCGAACTTGGTTCTCCGAACCACGTAACATACTCACCGTAGTCGGACTCCAATTGGATATGACCACTAGGGTCGGAACAACAACCATCTTACTAGTCATTACCGAAACAATGGTAATGACATACCAGAATAAAACGGAATCAATCACTAGCTTCTTGGTAACCTTGTGACTTTCCCTGATCCAAGTGCGAGTCCTGTGCTTCCGGTAGTATATGCATCTACTACCTTTCACACCTACTCATACTCGTCCCAAGTATTGTCTCGCAGTCCACAAGTCCTAAAATCACAAAACAATTTAACACATACGAATGTGTCCAAATAATCATAAACAATTTCCCTAGACTCTACTAGGACTTCTTCATTGCGTATCTTCAATCATCAATTCTACTTCAAATCGATTGGTGATGGAAATACCGGGTGATGAGACAACCTCAAGAATTACACCAATCTCTCCATCATCCTGCCAATCGAAGGTGTACTTCAGACGTACCGTACTCCTCTAAACGTACTGTTATTTCATAAGACATACTCTAAAGGCAAGATACCACTCTTACGATATCTTCTGATAGGTGTCATCCACTATCATAAGCCTTTTTCATTTCCTCCATTTACTCAATTTCTCTACGAGTCTTCATCATGACCCTTTGTACACCCAAGCAGACATTCGGTGTACCAAGCGAGAATTTTTTTAAGATAAGAAAGCTTTAATTACGATAAACGTATAAATCTCCTTATCACCCCGAAATGTTTACATGCTAGTTCTAATATCGTAGTCATACGCTTAGAATCCTACACACATAAGGTTTCCAGATCCGGTCGGCAACAGACCATAGATCCGAACAAATAATAGCATCAATTTAGCTATCACACAAAACAATTAGCACATAAAAGCATTTTAGGCATCATTCCTAAAATAAATTAGTGCTTGTATCCATTTAGGTGTACTACCTAACATATTTTAGTCACACTCCTCACGATCAATACTTAGCATTCTAAGTTTAAGTCTAGAAATTTCCTATAAATTCCTAGTTCGCTTAAACTAATGCTCTGATACCAACTGTGACATCCCCAATTTCACGGCCAGAAAAGACCGATTTGTTTATGCTTTGTTTTTAAAATCAGAGTAATCTTTTAAAGAAAACAGTTGCGGAATTTGTTCCCAAAACAAAAATATGATAAGAATTTATCAAAGCATTCCTTTAAAGAAATGTATTTTCGTTATATAACAAAATCTCGGGATGTCATGTTCAATACAGACCAAAAGCATAAACAGAACAAAATAGACCTTACAACAGTTATTCATAACTACTGATCTATAATCCAAAATCTCTCGTCAGGTCCACCAACTTATACTCGTGTGCCATTACCTGTAATGCAAAGAAAACTGAGTGGGTCAGGCTTGGGAGTCTGGTGAGCATATAGGGTTTTCAACCCACAATAATATAATTATTACATTTAATCATCAAATAATCAACCCAATTACCCATCCCCATTATCTTCTTTATTTCTTAAGGTTTTACCCTAAGAACCAACTATCCTTCATTCATTCATTCCTAAGGATTTACCTAAGGAATTGGCACGAAGTCCATTGCTGCCAAAGTTTATCTATCAGGTACTAAATCCATAGCTATCAACATTTATCTCTCAGGTACTAAATCCATAGCTATCAGGCGCTAACTCCATAGTCACCAAGGTTCACTTAACAGTAGGTGCTAACTCCATAGTCACCAAGGTTTATCTAATAGGCGCTAACTCCATAGTCACCAAGGTTTACTTAACAGTAGGCGCTAACTCCATAGTCACCACGGTTTATCTAATAGGCGCTAACTCCATAGTCACCAAGGTTTACTTAACAGTAGGCGCTAACTCCATAGTCACCAAGGTTTACTCATACCATCTCTCATCACACACCAACTATTCCATCTACCCATGTTCTACCCAACATATTTGTAGATATAAAATACATATACAGTTTAACTCATTTAAAAACTATATAAAACATCAATTCCACACTCATCTCAAATAAACAACAATATATAAACACATAGCACGTATTTCATAGAAAATACTTCATATTTATGTGTTAGAAGAAAGTGACTATACACTCACTTGATCAGAAGATGATCGGACAGCGTTACGGCTTGTAGAAGTAGTATTCTTCGGTGAAACCGGGAGATCTTCACAAAAACCGGGCTTCTCGCGGGCAGAGCTTCGGCTCGGAAACTCCACTTCTCGGGATCTTCGGGGCTTCGGGACTTGCTTCGGGGCTCGGGATTAATACCGGGGCTTCGGGATATTTCTTGCACGCAAAACGAGGCAAAACGGGAGAGAGAGAATAGGAATTGAGCAAGGAACTCGGCTGCCCTCGCACCCTTTATATAGGGGCTGATTCTTCTAATTACGTTGGGCGTAATTAGAGTTACGTTGGGCGTAATGTGGATAAGGCCGGTGACTCCCCCCCACCTTTCGGATAATATCGAATTTATATTTAAATTAAATACTTTAATTATTTAATAAACTTCAAAAATTCATATCTTCCTCATACGAGCTCCGTTTTCGACGTTCTTTATATCCCCGCGTAGGTGAGACTACGATCTACAACTTTCGTTTAGACTCCGTCGGCTAATTTTGACTTTATTTTTATTATATTATTTTAGTAGGCCGGGACATGAAAACTCCGTTATAAATTCATAACTTCTTCATCCGACGTCCGTTTTCGTCTGTCTTTTTATCATTGCACTACTAATAACGAGATCTTCGATTCTCGTTTAGATTGCTTCGACCAAAAATCACTCGATCTCAAATTCGAGTTTCGGGCTGCATACTGTTAAGCTGAAACTTAGAAAAATCATAACTTCCTCATACGAAGTCAGATTTGGACGTTCTTTTTATGCACGCTCTCGGTTTAATGTATTATACGACTTTCGTTTAGATCGCTAAGGCCAAATCCCGCTCTATCGTAAATTCATTATTTACGTCGCGCTGCTTCGTGCCGGTTCTGTCGCGAAACTTCGACATGTCATAACTTCTTCGTTATAACTTGGATTTCAACGTTCTTTATATGTACGGAATCCTATACTACAACTTAGTTAAGATTATTCATTCTAAATAATCTTCTATCAAAAAGTCATTTTTGACGCTTAACGTCTCTAAATTGACTAGCCCGGATCTACGGGCGTTACAGTATTGGTACATTCAACCCGCTAAACACAATGAGGAAACTCACCTCTAGCTGCTGAATCGCGCAAACGAATCTAGTCCTGCTGATCCGGAAAAAATCCATGCGCTGACATCATCAAATAACATCTAATCAGTAATTGGATCTCGATTCCTAATCAAGAATCCCAGTTCGATGTCCAAATCTTCAGGGTAAAATTCGATTTTACCCTTTCCTCACTTTGCCCAAATCCAAAGCCCAAATTCCTTAAATGGAAACACAAGGCCCAATAAGGCCCAACTTCCAAATTGAGCCCAAAAATGACCATAAACTAATCCCAAGAAAGTCCAATACACTAGCAGATACCCACCATCAGAAGTCTAATGGCCCTACATGGCCCAAACCCTAAAAGTCCAAATCATGACCCAATCCATTAACACTAAGCCCAAAATCCCATCTGCTGAGTACGCGGGCCGTACTCAGCTCGTACGCTTAGTGTACTCCCTCCGGAGCTAGTACGCGCAGGTATGCCCAATGTACTCCCCATATCACCTTTCTACTCTATTAAGCACTTAATCAGTTAAGCCCTTACTCCAAACTCTCAGATCTGGTTCCTAAGGATGACTTATCTTGTAAAGTTGACAAATTCACTTACATGTATGGATTAATGGGACTCAAAAGCTCAAAAAGATCTTAACAAAGGTCTTAATACATGCATGGACCAAAATACTCCATAAAGCTTGCATTTTTATGAACATGGGGACTAAATGGAGCTAAGATCTAGCATCCATTTCTTCTGGAGTAGATCAAAAACTCACATTTAAACTCAAAAGTCTCCAAAAGTGCATAAATTACACCATAAACTAGATCTAACACCAAAGACCATCAAGGTGAGAGCTTTTTACCTCAAAATGCTTGCAAATGAGTAGAAGATCCTGGATCTACAAGCTCAAACCACTCCTCCAATTGTTCCTCTTATTCTTCTCCTTCACAAACAACCAACAATCACTCTTTCAAGCTTCTAGGGTTTCAATTACAGAGTAAAGGGAGATGGAGGCTGGCCTAAAATGACCAATAGATGATATAATGATGCTTAAATAGGGTGCAAACCCTAAAAATTAGGGTTTTCATCCGGCTGGAGTATGCCCCACATACTCCCAGTACGCCCAGCGTACTCCATAAAGTACCCGCGATTCCTTTTGCCTAGTACGCTCAGCGTACTCCCCTCCCTTGTACGCCCTGCGTATAAGGCTTAGCCTTTTAAACCACCAACTTCCGGATGCCATAACTTCTTCGTTTTAAGTCCGTTTCCGGTGATCTTTATATCTAGGGAAAGGTAACGAGAGGCTCTACACTTCTATCAACTCATCATTGCCTTAAAACTTCCCGAACTAAAATCCAATATTCATAAAAGCCCAAACTGCCACTTTACGATTATACCATTGGGCTTCCAATCACAAAATGAACTCCCGGATCATCTAACTTACATTACCCACACCGAAATGGGTCTAAATCTCCCTTTCCCAAAGACCCTAAGCCTTGTGATAACCGATCTTCGGTTCACAACCCCGAATTAGGAATCGATTCGGAATAGGGTGTTACATGGTATTGACTTCAACAAGACTTTTCCACTAGTTGTGAAATTGGTGACTATTAGATGTGCATTGTCATTCGTCTTAAAAATACAATAGGAAGTGCACGAGTTGGATGTAAACAATGTGTTCGTTTATAGTCATCTCAATGAAAAGGTATACATGAAAATATCTCAAGGGTTTACAAATATAGAAGAAAATTGTGTCTGTAAATTACAAAAGTACATTTATGGGCTATAACATGCTTCTATAAATTGGTATTAGAAGTTTACCAAAGCTCTCACCAACAATGGCTTTAGTCAATCCAAATTCGACCATTCGTTGCTCATTTTCAAAGAGAAAAATACACACGTTGTTGTTGCACTAATCTATGTAGATGGCATCAAGATCCTTCATTAAAAAAATAAAGATGTTAAGTTATTTGATATGGATAATGATCATACTCTATGAATCGACAATGTTAGAAACAGTTAGAGAACAAAAAATGTCATCAATAACATCTTACTTGGTGTCAGATGTAGCTTGTAGTCCTAGGAGCATATTGTTATATGAGATTCAATAGAGTCAGCCCTGCTACACACACGACAACATGGGCATGTGCTTTTTCTGCTTAGACATTTGAGTCGATACATAATAATTAAGGTACAAGTACCCACCTATAAGTTATCTTAATGACTCTTGAATATTTAATTTGTAGGTTACAATTGTTTTTTGATGACAATAAATTTACACAATATACATAATACAAAATTTTGAGACTTTTGCATGGTAACTTCACTTTGCTTTGAGTATGAAAATGTTGATATATATATATATATATATATATATATATATATATATATATATATATATATATATATATATATATATATATATATATATATAGGCTTAGGTTATTCTATTCTAACTAATTATTGTGCGGATACAGTATGCTATGAGAATGATAAAGAAAATATGTTGTTTGATAATATAAATACATTCAATCTTACATAACTATTGTCATTAACACACATTCTCACTAATTAAATCGTTTATAAGGTTATTATACACTTATTATTATTATTCTCATTTCTGTCAGAATGTTTGTCAGAATGTTTATTGGGTCGTATTCTGTCAGAATGAAAATGAGTGAAAAACGATGTGTGAGAACACAAATAAATAATAATTAGCGAGAATACATGAAAATGACGATATTTTTGTAAGGTTGAACATATTCGCATTGCTAAACAACTTATTCTCTTAGTAATTCTCATAGCATACGATATCCGCACAATAATTAGTTAGAATACTTGAACCTAGCTCTCTCTCTCTCTCTCTCTCTCTCTCTATATATATATATATATATATATATATATATATATATATATATTTGTTGTTTATAAATATTTTATAATGTATGCATGAATCATGTTTGATCTTCACAACATAATAAAGGGTTGGATTATCCTTTACCAAATTCATAACATCAGGGGAAGCATTTATATGAAAGGAAAATAATATCGAAAAACTCATTCCTACAGCATCTTGCATTGCATTACATCTTAAGGAAAGTCATGGTCTATATAAAAGCCATTTATCTTCCTTTTAATTATTTCATATTACCACTTTCTACTAACAATGTAATTTCAATCTATTTCTTAATAGGACATTACACTTTAATAAAATTACTCATTTATAGCAAGATATATGTTAAAATGCTGATTATACAATTTGTTGGTTGACATGGTTTTTCCGTTTCAGTGACTAATTTTTTCAATCTTATCTTTGTTATAGATATTTTCAATAATTTATTTGAGTTTAACATTTTAGTGTCATAAATTTCTCTGTTATGTGTACCATTTATATAGCAACATACTTATATTTATTAACCAGAATATCAACATACTTATATTTTTGACAGAAATTGCAACATACTTATATTTATCGACAAAAACAGCAAACTACTTAACAGAATTTGAAGTACAATGTTATTAACTAAGTTATTATTATTTATGATTAAGACTATTTTTTAGAGTGTATGTTATTTAAATTTATCACCCGGTGTAGTATATGAGTTATAACATAGTCATCAAAATAAAGAAGATAGTAGATAGTATCTTGGCTTCAATAGAACGTGAAAGGGGGTGTACTAAAATTGCTACTAAGAAATCCTAAAATTGAAAAAATGACAACAAATCGTTGATACCGAACACAATGAGCTTGTTTAATAAATAGCATCTTTAAGCAGATATATATGATATGGATAACTTGATAAGAGACATGAACATTACAAGAGCTTTCTAGAGTTGAGTTGGGTCGTTTCATGGGCTTAGCCCGTATTTGACTTTAGGCCCTACATATATCTCGATTGTACTTGTAAATTCTACAACTGTGACGTTACAAAATTAATATAAACTTCTCTAGTTCGTTTGTTATGGTTAAGCAATTACCTCGAATGTGAGCCACAAATTAAAAGACAAAGGGTCAAAAAAGATGACAACAGAACATACGCATAAACTAATTATGATAACATATTTTTTTATTTGGTTTATTTCCGTATACATCCAAATTGTACCTTTTCCAATGAAGAATAGGTCGGTTTGTGATGAAAATTTAACGAAGTGAATTTCATATTTAGTTCTTCGACTAAGGGATCACTTTCTATGTTGGTCTTCCAAAATTATTTTTTTCCTTTTCAGTCCCTAGATTTTAACTTTTATCATATTCATCCATCTCTATATTCGAGGTTAATTAGGCCCCATCAATAAAAAGTTTAGGGTAAATTACACCATTCGTCCCCTGTGCATATGTCAAAAAGTGTGTTTAGTCCCTATTTTCAAAAATAAACTCGGGCCGTCCCTCATTTGTATAAAACTTGCACATTTCATCCCTCTGGACATAAAATGATAATTTTGCCCTTATTCATTTATTTTTATTTATTTATTAATTATTAATTACTAATCCATTAAAAATATTATTTATTACATATGTGAGCCATTTGTATTCAGCCATTGGAAAATTACTTCCGACTACCATCACCACTAGCCTCCGGTCACCACCACCACTAACCTCCGGCGACCGCCACCACCATTAGCCTCTGTTGCTGTAGAAAACACATTCAATCCATGTTCTAATCCAAAAAAAAATGCTAACCCAAAAATCCATTCAAGACATCAAAGCTATTTAAAAAAATCAAATCCAGAAACCCATTCACGACATCAAATTCATAAATAGACAAAAAAAACTACAAATCTGGTTTATATCTTCGTATGAATATGAAGAAGAAACCCCCATATGAAAAAAAAACCTTCTTACGCAAATTCGATTTCTTATGATTTAAAGCCTAACTAGTCAGATATTGGTTCGATTTCTTCTGAACAGTTAGATATGAGGTGCAATCGTGGGGAGAATACGAAGGATAAGGAGATCTAGGGTTTGGCAGCCACAAGTCGGGTCCCAGAAATCGTTGTTGTTCGTGGTAGCCAGATGATTTGGTGGATCGATCAGGGGTAGTCAGGAGTGGTTGTGAGGTCTCCGTTAGTCGATTTCGGAGCTGCAAAGAGGGTTTCTCTTATTCTTTTTCCGATGAGATAGTTGTAGATTCGAAAATAACGATGGTCGATTTCAAGAAATTGGGTAGTTGAGTCTGTCGGTGGTTTTGAGTCCATATTTGCGACATGAATCGAGGAAGGGAAGTGAGGTGGTGGTTATTGGCGATGGTCAAGCAGGTTCTGGTGGTGGTTGTATCTCCGGTCGCCAGATTTTGATTTTAAGGGAAGGTGAGGGCGATATGAAGAGTGTGAATGGAGAATTAGGGTATTCCTAGGTAAATGGGGGGGGGGGGGTGATAGGTTTAATGGTTTATAAATTATTAACAAATGTAAAAGTAAATGATTAAAATTTATTTTTTGTTTTTCTTATAAAAACAAAATAAAAAGTAAAAAGTAAGGGCAATATAGTCATTTTATGTTAAGCAAAGGATGAATTGTGCAGATTTAAACTAACGAGGGATGAAACATGCAAGTTTAAACCAAACGATGAACGATTCGAGTTAATTTTTGAAAATAGGGACTAAACACACTTTCTGGCATATGCACGAGGGACGATTGGTGTAATTTACCCAAAAGTTTAAAATAGACAAATCAAATTGATTTTTAATTTCTTCACTGCTTTCCAAACTCAAATATTTATCATTAGACCTGGCAAAATTTGACACGACACGGACCTGACACGAAGTTAATGGGTTAGGGTCAGAGATTTCGACCCGTTTATGTACACGGGTTGACACGACACGACACGACACGATAATTAAACGGGTAGGGTTAGGGTCAAGACTTTCAACTCGAAGATGACTCGAAGATGACCCGTTTAATTATATATATATATATATATATATATATATATATATATATATATATAAATTTCATATTTTTATAAATATTTTCAATATTATACATTTGTAGTGGCCCAAATTCAAGAACTAAAAGTAAAATTCAAAATTTCAAAGTGACTTAATTTTACTCCTCCTCACTACCTATCTCATTTGCTTCCTAACTCTAACTCTTTTAATTTTGCTTTCTAAACTTACTACTACCTTCGTCCCATATTTATTGTCCAATTTTGAGTTTTGAAGTCTTTATTCTTCAAATTTGATCTCAAATATTTTTGTTTTTAATATATAACACTTAATGCAAAATATATGAATGGATTATGTTTTAAATGTCTTTTCATTGTTATAAGCTTTATCATGTAATTTATAACACAAATAAAAATATTTAAGGTCAAAGTAGAAAAAAAAAACTTCAAAAGTAAAAAATAAACAATAAATATGGGACGGAGGGAGTATAATTTTTTTTCCGTTTTACCTCCCAACTCCAGCATTTCACTTTTTCATTTTTTTTTCCTCCATTATTCTTACTTTTCAACCTTTAAAATGTTTCAACCCGGCATGACACAACATATTTATAAGGTTTAAACCTTAACCCGAAACCCGACACGAAAATAAACGGGTTGACACGACACGACACGATAATTAAACGGGTCGGGTTAGGGTCAAGCACTCTTAACCCGTTTAATGTCTTGACACGGCACGAACCCGACACGACACGACACGACACGTTTGCCAGGTCTATTTATCATCATGTTTCATCCTTACTCAAATTTAAATTTTTTAAAATGTTTAGGGAAAACCCTGTGAGTTTGAGAAAGTATAGGGACTATTTCTGTAAACATAATATTTTAAAGATATTTTGCGTTACCGTATAAGTTAGCCAATCACAGAACCCATTAAGATCTATACGATCTTTTCGACAAGGAAAACTAACTGCCTGTCATTTTCGTATCTCACAACAAAATCTTGACCATTAATTATTTTAAATCTGATGCTTGATATTTACTCTCATCTCACAAAGCATAAAGTTTCCGTCAGTTTATCAGAAAGTGCACGAAATAAATAAAAAAATACCGCCTTTTCGACAGTCGGTTGTTCTTTACCATTGACGATCGTTCTCATCTGCGATATAATTCAAACTGTGTGTGTGTGTGTTTGGGCGTTGGTGTGTGAGGTGAAATGGACTCCTTTTCGGCGGTAGAGGAGGCAACTTTTCAAGAGAAGCCAAAAAATTCTGTTGATAAAACGTCGGTGAAGCGGTGGCTGACCGGAGCGGAGAAAGACGAAGACGAAGAGGAGTGCGACACCGAAGCCTGGGAGACGCTGAATAAGAGTTTTAAGGAAGCGCAATCGGTGTTAGATCAGAACCGATTGTTGATTCAACAGGTGAACGAGAATCATCAGTCGAAGATTCCTGATAATTTGGTAAAAAATGTCGCGTTGATTCAGGAAATTAATGGTAATATCTCAAAGGTAAGCTCTGTTTATTCGAATCTATCTGTCAATTTCGCAAGCTTTGTTCATCAGCGACGCGTCAAGAACAAAAACGATAAGCTGGATCGCTCAGACTCGTGACTTGCGTTTTGCCTAAAAACCTATCGTATTTCGTCGCTTAGTTTCAGTAATTCTCGATCATCTTTTAATAAAATACTTTTAAGCCATCTGTGTTTACAGAATTTGGCAGTATATTACATCGTTGGAGTCAGTCTGAGTGTCTATTTCGATTGCTTTCATAACGTTCGTGCATGGGGTGTCTTTTGGATGACGTTTGTGGTTTTGTTGTGATTGATCGTATTTTGAAATGAAGATTCGAGTGCTTAACTAGTCATACCTTCATCTTTGATGATTAAGGTAGAGTGATTGCTGCAGATTGCTAATCTTATGAGGTATTTATGTTTTGTCTTGGTTGATTTGCCCTAATTGTGTTGGAGTTCTTGTTCAGACTTCAGTGAATAAATACATACTTGTTTTGTGACAGTGTTTTCCATATTGAGAAAATTTCCTCTGATGTTTCATAAAATTTAACATAATCTTGGAGTTCATGAACTACTGGTGTGGCTATAATTAATCTTGGTTTCCATAAGTAGGTATTCTATTGCTTTTATGTGTTAACTCTTGTCTGAAAGACTAACTGATTTGACACACTGTGCTCCAAATTTCTTTCTGTCATTAAGGAGGTTGCAGGGGACCTGGACTATGATGGGGATTTTGGAACACATTGATGTCATGGATCTGAATCTGATGGTAAGATTGGTTGATTCTAGGGTTCCATGTAATTTGTGAATGTTTTGATGTTGGGATTTTTTGTATATAATGTATGAACTGCATATAAGATTCAGAATTTGTGATTACAATTTATTTGCATCATCAATGGAAAGAATTTGTGTTTATGATTGTGAGTAAAGGGATACATCCACAAGTGAAATGGTTATTGATAGCTGTGTCCTAGTTAATGAGTTATGATCTTGAAAACACAAGACTTTGGTATGTAATATATAAACCTTAAGAGTCCCAAAGTTGTCACAATCTAGCTATTGGAGCAAGTTTCATCTGTTTCCTGGTTGCAACTTGTCACATCGCGGTGTTCTAAATTAAATGAAACGATTTCCGTATTGTATTTAATTTTTGTCCATTATATTGGACTAAGTCCTGTCCTTTTTATATTAGTTTGATCACAAATGATGATGTGTTTGCTAGATTGCTATTTTGTTGTTAATTAACAATTAAATCAGTTATATTATTAATTAACTAATAATTAGTTGTGAAATCATTTGTTAATTGATGTTATCTGAACAATGTTTTCATAGTAAATTGAATTACTTTTGTTTAAGATTGCATTTTGTGCATCACAACTAACTTCTTTTCTGAGTTTTTTAAGTTGTCATGTTTGACAAGTTAAAAAATAACTTATAAGTTAGTTTAAAAAAAAAAAGCTATTTAAACTAGTTTTTTTAGGAGCTTTTTTAAAAAAAGTTTCAAATATATTGTTGGTTAATTATAAATAACTAGGAAGTATCGCGGGGGTTAGGAAGTATTCCCCCTACCGTCATTGTCCCTATTTTCTGATATCATATTTCTTACGAATTTTCCAAATACAATAAAAATAGGCTACAATGAAAGATAATTTAGTTTTATCTACCTGTTGTTTGCATATCATTATCAAGCTATTAAAAGGGAGAAAACATTCATGTTGTTAACAAACTTGCAAGCTGCTGTTATCTATTACATAAACAACTAAATTAAACTAAGAAAAACAAAGAAATATGGGGAGGGACTGTTACTAATCAGGTTCATAAGCCAATCGTTCAGCCATATCATCAATCTCTGGAAGAAACTTGATAGAATGATAGTTAACCCTGCACCTTAGTCTGGATTTCTTGAGGATAAACTTACTTGTACTTTACTAATGATTCCTTGTATGGATGACGAAGCGCACAACCTACACAAGAAAACAAATATGAACATAAAAAAAGTACTTGTATTTGTTATTTTGGTATAAAATTTTAGTTTTATTTCTTCCTGTTATAAAATTGTACTTTGAAAACTCAACCTTATTATAGCAATGCAGTCCAAATACAAAGTAATTTTTCACTTCTATAATACCACTTGAAGACACCTAAACCATATATTCATTATGATAAGTGGAGTTTTCCATGAGTAATTATAGTTTTCTTATAATGCAAAGAGCTTAAATCATTTAGAGCATGTGTATACAGATCATGCCAGAATATTTGATTAGTATATACAATGGGAAAATTAAGTGCATACCAGTTTAAAAGCTGAATTTAACTTCACTAACTCAGGGTGGGAATTTTTCTTGGACATCTCCCCTGTGCTCATTGCAACTATTCATCATAAGCAATAAAAAGTCCAAATTAAAACACTTGTAGTTGGGATAAGAATTGTTCAAAGCAGAATCCTTCCACAGTTACAACAATCGACACATTCCTTTAAAAATCAAAACGAAGTTGTTAATTGATTTATCTGTGTCCATATCTGTATCTAAAAAAATAGATTTTTAGTAAATAAAAGTAATGAAAATGGGATAAATATGATTGTTGTTTGAATTCTGCTTGTCAAATGATCTCAACAGGTAATAAGTTTACCTTTGCACACTGTAAGTACAACCTCAATGCCAATTCAGGTGCTGGAACATATTAAAGTGCCTCAATTGTCTAAAACTGAACCCAAGGGTAAATCCGTAAATGTACAATACTGCTATCTTTCCATAAACCCATAGAGGTATATTTTCGTCCACCTAATGAAGCTGACAATTGTTGATCTGAACAAATGCCAACTAAGCAAAAAGGAACAAAGGAAATCAAGGAAATAAGCAGGTATATACGTATATGATGGTCTACCTAATGAATTTACATGTTTTACTAACTCTACTCTATGTATCTTTCCTAACGTCAATATATTTTGACTCTCTATTAATAGGGTTCCTGGTTAGATATATTAACTGGTGTTAAAGGGTAAAAAATGGAAATAAAGAAAGATAGAGCCAGTAAAGCAATAAGATAAAAGATTCAAATGAAATTATAGATCAAGTAGATGGAACTATACGGTAGATTACCAAGATAATAGGGCTGTCAACTGAAGCTCAAAAATCCTCTTGTATTCCACCCATACACACATACACTGAAAAAAAAATAGACCATTCAAACAGCCTAGAGTAAGGTTTCTGAGACAAAAGAACAAAAAGAAATTAAAGAAATAGGTAGATGAAGAACAAAATTGACAATTACCTCAAAAACTAAAGTTTATAAACTTCAACATGTCGATAATATACCAGCCAGATTCAATGAATGTAAGATCATAGGAATTCCCAAAATACCCTTTAAACAAAAGTTTATTCCAGTCGTAAAAAATTTTTAGAACCAACCACTCTTTTTTACCTTCCATGCTCCATAAACAAAACCCAGACCAGTACTTTATTCTTGGAACTGAAACCATCATTAGCAACTTTCAAGACATGGTAAGAAAATAACCTAAAATTCGAAGGACTTTATCCACGTGTATTTCACAATTTCCTTTTTCAGATTATAAAGATCTTAAAAAAACACCCAGAATTCAAGAAACAGTCATATATAACTACATATCAAAACACCCAGAAGTCATTACTCGAATCAAATTCTTGAAAAGTTTCAATTGTTTGTGCATGAAAATACAAAGGGAAATTTATGTTGAGCTTTTTCGTTCTTATAGACCTCGTTATCATCTGAAGTGGAGCAGAAACATTGCGAATAGGGGAAAGACGACTTCATTTTTAAACAACATCCAGAAATTTATAGTTAATTGTGGATGGATCTTGATTGAGTTTTGAAAGACGAAGAAGACTGACAATTTTTCATACGATCAAAACAAATACATCTACCTTTTATAGACAACTTCCTATCCAAGAGGTGAAATTGGGCATGAAGAACTTCAGAAGTGGAGCCGGTAAAGAAAAAACGGAACCGATGATTTAGAGAGAATGAAATTAATATAAAGCATATTCAATGAAACTAACCCGAAGCTTCAGGTCTGACTGATGTTGACTTTGGATAAAAGCAGAGCACAATCCCAACTTTCGTGCAACAAAGGTCCAAGTGACGCTTAAATGGGAGCTGAGTCGCAAAGGAAACAACAAATCAAATTCAAAGAAAAGAGTACATCGGAAGGATTTGGTTAGGGTTAGGAGAAAATACCTGTAATTGACTCATTTGCCCTATCATCTCCGGTCTGAAAATATGAAGAAATAGAGGCATAATCAGTTTCGCCCAAACCGAAACTGCATCTGTTGTCCAATAAAGACCAATCCACATCCAGGTGAAGAAAATTACATACGTTGAAGAAGGAACATGGAGAAGCAGAGATAACGAAGATGGTGGAGCGGGAGTCAAGCTGAAGATGTGAGAAACAATGGAAGAGACGATGGAAATAGGGAGAAAAACTGATGAGGCAAAGAAGCGGTGGGAAGGGGCTCGTGGAAGAAGTTTATTGGACAAAAGATAGGTGTATGGACAGCAAGTCCATTTTTATTGGCCTATACAGGTGGTGGTGCCTTGGTGGAAGATACGTCCCCTACAGACCACATAGAAAAAGAAAAAAAAAAGTTTGATGGTGTCCAATAAGATTATGTTACTGTGCATAAGGGAACTTAAAATTAATACTATTATAAAGTATATATTTTTAAATGTTTTTTTATGTCATTTTATATCTTTCAGGTAGTTTATCAGTTATTTTTTGTTGAAGGTTATTTTCTATCAGGTAGTTTATAAGCTAACAACTAGTTTTTAAGCTAATAGCTAGTTTTTCAACTATCAGCTAACTTTTCAGTTAATACGTCAAGCATAGGTTCAGTCATTTTAATATTATGATTGTTTGTGAGAGTTGTATTAAGTTGTTTCCAGGAGAGGGTTTTGTATGATTCAAACATATAATATATTTGATTTTGATTCAATTAAATTTTATCGGTTAAGAATCTTTTATCGTGATTAGGAAAAACAAGTTGTGGTTAGGCAAAAGGTTGAATTGAAATACGCTTTATGATGGTTACTACAAAAAAAATCCCAACCTTGAGTGTAAGGTACAATCGTAGTTTGAGAAAATCTTTCCTTTTTTACTTATGAAATTGTCAAAAAGGTGTTTATGTGCCACATGATGGTATCCGTTATAAATGGTAAAGTGATGGGATAAGATTGAGAAAGTATTGAAACATTTGGGAGGGATGATCATATGTCAGATTCTGTTAACTTATCAACACCTTTATAATGACGAGTTAGTTTAACCAAAAATGATATACAAAAACTTTTGAATCTATCACTTTTGATAAAGGAGTATATGATCTCAAACGTCACAAATATATACGATACAAAACTTAGTTGAGTCGTTTTTATGTTAATATAAAGAACACGGTATTGTATCATGTTGTGTTCGTGTTACGTAAAAACTTGTCAAGTCATATTGGATCAAACAAAAACACGACACGATTGTCTTAGTTGACACTCCTAAAGTAGAAAGATGAAGTAATAGCGTTTTATGGAATTTCCAAAATAATATTATTTTCAGGTCACAAGAAATATACAGGAGAAACTATATATGACAGAGGTGAGCAAAATTGAACTCGAAAATCGAAAAAACGATGATTGGTATTTGATTAAAAAAAAACGAAATACTGGTTCGATTTTGGTTTTAGAAAATGCAAAAATCGATTATAACAAAACCTTACCGAATTTATAAATATATTTTTTCTATACATATTATATGGATATATAGGTGTTTCGTAAAGTCATATCAAAAATTGCTTCTAGGTCGATTGGTTCAACGCGTTGCCTATAAACCTTGAGGTCCCGTGTTCGAATCTAAAATTGAACCGGGAAAAAAATTGAAAAGTTAGAAACCGTTCTTAACTTGTCATTAAATTGGATCTTTTGGTAAATAACTTAGTTCTTATGTCTATTCCATGGTAATAGTTTGAACAACACTTTAAACTACAATTAATCATTATATATCATTAGAATTCAAATTAGAAGAGTATAATGGTCGTTTATGGAGATTTTGCCATCAACTCCGACTGTATGGTCATACCAAATGAACCCATAAGAGAGCCTTAGTACATTTAATATATTTTGGGGAAAGATTATAATAGCCATAAAATATTGTATGCCTATACAGGAGCACAATATACACGCACATTTTTGACCTTATAATATTTTTGTAAGAAAACCTTTTAAAATGAATGGTATATTTGTATGAGACATTTTATAAACCATATCAGATGACGGTACAACTATACAATAAGTTTTCTAGACCATACAAATCATATTGTAGGAAAACGGGTGATAACATACATTAGATGATATGTAAGCATTATACATTAGTTGTATTGACTTATAGGAGATCAAAGGATACTCTCGGGAGTAAAAAGTTATTATTCAAGGTCATCAAGGTGAATTCATTGCCCAAGAATACATGTCCGTATTCTTTATTTTGGCTAGAACCTTTTTGAAATGATTTAGTATGTATATCTACCTATTATTATGCGTTGCACTCGTTGAAAAGATTTTTTCACAATGAGTTTTAAAATAAGGATAGATTTTGTGTTTGAATTGATTTTAATTATGATAATGTGCTTCTATTTAGGACGAGTTGAGACTTGTGTGACCGGGATACCTAATTGTGGTGTTATAGGTTTTATGTGTTTAGTGTTCTATGTACTACCTTTACAAGTGCCAAGTTTCCATCCTTTGGCATGTGGGATGTTTTGGACTTGAGATGACATAAGTTTTCAGATAGTAACATTCATGCATTGCATTCCATATAAATATTAGAAGAAGCTTGGAGATTTGGAAGAAACTTGGGTTATGATGATTGAGATAAGGTTTATATTAAATTATTTTCTTAGTTACTTTGTTATACCCTCATATCACTTATCTATTTTAACCTTTAATAAATGTGAAGGACTTAACTGTTTTAGACCATTCTCTTGATTAGTTTCTTATACTATCGTATAACTTGTCTATTTTACCACTTGTTTCACATTGGTACTTTAACGGCAATTGCTTTTGGTGTTGGAACATTCCAAAATTTTCATGGTTGATCCAAAACGGACTAACCAACAAATATAATGCTTTTTTGACCATTTGGGATTATTAGGGGCCAAAATTGATGTTTTATTTTTCATTTTCTACTATAATAATTCGTTTTGTTTTTGCCTAGAATGTATCATTGACGTAGTCTGGCTTTTTAAGATCGGTTTCGAGCGAGGTGTAGTATTGATTTCCTTTGCCCATATCTAGATCCCAATCTAGAAGCTGGGAATATTACAAGGGGGTAAAATGTAAATATGAGGTATTGGTATTTGGAGAGAAAATGTCGGTCATTGGACTTTTGGAGTAAGATGCGGGAAACGCTATCAAGTAGTTGAGCTCCCCACTCCACTCCATGTGAGAGAGACAACTCTTTGAGCAAATGATGGAAACGAAGTCTGTTTTCAGAATTATGTTTATATCGATTGTACGACACCAAATTACTATCAATCACCATTGTCACCAATATCAATTTTGAAGTATGGCATTGTTTTCGAGAAAAACAGTTCTAAGCCTCTCCCCCCTCCCCTCTTTCTTTATTGTGTTGTTAATCTTTAGTCTCACGCTTCTTGTTCTATATAAGGTACATTTTCTCCTTCTTACACATTTACTTGTTCGAAATTAAGTGATTTCACAAGATCAATTCGGCAATTTGAATTCTGGAAAAACCTTTCTGTGGTTCTGATGATTTTTCCATCATAAAATTAATTAATACGCTTCTATCCGATTGTTTATCCTTCAAAATATAATGGAAGCAATGACTGCAAAAGAAAAATTACGTAGTTTTGATGATTTTGAGATTGTTAACCAGCCATTCTTCCATGGATCGTTATACCCTTTGTAAGTTTATGTACAAGTTTTGAGTACGTACTTTATTTATCGTAGGATGTGTATTTTTTTGTCTGTGGCATTTCGTCGAACAGGTGGACAACTTGGCTAGTCAGACAAAAACTATCATCGGTCATAACTTAGAACCAACCCCGTGGCATTTATTCCCTGCGAAGACGTTCAATAACGAAACAAAGATCGGTCGAGCTTCCAAGATTGTACGATGCTCTTACCTTTCCTGCTTGACCAAGTCCAAAATCGGCCAGACGACCTTCACTCGCGAATCAGAAAAATGCCCTGATTTTTACAGATGGATACATCATGATCTTGAGCCTTGGTCTCATACTCGGATTTCATATGCCAATTTAATGGAAGCGAAGAAATTTGCTTCTTTCCGTATAGTGATCATTAGTGGGAAATTGTATGTGGATTATTACTACAATTGTGTTCTGAGCCGAGCTTTGTTTACAATTTGGGGGTTATTGCAGCTTCTTAAGAGGTATCCAGGAAGCATACCAGATGTGGATATGATGTTTGATTGCATGGATAGGCCTATTGTTCACAAGAGAGATCACTCTGCTATGCCTTTGCCAATTTTTCGTTATTGCACCACACCTGATCATTTTGACATCCCTTTTCCTGATTGGTCTTTCTGGGGTTGGTAAGCTCAAATTTTTTTGATTTTTATCATGACATTCTTTAAAATCTTGAATGTATATCAAAGTCGTTACAATAATGTGTCCAGTTGATATACATTCTTTTATCCATCATACCAATGTACTAAAAAATAATGATTTGGATATTTATATTCAGGGTGGAAGTTAATTTGGGACCTTGGGAAGAGGAATTTGAAAGCATTAAACAAGGTTCACAAACTATACCTTGGGAAAAAAAGTTACCATATGCATATTGGAAAGGAAACCCATATGTTAACTCTCCCGTTAGAGAAAAAATGCTCCTCTGTAATGACACAAAAAAGTGGGGAGCTCAAATATTGCGTCAGGTGCCTATTTTTTAAACAGTTAACACTGATTTAATGAACCCAAAGCAATAACATGTGCAATTTGTATATAATTGCTTACCTTTCTTGTTGTAACATTGTATTACAGAATTGGGCACATGAAATATCGGTTGGGTTCAAACACTCCAAACTATCTAGCCAATGCAATCATCGGTAAGTTTCAAGTGTGTTGAAGGGTATTTTAGTCTTTTTTTACAACTTTTATCAGAAAACATGTGTTTGTTTATGCAGATACAAGATATACGCTGAGGGGTATGCTTGGTCCGTAAGTTTAAAATATATCCTGTCATGTGGCTCTGTTCCTTTAATAATCAACCCGCTATATGAAGATTTCTTCAGCCGTGGCCTCTTCCCCAAACAAAACTACCTTCCTATCTCCCCAAACAACATTTGTCCTTCAATTAAAAATGCAGTCGAATGGGGGAATTCACACCCATCCGAGGTAAACCCTCATATAACACACACTGGTTATACTTATACTGATACTGATACTGATACTGATACTGATACTGATACTGATACTGACACTGATTCTTAACAGGCGGAGGCAATAGGAAAAGCAGGGCAAGGTTTTATGGAGGAATTGAATATGGAGAGGGTGTATGATTATATGTATCATTTGATAACTGAGTACTCAAAGTTGCTGGATTTCAAGCCCGTTAGGCCCAAAAGTGCACTAGAAGAGTGTATTGAGTCGCTGCTTTGTTATGCTGATGAAACTCAACGTGGGGTTCTTGAAAGATCAGCTACTTTTCCTTCATCAGCCCCTCCTTGCAAACTCCCTCCTCCAAATGCTGAAATTATTAAGAAACAGATAGAGGCGAAAAGAAACGTTATTTTAAATAAAACCCAACCCATAACTTAGTTGAGAATGCTAATTTCTTGTGTAGACCAACTTGTGTTAGTCATATTGAGGAGTTGTATTTATGATGGATCATGGGTAAATCAGTAATTTCAGTTTCACATGTTGTGGTCATTGTTTTCTTCCTATGTAAATGTAAACTGGATCCACAAATGAGTGGAATAGTTTTTCGTTTCTTAGTCGGAAAGGTAATGAAAGAAAGACTACAGTGCAAACTAATACCTATTATTAAATTCATCTTTTTTTTGTACCATGTTAAAAAGAGTTTACTCCATAAAATGTATATGGATTTTTAAATGTAACCTACTTGTGTGAGCAATTAGTTACACAAAAAGAGTTTGATACATTATTTGTGGTATCCTAGGTATAAGTATGTTGTTATAATGATACTAAACTTTTCTTTTTAATAAAAAAAATTAAAATCACAATATGTTTTTTGCTAAAAAGATCTTTTATATGTATTTTTCGGCCACTACACCTCTGCTTAGACTTTCTTTAGACGTTCAGAGTATGTGGTTGACTGCCATGTTGACTTTCTTTTAGTTGTTCGGAGTATGGGGTTGAGTTGTTTTTATCTTATCTCTATTCAGATTTATGGACATCTTATGTTCTCATCCTGAAAATATTATGTCATTTTTGGATTATTTCTCCAATTTCTTATGGGCATCTCCACTTCGTCTGAAACCTCCATACCAAAGCTGATTTAACAGTGTCATCATCCTATTTACAATTCTTTTAAAGGCCCTTAAATCAGTGCAAGATGACTATAATGCTCTTATTACAAATAGTACTTTGGTTATTTTTATAATTTGTAAACAACCCTCTTTTCAGTACTTACTTTAAGGGTTAAAGTCAAAAAATAATAACCTACTATTTTGGTTGTTTACCTTTAATTGTATTCGGTCGGTCACTAAACTTTTTTTTAGGTTCTCAGTGCACTAGTGGGGTAAATTTCAAACGGGTAAACTGATATTAGAATCCTACATGTCATCAATTGTGACATTTAATATGGCTTTATTTGTTCATTTAGGTCAACATGACATTGATATTGTGTCTACTGTGGCATCTAATAGTGACAAAATCACTTAATTGAAATGCACATTCCAACCCCTCTTTGGCCCTCATCACACTACCACCATACCTACCTCCACCTTGTCGATGCTAACTGCCACCTCCACCCCTCCTGGTCCGTTTCACCATCCCTACAACAACCCATCTAAACACCCCACATGGTGTTAGATGCCAACTCCCACCCTACCCACCACGATGCATATTGCAGCTCCTCATAATAATGCTCCCCCTCCACAAACACTCACCCAATAATCACTCGCCCGCAATATGGCCTCCACAAACCCAGGGGTGGAGCTTCAACATTTGATTCGGGGGGCCGAAAATAATATAGATATATATATATATATATATATATATATATATATATATATATATATATATATATATATAAATTGGTAAGCAGGGAGCCACAGCCAAAATTTTATATTTTTAGGCCTAAAATGTATAAAATTGAAACTATAAGGACTGTTTCTAACCAAAAAATGAGAGAGAGGGGGGGGGGGGGGGGGGGGGGGGCTAATAAAGTTTCACCAATGCACAAACCTAAATTAATCTTCACTTTGCACACCACCCCGCTAATCCCCTAGTGAAGTCCAATATTTAGTATTTCACGATCCTAACTTGAACACTTCCATGCGAGCCGAATTTAATACATTATAGAAAAATCATACATGTGATCATGTGCCTCCTCATATTCATGGTCACTTTATCATTTCTAGTTAGACAGCTCAACGTAAACAAAAATACATTTCTTCATGAGTCTTCAGAAAAATCACCTACATGCACAACCCCCTTAGTTTTGTCAAACAAATAGATTCCCCTTGTGAATGGTACCACTGCTTCAAACAGCCCCCTTGTCTATTTACTCGTGTATGTCAATGATTTCCTACTTATAGATTCAACTACCAACCTCTAGCATTGCCTTGTATCCTGGCTACCTTAGGAATTATCTATGTCAAATCTTCGACCTCTCAACTATTTCCTTGGCACCTCTGTCACACAAAAATAAAATTGGGCTATTTCTCTCCCAAAATCAATGTCACTGAGTTACTTACCCGAGCAAAAATGCAAACATCCAACCCTACGAGGCTATGACCATGCCAATTGTCTAGCACTTCGGTGCTAAAGCTGAGTACCAGAGTGTGGTCATGTAACCAGTTGGATTCATATTCTTCTCCTCGAGCTTCATATGCTTATACACATCATTACCAATTTACCATTGTCTACTGCAGCAATGTGTTTGTCGTTATTCCATCGACTTCTCCAACATCAACATATCAAATATGTAGAAATTGACATTTGATTTTTTTGTGCGAAAAAGAATGTATCAATGATATCCAGGCCCTTCATGTGCAAACCGAGTTTCATAACATATATATCTCCACATAAGGCCTCCAATGACAAATTTTTAATTATTCCAACTCGGAACGTTAAATCATGAAATATTAGACAAAATATTTATACATTTTGTATATGTCTATAAAAATTCGTATTATAATAGACTCGGTCAGTTATTAAAATGTATGTTAAATATGTTATCCCCATGAAACGTAAGAGAGAAAAAAAAAATTATAATCCTTTAAGGAAGATGTCGTTCGTACGGAAACATGTGCGGCACCACTACCGTTAAAGAAAAGTTTTGTTATAAATAGTTGAACTTTCTTTCTTTTCCCCTGAATTTATGCTCAAATTCAGATCAATTCAGATCTCCTTTTCGGCCTTTTTTAATTCAAAATTATTATATTTGGTCACATCAAATTTTGAGAGGGGATTTTGTTATTTTTAGTAGATTTTACCAAATCCAAATTAGACCGTTCGTTTTTTTATTATTAGGGTGGTTGAAGTACCGGCAACGAAGGGGTTCGTTGTCTGTGTGGCCACAAGCATTGTCCGTGCACACCAGTTCGAGCCTTCATGGTCGGGCATAGCCGTGATGATTTGTGGTGGTGAGGACGAAGGACAACGCCCGATCGTTTTCTTCTTCTATCTCTCTCTTCTAAAAAGTTTTTCAATATGATATTTTTATATGCTTCCACAATCAAAATTGATTAATGATAGTCGAGTTTATTAGTTGAATATATGGAAATATACGGAAAAGCCCAATTTTTATATGCAGAAAAACCCTTTAAGCTATTTTTTGTTCAGAAAAACCAAAACTATTTTATTTTACCGTTTAAAAAAACAAATAGCAGGTTTTCATATAAATTGACCGGCTAATTATCTGATGTGTCAAATAAATATATATTTTTTAAAACATTTAATGATGTGGATATTTTTTTTCCATAAATCGATTAGTTAAAGGGCAAAACAAACTAGGGTTAACATTTTTGAAGTATCGGCAAAGGAGGTTCGAAGATGTAGGTTCAACATAGTGAAACATAAGCCAACAAATGAAAGGAAATTAGTAGGGTTGACATTCTTGATCATGGTAGAGTCTATCACCCCACTACACACTTGTTCGATCTCTGTCCCAAGCAAGCAACATGTATCGTTTTTTTCTTGTTAACATTTTGAGTAATACACGGTTATTGTTTAACAATCATATTATTGTAACAGCCATGCCATGTTGTTTTTAGTGTTTAAATTCGTCTATTTGTTGTCATTATGTATTGTTTTTCTTGTATTTTGTAGTGCATATATGTTTAAATCTTCCATTTGTTGTCATTATGTAGTGATTTTATTTTCCATTTGGAAGGCCTAGAAATAAAGATTTTGATGATTGCAATATAAAAGCAAGAAGAGGTACAAGAGGTGGAAGAGGTAATAGAGTGGAACGTTCCAATCATAGTAAAAATTTTCATTTTTCAAAATCATTTTTATAAACCATAAGTTATACAAAACAGTGTTTCCAAATCATAGCCATAAAAATCATAGTATCAAAATCTCTCAGAAACAATTATCAGCAGGATGATGTGTACGATCACGCATTCGCATTACATCGATTATCTGATGTACCTTTTAAAACCATGAAATCAAACTGTAAGCACGAAGCTTAGTGAGTTCCCTCAAAATACCTCCCACAATAATAACAAGTACGATACATGCATATAAGGTTTGTTGGCCCATGGCCTCAACCCAAACGTCCAGGGTTTGTTGGCATATTGCCTCAACCCAACCATTCGGAGTTTGTTGGCTTATAGCCTCAACTCAACCATCCCGGATTTGTTGGTTTACCGCACGAAGCAGTACCACCTCAACCCACCTATCCAGGGTTTTTTGGCCTCCTGCCTCAACCCAACCACCAATATGTCGACATACGCAACAGATAAACAATAATCAACAAGTATAGGTAATCATACAGATCTACCAATCTAACATATAACCATGAAATATAGGTAATCATACATATATACCAATCAAACATAGCATCATCCTATATGTTGGGTGACAACAAAATAAGTTAAGCACTTCAGACAAATATCAAAACAAACTTCGGTGAACTTGCGGAAATAAAACTTCTGAAAAAAGTAAATCAAGTGAACACAATATTTAACGTGGTTCGGTCAAGGTGACCTACATCCACAGGAGAACGAGAAAGAGAGGATTTTATTAACTTCCAAGAACAAATACAATCACACACAAAGGTTACACCTCACTTGAGCTCTCAAAACAAAAGAATCTCTTTTGCTTACTAACTGCTCTAAAGGAGTGTTTCCTCACAGCGAATACTCTCTTGAAATTTCTGCACACATACAATGATGGAGATATGAATCTATTTATACTTGAGGGATCATACCTAAAACACTAATGGGCCAAGCCCATTGGCCCATGAAATGTGACAATCAATCATATCCCGCCATGCAACATCTTCTGGAACATTCTTCCATGTCATACAACCCATGAGCATCAACAACACATATGATGGACCACCTTGACCATAGTGGAGCATCATGATGCACAGGTGGCACATCATGAACACTAATGGTCCAACATCCATCATGGTGACACAACATGGTGTAATCCTCGAGCAATACCAACTTCTGAGCATCCTTGAATGATCTTGAGCATCATAGAGGACTTTATAACGTACTTGGCTCATCAGGGATACCATGGCTCAGCAAGGAACCAAAACGGAACATCTTGCACCATGATGGCGCAATAGGAATCAAGTATGGCGCAATAACTTCTAGGTTGGAACAACATCACCATCTTGGCACAACAACAACAACAACATACATGGCGCAACAAGGCCATGCTTGGCGCAACAACATACTCCATGGTGCAACATGATTACCTCATGGTGCAAGAGAGGTACCCCATGGAGCAAGGGGGAGTAGTTTGGCGCAAGAAGGAGTGCCCTTGGCGCAACAACATCCTTCTTGGCCCAATCCTTCAACAGATGGCACAACAAGGTTCCTTTGTTGCTCCATATCACTCCTAAGTGCTCCAAACCTCTTCCAGATGCTCTAATCCACCTTTTATATGATTCTTTCCTTTGGAACTTGATATGTTCCTTTGTCAGACGATCCATTCCCTTCTCAGATGATCCGTTCCTTTGTCACATGCTCCATGAACCTCAAGTGCTCCACAGAGTTCCAAGTGCTCCAAATACTCCATGAACATGATCCAAATGCTCCATGTTGGACAAGACTTCATATCTCAACAATCTCCCACTTGAAGGCTTGAACAAATTCATCTGCCATTCAAAGTCTTCATCATTCTCTCAATCCCCTCCCTCTCTACGCCAACCCCCGTCCTCAAAATCTTGGAAGGGAAGTTGAAGCCATGCCTAGCTTCAATTTTTCAGTGGTAAACACCTTAGTACATTCATCTACTGATTTCTCCATACTAAGGACTTTCTTCATCTTAGTAGCCCCTTGGTTCATTATCTTGAACTCTTTGGCTAGCCGCATCTTAAGCTCATTGATCTTCTGCGTGTTGGAGCAAACAATCAACACGTCATCAACATTTAATACAAGGATGATGTATGAAAAGCTTAACTTCTTCAAGTAACAACTGTGATCAACCTCACGTCTTATAAACCCACTCCTCCTCATGAAGTTATCAAACTTTAAGTACCATGGGCCTGGGCAAGCTGGGCGACCGTCCCGGTCCCCCAAATAGTAAAGGGCCCCATATTTCTATATGTTATTGGGTTATACTGGTGACAACCCAAATTTTTTAAGCATTATGTACTTGGCCCAAGATGATCCAAATTGAAAAGGCAGGAGTAAGCGTGCGGCATGCCTACTGACCTACTACGGTTCCGACTTCCAAGGCCAGTTTAATCTCTTCAATCTCCGGCTTTGCTTGAATCGCTTCCATGGAAAACCCAAACGACACCATCATCCATCTCTCCCGATGCAACACCCTAATGTTTCGTTCACATTCTTCTATTTCTAGTTCAAGTTAGCCAGTTCTTCTCCTTTTTCTGATTCTCCGAATTCGCAACCCAATACTCAATACTCTTTCTTTCTCTTCTAATTTCTGATTTCATTTTTCTGAAACAGCAGTAGCAGCAATCGAGATTAGTGGAAATTGAATTTCTTTTGATAGTTGAGAGTTGAAACTCGAGATTAACTGCAACACCAATTGGATTTCTTTGAATCTTTCAGAATCGGAAGTTTTTATCTGAGTAAGTCTGTAATTTCTGAATCTATGGACTTGATTTCCTTTTTTCATTAAAAATATGTTGGATGTAGACTGCAGTGGACAATAATTTTGTTTATTCATTTCTGATTCTACAACTGCCCAATCTATCTATGGACATTGATTCATTAAAATAGAAATAGGGTTTTATGATTTCGTATTTTCATTTAGAGTCTGCATAATCGATTTTGTTATGAATCATTGTTCATCATTGAAATAGAATTTTCTGATTTCGATTTTGTATGAATCATTTCTTAATTTGATTTCTCTGTTGAACTGTTTTTTAAACTTCAGAATTCTCATTTCTTTTGGGCTGCTGAAGGATTATTAGTTTATTAATAGCCAAGAGGCAAGACTAAGACTCTAAGAGAGAAATTAAGCAGCAGGTTACAGGTACTCTCTTTTTCATTTTTTTGTTAATCTGAGTTTTGTGATTTTGAATAATTCGAAATTTCTTAATTTTAAAGACATTTTGTTTTAATTTGATATCTCTATTTTTAATCTTCAGATTTCTCACTTCTGTTTTGAGCTCAATTGAACGAGGATATAAACAAACCAAGAGAGAGTTGAAGCCTGTTGTGCATGTAGTCTCTTCTAATTTTATTTTGTTTATCTGTTTGTTTGTTTTTTTTTTTTTTGTGATTATTTGTGATTGATTGTTGATATATCTTGATTTTTATAAGTTAAAAATGCTCCTAGAAAATACAATTTAATGAAGATCAAAAAGGAACTATGAATAAGTTTGTAAAAAAACTTAATTTTTTTATTGTACAACATAATGCTATCTTTAGTTTTTCTTTTCTATGTATTTTCTAACGTTTTTATAAGGGTTGAGAGTATTTTCTAACGTTTTTATTCTATTGTTTTAAATTAATAGTTGCTAGGTGTTTTGGTTTGGGGCTTTTCCTGGAGCCTTTTTTTTCATAGGTGGGGAGTATCCGGCCTTCGATTGTATTTTTTTAATCAATAAAAAACTATGAGGGTGACTCCCTCGCTTACACAACAAAAAATTCTAAGGGCCCCAAATTTTTATTTTGCCCCGGGCCCCAAATTGTTTAAGACCGGCCCTGGCCATGCAACATCTTCTGGAACATTCTTCCATGTCATACAACCCATGAGCATCAACAACACATATAATGGACCACCTTGACCATAGTGGAGCATCATGATGCACAGGTGGCACATCATGAACATTAATGGTCCAAGATCCATCATGGTGACACAACATGGTGTAATCCTCGAGCAATACCAACTTCTGAGCATCCTTGAATGATCTTGAGCATCATAGAGGACTTTATAACGTACTTGGCTCATCAGGGATACCATGGCTCAGCAAGGAACCAAAACGGAACATCTTGCACCATGATGGCGCAATAGGAATCAAGTATGGCGCAATAACTTCTAGGTTGGAACAACATCACCATCTTGGCACAACAACAACAACAACATACATGGCGCAACAAGGCCATGCTTGGCGCAACAACATACTCCATGGCGCAACATGATTACCTCATGGTGCAAGAGAGGTACCCCATGGAGCAAGGGGGAGTAGTTTGGCGCAAGAAGGAGTGCCCTTGGCGCAACACCATCCTTCTTTGCCCAATCCTTCAACAGATGGCACAACAAGGTTCCTTTGTTGCTCCATATCACTCCTAAGTGCTCCAAACCTCTTCCAGATGCTCTAATCCACCTTTTATATGATTCTTTCCTTTGGAACTTGATATGTTCCTTTGTCAGACGATCCGTTCCCTTCTCAGATGATCTGTTCCTTTGTCACATGCTCCATGAACCTCAAGTGCTCCACAGAGTTCCAAGTGCTCCAAATACTCCATGAACATGATCCAAATGCTCCATGTTGGACAAGACTTCATATCTCAACAATCTCCCACTTGAAGGCTTGAACAAATTCATCTGCCATTCAAAGTCTTCATTATTCTCTCAATCCCCTCCCTCTCTACGCCAACCCCCGTCCTCAAAATCTTGGAAGGGAAGCTGAAGCCATGCCTAGCTTTAATTTTTCAGTGGTAAACACCTTAGTACATTCATCTACTGATTTCTCCATACTAAGGACTTTCTTCATCTTAGTAGCCCCTTGGTTCATTATCTTGAACTCTTTGGCTAGCCGCATCTTAAGCTCATTGATCTTCTGCGTGTTGGAGCAAACAATCAACACGTCATCAACATTTATTACAAGGATGATGTATGAAAAACTTAACTTCTTCAAGTAACAACTGTGATCAACCTCACGTCTTATAAACCCACTCCTCATGAAGTTATCAAACTTTAAGTACCACTACTTAGAAGTTTTCTTCATTCCATATAGGGTTTCTTTCTTCTTGAACACCAGCTTTTTCTTACCAACTGTAAGAGCACTCTCTGGTTGTGCCTTCAAGATGTCTCCTTCCAAGTTATCATAAAGGAGATAAGTTGTATTCACATCTAGGTGCTCTATATGGAGATTTTCAGAGGCCACTGCATTTTACATAGAACTAATTGTAGTCATTTTTTCAAGTGGAGAATTATCCTCTCTTTTCTGTTGTATTTCCATGACCGCCAATCTTCCATCGCAAGTTTTACCACCATCTATCTCATCCTTAACTTGAAACATCTTACTGTTCTGCAGTCCGCTCAACTTGTCATCCATAACCTTCTCCCACTGTATGGAGTTCATACTCAAGGCCTCTGGTTTTGACTCATTCTCACACATCAACATGTCATTGGTTGATGGAGAATACCTCACTGTCGTACTTTACTTCATGGTCCTCTGGATAGTATGTGGTTTAATCTTTGAAACAACTACAACTCCAACCTTATAACCATTATCACCAGAGCTCCCACTATTTCCAGGTTTATCAGAGCTCCCACAACTTCTTGAACATCTGCCTATCCTTTGAACAGAGATATGTTTTGCATGATTCTAGGATCCTCCCACTAAAGAATCTGAAGTTGGATTGTAAACACCAGAATGAATTGGACCCGACTTCCCAAACTTAGGTGGATTTCCTATCTTTGTAAAACTGACTTTCTTCTTTCTGCCAATAGAACATGGATTAGAAGCATCTGTCACATTCTCCGAATCTAGCATCCTCCCACTGGATACATGCTTCCTCATTCCCTCCTCACTCATATGAACAAATCTTTGGTGGCATAAAGTGGATGTTCCAACTCCTTCAACAGTGTTTGCTTCCTCTTTAGAAACCTCCATCATATATAGTATACCTGTAATGTCCCATTTTCACAACCAAAAATTTTCATTTTTATTAAGGTAAAACTTCCCAATTTATTAATCCATTAATTAAGAAAACCGTTTATTCTGAATTACATTTATTAATAATCGGAGTATTGTAGAAACGCGGAATCTTCAATGTGGCTGATGAGTGTGTACAGTCCCGCCTTCGCCTTCCAGCAATAACCGATGATGCCTAAAACCATAAACAACTGGGTAAGCATAAAGCTTAGTGATTTTCCCTTAAAATACCACAATATAAACAAATCACATATATAATCAAACATGTCGGGTCCAGTCAACCATCGGGTTGGAATACCCCAGGCCCAGTCAACCTTCAGGTCCAGCCATCCTCAGGATGGAATACCCCAGGTTGGAATGCCAATATAAAATAGTTCCAATCATCCATCGGATTAAAATACCCAGGGTTTGTTGGCCTACCACCTCAACCATATCGCTCTTCCTAAGCCTCCGTGCCTACGACTTATAGCCGGCTCGCACCGGGTATCCTGGCCCACCGCACAAATCGGTACCGCCTCAACCCAAACCAAACACAATATGTCGACATATAAAAATCAAGATCAACTAGGCACATAATACAGGCAAACATCAATCATACAGCTCACTACTACCTACTAATCCTCTTACGATATATAGTCCCGCTACCAGCTAACCCCCCCCCCCCCCATAGAATGCGTAACCATAAGTAACCAGAGGTGAGATAGCCACCCGAACAGATGGTCCTACTCTAGAGCCACAACCAAACTGGAAACAGGAAAGAGAGCCTAGACCAAGAGTTCTCATGCTATCCTATATGACTACCGACAGTCCCTAAAGGCACTCCATAGATGATAACCAGCAAGCACAGATAACATACAGTTCTACAGATTATTACCACGAAGCAACATACTCAATACTAGGAGACAGATCTAACAAATCACTACAACATAACAACATACTCGATACCAGAACACAGATCTAACATAACACAACAACATAGTAGCATACTCAATACCAAAACACGTATCTAATAGATCACTATAGCATAACAGTATACTCAATATCCACAATCCAAGGAATGCATGGCCGTATATACTCAGAGGTGAGATAGTCACATGGACAGATGATCCCACTCTAGAACCATACCCTAATGAGGAACAGGTAGAGAGATTGGATCAAGAGTCCTCAGTCTATCCTACATGACTATACATAATCCCTAAGGTATCCCTCTACTAACATATAACCGAAACTAGTGGGCCGACATTGGTGCCTTCGACCCACGGGTATAGTGAGGCGAAACTCACCTTGATATGCGCGTAGATAATCAATGTAGCAAAAAAGAACTCTACCAGATTCAACTCACTTCCAATCACCTACAAGAAGATACTTGAGTCAATACCCGATCACAGGTCATAGTCATTAGCAACAGTGACCACCTCACATGAAATGACGATTAGGGTTTCGCATGAAATGACTATTAGGGTTAAGTAATAACACTTAACAAATTAAGGAATTAATCATCTAAGGGTAGGACTGATTAAGGTTTGACTTAGTCATTCTCGGGTGAAATAATAAGCCAATCAACAGCCCAAATACGTGCCCGGTCAGTGTCCAAATAGAGCTCCCCGACTCTAGGGTTTTCACATAAAATGATAACTAAGGTTAGTGTTCCACACTTAACACCTTAAGGACTTAATTAAGTATGTGCAATATTGCATTAAGTTAATTGTAGGGGCATTATTAAGTATTATTTAAGGTTTAATTAACAGCTTTAACACGGGTCCCGACCAACTCCAAAAACTAGGGTTTCTTGACATTAGGGTTTTCTAAACCCTAATTAGGGTTTCCAAATCCTAAATTTAGATGATTAATTAATTAAATAAATATATATTTTAATAAATCGGGCACCACCCACTACCACCACGGGCAGTGGTGGTCGGCGGCGGTCCATGGCGGCAGGAGGCGACAACCACCATTTCAAGGGAGGGAGTTATAAATTGTAGGTCCAAACACCATCCAAAGCCTCTCGGTTTACACGTAACGTTAATCCAACACCCACACACACACAACCACCCGAAGTGGCGGTTGGTAGTGGTAGAACGGCGGCAGAAGGCGGCATCCACCACCTCACGATGGTGGTGGTGGGTTTCCTTTGGTTTTCCGGATGAGCAAGGCACAAACATGCCCTACAACACTCAACACACATACTAACGCCACACAATCGGCTGAAACTAACACACACACATGCATTACACACACCCACACTTAACAACTGTGGTGAGCGATGAAAGCTAGATGGTTGTCGTTGGTTCCGCGCACGGAAGAAGGGGAAGAAGCCATATAAAAACACGTCCTTTCAGGTGAAACGAATGCAACAGTAACACCTCACCACTTCTTTATTTGATTCTCCTACTCGGCTTCTCCAATTTCTCTCCGGAAGTGACAGTAGTGACAAAAGCAAGGCGGTGGTTGCTCGGTTTCATGGCAGCAAGCCACCACGAAGAAGACGATGGTGTGACAGCCCTAATCTCCTTTTTTTCCAACTGTCTTGCTCTCTTTCTGACGTAGGGGGGAATTGCTCAGCCAAGATGGTGGCGGTCGAGTTCGGCGGAACTATGAGACTCGATAGATGGCGATGGCGGCTAGGGCACAAGGTGGCGGCCACAACGATTTTTAGGGTTAGGTTTTGGGTGTTGCACTCTTAAAAACGGGAGGGGTAAGGAACCGGGTTCAAGTCCCATGTTTTACCAAACTTGAATGCCTTTTTACGAGATTGGTCCCTGCCTCTACAATTCCTTTTCAATTTAAATCCAATATTAACTAAACAACCGTTGCTTCACGAATTTCTTACATTTCAAGCCCTAATGTTACAATATAGACCCCAAATTCAGGAAATTATCTCATTTAACTCCTTATGGCTAACACCGATAAATTATTACGGATTTAGAGCTAAAAAAATATAAAATACATCTCGGGGTTTTAGGGCTTATTATTTATTTATTTACTTATTTTATTTTATTTATTTTATTTTAAACGGAATGTTACAATTCTCCCCACTTAAATTAGATTTCGTCCTCGAAATCAGCTCTTGCTTCTACTTCATGATGCACTCCCCCACAGCAAACAAGATGAACGAAAATCCGCAGAATCAATCGGTCTCCGAGCTTCTTGGCCAAACACCGACACTTTAATCCCGCACCAAAAGGGCAGCTGCAATGAAAACTAATTGGTCCCCTACTGAACTGAACCACACTCTTACTCTGCTCCAATATCCCAGTTGAGCTATCCACTATCGACACTGGGGCTCTCCCCCGATCAGACGATAACATGCAAGCAAACCCTCAACCTGAGCTCCTAACACCTTAGGGCCTAAGCATAAGCACGCCCTATAGATGCTATGGAAAATAAATAAAATATGAATCGAAGGGAAAGTCCAACAGCTGATGGTGATCTCGTCGCGAAACCCGAAGATTTAGTATTTTCCCAGAAATCTGGAACTTAGAGAAATCCAAAAGAGAACTGAATCATGGCTAAGAGTCTACCTGCTGCGAGGTTATATTCTCCCCCACTTGAAATATGCTAAAAACTGATAAATTCATAGTCCTTCGAAACCCAGACTAGCTCGAACTCTACCACTCGATTCCAACCCCTGATATCCTGATACACGGTAGGATCTGAATCCACACATCATTCATCCATTCCAAAACACATATAATCGAGGACAAAGATAATTAATCCATTCATAATAAGAATTCAATCAGAATAGAGCTAATAAGATAATTCCAGTTAACTGATCATCCAAAATTACAACTGAACCTTGAAACACAAACAAAATTACAGATAAATACCAATACCACCACAACGGCTAACTAGAAGAACTGCCAGCTCAAATCTCGCTCCTTAGGACCCCGACGGTCCCCTGACGACCATCGGGTAACTACCAAGCTAAGGGCGTAGGATCTAGCACCCCACTAAGAAAAGGACAATGAGATCTAATGTGGCCTTCCTGACCGCAATGAAAACAAACTCGCACACTCTGCATGAAGTCCCTTCCAAAATGACCCTCATTGCCACACCGGTGACATGCAACATCTGCGCCTCCCTCCATCTGATCCCGAAACTTTGGCCGGCAGACTTGTACCGCTTCTCTGCCGGCTGGGACTGATCCGGAGCCTGGAATTTCTCCCTTATCTGGGTATATATCTCAATCTCTCGCCTCCTCGGGGCATCCTGAAGCTCAACGAGAGAACCATAATGCTGGATGGACACGAATTGTCGAATATATGTCTTGAGCATGCTCAAATACCAAGTCATCTGGCCTGCTCTGAAGCAACAAACTCAGGACTGCACAAGGCCCTCTCAGTGAATATCTTGGTGATCTTCATCACTGACTCGGTCGTCTGTCTCAGATCCAGGTACTCTTGGGCCAGTCTCTCCCTCTTTACCACGGGAACATACCTTGCACGGAACATCTTCGAGAACAGCTCCCAAGTCATCACGACCCTCTACTCAGGAGTATAAGAACTAGTCAACAGTCTCCACCAATCCCTTGTCCCCAACCTGAGAAGGTTCAGGGCGCACTTGACCTTTTGGCCATCCGTACAAGAACACGTGAAGAAACAACCCTCCACGCCAGACAGCCATCTCATCGTCATGATCGGGTCCGAGACCCCATCAAACTCTGGGGCCTTCATACGATCGAAGTCCTGATACTGGAAATCTCTCTCTCCGCGAGCCCAACTGGTAGCAACAGCCGCAGTGGCTGCAACAACATCAACCTCAGAAAGTGTAGCATATCGATCATCGAAGTACTCCATCATAGCGGCCTTGACAGGCCCAACCAGCTCTGATATTTGATCCTGAATCTCCAATAGCCTCCATACTGAAAATATATTAAGGAAAGATCAAACATCACAATACAGTGCTCTACACGAGGTCCTAGTCCTATTAGTTCTTTAGCAGCCTCAAAATTCCTCTTGAATCTCATATAGATCCTGTGCTTTCAGTAGTACGGACCCATACTACCTTCCACACCTATCCTTAATTGATTGAGAATTCCTCCCAAGGTTCTAAGTCACTGCACTAATCAACTCCTAGGTGTGCTAACACGCACTACTCCTGTGAGTTACAACTAACTTCCTAGGCACTCTTCCTAGGATTACCCACGCTCCTGCACCACTGGTTGCTTTTGTGCATGCTTGTTGTGCATAATACAAGATCAAATAGACTGTCAAATAATCGACTCCTCCCTAAATCCACAAATAAACAAGGAACAGGAAGTAAGGCCAAGTCGATCATTCTAGGGTTATTCAATCCCGACCATATACAACAAATCAACATACATGTAGCAATTACACAATCAAAAGCATATATATCAGATAAGCAACTCTCTAAATCAGAAAGTATCGCAGAAATCAAGTATCACCATCCAACAGCTTCTAAAAGGGCCTTATCCACTAGCATGCTTTTCTAACAATTCATATATCAGCAAAAATCAAAACTCAGCAAACATAACAAGTATGGGTATTTTGGGAACCACTCTCCTGTTCGGGCTCTGGCTGACTGTACACACCGCATCCTCCTGAAATTCAAGATTAAGTCAAGGTCCACATTCTCGATCCCAAGCCATCAATAAAACAAGAACATGACAAGGGAACGAACCCATGTCCTTAACCCAACTCCTTTTTATTATAATTTCTTTTTCAAAAATGTTTTGCAAAAACTCTGGAATCCTATTTTGAGACTGGATTAACACAAGTGTTCCTCCAATTCACTCAAATCGGGGATCTGATACCAACTTGTAACATCCTATTTTCACAACCAAAAGTTTTCATTTTTATTAAGGTAAAACTTCCCAATTTATTAATCCATTAATTAAGAAAACCGTTTATTCTAAATTACATTTATTAAAAATCAGAGTAATGTAGAAACTGATGGGTTTTGAGCATTCTAACACTTCCTAAGTGTACATGCAACCCTAATAACCTTGGATCTATGTTTGTCTAATTATCATGCAAAGTTGAATTCCAAGGTTATATTCCTATCTAGCATACATGGGGAACAAATTTTAACTTGCATGAAAGATAGAATAACTTACCTTATTGTTGCTTATGATCCTTGAAACCTTGTGAGCCTAGCACCCCAAGTGTGATGCCTCAAATGCTTCACACAACACCAAATGCTTTTGGAATGACTTTAGAGAGAATACACACTTCTAAAATCGGCCTAGCCCTCTTGTTTCTTATGTGTAGCCAATTTTGGTGGAGAATGGGTTTCTTATATAGTGTTGACACATCTAGGGTTACACCATGTAAACCCTAATGTGTCATGACTCTTCATTTCCATGACCCATGGGTTTGTAACTCCCATGGAGCATCCATGGAGCATCCTATGGGTGGAACCCAACTTGATAATCCATGGAGCCTCTTAGCCCACTATATAAGATATGGAAGATTTACATAATCTACCCATATATTTAATTAGTTATCTTTTGATCACTTAATTAATTCTAAATTAATTCTTGATCAAACTAATTAAATAATATTATTAATATATTAGAACTTATAATATATTAATAAACCATAAGTGTTATTTCTCTCATTTTAGTTTATCCAATTGCATGGTGCCATGCAACCCAAATGGACCATGCCGGGTCGGGTCAAGTACATACCAGAAATAGTTATGGACTTAGACACCTTATCCAACAGTCTCCCACTTGGATAAGTCTAATAACTATAACTGCAATACTTCAGGAACCGATCGGCAATCGTAGCTCTTTCAAGGTTTCTCGGAACTGAGAAGATGATGATACGCCATTTAAGATAAGTGATCATATAATCCTCTGTTCTAGATATCAGCCGGACAAATACATGGAACAATGTCTTACTTATTGTCCAGCAGTTTGTTTCCCGATTTCCGATTTGTTTGACAAAGAACTTAATTGAACACATCAACTTAGTTCTGACCGGGCCCGGTACATAGGTCAAAACAAAATCATCGAGGGGCGCAGATATCAGCTTCTAATCCAAGAAGGAACAGATAAACTTCGACTCATATGTTTGTTCTACCACTCATTGAATTATACACAAAAGCACGTTTTATAACATCGAGTTACCAATGCGTTAACGTACAATCAATGCATCACCAACTCATAAGTAACAAATCATATCTCTAGGTTTGAAGACTTATATGATATTACCGTCTCACGATCACTCGAGATAAATTCCATGAAGTGATTCCAGTGAGCGTGGGTTGAGTCCAATGCTCAGAACTTATGAGCACTCATGAGTGTTGTAGCCATGTCCAACAACTTAGACCTCTGCAACCAATCATGACAGTCTTGATTCATACCTACTTCCGACATATGACCGACTGTGGAGGTTCGAATAATATGATATACCAAACATAATTATTCTGGAAGTCAAAACATGCAATAGAAATATAGTAAACGATCGACAAGAGATAGCAACACTTTACTCATAAATAAAACACCTTTTATTCATCATCTAATGTCAATTACACTTTACAAATTTCAAGGTTATCTAACTACTAAATCTAATATCATCCTTCAGCCCTATGCTCCGAGCATGCTGGAGATGCTTAACCCGAGTCAGTCCCTTCGTGAAGGGATCTGCTGGATTCTCATCCGATGATACCCTCTTTGCCACGAGGAGTCCTTCTTCTATTCGATGTCTGATGAAATGGTATTTTCTGTCGATGTGTCTGGATCTCCCGTGATCCCTTGGTTCCTTGGCTAAGGCAACTACACGTTCACTATCACAGAAAATTTCCATTGGCTCTTTAATAGCTGGTACAACTCCAAGGTCTCCAAGAAATTGCTCCTCCATTTAAGGTAAAGACCCAGCCTGACTGAGAGCGGAAATTATCCCTATCAGTCTGAAAGCTAGCATCACTATACCCTACAACTCTCAAGTCTTCACTCCCACCGAGGGTAAGGACCCAGTCCTTAGTCCTCCGTAGGTACTTGAGGATATTCTTTACCGCAGTCCAGTGTGCCTTGACAGGGTTCCCCTGATACCTGCTAACCATGCTCAAAGCAAAGGCTACATCAGGTCGAGTACACGTCATAACATACATGATCGATCCTACAGCCGAAGCATAAGGTATTCGACTCATTTCTGCTATCTCAGCCTCAGTACTAGGGCTTTGTGTCTTACTCAATCTGGCATTACTCTGGATGGGTAACTCTCCTTTCTTGGAGTCCTGCATGCCGAATCTCTTCAACACCTTATCCAAGTAAGTACTCTGACTAAGTCCAATTAGTCTTTTACTCCGGTCTCTCAAGATCCTTATCCCTAGAATATAGGCAGCTTCTCCTAGGTCCTTCATAGAGAAACACTTCCCAAGCCAGGACTTAACTTCCTACAGAGTTGGGATGTCATTTCCTATGAGTAGTATGTCATCCACATATAATACCAAAAAGCTAACTATACTCCCACTAGCCTTGACATATACACAAGATTCATCTTCAGTCCTAGAAAAGCCAAATTCCTTGACTTTCTCATCAAAGCAAAGATTCCATCTGCGAGGTGCTTGCTTTAACCCATAAATGGATTTCTCAAGCTTACACACTCTATTAGGGTACTCTGTGTTGACAAAACCCTCTGGCTGACTCATGTAAACATCCTCAGCCAACTTTCCATTAAGGAAAGCGGTTTTGACATCCATTTGCCATATTTCATAGTCATGAAATGCGGCTATGGCTAACAGAACCCTAATAGACTTAATCTTGGCCACTGGAGAAAAGGTCTCATCATAATCAACTCCCGGAGTTTGTGAGAAACCCTTTGCAACCAGTCGTGCCTTATAAGTGTGTACATTACCATCCATGTCGGTCTTCTTATTGAAGATCCATTTGCACCCTATAGTCTTACGACCTGGTACATTCTCAACCAAGTTCCAAACTTGATTGTCATACATGGACTGTATCTCGCTATCCATTGCCTCTTTCCACTTGGCTGACTCAGGGCCTGCCATGGCTTCCGCGTAACTGTTAGGTTCATCCAGACCTATCAGTGTCTCATCACTGATAAATGTATCACCTTCCGCAGTAATATGGAATCCATAGTAATGCTCAGGTGCATTCCTAACCCTTGTGGAACGCCTCAGAGGTACAGACTTGTCAATTGGCTCAACAGAAGTTTCCTCCTCAAGTTGAGTGCTAGGGTTTGAAGTTCCTTCACCACTTGACTCTTGAATTTCTTCAAGGTCAACTTGCCTCCCACTGTCTCCTTGGCTTATGAACTCTCTCTCTCGAAAGAAAGCCCTCCTAGATACAAAGACCACATTCTCACTAGGTCTGTAGAAGAGGTAACCAAAGGATTTCTGTGGGTAGCCGATGAAAATACACCTCTCACTTCGAGGTTCGAGCTTATCATGAGTCTCGCGTCTCACGAAAGCCTCGCAACCCCAAATCTTAATGTGGTCTAGTTTGGGTACTTTACCAGTCCACATCTCATGATGAGTTTTGGCAACTTTCTTTGTGGGAACTAGATTAAGGATATGGGCGGCAGTCTCTAAGGCATACCCCCAAAATGAGATTGGTAGCGAAGCTTGACTCATCATGGAACGAACCATATCCAACAAGGTTCGATTATGCCTCTCAGCTACACCATTCAACTGCGGTGTCCTGGGAGGTGTCAATTGTGAGACAATCCCACATTCCCTAAGATAGTCGAGGAACTCTGAACTAAGATACTCACCACCTCGATCGGATCGAAGCATCTTAATGTTCCTGCCCAATTGATTCTCGACTTCCTGTTTAAACTCTTTAAACCTCTCAAAAGTCTCTGACTTATGCTTGATTAAGTAGACATATCCATATCTACTATAATCATCAGTAAAAGTCAAATAATAACGATTAGCATCCCTTGTGGCATGTTTGAAGGGCCCACACACATCCGTGTGTATAAGATCCAACAAACCTTCACCACTCTCACAAGAACCTGTGAAGGGTGACTTTGTCATTTTTCCAAGTAAGCATGATTCGCAACTATCATCTGACTTTAGGTCAAATGACTCCAATACTCCATCTTTTTGGAGTTGGCCTATGCGTTTCTTGCTTATATGTCCAAGACGACAATGCCATAATGATGCTTTAACCAACTTATTATCATTAACAGAATCAATACACAATACATTATTTCCTAAGTTATCAACCACAAACACAGTTTCATACACACCATCACAAGGTAATGCTTTAAAATAAAGAACATTATTAAAGAAAGCATTAATCGAACCAACTTCATTATCAAATGAAAAGGTGAAACCTTGTTTATACAATGCATGAAAGGAAATAATATTTCTTGCCATTTCTGGCGAATAACAACATTTATTCAAATCTAAACTAAACCCACTACTTAGCGATAAAGTATAAACTCCAATCTTGGTGACAGGTAAAGCTTTCCTATTCCCCATGATTAAGTTTATTCTTCCATGCTCCACATTCTCACTTCTTCTTAGTCCCTGCAAATCAGAACAGATATGAATACCACAACCGGTATCAAGGACCCAAGAGTTAGAATGGGGTGAGTTATTAGATAAGATAGTGTAAATACCTGCATGGTTGGGTTTAACTTTCCCATCCTTCATATCTTGCTGGTACTTTGGGCAGTTCCGCTTCCAATGTGACTTTTCATGGCAATAGAAGCATTCAGCCTCTTTAGGGTCAGAAGAAGGAGTGACAAAACCTTTCTTGGTTCCACTTGAAGAAGAGCCATCAAGGGTCCTAGCCTTGGTACCCTTCGAAGATCTCTTCCTCTTCTTCCCTCTACCTTTCCCGATTGCCAAAACCGGGGCGGAGTTTGGAGTAGGAGTGTTAACAACCGACTTACCCTTAAGACCTGTTTCTGCGGTCTTGAGGAGTCCCTGAAGTTTGCTGAGTGTGACCTCTTCCTTATTCATGTGATATGTCATGCGGAATTGATCATAGCACGATGGTAAGGAGTGCAAAATGATATCTATTGCAAGCTCCTCAGGGAAGTTCACATTAAGCTTCAGCAACCGATCCACATACCTTTGCATTTTCTGCATGTGGCTCGTGACGGATTCCCCGTCCTTCATCATGGTTGTTATGATAGAGCATATGATTTCATACCTCTCTTGTCGTGCACTTTGATGGTATCTTTCCTTCAGATCTTGGTGCATTTCAAAAGGGTAGAAGTCCTCATAGGACTTTTGGAGTTCCGCTGTCATGGTGGCCAACATGATGCATGCCACTTTTGTAGCATCCCTTTCATGTGCCCGGAAGTCAGCGATCTCCTGGGGAGTTGCAGTGGTCTCATCAATCTCCTTAAGCTCCTTGTCAAGGACATATTCTTTGTCCTCGTAGCGGGTAATCATCCTGATGTTTCTGATCCATTCATTGAAGTTGGATCCATCAAAAGTGACTTTCCCACACAAGTTCATAAGGGTAAAGGAGCCATTAGGATTAGAGCCAGAAGCAACATTGTTTGAAGACATCTGAAAGAAGAGAACAAGATTAGTTTAGATATTAAGAGAGTCCTTAATAAAACACCCAAATGTAATATTAAGACTAGGATCCAATCACAATATATTATAACTTAGAAGAGGTATGCCGTAATCCAAGCTATAACATATTTGAAAGGTAGGTGAATGACGATTCACCAATTTCCACCATGAAAAACGAAATATAAATATTAGGTTTTTAATTGGTTCTTAGAAATTCCTAGATTCTTTTGAGATTCAATGAACTTTTCAAAGGCATGTTTCAATCTCGAGTGTGCCCTCCAAGTTTTGTGACTGGGATACCGAGGATCACAAAACGAGGTGTGAATTAACCATGCAAATCACTTGGTACCCTCAAGGTTTATCACTCAATCGATGTGCCGGTAAACCACACACGCTCCACCGATGCTATGGTAAACCATAAGTCACCCTTTACCTACCTTGTTAAGTCCAAGTTAGTGTGCCTGTTAACCACACACGCTCCACCAACGACTTAAACAAAGTGTAAAGTGTAATTTCATGGATTAGCACCTTATTCACATTTTCCTAAAGTAACTAAGATTGGGAATTTAATAAAAGCATTTAGTTACTTTATAATATTCATCATACTTTTAATGAGAATTTATAAGTCCTTGTCTTACCCGTTCGGCTAACGACCCTCCACCGATCAAGGAAGCGGTGGGTGAGAGTGGACACCCATTAAGTTGGCATTTTATAGGCAACAACCTTATACCCCCTTATAGACCGGCTTCGTGAATGAGGCGTACTAGCGGTAAGACGACTTGTTGTTATACATATATATATTAGTAACTTATAATATTATAAAGTATAAGGGTTGAATTTTAACTTTTAAAATTCTAAGGGTTGGAACTAAAGTTTTAATCAAGACTTTACATGTTCCAAAACTTGAGGGCAAGTTTTGTAAACTTCCAAAACTTTTCATTTCTTATAACTTATGAATTAATTGAGTAATAAAAATGAAGACTCTTCATTTTTATAACTCTTGTGTTCTTTTAATGGCTTTAATAAAAGTGAGACTTTTGGTTTTCCATAACTTGAGGACAAGTTATGGACTCCATTAAAACACATTATGATCATGAATTAAACTACCATGAAGGTTACAAACAATTCCTATGATCATCTAATCTTCATAAGTTCAAGAACATGAATATGAACACTTTCAAGAATCAAAAAATTACACTTAAAAAAAACTTGTAATTTTAATAATTGCCATTATAAATGGATTAGCATAAACATTACACCATCTAAAACAAGCTTTAAAACATCAAAACAGTTTAGGGTAATGTTTCTAGTCCATTTCCAGCAACAAATGTGCAAACTTTCATAAGAGCAGAAAACAGAAAAACGATTTTTTTTCAAGCTGTTTGCACAAAAAAAAAACAACAACAAACAAACCTAGTCTCTGATACCACTGATGGGTTTTGAGCATTCTAACACTTCCTAAGTGTACATGCAACCCTAATAACCTTGGATCTATGTTTGTCTAATTATCATGCAAAGTTGAATTCCAAGGTTATATTCCTATCTAGCATACATGGGGAACAAATTTTAACTTGCATGAAAGATAGAATAACTTACCTTGTTGTTGCTTATGATCCTTGAAACCTTGTGAGCCTAGCACCCCAAGTGTGATGCCTCAAATGCTTCACACAACACCAAATGCTTTTGGAATGACTTTAGAGAGAATACACACTTCTAAAATCGGCCTAGCCCTCTTGTTTCTTATGTGTAGCCAATTTTGGTGGAGAATGGGTTTCTTATATAGTGTTGACACATCTAGGGTTACACCATGTAAACCCTAATGTGTCATGACTCTTCATTTCCATGACCCATGGGTTTGTAACTCCCATGGAGCATCCATGGAGCATCCTATGGGTGGAACCCAACTTGATAATCCATGGAGCCTCTTAGCCCACTATATAAGATATGGAAGATTTACATAATCTACCCATATATTTAATTAGTTATCTTTTGATCACTTAATTAATTCTAAATTAATTCTTGATCAAACTAATTAAATAATATTATTAATATATTAGAACTTATAATATATTAATAAACCATAAGTGTTATTTCTCTCATTTTAGTTTATCCAATTGCATGGTGCCATGCAACCCAAATGGACCATGCCGGGTCGGGTCAAGTACATACCAGAAATAGTTATGGACTTAGACACCTTATCCAACAGAAACACGGAATCGTCAATGTTGCTGATGAGTGTGTACAGTCCCGCCTTCGCCTTCCAGCAATAACCGATGATACCTGAAACCATAAACAATTGGGTAGGCATAAAACTTAGTGAGTTTCCCTCAAAATACCACCATATTGATGGGTTTTGAGCATTCTAACACTTCCTAAGTGTACATGCAACCCTAATAACCTTGCATCTATGTTTGTCTAATAATCATGCAAAGTTGAATTCCAAGGTTATATTCCTATCTAGCATACGTGGGGAACATTTTTAACTTGAATGAAAGATAGAATAACTTACCTTGTTGTTGATTATGATCCTTGAAACCTTGTGAGCCTAGCACCCCAAGTGTGATGCCTCAAATGCTTCACACAACACCAAATGCAAAGGAGTAAACTTTGAGAGAATCTTACACTTGCAAAATCGGCTCTAGCCCTCTTGTTTCTTAGTGTCGCCGATTTTGGTGGAGAACATGTTGCTTATATAGTGTGTCACATCTAGGGTTACACCATGTAAACCCTAATGTGGCATGACTCTTCATTTCCATGACCCATGGGTTTGTAACTCCCATGGAGCCTCCATGGAGCATTCAATGGGTTTAACCCAACTTGATTATCCATGGAGCCTTTTAGCCCACTATACAAGTTATGGATGATTTACATGATCAACCCATATATTTAATTAGTCATCTTTTGATCACTTAATTAATCCTAGATTAATTCTTGATTAATACTAATTAAATAATACTATTAATATATTAGAACTTATAATATATTAATAAACCACAAGTGTTACTTCTCTCATTTAGTCTATCTAAATGCATGATGCCATGCAACCCAAATGGACTATGCCGGGTCGGGTCAAGTACATACTAGAAATAGTTATGGACTTAGACACCTTATCCAACAGTCTCCCACTTGGATAAGTCTAATAACTATAACTGCAAGTATGACTTCAGGAACCGATCAGCAATCGTAGCTCTTTTCAAGGTTTCTTGGAACTGAGAAGATGATGATACGCCATTTCAGATAAGTGATCATATAATCCTCTATTCTAGATATCAGCCGGACAAATACATGGAACAATGTCTTACTTTGTGTCCAGCAGTTTGTTTCCCGATTTCCGATTTGTTTGACATAGAACTCAATTGAACACATCAACTTAGTTCTGACTGGGCCCGGTACATAGATCAAAACAAAATCATCGAGGGGCGCAGATATCAGCTTCTAATCCAAGAAGGAACAGATAAACTTCGACTCATATGTTTGTTCTACTACTCATTGAATTATACACAAGAGCACGTTTTATAACATCGAGTTACCAATGCGTTTTCGTACAATCAATGCATAACCAACTCATAAGTAACAAATCATATATCTAGGTTTGAAGACTTATATGATATTACCGTCTCACGATCACTCGAGATAAATTCCATGAAGTGATTCCAGTGAGCGTGGGTTGAGTCCAATGCTCAGAACTTATGAGCACTCATGAGTGTTGTAGCCATGTCCAACAACTTAGACCTCTGCAACCAATCATGACAGTCTTGATTCATACCTACTTCCGACATATGACCGACTGTGGAGGTTCGAATAATATGATATACCAAACATAATTATTCTGGAAGTCAAAACATGCAATAGAAATATAGTAAACGATCGACAACATATAGCAACATTTTACTCATAAATAAAACACCTTTTATTCATCATCTAATGTCAATTACACTTTACAAATTTCAAGGTTATCTAACTACTAAATCTAATATCATCCTTCAGCCCTATGCTCCGAGCATGTTGGAGATGCTTAACCCGAGTCAGTCCCTTCGTGAGGGGATCTGCTGGATTCTCATCCGATGATACCCTCTTTGCCACGAGGAGTCCTTCTTCTATTCGATGTCTGATAAAATGGTATTTTCTGTCGATGTGTCTGGATCTCCCGTGATCCCTTGGTTCCTTGGCTAAGGCAACTACACTTTCACTATCACAGAAAATTTCCATTGGCTCTTTAATAGCTGGTACAACTCCAAGGTCTCCAATGAAGTTCTTCAGCCATATCGCCTCCTTTGCTGCCTCGCTAGCTGCTATATACTCTGATTCGCAAGTTAAATCAGCCACTGTCTCTTGCTTGGAACTCTTCCAAGAAATTGCTCCTCCATTTAAGGTAAAGACCCAGCCTGACTGAGAGCGGAAATTATCCCTATCAGTCTGAAAGCTAGCATCACTATACCCTACAACTCTCAAGTCTTCACTCCCACCGAGGGTAAGGACCCAGTCCTTAGTCCTCCGTAGGTACTTGAGGATATTCTTTACCGCAGTCCAGTGTGCCTTGACAGGGTTCCCCTGATACCTGCTAACCATGCTCAAAGCAAAGGCTACATCAGGTCGAGTACACGTCATAACATACATGATCGATCCTACAGCCGAAGCATAAGGTATTCGACTCATTTCTGCTATCTCAGCCTCAGTACTAGGGCTTTGTGTCTTACTCAATCTGGCATTACTCTGGATGGGTAACTCTCCTTTCTTGGAGTCCTGCATGCCGAATCTCTTCAACACCTTATCCAAGTAAGTACTCTGACTAAGTCCAATTAGTCTTTTACTCCGGTCTCTCAAGATCCTTATCCCTAGAATATAGGCAGCTTCTCCTAGGTCCTTCATAGAGAAACACTTCCCAAGCCAGGACTTAACTTCCTGCAGAGTTGGGATGTCATTTCCTATGAGTAGTATGTCATCCACATATAATACCAAAAAGCTAACTATACTCCCACTAGCCTTGACATATACACAAGATTCATCTTCACTCCTAGAAAAGCCAAATTCCTTGACTTTCTCATCAAAGCAAAGATTCCATCTGCGAGGTGCTTGCTTTAACCCATAAATGGATTTCTCAAGCTTACACACTCTATTAGGGTACTCTGTGTTGACAAAACCCTCTGGCTGACTCATGTAAACATCCTCAGCCAACTTTCCATTAAGGAAAGCGGTTTTGACATCCATTTGCCATATTTCATAGTCATGAAATGCGGCTATGGCTAACAGAACCCTAATAGACTTAATCTTGGCCACTGGAGAAAAGGTCTCATCATAATCAACTCCCGGAGTTTGTGAGAAACCCTTTGCAACCAGTCGTGCCTTATAAGTGTGTACATTACCATCCATGTCGGTCTTCTTATTGAAGATCCATTTGCACCCTATAGTCTTACGACCTGGTACATTCTCAACCAAGTTCCAAACTTGATTGTCATACATGGACTGTATCTCGCTATCCATTGCCTCTTTCCACTTGGCTGACTCAGGGCCTGCCATGGCTTCCGCGTAACTGTTAGGTTCATCCAGACCTATCAGTGTCTCATCACTGATAAATGTATCACCTTCCGCAGTAATATGGAATCCATAGTAATGCTCAGGTGCATTCCTAACCCTTGTGGAACGCCTCAGAGGTACAGACTTGTCAATTGGCTCAACAGAAGTTTCCTCCTCAAGTTGAGTGCTAGGGTTTGAAGTTCCTTCACCACTTGACTCTTGAATTTCTTCAAGGTCAACTTGCCTCCCACTTTCTCCTTGGCTTATGAACTCTCTCTCTCGAAAGAAAGCCCTCCTAGCTACAAAGACCACATTCTCACTAGGTCTGTAGAAGAGGTAACCAAAGGATTTCTGTGGGTAGCCGATGAAAATACACCTCTCACTTCGAGGTTCGAGCTTATCATGAGTCTCGCGTCTCACGAAAGCCTCGCAACCCCAAATCTTAATGTGGTCTAGTTTGGGTACTTTACCAGTCCACATCTCATGATGAGTTTTGGCAACTTTCTTTGTGGGAACTAGATTAAGGATATGGGCGGCAGTCTCTAAGGCATACCCCCAAAATGAGATTGGTAGCGAAGCTTGACTCATCATGGAACGAACCATATCCAACAAGGTTCGATTACGCCTCTCAGCTACACCATTCAACTGCGGTGTCCTGGGAGGTGTCAATTGTGAGACAATCCCACATTCCCTAAGATAGTCGAGGAACTCTGAACTAAGATACTCACCACCTCGATCGGATCGAAGCATCTTAATGTTCCTGCCCAATTGATTCTCGACTTCCTGTTTAAACTCTTTAAACCTCTCAAAAGTCTCTGACTTATGCTTGATTAAGTAGACATATCCATATCTACTATAATCATCAGTAAAAGTCAAATAATAACGATTAGCATCCCTTGTGGCATGTTTGAAGGGCCCACACACATCCGTGTGTATAAGATCCAACAAACCTTCACCACTCTCACAAGAACCTGTGAAGGGTGACTTTGTCATTTTTCCAAGTAAGCATGATTCGCAACTATCATCTGACTTTAGGTCAAATGACTCCAATACTCCATCTTTTTGGAGTTGGCCTATGCGTTTCTTGCTTATATGTCCAAGACGACAATGCCATAATGATGCTTTATCCAACTTATTATCATTAACAGAATCAATACACAATACATTATTTCCTAAGTTATCAACCACAAACACAGTTTCATACACACCATCACAAGGTAATGCTTTAAAATAAAGAACATTATTAAAGAAAGCATTAATCGAACCAACTTCATTATCAAATGAAAAGGTGAAACCTTGTTTATACAATGCATGAAAGGAAATAATATTTCTTGCCATTTCTGGAGAATAACAACATTTATTCAAATCTAAACTAAACCCACTACTTAGCGATAAAGTATAAACTCCAATCTTGGTGACAGGTAAAGCTTTCCTATTCCCCATGATTAAGTTTATTCTTCCATGCTCCACATTCTCACTTCTTCTTAGTCCCTGCAAATCAGAACAGATATGAATACCACAACCAGTATCAAGGACCCAAGAGTTAGAATGGGGTGAGTTATTAGATAAGATAGTGTAAATACCTGCATGGTTGGGTTTAACTTTCCCATCCTTCACATCTTGCTGGTACTTTGGGCAGTTCCGCTTCCAATGTGACTTTTCATGGCAATAGAAGCATTCAGCCTCTTTAGGGTCAGAAGAAGGAGTGACAAAACCTTTCTTGGTTCCACTTGAAGAAGAGCCATCAAGGGTCCTACCCTTGGTACCCTTCGAAGATCTCTTCCTCTTCTTCCCTCTACCTTTCCCGATTGCCAAAACCGGGGCGGAGTTTGGAGTAGGAGTGTTAACAACCGACTTACCCTTAAGACCTGTTGCTGCGGTCTTGAGGAGTCCCTGAAGTTTGCTGAGTGTGACCTCTTCCTTATTCATGTGATATGTCATGCGGAATTGATCATAGCACGATGGTAAGGAGTGCAAAATGATATCTATTGCAAGCTCCTCAGGGAAGTTCACATTAAGCTTCAGCAACCGATCCACATACCTTTGCATTTTCTGCATGTGGCTCGTGACGGATTCCCCGTCCTTCATCATGGTTGTTATGATAGAGGATTTGATTTCATACCTCTCTTGTCGTGCACTTTGATGGTATCTTTCCATCAGATCTTGGTGCATTTCAAAAGGGTAGAAGTTCTCATAGGACTTTTGGAGTTCCGCTGTCATGGTGGCCAACATGATGCATGCCACTTTTGTAGCATCCCTTTCATGTGCCCGGAAGTCAGCGATCTCCTGGGGAGTTGCAGTGGTCTCATCAATCTCCTTAAGCTCCTTGTCAAGGACATATTCTTTGTCCTCGTAGCGGGTAATCATCCTGATGTTTCTGATCCATTCATTGAAGTTGGATCCATCAAAAGTGACTTTCCCACACAAGTTCATAAGGGTAAAGGAGCCATTAGGATTAGAGCCAGAAGCAGCATTGTTTGAAGACATCTGAAAGAAGAGAACAAGATTAGTTTAGATATTAAGAGAGTCCTTAATAAAACACCCAAATGTAATATTAAGGCTAGGATCCAATCACAATATATTATAACTTATAAGAGGTATGCCGTAATCCAAGCTATAACATATTTGAAAGGTAGGTGAATGACGATTCACCAATTTCCACCATGAAAAACGAAATATAAATATTAGGTTTTTAATTGGTTCTTAGAAATTCCTAGATTCTTTTGAGATTCAATGAACTTTTCAAAGGCATATTTCAATCTCGAGTGTGCCCTCCAAGTTTTGTGACTGGGATACCGAGGATCACAAAACGAGGTGTGAAGTAACCATGCAAATCACTTGGTACCCTCAAGGTTTATCACTCAATCGATGTGCCGGTAAACCACACACGCTCCACCGATGCTATGGTAAACCTTAAGTCACCCTTTACCTACCTTGTTAAGTCCAAGTTAGTGTGCCGGTTAACCACACACGCTCCACCAACGACTTAAACAAAGTGTAAAGTATAATTTCATGGATTAGCACCTTATTCACATTTTCCTAAAGTAACTAAGATTGGGAATTTAATAAAAGCATTTAGTTACTTTATAATATTCATCATACTTTTAATGAGAATTTATAAGTCCTTGTCCTACCCGTTCGGCTAACGACCCTCCACCGATCAAGGAAGCGGTGGGTGAGAGTGGACACCCATTAAGTTGGCATTTTATAGGCAACAACCTTATACCCCCCTTATAGACCGGCTTCGTGAATGAGGCGTACTAGCAGTAAGACGACTTGACGTTATACATATATATATTAGTAACTTATAATATTATAAAGTATAAGGGTTGAATATTAACTTTTAAAATTCTAAGGGTTGAAACTAAAGTTTTAATCAAGACTTTACATGTTCCAAAATTTGAGGGCAAGTTTTGTAAACTTCCAAAACTTTTCATTTCTTATAACTTATGAATTAATTGAGTAATAAAAATGAAGACTCTTCATTTTTATAACTCTTGTGTTCTTTTAATGGCTTTAATAAAAGTGAGACTTTTGTTTTTCCATAACTTCAGGACAAGTTATGGACTCCATTAAAACACATTATGATCATGAATTAAACTACCATGAAGATTACAAACAATTCCTATGATCATCTAATCTTCATAAGTTCAAGAACATGAATATGAACACTTTCAAGAATCAAAAAATTACACTTAAAAAAACTTGTAATTTTAATAATTGCCATTGTAAATGGATTAGCATAAACATTACACCATCTAAAACAAGCTTTAAAACATCAAAACAGTTTAGGGTAATGTTTCTAGTCCATTTCCAGCAACAAATGTGCAAACTTTCATAAGAGCAGAAAACAGAAAAACGATTTTTTTTCAAGCTGTTTGTACAAAAAAAAAACAACAAACAAACCTAGGCTCTGATACCACTGATGGGTTTTGAGCATTCTAACACTTCCTAAGTGTACATGCAACCCTAATAACCTTGGATCTATGTTTGTCTAATAATCATGCAAAGTTGAATTCCAAGGTTATATTCCTATCTAGCATACATGGGGAACATTTTTAACTTGAATGAAAGATAGAATAACTTACCTTGTTGTTGATTATGATCCTTGAAACCTTGTGAGCCTAGCACCCGAAGTGTGATGCCTCAAATGCTTCACACAACACAAAATGCAAAGGAGTAAACTTTGAGAGAATCTTACACTTGCAAAATCGGCTCTAGCCCTCTTGTTTCTTAGTGTCGCCGATTTTGGTGGAGAACATGTTGCTTATATAGTGTGTCCCATCTAGGGTTACACCATGTAAACCCTAATGTGGCATGACTCTTCATTTCCATGACCCATGGGTTTGTAACTCCCATGGAGCCTTCATGGAGCATTCAATGGGTTTAACCCAACTTGATTATGCATGGAGCCTTTTAGCCCACTATACAAGTTATGGATGATTTACATGATCAACCCATATATTTAATTAGTCATCTTTTGATCACTTAATTAATCCTAGATTAATTCTTGATCAATACTAATTAAATAATACTATTAATATATTAATAAACCACAAGTGTTATTTCTCTCATTTAGTCTATCCAAATGCATGATGTCATGCAACCCAAATAGACCATGCCGGGTTGGGTCAAATACATACCAGAAATAGTTATGGACTTAGACACCTTATCCAACACATATATCCCCTAAAATACCACCATATAAACAGATCACATATACAATTAAATATGTCGGGTCCAATCAACCATCGGGTTGGAATACCCCAGGCCCAGTAAACCTCCGGGTCTCTTACTTGTTCCTCATTTGGAATACATATCAAGATGTGTATAGTCATGTAGGATAGACTGAGGACTCTTGATCCAAGCTGAGGTTCGCCTCACTATACACATCGGGTTGGAAGTGAGGTTCGCCTCACTAGTGGGCCGGCATTGGTGCCTTCGACCCACGGGTATAGTGAGGCGAACCTCATCTTGATATGCGCGTAGATAACTACTGTAGAAACGAAGAACTTTACCATCTTCAACTCACTTCCAATCACCTACAAGAAGATACTTGAGTCAACACCCGATCACAGGTCATAGTCACTTGCAACAGTGACCTCCTCATATGAAATGACGATTAGGGTTTCACATGAAATGAGAATTAGGGTTAAGTAATAACACTTAAACCATTAAGGAATTAATCATCTACGGGTAGGACTGATTAAGGTTTGACTTAGTCATTCTCGGGTGAAATAATAATCCAATCAACTGCCCAAATACGTGGCTGGTCATTGTCCAAATAGAGCTCCCCGATTCTAGGTTTTTCACATAAAATGATAACTAAGGTTAGTGTTCCACACTTAACCACTTTAGGACTTAATCCATTGTAACGCCCGTGTTTCTGGGCTAGGCATTAATGATGATGTAATAGTCTAGGTTAACCTTTGTAACTCATTTTGAAATAATAAAGATGTATTATTTGAGTATTATGTATTTTTTTGCTTAATTGTGTGACTTAAATGAATTAAGAATAAAAATAAGCGTAAAAATAAAATGTTAGATAGAACCAATATCGATACATGAAGACGAAGTGGTCGTGACAAGGTTTCCGAATATATAAAGAATGTCGAAATCCGAGTTATAACAAAGAAGTTATGACTTGTCGAAGTTTCGCGACAGAACCGACACGACGCTGAATGACGTAAAATACGAATTTAAGATAGAGTGATATCTAGCCTTGGTGATCTAAACGAAAGTCGTAGAATATGTTAAACCGAGAGCGTGCATAAAAAGAACGTCTAAATCTGACTTCGTATGAGGAAGTTATGTTTTTTCTAAGTTTCAGCTTAGCAGTATGCAGCCCGAAGTTCGAATATGAGATCGAGTGATTTCTAGCCGAAACAATCTAAACAAGAATCGAAGATCTCGTCGATAGTAGTCCAACGGTGAAAAGACAGACGAAAATGGATGTCAGATGAAGAAGATATGATTTTCTAACGGAGTTTTCCTGTCCCGGCCTACTAAAAATAATATAATAACAATAAAGTGAAAATTAGCCAACGGAGTCTAAACGAGAGTTGTAGAGCATGATATCACCTACGCGTGGATATAAAGAACGTAAAATATGGAGCTCGTATGCGAAAGATATGAATTTCTGAAGTTCGGAACACAAAATTCGAGGCTGTGTCGGAGCTCATGACGTGAGCACAGTGTTCACGACGTGAGCAAGTGATGGACGTCTTCCAGAGCAAGTGGACGAGTGACGAATGCAGTGACCTACTAGGCTCACGACGTGAGCATTGGAAACTCACGACGTGAATCCCGAATATTGGCCCTATAAATAGAAATCGAGGGTCAGCCGATTTTGGTTGCTCTATCCCTTCTCTCTCACTCCCGATACTCTCTCTAAGCCCTATTTTAACCCCCCGAAGCCCCGGTATCATCTCGAGACCTGAAGCGAGTCCCGAAGCACCGAAGATCCCGAAAAGAAAAAAGTTTTCGAGCCGAAGCCCTGCCCGCGAGAAGCCCGGTGTGTGAAGATCTCCCGGTTTCACCGAAGAACACTACTCTTAGAGCCGTAGTGCTGTCCGATCATCTTCTGATCATGTGAGTGTATATTCGTTTTCTTCTAACACATAGATATGAATTATTCTTTATAAAATACGTGCTATGTGTGTATATATTATTTGTTTATTTGAACTAGTTGTTGAATGAATGTTTGTACAGGTTTTAAGCTGTATATAAATGTAAATATTTTATCTACTAATATGTTGGGTAGAACATGGGTAGACAGTTGGTGTGTGATGAAATAAAAGTGATGAGAGGCCTCAATGTTGTTGTTGATCTAGTCATCTAGCGGAGTATGGATGACGACCACGGACTCCTTCTAGACAGTCCAGTGGAACACTAGCAGGCTCATAACCTGTAGGTGTTGTGAACGATGTGTTCACCGGTGTACTCTATCCCCCTCATGGTTGCCTTTAGGACATCTATTGTTAAGGAAAACCATTTGCAGTAATGTCCGTCCCGATGAAAATCCTAGATTAGGTCCCTTGTAATAGTTGTTGTTTTAGGGACATAAAGTGAGGATAACGGGAATGGGTAATCGGGTTATTGTTGGTCGATGAACTAAATAAAATTGTTTATTGTGGGTTGAAAACCCTAAATTCTCACCAGGCTCCCAAGCCTGACCCACTCAGTTTCTTTGTATTACAGGTAGTGGCGCGAGAGCATAAGTTGGATGACATTGTCAAGATATTTTTGGATTATAGACCAGTAGTTATATGTAACTGTTGTAAGGTCTATTTTGTATTGTTTATGCTTTTGGTCTGTATCGGAACATGACATCCTGAGTTTTGATATATAATGAAAATACATTTATTTAAGAAATGCTTTGATCAACTCTATTTTATCATGTTTTGTTTTGGGAACAAATTCCGCAACTCTTTTAATCAAAGGATTACTCTGATTTTATTTAAAAGCATAAATGAAACCGGTCTTTTCTGGCCATGATTTTGGGGATGTCACATCCATTAAGTCCAATATTGCGTCAAGTTAATTGAAGCGGAATTATTAAGTATTATTTAAAGTTTAATTAACAGCTTTAACACGGGTCCTGACCAACTCCAAAAACTAGGGTTTCTTGACATTAGGGTTTTCTAAACCCTAAACAAGGTTTCCAACTCCTAAAGTTAGATGATTAGCTAATTAAATAAATATATATTTTATTAAATTGGGCACTACCCATTGTCACCTCGGGCAGTGGTGGTCGACGGGTGTCCATGGCGGCAGGAGGCGACAACCACCATTTCAAGGGTGGGAGTTAAAAAATTTAGGTCCAAACACCATCCAAAGACTCTCGGTTTACATGTAACGTTAATCCAACACCCACACATGCACACAACCACTCAAAGTGGCGGCTGGTGGTGGTGGATTTCCTTTAGTTTTCCGGCTGAGCAAGGAACAAACACGACCTAAAACACCCACAACACCTACTAACGCCACACAATTGGCTGAAACTAACACACACACGCATTACACACACCCACACTTAATAGATGTGATGAGCGGCGGCAGCTAGATGGTTGTCGTCGATTTCACGCATGGAAGAAGAGGAAGAAGTCGCGGAAAAACATGCCCTTTCTGGTGAAATGAATGAAAAAATAATACCTCGCCACTTCTTGCTTTGATTATCCTACTCGGCTTCTCTAATTTCTCGCCGGAAGTGACAGCAGCGATAAAAGCAAGGTGGTGGCTGCTCGGTTTCACAGCAGCAGGCCACCACGAAAAAGACGATGGTGCGACATCCCTAAGCTCCTTTTATCCTGACTGTCTCGCTCTCTTTCTGACGTAGGGGGGGGGGGATGTCGTCGATCAGCCAAGATGGTGGCAGTCGAGTTCGATGGAACTATGAGACTCGATAGATGGCGATGGCAGCTAGGGCACAAGGTGGTGGCCACAACAATTTTTAAGGTTAGGGTTTGGGTGTTGCACTCTTAAAAACGGGAGGGGTAAGGAACCGGGTTCAAGTCCCATGTTTTACCAAACTTGAATGCCTTTTTACGAGATTGGTCCCTGCCTCTACAATTCCTTTTCAATTTAAATCCAATATTTACTAAACAGCCCTTGCTTCACGAATTTCTTACATTTCAAGTCCTAATGTTACAATATAGACCCCAAATTCTGGAAATTATATCATTTAACTCCTTATGGATAACACCGATAAATTATTACGAATTTAGGGGTAAAATAAAAAAAATATAAAATACATCTCGGGGTTTTAGGGCTTATTATTTATTTATTTACTTATTTTATTTTATTTATTTTATTTTATTTTATTTTAAATGTAATGTTACAGTACCATGTTTCTGACCCTTAGCAATGATATAGTTTCCCTTCTTCACTTTCCATTTGTGATCACCAAATGTAAGATGACCTTCATTGTCAACCTATCCATCTGATATCAACATCCTTTTTAGATCTTGAATGAACTTGACCTTCTTCAAAATCCAATATGTACCTAGAGTCATCTTTAGAACCACATCTCCGACACCCATGATATCCAAACACTTGTTATCCGCTAGCCTGACCTTCCCTTGGTAATGCCTGAAGTTCTGCATCACATCTTTTGAATGACTAGCGTGAAATGACGCACCAAAATCCAAGACCTAGGATTCTGTTGAATTTTTAACTGAACAAATGAGCGTGTCACCTTCAAAATCTTCTTCCATATTCATCTCCTTGTGGCCTTTATCTGCCATGAGCAGTGGGCAATGAGTTTTGACATGACCACTCTCTTTACAGTTCCAACAGGTCACGTCCCTCCTGTTATTCTATCCACCTCTCCTTCTCGACTTCGATCTTCCACTACCCCATATCCTCTGTTGGACCCCCTTTCTCTATCTTCGGTACTCAGAAGACTATTAGAATCTTCTCCAGCATTCCGTCTGCATACATCCTCACCAAGGATTAAATCGCTAATGCCTTCGAATGTCAGCTTAGCGCCCCCAGGTGAGTTGCTAACTCCTGTCACTATACCGGACCAACTATCAGGCAAAGATGATAATAGTAGCAATGTCATGACTTCATCTTTAAATTTAATATCAACCGAAATCAACCTTGATAGGATTGAATTAAATTCATTAACATGACCAGTCACTAAGCCACCCTCCTCCATCTTCAGATTTACCAACTGTCGAATCAAGTGAATCACTGTTGAACGTTTTTCATACATGTTAGATAGTTCCTTGATCAACTTATGAGTAGTCTTCATATTGACAATGTTGTATACAACATTCTATGCCAAGGATAATCTCACTACACCAAGTACCTGTTGGATTAGGTGTCTAAGCCCTTAACTATAACTGGTATGTACTTGACCCGATAGTAGCATGGTCCTTTTGGGTTGCCTTCACCAGAGCAATTTGATAGGATGGACTTTTAAGAAAGAGGCTATTTGTGATTTATTAATATATTATAAGTATAATATATTAATTGAGAAATCATATTATTTAATTAGTATTGATCAAGAATTATTTTGGAATTAATTTAGTGATCAAAAGAGACTGATTAAATTTACGAGGACTGATTAAGTAAATCAGTGATACTTATAGTATGGGCTAATGATCCATGGTTTATTAGGATGGGCTAAAAGGTTTAACCCATGGATCCTAAGAAATATGAATGGTCATGGTGCATTAGGGTTTGCATGGATGAAACCCTAGTCTTTGCCACACTATAAAAGCAACCCCCTAGCCGCTAAAATCGATGCTCATGCATTCTAAGAGAGTGACAACCGATTTTGAGCTATATAGCCTCTTCTCATAAAGCCTCCTCTTGTATTTGATGTTTATGACACATTAGAGGCATCACACTTGAGGTGCTAAATCTTTCTAAGGCCAAGAACTACTAACTACATCAAGAGGTATTCATCTAACTTGGTTTTTATGTTATATATCCTCTATTGTATGCTAGTTAGGATGTATGCTTTGGAAAATTGAAATTGTATGTATAATTAGAGAAAACTTAGATCCAACGCATCTAGGGTTGCATGTGCATCATAGGAGTGTTATAGTGCTGAAAACTCATCAGTGGTATCAGAGTGTAGGATTGTTTTTTGTTATATTGATGCTTGGTTATTTTTCAAAGCTAAAAAATCGATTTTATGGTCTCTGACTGATGAACTCACCGAGCCCAATGATCTGACTCAACGATTCACTCACAAAAAGGGAAACTCGACGAGCCAGTTCATGCACTCGTCGAGTAGAACCTTTTGTTTGCAGAATTTCAAGTTTTTGACCAGAATTAGATTAGGATCATTACCACAAACTGTTTTGTATCATAAAATTTGTATTTTCTGATATGGTAATGATGATCCTCATCCAATTAAACGACAATTGTCAAATTTTAAGATAATAAGATGATTATTTGTATTATTTGATATGAATTTCCTTGCTATATGAGTTAGATTAGATCAATGGTAAATTATATGATAATGTTGTTAGTTAAAATTGATCTAAATTGTTCTTGAAGAGAGTTTTGTAACTTGTCCTCAAGTTATATGAAAAGTCTCATTCATGAACATTCAAACTCATAAGTTTTCATAAGTTATGGAAACCAAAAGTTTGAAGAGTTATAAAACTTGCCCTCAAGTTTTGGAATTTGTAAAGTCTCACTTATGAAACATTTAATTCCAAACCTTAGAATTTTAAAAGTTTAAAATTCAACCCTTATACTATAATAATATTATAAGATTAATAATAATATATGTATAAGACAAGTCAGTCTTACCGTTAGTAGGTCTCATTCACGAAGTCGGTCTATAAGGGGGTATAAGGTTACTGCCTATAAAATGGTGGTTTAATGGGTGTCCACTCTCACCCACCGCTTCCTTGAATGGTGGAGGGTCGTTAGCCGAACGAGTAGGATAGGACATTAATTCGCATTATAAGTATAATGATAATTGTAAAAGTAACTAAATGTTTATTAAATTCCCAATCTTAGTTACTTTAGGAAAAATGTGAAAATGGTGATATTCCATGAAATTGCACTTTGCACCTTGCCAAGTCGTTAGTGGAGCGTGTGTGGTTAACCGGCACACTAATTTGGGACTAACAAGGGTGGCAAAGGGTAGCTTGATGTTTATCATAGATCAATGGAGCGTGTGTGGTTAACCAGCACATTGATTAGGTGATAAGTGACACCAAGAGTAGCAAGCAATTTGCATGGTTATTCACACCTTGTTTGTGATCCTCGGTATCCCAGTCACAAACTTAAAGGGCATAATCGAGATTTAAACATGCCATTGAAAAGTTCAATGAATCTCAAAAGAATCTAGGAATTTCAATCCAATTTAAAACTAAATAATCAATTTTGTTTTTCATGGTGGAAATTGATAAATCGTCATTTACCTACCTTCAAATATTTTGCAATTGGATTACAGCATCCCTCTTCCGAATTGTAAAATATTGTGTTGGGTCCTAGCATTAATATTTCATTTGGGTGTTATATTAAGGACTCTTATCTAATCTAAACTTGTTCTTTTTCCTTTTCAGATGTCTATCCCAAACAATGCTTCAGACTCCAACCCTTCTAGCTCATTCTCCCTCATGAACTTAGTTGGGAAAACTATCTTCGATGGGTCAAACTTTAACGATTGGATTTGAAACATTCGAATGGCCCTTCGCTACGAGGAAAAGGAATATGTCCTCGATAAAGAGCTAAAGGCGATTGATGAACAAACTGCTACTCCCGAGCAAATTGAGGAATACAGGGTTCATGAGAGGGACGCGACAAAGGTGTCGTGCATTATGATTGCTACCATGACTGCTGAGCTTCAAAAGTCCTATGAGGACTTCTGGCCCTTCGAGATGCACCAAGATTTGATGGAAATGTACCATCAAAGTGCTTGGCAGGAAAGGTATGAGATCATTACCTCCATGATCATAACCAAAATGAAGGATGGGGAGTCCATCACAGCCCACTTGCAAAAGATGCAGAGGTTTGTGGACCGTTTGCTGAAGTTGAATGTGAACTTCGATGAAGAGTTGGCTATTGACATCATCTTACATTATTTGCCTTCTTGTTATGATCAGTTCAGAATGACTTCTCATATGAACAAGGAGGAAGTCACTCTGAGCAAGCTTCAAGGCCTACTAAGAACTACAAAAAGCAATTTGAAAGGCAAGGCTGTTGTACCTACTCCTACTGTTGCTGCCCCTGTTCTGGCAATTGGGCATGGGAAAGGAAAGAAGAGGAAGGCTCCTTCTAAGAACCGCAAAGGAAAGTCTCTTGATGGATCCTCTTCAAGTGGGACCAAAGTTGGTTATGCTAATCCCTCTTCCAATCCAAAGGAATCAGAGTGCTTCAATTGTCATGAAAAAGGGCACTGGAAACGAAGCTGCCCCAAATACTTGCAGGACATTAAGGATGGGAAGATAAAGCCCACCTTCACAGGTATTTACATTATTTTATCTAATAACTCATCACATGCTAGTTCTTGGGTCCTTGATACATGTTGTGGATTTCACATTTGTTCTGATTTGCAGGGACTAAAAGGAAGTAGGGATGTGGAGCACGGGAAGATAAACTAAATCATGGGGAATAGGAAAGTGTCGCCTGTGACCAAGATTGGAGTTTATTCTTTATTGCATAGTAGTGGGTTAAATTTAGATTTGAATAATTGTTGTTACTCATCGGATATGGCGAGAAACATTATTTCTTTTCATGGTTTGTATAAACAAGATTTTAGATTTTCATTTGATAATGAAATTGGTTCTATAAATGCTTTCTATAATGGTGTATTTTATTTTAAAGCATTGCCTTGTAATGGTATATATGAAACTGTGATGGTTGTAGATAACTTAGGAAATAATATGTTGAATATTGATTCGTCCAATAGTTTGGACAAGGCATGCTTGTGGCATTGTCATCTTGGACATGTCAACAAGAAGCGCATAGCCCAACTCCAAAAGAATGGAGTCTTGGAGTCATTCGACTTAAAGTCGGATGACACTTACGAATCTTATTTGCTTGGAAAGATGACCAAGTCACCCTTCACTGGTACTTGTGAAATGGATGAAGGTTTTTTGGATCTCATACACACCAATGTGTGTGGACCCTACTGAACCACCACAAGGGATGCTAATCGCTTCTATGTGACTTTTACTGATGATTACAGCAGATATGGCTATATCTACTTAATCAAGCATAAGTCAGAAACCTTTGAAAAGTTCAAATAGTTTAAGCAGGAAGTGGAGAATCAATTGGGCAGGAAGATAAAGATGCTCCGATCCGATCGAGGTGGTGAGTATCTTAGTATCGAGTTTCACGACTATCTTAGGGAATGTGGAATTGTTTCACAGTTGACGCCACCTAGGACACCGCAGTTGAATGGTGTGGCTGAGAGGCGCAATCGAACCTTGTTGGACATGGTTCGTTCCATGATGAGTCGAGCTTCGTTACCTATCTCATTTTGTGGGTATGCTTTAGAGATTGCCGCCCATATCCTTAATCTAGTCCCTACTAAGAAGGTTGCCAAAACACCTCACGAGATGTGGATAGGGAAGGTACCCTCGTTAGCACATGTCAAGGTTTGGGGTTGCGAAGCTTTCGTAAGACGAGAGACTCACGAAAAGCTCGAACCTCGTAGTGAGCGATGTATTTTCACCGGGTACCCGCAGAAGTCCTTTGGGTATCTCTTCTACAGACCGAGTGACAATGTTGTCTTCGTTGCGAGGAGAGGGGTTTTCCGAGAGAGAGAGAAATCATATGCCAAGAGGAAAGTGGGAGGCAAATTGACCTTGAAGAGCTTCAAGAGTTAAGTGATGAAGGAACCTCAAACACTAGCACTCAACCCGAGGAGGAAACTCCTGGTGTACCTATTGACGAGTCATTACCACTTCGACGTTCCTCTCGAGTTAGGATGGTACCTGAGTTTTATGGTTTCCATATTACTACTGAAGGTGATACGTTTATCAGTGATAGCACACTGGTAAAGTTGGATGAGCCATCTAACTACAAGGAAGCCATGGCAGGCCTTGAGTCTGGTAAATGGAAAGAGGCGATGGACAGCGAGATTCAGTCCATGTATGACAAACAAGTTTGGAACTTGGTTGACAATGTACCAGGTCGCAAGACAATCGGGTGCAAATGGATCTTCAAAAAGAAGACCGACATGAATGGGAAAGTACACGCATATAAAGAACGATTGGTTGCGAAGGGCTTTACTCAAACTCCTGGAGTTGACTATGATAAGACCTTCTCACCAGTAGTGAAGATTAAATCTATAAGGGTTATATTAGCCATAGCTGCATTTCATGATTATGAAATATGGCAGATGGATGTCAAAACCTCTTTCCTTAATGGAAAGTCGGTTGAAGATATTTACATGTGTCAGCCAGAGGGTTTTGTCAATTCAAAGTACCCTAATAGAGTGTATAAGCTTGAGAAATCCATTTATGGATTGAAACAAGCATCTCACAGATGGAATCTTTGTTTTGATGAGAAAGTCAAAGAGTTTGGTTTTTCGAGAAGCGAAGAAGTGTCCTGCGTATACGTCAAAGCTAGTGGGAGTATAGTTAGCTTTCTGGTGTTATATGTGGATGACATACTGCTCATAGGAAACGACATCCCAACCTTGCAGGAGGTTAAGTCCTGGCTTGGGAATTGTTTTGCTATGAAGGACCTTGGGGAAGCTTCTTACATTCTAGGGATAAGGATATTGAGAAACAGGAGTAAAAGACTGATAGGACTTAGTCAAAGTACCTACTTGGACAAGGTGTTGAAGGATTTCAACATGGAGAATTCCAAGAAAGGTGACTTACCTATCAATAACAATACCAAACTGAGTAAGACTCAGAGTCCGAATACAGAGGCTGAGATAGCAGAGATGAGTCGAGTACCATATGCTTCCGTAATTGGCTCGATCATGTATGTTATGACTTGTACTCGCCCTGATGTGGCCTTTGCTTTGAGCATGGTCAGCAGATATCAATGGAATCCAGGTAAAGCTCACTGGACTGTAGTAAAGAACATTCTTAAGTACCTGCGGAGGACTAAGGACTGGGTCCTTACCCTTGGTGGGAGTGATGACATGAGAGTGACAGGGTATTATGACGCCGATTTTCAGACCGACAGAGATGATTTGCGCTCTCAGTTGGGCTGGGTGTTTACCCTAAATGGAGGAGCAGTGACATGGAAAAGTTCCAAGCATGAGACTGTAGCTGATTCAACATGTGAATCAGAGTACATGGTAGCGAGCGAAGCATCGAAAGAGGCGATATGGTTGAAAAACTTCATCGGAGACCTTGGAGTTGTACCATCCATAAAGGAGCTTGTGGAGATTTTCTGCGATAATGAAGGGGTGGTCGCCTTAACAAAGGAACCGAGAGATCATGGCAGATCCAAGCATATCAACAGAAAATACCACTTCATAAGACATCGAGTAGAAGAAGGACTTCTCGTAGTTAAGAGGGTATCGTCAGAGGATAACCCACCAGATCCCCTTACGAAGGGACTGAGTAGGTTTAAGCACTTGCAACATGCTAAGAGTATCGGGCTGAAGGACGATATTAGTTTTAGTGATTAGATAAATATTTAGAAACTTGTAATAGCTAAAATGTAATTGACATTTGATGATTGAATAAAATGAGTTTTATTTATAAGTAAAGTTACTATCTTGTGTCAATTGTTTACTATTGTTTCATTTTTGCATGTTTTGACTTCCGGAATAATAAGATTATTCAAACTATCCACAGTCGATCATACTTTGGAAGTAGGTTATGAGGTTAGACTGTCATGAATTGGCTTGTAGATTGTCTAAGGTGTTAGACATAGCAAAAGTTTGTTACAACATTCATGAGTGCTCTTGAAATAAGATTTGAGTATTGGATTAAACCCACGCTCACATGAATCACTTCATGGAATCTATCATGAGTGATTGTGAGACGATAATATCATATAATCTTCAAATATATGAGTTGTTGAATACGAGTTGGTTATGCATTGATGGTATGAAAACGCATCAGTAACTTGATGTTATAAAACATATCGTTGTGCATGATTTAACAAGTAGTTAGTACAAGAATATAAGTCGAAGTTTATCTGTTCCTTTTATCCTAAGAGGATTAAAATCAATATCTTGGGCCCCTCGATGATTTTGTTTTGGCTTATGTGTTGGGCCCGGTCAGGACTCAATTGATGTGTTCAATTATGTTCTATGTCAAACAAATCAGAAATCGAGATACAAACTGCAGGACAATAAGTATGACTATGTTCCATGTATTTGTCCGCATGATATCTTGAAGAACAGAGGAATATATAATCCCTTATCTAAAGGACGCGTCACTAACTAGATCAGAGTTCGACAACGGCTTTTGAGAGCTACGATTGCTAATCGGATTTTGAAGTTGCATTGGCAGTTATAATTATTGGACTCATCCAAGTGCGAGACTGTTGGATTAGGTGTCTAAGCCCATAACTATAACTGGTATGTACTTGAACCGATAGTAGCATGGTCCTTTTGGGTTGCCTTCACCAGAGCAATTTGATAGAATGGACTTTTAAGAAAGAGGTTATTTGTGATTTATTAATATATTATAAGTATAATATATTAATTGAGAAATCATATTATTTAATTAGCATTGATCAAGAATTAATTTGGAATTAATTTAGCGATCAAAAGAGACTGATTAAATTTACGGGGACTTATTAAGTAAATCAGTGATACTTATAGTATGGGCTAATGATCCATGGTTTATTAGGATGGGCTAAAAGGTTTAACCCATGGAGCCTAAGAAATATGAAGGGTCCTGGTGCATTAGGGTTTGCATGGATGAAACCCTAGTCTTTGCCACATTATAAAAGCAACCCCCTAGCCCCTAAAATCGATGCTCATGCATTCTAAGAGAGTGAAAACCGATTTTGAGCTATATAGCCTTTTCTCATAAATCCTTCTCTTGCATTTGGTGTTTGTGACACATTATAGGCATCACACTTGAGGTGCTAAAGCTTTCTAAGGCCAAGAACTACTAACTACATCAAGAGGTATTCATCTACCTTGGTTTTTATGTTATATATCCTCTATGTATGCTAGTTAGGATGTATGCTTTGGAAAATTGAAATTGCATGTATAATTAAAGAAAACTTAGATCCAAAGCATCTAGGGTTGCATGTACACCATAGGAGTGTTATAGTGCTGAAAACCCATCAATGCCTTCCGATCTAGCAATTCCCAATCCTCATGTTTCATTTCTTCAGGTTTACTTTTGGACAATGGTTCATGTAAATTCTTTTGGTAGAGGTAGTCTTCGATTTGATTTTTCCAGAAATCAAAATCATGCCCATTAAATTTGTCGATCTTAACTCTCCCGTCTTTAGCCATAGCTCTGATACCAGTTTGTTGGGTGATAACAAAACAAGTTAAGAACTTCAGACAAATATCAAAACAAACTTCAGTGAGCTTGCGGAAATAAAACTTCTGAAAAAGTAAATCAAGTGAACACAATATTTAGCGTGGTTCGGTCAAGGTGACCTACATCCACGGGAAAACGAGAGAAAGAGAGAGAGAGAGAGAGAGAGAGAGAGAGAGAGAGAGAGGATTTTATTATCTTCCAAGAACAAATACAATCACACACAAAGGTTACACCTCACTTGAGCTCTCAAAACAAAAGAATCTCTCTTGCTTACTAACTACTCCAAAGGAGTGCTTCGTCACAGTGATTACTCTCTTAAAATTTTTGCACACATACAATGATGGAGACATGAGTCTATTTATACTTGAGGGATCATACCCAAAACCCTAATGGGCCAAGCCCATTGACCCATAGGCCCATGAAATGTGACAATCAATCATATCCCGCCATGCAACATTTTCTAGAACATTCTTCCATGTCATACAACCCATAAGCATAAATAGCACACATGATGAACAACCTTGACCATACTGGAGCATCATGATGCACATGTGGCGCATCATGAATACTAATGGTCCAACATCCATCATGGTGGCACAACATGGTGTAATCCTCGAGCAATACCAACTTCTAAGCATCCTTGAATGATCTTAAGCATCATAGAGGACTTCATAGCATACTTGGCTCATCTGGGATACCATGGCTCATCAAGGAACCGAAATTGCCCATCTTGCACCATGATGGCGCAACATGTGCAAGGATGGCGCAACAAGCATCAAGTATGGCGCAAGAACTTCTTGGTTGGAGCAACATCACCATCTTGGCACAACAACAACATGCATGAAGCAACAAGGCCATGCTTGGCGCAACAACATACTCCATGGTGCAACAGGAGTACCTCATGGCGCAATAGAGGTACCCCATGGCGCAAGAGGGAGTAGTTTGGTGCAAGAAGGAGTGCCCTTGGCGCAACAACATCCTTCTTGGCCCAACCCTTCAACCGATGGTGCAACAAGGTTCCCTTGTTGCTCCATATCACTCCCAAGTGCTCCAAAACTCTTCTAGATGCTCAAAACCCCCTTTTATACGATCCGTTCCTTTGGCACTTGATCCGTTCCTTTGTCAGACGATCCATTCTCTTCTCAGATGATCTGTTCCTTTGTCACATGCTCCATGAACCTCAAGTGCTCCATTGAGTTCCAAGTGCTCCAAATGCTCCATGAACATGATTCAAATGCTCCATGTTGGACAAGACTTCATACCTCAACACTATATACCAAGACACATAACCTAGTGGACGACATTGGTGCCTTCGACCCACGAGTATAGTGATGAAAACTCACCTCAAAGTCTAAAGATAGTTGAACTGATCACTACATCAAATAGCAGCTCTACAAGTCACAATGGTCAAAAAATAAAGCAACCTTGTTGGATCTATACTTGAACCCTTCTTCTATACACTTTTTCACCGCCTTGTTCTTCAAGATTCCACATTCCAATGGAGAAATAAGCTCATAAATGATGTCAAAGCTAAAAAAACAAGTAAGAGGAGGCTAGGGTTTCTTAAGGAATGATCTTAGGTGATGGAGGATGGTTATGATAGGGTTTCCCATAAGTTAGAGCCCTTAAATCAGGTCTCAAAACCAAAGATTTAGGGTTTTGATCTACCCAGATTATGCCATGTGTAACATAAATTACGCCAAAGGGTAAAATAGGAAAAGTGATGTTTTAGACTTCTTCCATGAATTAATAATTTTATTTCGGTATATTTTAAGTCAAAAGTAATTCGATAAGACTACGGAGCTCTTCAATGCCTTTCTGTACATATAAAGAACGCCGAAAACGGAGTTGAAATGAAGAAGTTATGACTGTTTGAAGTTGAAGTGGAAACTGAGGGCTTTTGAATTATGCATGGCGTAACTAAAAGTTACGCAGGTTTGATATATATATATATATATATATATATATATATATATATATATATATATATATATATCATTACTATATATAAACACCCTATTATTCTGGTATCGTTTAGAAAAAATACATAGGCTTCAAAAACCTCCATGTAAACCAGTCTCCAAACAACGCAATTTACCAACATCTCGACTCAAATTCAATCGTTCTCATCATCGCATCCATTTGAATGCTCTTCCTTTTGAAATTCGACATAATCATCCATTCTCCATCTTTCCAGTCACACATATAGTTTCCTCTCCAACAAGAATTCGGCCATATCTTCCATAAAAAGAAAGCCCTAATTATGCGATCAACGATAAATTCATCATTTTGTTGGCCGCAAAGATTTGGAAATTGGAATCAAAGAAGAACGACTCAACTTTTCTTTTTTCCGTCACCATCTTTTCTACAGGTATGTTATCAACACGAACCCTAATTTGCTTTCAGTTTTTATTAGTTGTTACTGTTAATCCAATCGATGGATTTCTTTCCTCGTTCAGTTTTTTTTTGTTAACAATTTTATGCCCAATATCTTCTTCTCATTCTTCCATACGTCACAATCAACATCATGTTGTATAGCAAATAACCCTTAATCAATGAAGAAATTCAGCATTTGATTGCACCCATTTTAAAAAGCAGAGTACCCAATCTTCATGAAGGTTGGTGTTGTACGTGCTTCTGAATCCTAAAGTAGAAATATGCAATTTTCCTAAACTGCCCCAGATTTTCTAATGTTATGATTTTGGTGTGACTGCAAACCAAAAGTTTTTGTTCAAATTAAAAGTTGAAAAAAAGGCAAAACGATTGTATCGATTTAATTTGCATTTTAGCACATACCCAACGTGATTTTCAATTAAGGATTAGGGTTCACCAAGTTAAACTGACCAAGGGTGGAAACATTGAATGCAATGGGCTATGTCTCCTTTCATGGTTGGGTATAACAGACTTATAGGTTGAGTAGTCTTGCATCCATGAACCTCCATGACCTGCATCAATAATGTATGTGAAGACACACACACCCACACACACAGAGAAGAAAAGATGCTTCTTAGTTGATCAAGCACAATCACAAGTTAAGATGTGAATTTCATTTCATTTTTATTAATGTAAATGCTATACAATTATTTCAATAAATGTCCGTGTTTCTTTATTTTCATTGCAGGTAGAGGGTCTTAAAATTGGAATTATTTGATGATAAAACCCTGGAAGAGGCAACAACAGTCTCTTCTGCTATTACAGACCAAATTGGATCACTTCTTCCACTCACCCACCGATTCTTCTTCACTTCTAACCACAAAGGTTTGAATTACTTTTCATTTCAGTATTCCATTTTACTCTATGTTTACTGTCACATTCCACTCCTTTTACATTGTTAATAAGAAATTTGATCTATGTAATCGAAGAAATGGATGCCCAACTTTAGGTAACGTAGAAAGTTCTTTAAACCTGAATAACGTTCAATTTTGTTATAGGTTTTTTTGTGATATGTGTAAAGGCTGAAAACACACTTTCATGTTTCTCTAGCCAAAAACACACAGAAGTTGAAGCTGTTAGTCACTTCATTCAGTAATTTCTCTCCATCGTTCATTGATTTTGGTTTAATTTTTTTTTTTACATTTTCGATGGTTTTTGTGATGCTAAAAAAATTGAGGTTTGATTTTAGTTCTCAGATTTTTTTTTGTGTGTGTTTGTGTTTCTAAATATCATCATTTTCCATTAAAACAAATGATTTGAACATACATAAGAAACTTTTGGTCCCATTGTTAAGACTTTTTTTTTGTGATATCTCCAATTTATATTTAATAGAACAAAAAAAGATAAAATATAACCCCTTTTGTTTTACTGTGTAAAAGTATATTGCTTTGTAAAGTATGTCGTTGCATCGGTGATCCCCAATCTAACCTAGGGTGTAAGTTTAAATTCTTATATCAATTTATAGATTATCATAGCAACCTACTTTCCTCATGCATTTCGAAAATTATCCGAATCATGTTAATTTTACACAACCTGGATGGTATTTGATTATTTATATTGTTAAGTTTGTCCTCGATTTTGCAATTTGGATCACTTTATTTACCGGTTAGTTGTACACCAAATTTTGCAATACTTTTGAACTTCTGGATTAGAGTAGTTTTGTGCTGCAGTGAATGGTAGGTTAAGGAATTTGCTGCAGCAATTATTCGGGGGTTTGACTTTGGGTTGTAACATATTGTCATTTAAATAAAGCTTGTTAAGGTGTACGGCTCGAATTTAAGCAAGCAATAAAATTAGTGTAAGATATTGTCATTCTAAAATCATCGTATGGGAGTTTATACAATCCAGTAAACATCAATTTCTCTCGAAAGTTCCCAATTTTCTTTCAATTTGTTCAGTGGTTTTGCTTCTATGGTATGATTGTGTCCGATGAGTATAAAATTAATGTAACACCATATAAAAAACATGAAAATAGCAACCCTTATTTGTTGACCATCATAGGTGAATTTTTTATCTGATAATTTTTGTTTATTGAAAAAATGTTTTTTTTAATAAAATTGGGATTTTATGGCGGTCTTCAATACCGTTGTTACTATTAGCTTCTTAAATGAAATTTAATTTCGTTATCTATAACGGCAAAGTATTTTGGTATGAAAATTAGTGAGACTTTGACTTTTGAACTCATTGTAGAGTTGGCTAATAGTTGCACAATGTGTTCATGATGTTTTAGAAGATTATCCTCGTTTATGAACGACTCATTACGGAAGGTAAAAAAGACGGTAAATGCAAAAATTAGCCACATATTTCCATTCACTTACTTATCATAGCATCCCATTTTAATTTTTTTTTCCAGTATATCTATCCAATTGTAGCAATATCATTTGAATACAAAGCAATTTTCACGGCTTAAAGTACAATACACTAATGCAAAAGGAACTAAATTACAATTCTCATAATTGGGTAAATAAAGTAGGTTTCTAAACTTTGAGTTAAGAAGGTACAATGCTTACAACATTGCAATGCTTCTAGCCATAAAATACCTTTTTTTCACCATTAAAGGAACAAAGTTAGCTATTTATTTGCTTACTATGGCGATGTCTTTTTTTTGTATATTTTATTTAGGTTCTTCATTTCCAAGTTATTTTTCGAGCATTCTACATTTTAAAGAAAGACTAGCCATTCTTGTATTAGTGCATAAAATTTGTGTTGGGAGTGTGTTCGCAGCTCTAAATATTTTATATGTTATGATTTTTGTCTATATATCGTCATTTCAGCTAACATATAATGTAATACGAAAAAGAAAGTAGCATAACCAAGTAGATATTTTACTTAAAGAATGCATCATGGGTGCATATCTTAGCTGCAAGAGGGGATGTTAATAAAGGAGTTATAATGGACAACGCATGGCATCCATCTAGACATTTGTGGAATATGAGAATGTTGTAAAGATAGAAATTTTTAGATCTATACATGGTGTTGATATTCACCTAATATTGTTATGTTATGAATTATATGAAATTGATGGTGGTTTGCAATAAAACAATAAACACATTGTTTCTAGAAGCCGACATCATGGTTGGTTCTTTAATTGGTTGATAACAAATACATTATTTGTAATTCATTTCCTTATCCCTAAGGCTGGAGGGAGTGGCCCTCGCCAGCCTCTCGCCTCCGGCTCGCTGCGAGCGCCAACACCACTCCCATCAAAGATTCTATAAGAGTCGCTGCCTTTTTTTTCTTGGATGGTGGGCTCTCATTAGCTGAAACCTTTTTAAAATTTTTTTTTTCCAAAATAAAACCTATTAAACTAACACGTCACCACTCCTTATTTTTTGCAACTTGGATGCTACCACTTTCTGCGGCCTATCTGGCTTCAAAAAATTTGACATGACATCAAAATATATGATGTGACAACATACAAAGTATGCAACTACTTTCCATCTCCTTACCAATAATTGCAACATCTTTTGTTCTTTACCGACAATAGCCACATACTCGGAATTCCTTACCTATAATAACGATGTACTTGCATTTGACAATCCAAAAAACGACCCAAAGTGGACTCCACGGGCCGTGCTTAGCACGGGCCTCAAAACTTATCTAGTATATATATATATATATATATATATATATATATATATATATATATATATATATATATATATATAGGGCTAGGTTAATGTGTTTCTTACATTTATTGTGTGCTAGAATGCACCAATAGGAATTCAGCAATAATATTCTTTCAGAATGAATTCACATCTAGGTTTTTATGTATGGTTCATGTTTTGTTTCAGGACTCACTCACTTAAAATACAAGAAAGTTGCATGGAATATGAAGAACGGCACTCTCATTCTGCTAGAATACACTCTCATTTTTCTAGATACAAATTTATTCTGAAAGAATATTATTGCTGACATTAATGACGAATTTAATTAGTTTTCATAAAAAAAAATTTATAATTATTGATATCATTTAATATACATATAACTATGGAAATCATTTAATATCTATATTTATTTGATTGAATAATAATTTAATTTTACTAAATTCTTATTGGTGCATTCTAGCCCACATGTGAGAAACATTTGAACCTAGCTCTCTCTTTCTCTCTTTCTCTTCTCTCTCTCTCTCTCTCTCTCTCTCTCTCTCTCTCTCTCTCTCTCTCTCTCTCTCTCTCTCTCTCTCTCGCTCTCGCTCGCTCTCTCTCTCTCTCTCTCTCTCTCTCTCTCTCTCTCTCTATATATATATATATATATATATATATATATATATATATATATATATATATATATATATATATATATATATAGAGAGAGAGAGAGAGAGAGAGCGAGATATATATATATATATATATATATATATATATATATGTGAGAAACATTTGAACCTATCTCTTTTTTTCTCTCTGTCTCTCTGTCTCTCTCTCTCTCTCTATATATATATATATATATATATATATATATATATATATATATATATATATATATATATATATAATGAAAGAATAGTTTTAATCTCTTTTTGCCACGTGTCATTCTAATACAACTCTTCATTAATATTATGTTACATGTCATGGAGATATATTAGGCAAATCATTTCAAAATTCAAATTTATTTTCTTCTAATTATATGTTAAATTTGAAGTTATAATAACTTTAAAATTTTGATATATCTCTTAATTAATAATTTATTTAAAATAATTGATTAATAATTATGAATCTTTATTATGAAAGTTTAATTAATTTTGTAACCGTGTTTCTCACAGTTATAAACTAGTATATATATATATATATATATATATATATATATATATATATATATATCAAACCTTTTCTTGTTTAATTTTAATTTAATTATTTTTTAAGTCTTTTCTTACAAATTTGATGGACGTGAATAGAAAAAGGTTAAGTTAAATAATTATTCTAACATTAAAGAATAAATACTAGTTTTTTTGAATAATTTAACACTTTTCGATTTGAACATATATAGATATACTTTGAATAAAGTATAATGAACTTATGAAATTTATCATCTATATAATTTTCCAAAAGTAATAGCTTTATGATCTACATATGAGTACTGAGTATTCCCGACTTAGGTCGAGTATTCGTTAGTCTGTAAACGATTAACTTAATACTGTTGAACAACTTTAACCTATTATTTTTTCTTTTGAAAAATCGGTTATTGGTTAGGAGTTAAATTCATCAAGTTAGTTAATTCGTCTACGCTCGAGTTTAAACCTGAAACCTCCAATCTAAGAGACTTTCACCTCTATAAGCGGGTTAATACCACATTGACGCAAAATTAACCTACTTATGTTTGACAAAAAAGAATGCCGGTCAAAAATATAATTTAAAGTGTAAAACAATAATTTAAAATGATCTTTAAATTATTCGTATCAAGAACACGCCACTTTGATTGTGGTAGGACTTGTTCCAGTTTATCAATAAATATTGAAATCCATGGGTAATGGCCACATTTTTTCCAAATATTGGAATTAGTGGGTAATCCGCCATGCATAATTACCTTACAAATTAGGGTTTTTAATTAAATCTTTGGGAAATTCATTGGTAATTTTGGTGAATGATGCAGTGGTGTTTATTCCTTATAACTTAAAATGTGCGAGTCCAAATGGGCAACTCTTACTAGACTAAATACAATGACACGCATAATGGTGATATAAGTAATGCAGCTGAGAAAACTCCAACCATAGGACACATATAGCAACAAAATATTGTTAAGGAACATTAACATATAAAAATAGTAGGCTACAGTTGAGTTCATGGCCGTCATATTTGTTTTGAACAAATGAACGAACAAGATTAAACAAATGAACGAACAAGATTACTAGATTCACGAAAATATGATTCGCTCTCATTTAATAAAAGTGAGATAGGTTGGTGGCGAGTGTTCTGATTTAATACCGATGACAAGGGCACCAAGCAGGCAAACTTTCATTCTACTTTTTGTCTTTTTTATATATTATTATTTTATTTATTTATTAATTTAACGTTCATTGTTTTTTTATTGACTTTTTCTTCTTCCAGTCTCTACCACGGTTCTCAAAAGCGCACAATGACAGTAAACCACGACCTAGACAACCCAAAAATCTTCGTGTGATCAGTACTGTCGTTAGATATGTCATGTGTCAAGGTGGATGAAAGCATGTCATGACTCGTTAGGCAATACGAAATGAGTAAAACTCATGCATATGTTGAGTTGGAAGCCTAAGATGTTCTTTGTTTTTTCGAAACGAAAACGTTTCAAGTCTACGGACTACATCTGCAACCTTATGCAGCATAAGAGGTGGACCAAACGACTACAACTTGTAATAAAAAGTTTGTTTGTTTTCTAACGTTTGCAAGTTGCTATAATAAATTGAAATTTAAATAAGCTGATTTTACAAACTTAAAATAGTTTAATATTACAATAATTGTGCTAAGAATACACATAGAAGACCATATATTACAAGTGAACTTTTTTGTTAAACATATTATATTTATTCATTTAAATTATATTTAATTTTGTGGTTGTTAACCAAATTGTTCTTTAACATATAAGATATATCAGGTATTTAGAGCAAATATAGAAGTCACTTTAGTGACACTATTTATCTACACTACATCGAATAAAACCGATTCAAATGTTTCTTATTTGAATTTTTAATTTTCAATCATTAACTTTTAAATTTGATACGAAAATACAATTCGACTAAAAGTATTCTCTCGTTAAAAATAATTCTAAATCAAAAATTTATTTAGTATTAATCATATGTAAATCGAATATAAAGATCATTGTGATGATATGATTTCTAAAAACGTTCATATAAAATAATTAAACAAAACAATTGCTAAAAAATAACAAATAAAATTATTAATTTAGCAAACAACATGTTTATTTTGTTAAATTTTCCAAGGCGATAGTTATTTTCTTCTATTAGCTTCAATAGAATTGGATAATTTTGGTGATTAACTTTATAATTTTTTAATATTTGGTTATAGACAATGTAACAAAAAAATATTTATATGAATTTTACCAAAAAGTTTTGAAATTATGTAAAGTATACTTAAATTGTTTATAATATCTTTCATAATATTATTAAAATAATAAACATATTGTTTAAAAAATAAAACAATTATATGTTGAATTTTATAACTTAAAGTAAGGTGAAAAGAGGAGTATCCAATTTTGCATTGCGCAGCACACGCGTAACAGTTTTAAGTCAGAAGATTAAAAACAAAAACAAACAGTTGTGAAAGACCAAGTGATGCGCATGTACTGCACGACGCAGCCAAGCGTGTTTAAAAAAAAAAAAACAAATAGCCCACGCGTGACTTGAGCGGGGGGGGGGGGGGGGGGGGGGGGGACACTGTGACATCCCCAAAATCACGGCCAGAAAAGACTGGTTTCATTTATGCTTTTAAAATAATTTCAGAGTAAATCCATTGATTTAAAAGAGTTGCGGAATTTGTTCTCAAAACGAAATATGATAAAATAAGATTTACCAAAGCATTTCTTAAAGAAATGTATTTTCATTATATAACAAAACTCGGGATGTCATGTTCCGATACAGACACAAAAGCATAAACAATAAAACATAGACCTTGCACAGTTATATACAACTACTGGTCTATAAACAAAAATATCTTCACAAGTTCTCCAACTTATGCTCTCGCGCCACTACCTGTAATACAAAGAAACCGAATGGGTCAGGCATGGGAGTCTGGTGAGCATATAGGGTTTTCAACCCACAATAAATAATTATATTTAATTTCACCAACCAACAATAACCCGATTACCCATTCCCGTTATCCTCACTTTACGTCCCTATGACAACAACTATTACAAGGGACCTAATCTAGGATGTTCATCAGGACGGACAATACTGCAAAGGGGTTTCCTCAGCAATGAATGTCCTAAGGCAACCATGAGGGGGATAGAATACAACAAATGAACACCCAAGTTCACTACACCTACAGGTTATGAGCCTGCCAGCGTTCCACTGAACTGTCTAGAAAAGTCTGTGGTCGTCATCCATATTCTGCTGGACGACTAGATCACAATCACATCGAGGCCTCTCATCATTTTTATTTCATCACACATCACTATCTACCCATGTTCTACCCAACATATTTGTAGATAAAATATACTTGTTTATATACAGCTAAAACCTGTATAACATATTCATTCAATACTCATACCACATAACAAATAGTATATAATCACATAGCACGTATTTCATAGAGTATAATTCATATATGTGTATTATCAGAAAGCAACTACACACTTACTCATATCATATATCTAATACATTCATCAATACTTGTATTAAAATCGTGTATATGAAAGGGACTATGCACTCACTTGATAAGATGATTATCGGACAGCACTACGGCTCTAAAAGTAGTATTCTTCGGTGAAACCGGGAGATCTTCACACACCGGGCTTCTCGCGGGCAGAGCTTCGGCTCGGAAACTCTTTTCTTCTCGGGATCTTTGGGGCTTCGGGACTCGCTTCGGGTCTCGGGATGATACCGGGGCTTCGGGGGTATAACTTGCACGTAAATCGAGGTAATATGGAGTGAGAGGAAAGAAATTGAGCAACAAAACTCGGATGACCTCGCTTTCTATTTATAGGAGGCTGAAATCATATGCTCACGTCGTGAGCCACTAATGCTCACGTCGTGAGCTCGATGTCATGGCGCTTGTCATCAGGCCACTTGCTCTGGAAGATGTCTATCACCTGCCCACGTCGTGAACACTGTGCTCACGTCGTGAGCTCTGACACAGTGTCGGGATTCGTGCCCCGAACTTCATAAATTCATATATGTCGCATACGAGCTCCGTTTTTGACGTTCTTTATATGTACGAGTAGGTGAGATTATTCTCTACAACTCTCGTTTAGACTCCGTCGGCTAATTTTGACTTTATTTTTATTATATTATTTTTAGTAGGCCGGGACAGGAAAACTCCGTTATAAATTCGTAACTCCTTCATCTGAAGTCCGTTTTCGTCTGTCTTTTTACCGTTGGAATACTATCGACGAGATCTTCGATTCTCGTTTAGATTGTTTCTGCTAGAAATCACTCGATCTCATATTCGAACTTTGGGTTGCATACTGCTAAGTCGAAACTTCGAAAAATCATAACTTCCTCATACGAAGTCAGATTTAGATGTTCTTTTTATGCACGCTCTCGGTTTAACGTATTCCGCGACTTTCGTTTAGATCACTAAGGCTAAATATCGCTCTATCGTAAATTCACTATTTACGTCACACAGTGTCGTACTGGTTCTGTTGCGAAACTTCGACAGGTCATAGCTTCTTCGTTATAACTCGGATTTCGGCATTCTTTACATATTCAGAATCCTTGTCACGACCACTACGTCTTCATGTATCAATATCGGTTCTATCTAACATTTTATTTTATCGCTTATTTTTATTCTTAATTCAATTAAGTCACGCAATTAAGCATAAAACACATAATAATCAAACAATACATTCTTATTATTTCAAAATGAGTTACAAAGGTTAACCTAGACTATTACATCAATATTAATGTCTAGTCTAGAAACGCGGGCGTTACAATTCTCTCCACATTAGGATGATTCCGTCCCCGGAATCACACATCAACAAACAAATGCGGATAGCGACTCATCATGTCACTCTCCGTTTCCCAGGTGAGATTTGGCCCATTCGTATGTTTCCATCGGACAAGCACTAACTCGACCATCTTGCGTCGCAACTTCTTAGTCTTTCGGTCAACGATTGCCTTTGGTTCTTCAATTAACCTCTTGTTCTCATCAATTCTCAGTTCCGAAAGTGGAATCATGTCGGGAACTTCTCCCGTGAATTTCCTCAAGTAACACACATTAAAAGTGTTATGAATTCCATTCAGTTCTTCGGGTAATTCGAGCTTGTAAGCTTGGTTCCCAACCCTCTGAAGAACTTTAAACGATCCAATAAACATTGGACTCAACTTTCCCCTTTTACCAAATCTTATAAGTCCCTTCCATGGCGAGACTTTAAGCAAAACCGAATCTCCAACTTCAAAAGTCATCGGTCTTCGCTTTTTGTCAGCATAGCTCTTTTGACGATCCTTAGCTGCTAACATTCTTTCCCTAATTATTTTCAACTTTTCAGCAGTCTGATGGACTATCTCAGGTCCCATAAACTGCTTTTCCCCAGCCTCAAGCCAACAAGACGGCGTACGACACTTCTGTCCGTACAAAGCTTGATAAGGTGTCATCTTAATGCTCGAGTGGAAACTATTATTGTAGGAAAATTCTACCAAAGGTAAATGTTCATCCCAGTTACCTTGGAATTCCAGGGTACATGCTCTCAGCATATCTTCAAGTGTTTGTATCGTTCGTTCGCTATGACCATCAGTCTGTGGATGGTAAGTTGTACTCAAACACAACTTGGTACCCAATTCCTCTTGTAGACTTCTCCAAAACCTTGAGGTGAAACGACTGTCACGATCCAATACAATCGTTAACGGAACACCGTGAAGCCTCACAATTTCCTTCACGTAAGAATTCGCAAGCTTATCCATAGACCATTACTCATTGGTTGCTATGAAATGCACACTCTTAGTAAAGCGATCAACGACTACCCAAATCATGTCGTGACCGTTCTTTGTTCTTGGCAGTTTAGTGACAAAATCCATAGCACTGTCTTCCCATTTACCCATAGGCACAGGTAAAGGTTCTAAACTCCCATATGGTTTCTGATGTTGTGCCTTAACTCTTGCACAGGTCACACACTCGGCCACATACTTTGCGATATCAAGCTTCATCGTCGGCCACCAGTAGTAGGGTTTTAGGTCCCTATACATTTTAGTGCTGCCAGGATGAATCGATTACATGGTTTTGTGAGCTTCTTCCATCAAAAGATCTCTTATTCCTCCTGACTTAGGTACCCAAATACGATCTTGGAATATCTTCAGTCCATGACCGTTTGTACCGAACACCAACGTTTTGCCCAAACGTTCCTCCTTCCGGTCATTCTTTTCAGAAGCTTCCTCTTGAGCTTTCTTTATACTCTCCACAATTGTCGAGACAACTTCTATTCCCAACGCTCTTGGCCTTTTTCTCTCAAGATTGACTTTCTGACTGAGAGCATCAGCGACAACATTTGCTTTACCGGGGTGGTAAGTATCTCACAGTCGTAGTCCTTAAGTAATTCTAGCCAGCGTCGCTGCCTCATATTCAATTATTTCTGACTAAAGAGATATTGGAGACTCTTATGATCAGTGAAAAGTTTACACTTCGTACCATAGAGGTAATGCCTTCATATTTTTAGAGCGAAAACTACCGCTGCCAGCTCCAAATCATGAGTGAGGTAGTTCTTTTCATGCTCTTTCAGCTGTCGAGACGCATATGCTATCACCTTTTCTCTTTGGGTCAAAACACAACCCAAACCAACCCCAGAAGATGTCTATTTATAGGAGGCTGAAATCCTATGCTCACGTCGTGAGCTCGATGTCATGGTGTTCGTCATCAGGCCACTTGCCCTGGAATATGTCTATCACCTGCTCACGTCGTGAGCTCTGACACAGTGTCGGGATTCGTGCCCCGAACTTCAGAAATTCATATCTTTCGCATACGAGCTCCGTTTTCGACGTTCTTTATATGTACGCGTAGGTGAGATTATGCTCTACAACTCTCGTATAGACTCCGTCGGCTAATTTTGATTTTATTTTTATTATATTATTTTTAGTAGGCCGGGATAGGAAAACTCCGTTATAAACTCAAAACTCATTTATCCGAAGTCCGTTTTCGTCTGTCTTTTTACCGTTGGACTACTATCGACGAGATCTTTGGTTCTCGTTTAGATTTTTCGGCTAGAAATCACTCGATCTCATATTCGAACTTTGGGCTGCATACTGCTAAGTCGAAACTTCAAAAAATCATAACTTCCTCGTATGAAGTCAGATTTAGACGTTCTTTTTATGCACGCTCTCGGTTTAACGTATTCTACGACTTTTGTTTAGATCACTAAGGCTAAATATCGCTCTATCGTAAATTCACTATTTACGTCACACAGTGTCGTACCGGTTCTGTCGCGAAACTTCGACAGGTCATAACTTCTTCGTTATAACTCGGATTTTGGCATTCTTTACATATTCAGAATCCTTGTCACGACCACTACGTCTTCATGTATCGATATCGGTTCTATCTAACATTTTATTTTATCGATTATTTTTATTCTTAATTCAATTAAGCCACACAATTAAATATAAAACACATAATAATCAAACAATACATTCTTATTATTTCAAAATGAGTTACAAAGGTTAATCTAGACTATTACATCAATAATAATACCTAGTCTAGAAACGCGGGTGTTACAGACACCACCCTTGCATGGTGGTGGTGTGAGTTCTCGTGACTCCAGTCACCCACCTTCACAGTCTCTCTTATTCCACCCTCTCTATCTCCCCCCTCTACATCTCTTTCTTCCTACCAGTAAGTGTGTAGTGAACATCATTTTCCAACATCGATGAGTATCATTGAAATGGTATTTGGCTGATGTCGCTAGCTCCTACGCATGATAAGTTGAAGATGCACTATGTATAGCCTTATAGCAGGATTTTTTTCAATGTTTATTCATTTTATTTTTATTTTTTGAACGGTATGAAAATTTTAAATTTTTATTAACTTTTTTTATTAGTGGTATGATATAACAATTTTATATATATATATATATATATATATATATATATATATATATATATATATATATATATATATATATATGAATAATTATTATATTATGAGGGTTGATGTACATATATTATGTTATTTCTAATATATTTTTCTTATCTTTTTTATGTTAAATACGTTAGATATGGATAATATATTTGTTTTCTTCTTAATATATATATATATATATATATATATATATATATATATATATATATATATATATATATATATATATATATATATATATATATATCTTATTTTTAGATAAAGAATATAAAAATATTTTATTATATCTCTTATTTAATAAATACTTATTCTAATAATAAACATAAAACTTTTTATTAGATGAAGGATAAAATTATTTTATTTATTATTATATATATATATATATTAAAGTTGTGGAAGAAAGGAATAGTGAAGTTGGCATACTTTGTCCATGTTTGGTCCTTTGATTTACATATCCGGTCTCTGTACTTCTTTAATTAATTTATTCATGTCCTTTTGTTTGTGTTCCATTCAATGATTCAACTTCCCATTTTTTTGGCATAATTGGTTCGTTTATTTATTATTGTTAGAAGTTGGAATACTAAATTTGGATGTTTTTTGGCAACTTTGCTCGTTATACTTTACCTATTTTGACACTTTTGGTCATTGCAATCAATATTTTTACACTTTTTTGTTTGGCCACAAAACTTTAACGGTTTGACAACTTTGATCCCTATTCTAAAAAGTTGCTAATTCCTACCCCTTTAATTCTTTAGCCATTTTCACACTTCTGGTCCTTGCAGTCAAAACTTTTACATTTTTTGTCCGGGGCAAAGCCCGGACTTTTCATCCTTGCACTTTCTATGGCTGTCATATTTATCAATTCGGAAACAACATTGAAAGCTTCTGGCCCCCGCGTAGCGGGGGTAACCTTTCTAGTTATAATTACGTTTTATTTTTTGTATTCACTATCTATATTAACATTAATAGATAAGAATCTGAATAAGTATAATTCTAATTTTATAATATATATATATATATATATATATATATATATATATATATATATATATATATATATATATATGCATAATTATTATATTATGAGGGTTGATGTGACATATGTTATTTCTAATATTTATTTCTTATCTTTTTTATGTTAAATACGTTAGATATGGATATTATATTTGTTTTCTTCTTACTATATATATATATATATATATATATATATATATATATATATATATATATATATATATATATATATATATATATATATATAGAATATAAAAATATTTTATTATATCTCTTATTTAATAAATACTTATTCTAATAATAAACATAAAACTTTTTATTAGATGAAGGATAAAATTATTTTATTTATTATAATTACGTTTTATTTTTAGTTTTCACTATCTATATTAACATTAATAGATAAGAATATGAATAAGTATAATTCTACTTTTATAATATATATATATATATATATATATATATATATATATATATATATATATATATATATATATATATATATATATATATAAAGTTATTTTATTAAACTAAATCTAATAATTTCGTGATTTTGTTTCTTTTAGTTAATTTTTTTTTGTTACATTTAAGGAAAAAAAGTAAAAAATGACATAAATGAAATTTAACAAACTCATAATATAATATAACAAAGTGTTTTTGAAGAAGAGAACTACAGATTTTTTTTATCCACGTACAATTTTGATATCAAATTTCATATGGTATGACTCATATATAAGAATGTTTTTTTTTTTTTAAATCTGTATATGCATATGCATTTTTTCTTTGAAAAGTGTACATATTCAAAAAAATATATGTATACAAATATGTATCAAAAATATATTTTTAAATAAACATAAAGGTGTTAATGAAAATTTTCGGTGATATACGAATAAATGGAATTATTTTAGTTGGGACAATTTAAAAGTCAAAATATTTTATATATGGTAGTATTTGTGCACATTGAGAACTAACAAATGAAAGGGTGTTAACTGTTAATTAAAATGAAAGTGGGAATCGTAATTTACAAAAATAAAAAATAATAATAATAATAAAATAAAAAAGTAAAAAAAAAAAAAAAAAGGCTTTAATTTATTCATTTTGAGTTCAACTAGGGGTGACAACTCTCGACCCAATCCGTAACCCGGCACTGATCCAACCCGAAAATAGACGGGTTTGGGTTGACATTTTTGACCCGCCAACCCACCAACCCGTTTATTTCATGGGTTGGGTTGGGTTATCTGTTTGGGTTCGCGTGTCAACCCGCCAACCCGTATATATATATATATATATATATATATATATATATATATATATATATATATATATATATATATATATATATATATATTACATTTAAAAAATGATATATTTAATTATTAATGAAATTTGATTTACATCCGTATTCATAATATTTCGTATCATTATATTCCTTCCATATTCGTATGTGACTAATCTGCGTTTGCGGTTCATTAATCAAAAAAAGAAAAATGCATGTCGTTATTTTTAGATACTCACAAGTCACGAATGAAGAACACATCCACTTTTTATGAATGTTTTCATATTTCATTTTTATTTGGATGTTATTGACTTTATAAATTATTGTTGAAAACCTTTTTTTATGCTAATTACTTTAATCATTTTATGAATTTATGTTGAAAAAACCTTATTTTTTAAAATACGTTGCTTATTTATTAAACGAGTTATATGGGTTGGGTTTGACCCATTAACTTGTGAACCCGCGAACCCATATACTTAAACGGGTTTGTTGGGCTTATGGTGTTGCGTCATGGGTTCGGTCCTTAGCCCAGTTTTGGTTGCCGGTTTGGGTCTGTCCAACCGTGCTTGTTTTATTCTAGGGTTTAGTATTTAAGCTGCATGCATGCAGTCTTTGTAAAAACACAACGCTTTTCATTGTTTTTCTCATTGAGTTTTGTAAACCCTAGCTCGCCTCTACAGTGGAAGTTCTTCATCGAGCTCTGCTGAGGCGTGACTGTATTTGAATCATAAGCATAACGTTGATTCTACACGGTGTTCATATCATTATTGTGTTTGTTTCGTTTGATCTTCATATTTTTCCTGTAAAAGATTTAATCGATCTGAGATTTATTCTCATAAATTGGTATCAGAGCGGGAGACTGTGTAATTCATACACATCTCTTCTGTCGAAGAAGTTATTAGGGTTTTATTCCGCATTGATTGATATTAATTGAGCCGTCATTCCTTATTGACGTATCTCATTAATCATCTATCTTACTCTAATTGATAAAATTACAAGTCTGATCTTAAAACAGGTAATTGATCAAACGTCGTCGCAACGTCCATGGATGATTCTCAAACCAATCCAATCAACATCTCTAACAGCATCGGTTCAACAACAAGGATTCCAATCTTGTATACTCAAGAGTATGAAGTTTGGACGCATCACTTCGAAGACTACGTGATTGGATCTGAAGATAATGGTTACTTAATCTGGGAGGCAATCACTGTTGGCCCTTTCGTTCATGCAAGTACTTCCAGAGTTGTTAAAACTCAAAAGGAATATAATCAACTCATTGGTGATGTGAAAGATATACCTCAAGACGAGAAGGAAAAGTTTCAATGCAACATAAAGGCCCTGAGGATGATTAGGTTTACTTTGCAGTCAGATACGTTCCGTTTGGTGAGTTCTTGCGCAACAGCTAAAGAGATATGGGACAGGCTAAAAGAATTGTATTCCACTGATGAAGATCTGGAACATTCGATTCAAACTCTTTTGCTTTCTGAATTTGGTGATTTCAAACAGAAGCCCGAAGAGAAACTAGTTCAGGCTTTTGATCGCTTTAATCATCTCTTGAGTAAGATGATAAAGCATGGGATCGAAAGGAAGGTTATTGAACAGAAGGTTACATTCATGAACGGTCTAAGACCTGAATGGATGGCTGTCGTATCCACTGTTAAAGCACATGAACAGTTTAAATCGTATTCTCTGGCGAAACTGGTGGGAATTTTGAAATCCCATGAAAGTGCACCGTCTAAGGAAACAAATGTGGTTTCTAGCTTGGGTTCGTTAGCCCTTGTTTCTAAAGGGAAAAGTTCTGTTGAAGAATAAGAGGAAATGGATCTTGCCGACTACGATCTAACTAGTGAAGAGTATGCCCTGATGGTGTCCAATCCTAGAAAGTTCATTAAAAGAAAATTCCCAGCCAACAAGAACCGAAATTGGCAGGGAAGCTACAGCGCTGAAAAGGTTAAGGAGGAACCGAAGATAGGGTCAAAGTCAGAAGAGTCCAAGAAAGAAGTAAAAATTGGTGGAGACTCAGGATTTGATTGCCATTATTGTGGAGGCAAGAACCACTTCGCCAAAGACTGTATGTTGAAAAAGAAGGCAGAAAAGACAGATGAGGATGATGAGGAGGCGAGCCTCCTGAGACGACTGGAGGAAATCAAGAAAAGAAAGTCAGCTGCTAACAATAAAACTATGAATGCTTTGATTGTACAGGATACAGGCAACTGTGATGAATTCGGTGGCGTGGAAATATGGTCCACGGATTCAGAGGATGAAGAAGTAAGAAAACCCACTCATGGCAAGGCGATGCTGGTGAAAGAAGAACCTGCTGCTGGAAGGTGTTTAATGGTGACCGAATGTGTATCTCAGATGAGAGGATATACAACTGATGGTGGGGTAGAAGGCGAGAAGGAACGAGAGGACAGGTGTTTCGCTGCGAAACCTGTTAGTGCACAGATCAACGAATGTGATGAGTTGATCAAGAAGGTACAAAATATTCTTGCTTCTCTAAATATACCTGTTACTAACTATGAAAAGGAATTGAATAGCTTAAAATCTAAATTTTCAAGTATAAGTAGCAGTCTTACCCAAACCCGTGTCACAAATTCTAACCTGACTGATCAAATTAGCAGGATATCATCGAAGAGTGAGGCAAGGAGAATGTGGATTGAGCAGAAGGAGAAAGAGTTGATTAGGTCTAAGGATGAATCGATTTATTTACAGCGAGACAATCTTAAACTTTTGAAACAACGAAATGTTTTTTGTTTGATTGCTAAAAGACTTTATTTTAATATCACTCAGTTGCATCTCGATTGTGAAATAGGAAAGAAGATACATCGCATGATTTTACCCTTCCTTGAGTTAAAGGAGGATGAAGTCGATGCCGAAGCTTACAACTGTGAAAATGTTGTATCTTCTGATGAGGTCTCACCGGCATACAAAATTGGTCTTGACAAAATTGAATCCTACATAAAGTCCAAAGACCATAAGGACATGCTCAAAAATCTGTTAGATGAGAATTATAGATTGAAGTTAAGAACCGAAACCGTACAGAAATTTGACTCATTGAACGCCAAATTAAGTTCAGAAAATAAAATTGATGTTGAAAATGCATCTGAACTTAATGAGGATGATGATCTGAGTGAAATCTCTGTAGAGGATTTGGTGGACTGTTCAGAATTAGTCAAGAGCGAACCTGAAACACGCAAAAATCTGATTTCTGAGAATTCTGTTGAGTTCGCTCACTCATCAACAGACAAGACCAAAATTCTCAAAGCAAAAGCTGTTGTGTATCAAAAGGTACAAACCACTCCAAATCAAGTCTACACAGTTCCAGGAGTCACTCCACAACAAACCGTAGAACTGACAGCTATGGTGGAAGAAGATAATGCAGCTGGATGTGATGAGTTCTTCTGGTCAGCACCAATCGACAATGCTGATGAGACAAAAGGTCTATCTCAGAAGACCTCATGGAGAGTGAAAGGTAGATACGTGCCAGAACCACTAAATGAACCTACAAAATATGATGTGCCAAGCACAAGTGGAACCAAAACATCATTGGGCGAATCAGTGCAAACTACTAGTGAAACATCTTCAACAAAGAGCGATAACTATGCTTGTACTTCAAAGAAAAAGGCAAACATCCACAAAAATCCAAAACAGGTGGCAGATCGAAAACACCAACGAAATCTGAGATACAAGAAGAATCTCTCAGAAAGAAAACAGTTTTGGAGATCACAAAATCCTCACTATGTAAGGAACGAAAGGAAGCACAAGTCACAAGAGGAATCAAAGAACCGAAAGGGTAGTTTCGCTCCGTCGACCGAAAGGAACCGAAAGGGTAGTTTCGGTCCGTCGACCGAAAGGAACCGAAAGGGTAGTTTCGGTCCCTCGACTGAAAGGAACCGAAAAGAGAGTTTCGGTCCTCAGAACAACATCAACCGAAAGAGCGGTTTCAGTCCTCAACCCGATAGCAACCGGAAGAGCGGTTTCAGTCCTCAATCCTACAAGTTCAATCAGATGAACAGAAGATCCAATGTCACTTCTAAACCCAACTCCTCTCATTCTAATTCTTATCCTTCAAAAGATTTAAAGGGGAAAGGAAAGCTATTTCTAGAAGATGACAAACGTCCAAAAGAGATCCAAAAGAATGCAGACGTCAACAACTCAAATCCCACGCCTACTGAATCAAAGTCAAACAAAATTAAAGTTTTCACTATAAAAAGAAAAGATGAAACAACTTTGATTAAACGTACTTATTTGGTTGATATCTTTCTTACTATTCCCTGTCATGTAAAAGGCTCACAAGGACCCAAGAAACTTTGGGTTCCTAAATCTGCTTAATATTTTGCAGGTTATCCGTGACGAGCAGTTTGACGAAGAATGGTATATTGATAGTGGCTGCTCACGTCACATGATAGGAAGGAAGGAAGAACTGAGAGAGTTTCGGTCTCTCAAGGATGGTGGAATTGTGAAGTACGGCAACAACTCATATGGCACTATCAAATGCTATGGAATGATTACGAATGGTGATTTCTCGATAAGAAAGGTCGCATATGTTGAAGGGCTCCAACACAATCTTATCAGCGTATCACAGTTGGTAGTTGGAACTGGATTGAAGGTATCGTTTGATGATGAAGGCTCAGAGATAGTCGAGAAAAAGTCAAATAACATTCTGCTAAAATCGAAGCGAAAGGGGGAAATGTACCCTTTAAACCTCAACCCAATTCGAGGTAAACCAGCAGTTTGCTTACTTACGAAGGCTCACTCAGATGAAAGCTGGTTATGGCATTGAAGACTCTCTCATCTTAATTTCAAGGATATCAACAAGCTGGTTTTAGGAGATCATGTTCGAGGTCTTCCAGTTCTCAAATTCGACAAAGAACATCTATGTGCAGCCTGTGAAATGGGAAAGCAGAGTAGACCAAGTCATCCTTCTATTATTAACACAAAGGTGATAGAACCGTTGGAGCTGTTACATATCGATCTGTGTGGTCCCTCTTCCATTGAAAGCATTGGTGGAAACAAGTATATTCTGGTCATAGTGGACGATTTCTCTCGATTCACATGGGTGTTCTTCTTGAAGCAAAAATCTGAGGCCACTCCAAAGCTCAAGCTCTTCATAAAACAGGTAGAAATTCAACTGAGGAAAGTTGTTCGTAACGTAAGAAGCGACAACGGCTTGGAATTCAAAAACAAATATTTTGAAGATTTTCTTGCTGAGAAGGGAACGACTCATAATTTCTCAGCCCCATATACTCCACATCAAAATGGTATCGTGGAAAGGCGAAACCGATCTCTGTGTGAAGCAGCTCGAACGATGTTATGCTTCGCATCCCTGCCTTTATATTTCTGGGCTGATGCAATTGCTGCTGCTTGTTATACTCAGAACAGATCATATCTAAACAAGCGATTCTCTATCACTCCTTACGAGATCTTGAACAATCGCAAACCGAATGTAAAATTCTTCCATGTGTTCGGTTCAAGATGCTTCGTCTTCAACTCTAAAGAGAATCGAAACAAGTTTGATGCTAAGGCTGATGAGGGAATGTTCTTAGGTTACTCCCTGAATTCTAAGGCATATAGAGTTCTAAACAAGCGCTCTAAGAAGATTGAAGAAACATACTACGTCACTTTTGACGATAGATATGTCAAGAAGATGAAGACAACCGAAGGGGCAATGCAGGAAATCTTTCCAAAGACTGGTCAGGTTACAACCTCTATATCAAATCTTTTCGATCAATATATGCTTCTTTTTGATGAGCCTCAAACGGCAATTGATTCTGAATCAACGGCGAAAGACAACAAGGTTGATAATCTAAAACAAATCATTGACGATGCTGCTCAAAAGATGGATGCTGATCAACCTAAAGCAACCGAGAGGCCAGACGTGAGTGAACCTCAACAGGATTGCTCTCATGCTCAGGGGGAGGGTTTGACTGATATTCCAAACCCTGATCCATCATTCCAGGGGGAGAGCTCGACAACCGAAAGTCAAATTCCAATGAACAATTCTGAGCCCGAATTTGAGGTGTTGTCTCCTCTCATCGAGAAGGATTCTAATCCTACAGCAGAACACGCATCTTCACTCGAGGGGGAGAATGTAAACAATAACGATGATGACAATATGTCGGAGTCTGAAGTAGAAGTGAATGCTGAACTGGATCCTTCATTTGATCCTAATTATCCTCCACTCGTCAAATGGACCAAGGATCATCCTTAATCACAAGTTATTGGTGACTCCACGGAAAAAGTTCTTACACGCTCTCAACTAAAAGAGAAACGAACAGCACTCTTCTCTAAAGTAGAGTTTTGCATGTTCAATTCCTTCGTTTCTAAAGTTGAACCGAAGACTGTTAATTCAGCACTTGATCATTCTGACTGGGTTCAAGCCATGCAAGATGAGTTAAATGAGTTTGAAAGAAACAAAGTATGGCGTCTTATTCCAACTCCAAAGGATGCTTCGGTTGTGGGTCTCAAATGGGTATTCAGAAATAAATTGGATAAGGAAGGGAACGTTATTCGTAACAAAGCTCGGTTGGTTGTGAAAGGCTACTGTCAGGAAGAAGGTATTGATTATGAAGAGACCTTCGCTCCTGTTGCAAGATTAGAGTCAGTTCGTATCTTTCTTGCCTATGCTGCACACAAAAACTTTGAAGTCTATCAAATGGACGTCAAGTGTGCCTTCCTCAACGGAGAACTTGAAGAAACTGTGTATGTTGAGCAACCGCCAGGCTTCGTGAACGAGAAGTATCCAGCTTACTGTTACATACTTGACAAAGCGGTATATGGCCTAAAGCAGGCTCCCAGAGCATGGTATGAAACTCTAACTCGATTCTTAAAAATGTCTAAATTCAAACAAGGTTCGGTTGACCCAACCTTCTTTCGTAAGAGAGAGGGTAACCACCTTATGATAGTCCAAATTTATGTTGATGATATCATCTTCAGCTCCACGAATCCTAGCTTAACAGCTGAATTCAGGAAGCTGATGGAAACTAAATTTGAGATGAGCTCAATGGGTCCAATTAACGTTTTCCTTGGCTTACATATTAGACAGGGACCCGAAGGCATTTTTATTAATCAGGAAGCATATACAAAGACATTGCTTACTAAGTTTGGCTTGATGGGAGACTCCAAAGTTAAAGTTCCAATGGCTTTTGGGACAAAGCTTACACCTTCGTTGGAGAAGCCAGCCGCTGACATGACGCTTTATCGTCAAATGATTGGGTCACTAATGTATCTCACAGCCTGCAGACCCGACATCATGTTCTCAGTTTGTTATTGTGCCCGATTCCAAGCTAACCCACGCGAACCTCATATGCAAGCTGTGAAAAACATCTTTCGCTTTCTAAAGCGAACCTCCTCTCTCGGTCTGTGGTATCCAGCCAAATCAGGTTTCTTTGTCCAAGCATTCTCAGACGCTGACTTAGGTGGCTGTGGATTAGATCGTAAAAGTACCACTGGAGGATGCCAATTCCTCGACGGTAAATTGGTTAGTTGGCAATCAAAGAAACAAACTTGTGTTTCTCTCTCCACTGCAGAAGCTGAATACATCGCTGCAGCATCATGTACATCTCAAGTTGTGTGGATACAAAGTCAGCTTAGAGATTATGGGCTGAACATGAAGAAAATCCCACTATATTGCGACTCTGAAAGTGCAATTAGGATTTGCCACAACCCAGTGCAACACTCGAAGACTAAACATATAGCACTGAGGTATCACTTTATTAAAGATCACGTGGAAGATGGCAACGTGGAAATTCATATTGTAAGGACAACTGAGCAACTGGCAGATATATTCACTAAGGCTTTACCTGAAGCAAGCTTCAACAAGATTTTGCAAGGCCTAGGAATGATGGAAGCAGAATCAGTACCAAAATCGCCTTCGCCTCAATAAAGGTAAGAAGCGAAATAGAGCGAACCGAAATGAACCGAGCGTTCGGTCTATTTCGGGTGAAGCTTGACCCCAAACCGAAATGAACCGAGCGTTCGGTCTATTTCGGGTTCGGTCCTTCTGAACTTGTTAGCTTCTTTTACTTATCAAGGCATTCTGATTGTATTCCTTTGTACATTCTTTTAAATACTTCTTTTTATATTCATAAAATCCAAAAATATTTCTCTTTTCGTTCAATTGAATAATTTTCACAAAATACAAAAATAATTTTCGTTTTAATCTAATGATTTCTTTTGCATAAGTGTTACTCTCGCTGATGAAGATCCAGAAGGTATAATTTCTTTTCTATACACCTTCTAAGTGTCCCTAGAAGCATGTTGCTGCATGTTGACCAAAACCTCGACAGATTTTGAGTGAAGCCTTAATAACATGATACATACAAATCATGTTTTCCCAAGCTAGGCTGTTATATTCACTCTGATCATGAGCTGCCTTACTCTACTCATATTGAGCTTAGAGTTTTCTGCTTTGTCCTTCTTTTATAGCAGAGGTACCTTTGTTTCTCATACCACCTCTATCATTTTTCTTCATCACACCTCATCTCACCAATATAACCCTTGAGACTCTCAGAATTTACCACTGAGGTTTATGGTTATACAAAAATCTGTGTTAATAATCTTAGTTTCGTGTCACTACGTACTAAGTGAAACCCACCATTCAACACCATTAATGAATTGACGGTACATGATCACTATGTCACAAATTTTAAATGAAATCTCTTTTTATTTTGAGTGATTCTTTTGAAAATTTCTATTACCAAGAACTTTTCTTCCCCAAGGATCCAGTTAATTTTTTTTGGGATTTCTCACCTATCCAACAGTCAATACATATCTTCCCTACCTACTTGTTCAACAGATCACATTGATCTCACAAGTACTTCGTTCAGTTTCGGTCTTATGTCAAGTATCGAAATCATGAACTGAAGCGAAAGCCACCCTTTATAAGCTTTAATTAAAAAGATGCCTTTCAATACTTCTTAACAAGTTATTGATCGTTATTTAATGGGAATCCACACAAACACTTTTAAGTCTCTCTTGACTTTGAAGGAAGAGATTCGTGCCCAAAATCAATTGCTTTATGTCTCAACAAGACATCACCACTAACCCCAAAATGTTTGCTTTATGTCTTTATCTTTTACACTCTATGCACGAAATTTTTTGATTTTCCAAAATCTGGTTCTATTAATGATGCTCTACTTGTTCCAGCCTCGTTTCTTCAAGTATTCAATTGATTGATAAAGTTAAAAGGCAATGACGATTCATGTGAAATATGGGGTGACGTTTGGAATAAAGTTAAGCTGAGTCAGCAGTTATCCAATCGTTTTGACGATTTGAAGAAGCACTTTTTATGGAATGGCGTGTAAAAAGGAAACGTCCTTTCTCTTTCCTGCGTCATCCTCGGGTATGCCAATTGTTCACTCCGTTACATCTGGCTTCATTTCAAATAAATCCAAGATCTCAGCCAGATTTTTCTCTCTCCTACTAGTATGTATAAAAGGATCAGGCACGCTCCACTTTACCCTTTTATCACTTACATACTCTCTCAAAGGCAAATAGCGATTTCTCTCACTATTCATCTTCTTCTTCTCAAAGCTTCAACAATGGCAGACTCCTCTTCCGTTCATGACACATCTGTTCACCAAACCCTTCTCACCATCAAACCTCAACAAAACCTGATCATCGATCTCACTCCTTTCATCTATGAACCTTACATGTTGTATGTCGTCGAGTGTCTCAAATACTCGCCTCTTGTCGAAGCTCTGTCAAAAGTCGAAGTTGTTCCCATGTCCTGCCTCTCCCTCGTCTATTCAACTGCTTACTACGACAAGGTTGCTGAGAGGATTCACTTTGAAATCCACAATGAGAAGACTTCCATCTCCAAGAACCGCTTCTGTGCCCTAATTGGTCTTTCTCAAGAACCAACTTTGGTAAACCCTGAATCGATCACTACTGGTCAACTGTTCTCAATGTTTTATCAAATGGGGTACACTGAAACCCTAGCCACCATTACCAAGTTCAAGAAGTCCTGCCTTCCTCCTCAATGAAATGGCTTGTTCACTCTATTGTTCAAAGGACTTTCAGAGCGAAGTGCCGGCTCAGATGGAGCAAGCAAGTCATTTATGACTGTGCTTTATGGTCTATATCACGGGATAGATTTGGATTATGGAACCGTCATCTGGCAACAACTGGTTCAAAGCTTGGTTTCTTCATCAAGACACTCAGAGATCTCATGTGGGAGGTTCTGGTCAATCATCACAAAGTGGGCAATGGATCGTCTCCACGTTCCAATCATGGCGGACTCTCTTCTCTCCTCCATCGCCACTTTTCATACCACCAAGATAATCGTCACTGATCCCACCAAGTTCTCCTTCATTGGATCCATCCCAGACACCATGCTTGCATGTGTGTCTGCAACAACCAGTGTTTTGCAACAATACAGGGAGATTCCTTCTTCGGGTCAAAGGGAGCTCACGCCAGCCATGGTTCGCTCCATTGAAGAGGCTGATAAGCCAGCAAAGAGGGGAAAGCGAACTGCATCCCAGAAAGAAGGGAATGTAGCTAAAACAACCAAGGGTCAAACCCCTCAGAAGCGAAAGTCAGACAAAGCTGCTCCATCACAGTCTCAACCGAAGAAGCAGAAGAAGCCCGCACGGAGACTCATACTCCAATCTTCAAGCGATTCAGACTCAGAGTATGTTCCTCCTAAACACAAATCTGCTCCTCCTTCAGATTCTGAAAGCGAAAGCTCTGATGATGAGGCTTCGGGTCGTGGTAATACCCCGCCTCGCTCGCCTACCCCAGAAATTCCAGTTCGCTCCCAACCTCCTTCTCCTCCACCTAGTACCATCCCAATATCCATCTCTCCAATATTTCCTATCCCTACCTCTCAACCATCAACCACTATTCCCATCCCTGCTCCAATCTTCACAGACACTACCACTACCACCACTACTACAGAGGCTCATTCTACAGCTCCCACCGAACCACCTGTAACAACCGAACCTCCTACCACTAAAAAATCCTTATCACCTACCCCATCTACTGACACCACCCCAGTTCTAGGCGGTGAGTACTTGGAATTTGATTCCACTTATTTCAGTCCTTACCGTGTACAAAGTGATGACGACGAAGATGCACCTGTCACCAAACGTCATCTCAAAGCAGTCAATGACAAACTGGATCAACTGCTTTCCTCCTCTTCCACTGGTGCTTACTCCGATGCTGCTCTGAAGTCGTTATTCTCTTCTATTGTCAAAGAGCACGATGCATCTCTCACTGTTGCAGCTAAGGCTATTGACGCCTCATCTTCCCAATGCCAAAAAGCCTCCCTTGCTGTTGAGGCTTCAACAAAGGAATGTAAAGAAGCGACCGCAAAAGTCGAAAAACTAATTTCTCAGGTTCAGTTATTCCTCGATTCTTTACAAGCTGCTGCTCAAAAGAATGCTCAGACAGTGAATGCTTCTGTCGATAATCTCCAGTGCTCTCTTGAAACCGAACGGTCTAATCTTGAAGCCGCTCGACAGGCCATTGAAGCTGCTAATGAAAAACTTCATGGTAATGTCAAGGACCGTCTGACTCAGCTGGAAGCCGAACTGGCTGTCGAAAATCGTATCATGGATGAGCTCGACAAAAGGACTTCTCAGCTGAAGATGCAGAACCTCAAGCTTCGCAATGCCACAGCTGAACTCAATGATTTGAAATCTGAGAGGGAGGTTATTCGAAGCTCTGCTGGCGATGTCCACTCCATTCTTCTTCACCTCCTTGAAGCCCATGATCCCATCATAACCATTACCATCCGAAGGCATTTGGCTGAGAAACTCAGACCTGCACTGGCCATCCTAAGTCGTATCGAGGGTGTTTCGGTGACTGGTGTCCAGCCGAAACAAGGGGAGAGAAGGTAGCGAAGACTCAACCTCCTCCTGAACCGAAACCAACTGCTGAACCGAAGGATAATGAAGCTTCGGCCAGTAACAGAGACAAGAAGAAAAAGAAGATCGGTGAAGATGACACTGATGACGAAGAAAATGTTTTTGAAGAAAATCCCGAAAAGCCTTATCAGAAAACAAAATCTACTGATAAAGAGATTCAAGAAAAGGTCAAGAAGCAAATGGCTGACCTAGAAAAGAAGCAAAAAGAGAAGGAGCTTTTGGAAAAGAAAAAGTCCATTTTTCCTGAGTGGACTATTGACTCGCTTCAAAGAATCGCCATAGACAAACCGAGTACTCATTGGCTAGAACCTGTAATGTCATTCGGCCTTGAAAACTCGAAGGACGCTCAATTTGATATGCCAATCACTCGAAAGGCATTTATCTTCCATTGCTTCAACTCCACTGTTCCTATTCCTTCTCCAGACCCGAAGGTGGATCGAGATCTATTGGAGTTCTACCTAGAGTTTGCTCAACCTCAGTACTTGACCTGGAGTTCGCAGAAAATCACAACTGTCAAGGTTCTGAAGCCCTACTCAGCTGGGAAGTTTGTGAATGTCAAGTTCAGAGTGACTCGAGGATCTGAAGGCTCGGTTCACCACTTCACTCTTGCTGATCTACCGAACTTCAATCCCCACGACTGGATACTTCTCAACAATATCTTGCTGTCAAATCCACAGGAGTATCAGCCGATCATTGACCATGTCAAGCGAATGCTTGTATGCTACATTCACGAAGTAGCAAAAATGGACCAAGAGATCGCCTCTGCCATTCACAAGCGAACCACGATCAAACCAATGGGAAGAGTAGGCGATGTCAATACGATGGTCAAGGGCAAAATTGATTCAAAATATCACACAGTGATGTTTATCAGGGGCGAAGGTCAGAAATGTCTATTCGCTCTTGTTGACAAACACCTCTTCTCAACTGCTTGCTTGGAGTACATTTTGGAGATTATTCAGAGGTGTAGTCAGAACACTGCAGCCGACAAGAAGTTGTTTACTGATATGCTGAGATGGTACATTCAATTTCGGCAGACACTTCTTGCAATCATCCCTCGGCTGTTCAAGGTTGTCAAGACTGTGAAGCCCACTCAAAGAAAATGATCTCTCGCCTCATTTGACGCAAAGGGGGAGATTGTTGGGCTTATGGTGTTGCGTCATGGGCTCGGTCCTTAGCCCAGTTTTGGTTGCCGGTTTGGGCCTGTCCAACCGTGCTTGTTTTATTCTAGGGTTTAGTATTTAAGTTGCATGCATGCAGTCTTTGTAAAAACACAACGTTTTTCATTGTTTTTCTCATTGAGTTTTGTAAACCCTAGCTCGCCTCTACAGTGGAAGTTCTTCATCGAGCTCTGCTGAGGCGTGACTGTATTTGAATCAAAAGCATAACATTGATTCTACACGGTGTTCATATCATTATTGTGTTTGTTTCGTTTGATCTTCATATTTTTCCTGTAAAAGATTTAATCGATATGAGATTTATTCTCATCAGGGTTAAATGGGTTGGGTTGGGTTGAGGTTTCCAACCCACCAACCCGTGACCCGCCAACCCGTCAACCCATATATTATATGGGTTGGGTTGAGTTTATGTTTTCTGACCCGCCAACCCGAACCCAACCCAATTGTTAGGCCTAAGTTCAACATCATGAGGTTTAATAAATAGATATACCTACTTATTGTTTTATTGTGTAAAAATGATAAAAGCAATATAGCATGCGGTGTCTGAAACACAAAATCCGACGGACATATCCGAAATATTTTTTATTATGTCTAGAAAACATAATTGATCTTAAATCTAACGTTAAGGTAGCTGGTAACTGATAAAAATAATATTTAATAAAAGTTGTCGAAAAATATAAAATGACCTAAAATGATTTATAAAAGAATGATTCAATATTATAAAACAAATAATATAACATTTTATAAAATTAAAGTTATTACTAAATAATATTCTCTGATTATTTATGTTTAATCGAATTTTTTTTCTGCATCTATTGTCATATTTGCAAGATGTCTATTCCCCACGGTCAGATGGCTGTCTAAAGAGGGAAGGGTATTTGATAAATTCAGGAGGCTCTAATACATCATTGCTATTTGATATATTTCTTACTAACATATAATTTATTGATATGGTAATATTTAAAGAAACCAAACCAAAATAAACCGTAAAGCTACGTCGTATGCCTAAACTAATCAAAATAATAAGCATATATACAGTTACACACAATAATAATAAGATATATTTTAATCGTTTTGTATTGTTATAAAAAGATTAAAATATATTAGAAATTTATTGTAGGTTTATCTTCATTTTATCATCTACTTGCTGAAATCATAAAATAATCATATTGTTTGTTTTTTCTAGCCATCCAGAAAACTAAAATATAATATAATATCTTATTTGTTGAATTGTTGTTGAAGTCATAAAATATGATGATTAATTAAGTAATGTCCCTTGTAGAACATAAATTTCTAAGTATTTTATTTATGATTTTAAAAATACGTACTAACAGAAGAATAATAAAAAAGTTATTAGATTTATTGTAATTAATTATTATAAAAAATAGACAAAATTGAAAGAATGGTCCCTGTGGTATGTCAAAACTAGCAACTTTGGTCCAAAATGGGTTTGGCTCGCAAGGATGGTCCAATAGTTTCGTTTTGTTGCGAGTTTAGTCCAAACTTTTCATTTTTGTTGCAGATTTCGTCCAAGTCAATTTAAACTTTTTTATAATGACGTTTTTGCCCTTACTTTTTGTTTTTTTTTTCAGTTTTTTTTTAATTTATATAAATACATTTTACAATTTACATAATTAAACCAAAATAATACTACCACTATCCCTACCCCACCCTCCACCCTCTCTAGCATACAACTATTGATTATGTTATCACCACCACCGTCTGTCGCGAGCACTACCGCTACCACCAATGTTGGTCACCAACAACAGCCATTGCCATCGTGACCGCCGGTCACCACCAACACCATCCGATGAATTCAAACATATTTTTTCCACCACCGTCATCTAAATATGCACCTACAATTTCAAAATGAAACTCAAGAACTACCACCACCGTATGATGAATTCAAACATATTTTTTTCCTGATCTGCAACTTCAAAATCAAGAACAACCGGATTTTTAAACCCACAAGAACAATTAGATTTGTAACAAGAACAATTAGTTGGAGTGGGGAATACATGAGATGATTACAAGCGAAGCTGCACCTAATCTTGTTTTAGTAGAATTGCACCTCCAAAAAAACCCTTCTCGTTTCCGTTTTGGCTTCAACGTCGCCTGAAACATCATTGGAGCCAAAGACACCACATACACGGAATCGTCGCCTGTATGGAGGTGACGGTGGCAGTTACACCTCAGGCTTCGCAAAAATTTTGGTATAAGAACCCTATTACAACCGCTACCCTAAAAGCTAATCTAGCCGCCCTTGTATCAGTCGGAGGAAAAGAAGCACGAACCAACGAAACCCTAATCTTGCCGCCACGATAAAACAACAATGAACCAGATCTGAAAACCCTCACAACCATCGGCGTTTGGGAAGAAGGATAGCAGCGATGACGATAATCCGCCAGAAGCCTCGTTTGACGGAACCCTCTTCACCGGAAGCACCTTCGCCGGAAGCATCTTCACCGGAAACATCTTCGCGAGAAGCCTCATTCGCCCTCTTTCCCAAAACCCTCTTCTCAGAACGAATAAGATGTGTTTTGTGTAGAGAGAGAGAGAGAGATTTTCTTTTTTTCTTTTTTTTTTATTTTTGTAATAAAAAAATTAAAAAAGGGAAAATACCAAGGGCAAATCCGTCATTGTAAAAAGTTTTAAAATTTTTGGACTAAACTTGCAACAAAACGAAACTATTGGACCATCCTTGCGAGCCAAACCCATTTTGGACCAAAGTTGCTAGTTTTGACATACCACAGGGACCATTCTTGCAATTTTGTGTTATATATATATATATATATATATATATATATATATATATATATATATATATATATATATATATATATATATATATATATTTGAAATAATTTTAAAAAAGCTTCATAAACAGTTAAAAAACTACTTCGGATAGTTTTTCAAAGAAGCGACTAACATTACAAGAGTTTCATTTTGCAAGACATGAACCAGTCTCCTTATTTATTAGACGGATAATATTTAAATAAGGCGGGAAGCAAATACTTCAACCATTCCATTTGACTGATTGATTCTGTGTGTTCGTATGACGATCGACGACACTAAATCAAGCAGAAGATCAACATTCCACACACACACACAAACACACACACTCTCTCTCTCATCGCTCCATCTGAGAATCTACAAAGAGAAGCACATCGCGGAAAGTCAGTTTGTGTTGCGTAATCCTCAATCGCCCATCACCTTTAGCCACACTCTATATATACTTACTCGCCCAAATTCCAAATTCCCATCACCCACATTTCTTACCCTAAATAGCCGGAGAGAATCTACACACAGAGTGAAAGGGTAATGGGGAATTACAGTGTATGCTGGTGTTTTACTAGGAAGTTCAAGATATCGGAAGCAGAGCCACCTACTGACGTCAAAGAAGCATTCAAGAAATACTCCGGCGATGGGATCCACATGACGGCAGATCAGTTCCGGCGGTTTTTGGAGGAATACCAGGGCGACGATGGACAGGAAGCTGAGCGTATAGTGGAGCAGATACTTCACAAGCGGCATCATCTTGCCAAGTTTATAAACAGGAAGTCTCTTTCTCTAGATGATTTCCATCACTTTCTCTTCAACACCGACCTTAATCCCCCAATTAGATCACAGGTATCTTCGATTTGATCCAATATTCATTCTATTTCTTCCGTTAATTGAGAATTCAAACAAGTCCATATTGGATATGATTCGTATAAGTACTATTTCATTGATGAGAATGGTTGCTTATTTCGCCCAAATTTTAGGTTCACCAAGATATGACTGCTCCCTTATCCCATTACTTCATATACACTGGCCACAACTCGTACTTGACTGGGAACCAGTTAAGCAGCAATTGCAGTGAAGTTCCAATCATCAAAGCACTCAAACGAGGTGTAAGAGTCATAGAACTTGATCTATGGCCAAACTCATCAAAAACTAATGTGCATGTTCTTCATGGAAGGTATGCAATTAACTTACTTCCATACTTGAAACCAATCAAACTATCAAAGAGTATGCCATCATATTCACAGTCATCATCATGCTGCATGCAGGACCCTGACGAGTCCTGTAGAACTCATGAGGTGTTTGAAAGCAATCAAAGAGTACGCCTTCACAGCTTCCCCTTATCCAGTCATCATAACACTTGAAGACCACCTTACACCTGATCTTCAAGCAAAAGTAGCTCAAATGGTCACTGAAACATTTGGGTCAATGCTATTTTTCCCTGAATCAGAGAAGTTGAAAGAACTTCTAACACCTGAGAGCTTAAAGTATCGAATCTTGATTTCAACCAAACCTCCAAAAGAGTACCTTGCAGCTGAAGATGACAAGCAAAGTAGGTCAAGAAAGTGCCGAGTTTCTGATGATGATGGTGTGTGTTATATGTTGCAGTCAGAAAATGACATTGAAGGAAAAAGATCACCTTCATCTCCTGTTTACAAGCAGCTAATTGCTATTCATGCTGGGAAACCAAAAGGTGGATTGAAGGATGCATTGAAAGTTGAAAATGACGAAGTTAGACGCCTAAGTTTGGTTGAACAAGCACTCGAAAAGGCTGTAGAAAATCATGGGCATGATGTAGTAAGGTATAAAATATATGAAATTTGATAACAACTCATTCCATTAATTTGATACATAGGTTGCTTGGCTTGTCCATAACTTATGGTTTAAGGTGTTACAGATTAATAATACGAATTTGATGATCATATCTGTATTTCTTATATGTATTGTGAATGTTTTTTTTCTAGGTTCAGCCAGAAGAATATTCTTAGGATTTATCCCAAAGGAACTCGTATTACCTCTTCCAATTACAAGCCATTAATTGGTTGGCTACATGGAGCTCAAATGGTTGCATTTAATATGCAGGTTAGCTACTTTTCTATATCTATAATTTCTTAAACAACAAAGTATTAATGCTAAATAACAAAGTTTGGTTTAATGGTAAATAACAAAGCATTAAGAGCATCCACAATGCATGGTTTAATAAGGTGAAATGCTTAGTTGGCCTTCAATGGATTAAACCCATGCCAAGTTGGCATGCAATGGGTTTGGAGTTCACTGGAAAAATAAAAAACAAGTTTTTTTCTTTTAAAATATGTTGGAGTTCAATTCATTGTATGAAATAAATGGTAAAGGTGTATGTAAAGTGGATTTCATTAAACTTTATAGAGTTCAATGCATATTGTGATGTCTTAGTAACCAATTAATGTCTATAATTAATATTATATTTAATGCAGGGATATGGTAGATCACTGTGGTTAATGCATGGAATGTTCAGATCTAATGGAGGTTGTGGTTATGTGAAAAAACCGGATTTTTTAATGGGGCATGGGCCCAAGAATGAGGTGCTTAATCTTAAAGAAAAGATTCCAGCTAAAACATCTTTAAAGGTCAATTAATACCCTTATTAGCAAAATATTCTAGCTGCTTAAACTAGGAATAATTCTTCTTACATTGTGATATTTTATTTAACAGGTGAATATTTATATGGGAGATGGGTGGCATTTGGATTTTAAGAAAACTCATTTTGATAAATACTCCCCACCAGATTTCTACACCAGGGTAATTAATTATCTTTACTCTCTTAACTTAACAATCAAAGCTGTACTATTAAAATATATATGTTTAAATGAAATGGTAACTAAATAGTATATGAAATGGTGGATTAATGAGACAGGTGGGTATAGCTGGAGCACCAGTTGATAAGAAAATGAAAAAGACAAAGATCAAGGAGGACAACTGGACACCTGTTTGGAATGAAGAGTTTACATTTCCATTATCAGTTCCTGAATTAGCTTTACTTCGTATTGAAGTACATGGTTACAACATGTCAGAAAAAGATAATTTTGCTGGCCAAATTTGTTTGCCTGTTAATGAGTTGAGGCCAGGGATTCGTGCAATTCCACTTTGTAACCGTAAAGGAGATCAATATACATCCGCAAGGTTACTCATGCGGTTCGAGTTCATCTAAAATATGGACCAACCATCTCATTTTCTGGTTTATGTTAACTTAGACTAGCTTATTTTTCATTTTTAGAGGTGGGCTTGGCATGCTAATTCGTGTCCATCGTTTTCTTTTATAGAGATTGTGTCACTTGTTGTAGGAAAGAGTTGTTGTCTTTCAATATTGAAATAAAACCTTGTATACATGTTTATGAAAGGAAAAGCTATTCATTTTTATGCAATGATGCAACGTCAATTCAAAACGGGATGTTGATTGGTGTCAAAAGGATTTGGATCAATCAATTCCTTCAAAGAAGCATTACTGAAAACCACAAGGTCAACCGTATCCTGGGGTTATGCCAGTAATTACATTCTTACGCTATGATTTTCGAGTTAGTTTAGTGATCGGGGACTTGGGGTGAGGGAAACCATAGAGATAAATGTTGATTGTGGACACTGATATGACATTTGACTAAGAGAGTTGCGACGTAGCTTACATCGCAGTTGTGGTGTGTTGAGGTTTAGTCTATGGTAGTAGTTATCATACGGTACGCGATGCTCAGTTCTAAGAAGCTACAATTTTGAGTACCAAAGTTGTGGTGCTCAATGTTTTTCATTACAAATAGATACCCATGTATATTTGTAACAAAAAGCGGAAAGCATTTGTGATGGTTGTACATTCTACAATCTTATAAAATCTCATTATAGGTCAGTTGTAGATTAGCATACTTACTGTGACTGTACGAACCACGTAAATCCTTGTGGTCTTGTTTTTTACTTCGCATCTTTATTTTGTGTGTTTATCACATTTTTAATCATAACAATTGTATCAGAGTTATGGTTGAAGACAGGGAGGTTAAGATCAATAAATTTGAAGGTTTTTGACTTTTGGAAGATGTCGATCGTAGATTATCTCTATTGGAATAAGTTACACGGACCCATTGTCTCGAAAGATGCTTGAAGCGGTGAATCAAGAGGATTGGACCATGTTGAAGCAATAGTCTCTTGGAGTTGTCAAGTTGTCATTGCCATAGAATGTTGTGTATGCAATTGTCAACAAGAAGACAATGGTTGGGTTGATCAAGGCGTTATCTAGCATATATGATAAAACAACGGTTAAGAATAAGGTTTTCTTAATTAGATACTTGGTGAATATGAAGATGAAGGAAGGAATTTTGATGACAGGTCGCATAAAGTTTAATTTGATACTATATAGGTTAGTATCAGTTGAAATTAAATTTGATGATAAAATCCACGCATTAGTGTTATTATATTCATTTTCCGAAAGTTGTTATGGAACAGTTACAATAGCAGTTCATCAAGAACTACTAAGCTTACATTTGAAGGCATCACGATTTGATCCTAGATGAGGATATCTGCAAGGGGAATTCTCTAGCAGTTCGTTGAGTACAAAAGAAATGAACTAGACATAAAGTAGAGACGATAACAAGAGAGGAAGATCGTGTTCGAAATACGTTTCCAATATCATAACTAATTTGTATAACGTTGAGAATAATAGCAAAGTCTTTTTTATGTTGGCCTCAACAACTAAAATAGCTACAACTTACTAGAGAGATTGAGATAAATAGTTTATTAATTTATTACAGGTTAATAAATTAATTAGAAACTAGTTAAAATTAATTATAATTAATTTGGATTTAGTTACATTTAATCTAAAGGTACAGGGGTTGAATAGTAATTGGTTAATAGTTGAGTAACACGAATATTCTGGAATTCCCTACATGTGGACGGTTTTGAGTAGCTTACACACAACTTCTAGAATCAACTTCCAGAATCAATCTAGATAACAGATAAGAAAAAGATTTGAATCATGATTAAATCTGATTATTTAATTGATTCAAATCATGATTATCTGGAAAATATCACAATTATATAACGACCCCTCTAGGCCTTAGAGAAATCGTTCATACTCCCCATAAGGTTGAGCAAATCGATTTTCAACCTCTCTCTCTCTCTCTCTTTATATATATATATATATATATATATATATATATATATATATATATATATATATATATATATATATATATATATAGGTTTAGGTTCTATGGAAAACAAAAAACCCTAAAAAAACCCTAAAAATCATAAAAATGCATAAAAAAAATACTTAGAGATCACAAAACTTTTTTTTGAATTTTTTTATAAAAAATCGCAGCTTTTTATTAAAATTCGCTGAAAAAAAAAATAAAAATCAACTTTTTTTTTTTATAAAAAAAAAAGTTTTTTTTTCAAATTTTTTTTCACCGAATTTCTTTAAAAGGCTGCGAATTTTTCATAAAAAATGTCAATTTTTTTTTATGATCTCTAGGTATTTTTTTTATGCATTTTTATGATTTTTAGGGTTTTTTTTGTTTTCCAAATAACCCTTCCCTATATATATATATATATATATATATATATATATATATATATATATATATATATATATATATATATATATATATATATATAAGTTCTAGGGTTTTTAGTTTTTTGGGTGTGAGACATTCTACTTTGGGTGTTAGACTCTCCAAGAGCAACAAGGAGATCGAAATCACCAAGTCTTCAAGCGACAAGTTCGATTTTGTCAAAATGTTAGTAAACCAATCCTTTTCTTTAGTTTATAATGCTAGTCTGGAGGTACGTTGTTATAATAGTAAAACCTAGTTCTTAGGGTGCATGTACACTTAAAGTTTATATCAAATATATTGTTGCCTAATTTTTGTGTATAGATGCCTAGTAAACCCATCAACGGTATCAGAGCAATTAGGTTTTGATTATAGACAATATTGTTAAAAACTGAAGAAACCTACTAGTCGCAGGGCGCGACGCGCCCAAATATGGACGTGACACACTTTCTGGCGAATGGCAGGTTTCAGGAGTTTTTGCTATAATTTCGGATTTAAGGTTTATCTTTAGTTTTAAACATTATTTTAAACTGTTTAAATTGGACAATTAATCTGAAAAGATAAATATGCCTAAAAGACTAGGAATTACAAATAATGATTTGAAATCAATTAATTATAAGATTAATTAAAGATAATTTGTTTAAATCATATAATTTTAAATTGTTTTTAAATTTACCTTACATATAATTATAAAAGATTATAAAAGAATATGTAAAGACCCAAAAAAATTTATATATGTAATACAATTACTATATGTAAAAGAATATTACAACATGTGTTCTCACATGTTTAAGTAATGATCGTTATTCGAATCAAGACCATGTCTCATTCATGAAGTCATACTATAAGAGAGGTATAAGGAAACAGCCTATAAAATTACCGTTGAATGAGTGTCCTTTTCACTTACCACTTCTTTGTGTGGTGGATTGTTGTTATCCGAAAGGGTTCGATAAGATGATGTCTCGTTAAAAGTATAACAAATAAAAATACTAAAAACAAAACTACCGTTCTTAGTTATTTTAGGAAAATATGAATAGTTTATAATCCATGAATAATGCACATTTGGTCCTTATAGTCTATTTATGGAGCGTGCGTAGTTTACCGACACATCAATTTGAGATATAAGAAGAAAGTGAGGTGACGCTTATGGTCGTGGTCTTGTTGGTGAAGCGTGTGTGGTTAACCAGAATGTCAAGTTGAGGACCATAACATAATCAAGGGTCACACATTATTGCCTGGTTGGTTTACCATCTTAGTTGTGATACCTCGACATCCTAGACAACAAAAAGGGATGTGCAAATCCGAGATTAACATGTCATTGAATAGTTTCAATGAATCTCAAAAGATCTAGGAGTTTCATGGTGATTAAAATTTGTAAAGTTCATTGCCTACCTAAAACAAAATTGTGATATGATTATAGTATCCTTCCTCATAAATCGAATTAAAATATGGATCCTAGCCTTAAAATAAATTGGGTAATTATTTACGGATTAAAATCAACTAACTAAACTTTGTTTCTCCTTTTATATTTCGGGTATCAATGGTCTTCCTCTTCCACCTCCTCATCCCACCAACACCAACTTTTCTCTTATCTGTGTTCTTCATAGAGAGAAGCTCACTGTCAGAGCTAATTATCTCGATTGGATGAGAAAACTAAGGATCACATTCAGGTATGACAATCAAGAATACGTGCTTGATGAACCGATCCAAGAAATCGACAATAACTCTATTAATTAAGAGAAAGTTGCTCACGCCAAACACATGGATGAATCGAATAAGGTTTCTTGTATCATGATAGTCGCCATGTCATCAGACCTTCAAAAGGCTTTCTAGAACAGTTGGGTGTATGATATGAACTTGCAACTAACCGAAATGTATCAACGAAAGGAAAGGCAAGAGTGACTTGAGATTGTCAAAGCCCTAACGTCATGCAAAATCAAAGAATGTGGCTCAGTGTGTGCTCATGTTCAACAAATGAAGAGCTACATAGACCGAATCGAGAACTTCTATAACACCCGATTCAAGGTATTTTTCATTTTTGACATTTGGTGTATAAATGCTTTGCAGATTTGGTCCTTATGGGGCATTATTGCCATTTTCGGAAAAGAGGGAGCACGATGGGCGTACTTCTCATATGCTGGGCATACACACCTAGGGGACAAACCCTAAATTTTAGGGTTTAGACCTTATTTAAACATCATTATGATCAATGATCCTTTCATTTCTCGGCCTCCATTACCCTTTGAGCCCCATTTCGAAACCCTAGCCCCTCTTGAGAAGATTTGACCCTCTTTGTGTGTGTTTTAGTGTGTGTTGGTGAGCTTTGAGGAGGAAGAGCTTAGAAGAAGAAGCTTTGATCATAGGAGAGCTTGTAGATCCAGATTTCACTCATCCTTTCCAGCTTCATTAAGGTATAAAGCTTGGAACTTGCTCATTGTATGTTTAGATCTAGTCTTTATAGATTTTTGCTTACTTTTGGTCCCATGAATGAGATCTAGTGGGTTTCTTCCACCCCAGAAGTTAGGAGTTGCTTCTCTTGATGTTTCTGAGGTCTCTAGTCCATAAAGTTAGCATCTTGATGGTTGTGGATCAACCATTCATGTGTTTATGTCCATTTGGTGAAAGTAGAATGTTAAATATAGGGTTTGGGTTCATTTAAGCCATGCAAAGGCTCCAAGTTAGTGACTTTATGAATTAAGACATTCCACAAGACTTGGATCTGAAGTTTGGACGTCTGATTTTTGTTGGGTTTTAGTTCAAAAATAGTTTCATAAACTTAAAAATATGGCAACAGAAGACTTAAAAATTTGAACATAACATAAAATTTTATACCCGCCAAGGATCTCCTTGCAAATTATAGAAAGATAAAATACCAACCATAGAAAGGATGAAGAAATAACAACCTTTGTTGTTCTTTGGATCCTCTTGGGAGGCTTGGAAGTTGATGAGGAATGTGGAACCTTTGAGACACCAACAATGACTCAACTTGATGTAGATGCTAGTCCATAAACTCTTAATCTCTTAAGCTTTAATTTCATAACCAATATGAACTTAAAGAGGGCATGAAAATGCAAGTAATCTTCAAGAAGAGATGAAGAAAAGAGAGAGAGAGAGAGAGAGAGAGAGAGAGAGAGAGAGAGAGAGAGAGTAACCTCCTCTAAGGAGGTTATGGTTTTGGGAAGCAAGAATGAAGCCACCAATTCAAGAGTGGAAGCCTCATATTTATATTGTCTTAAAGTGAAGTCTTTAACCATTAGGTCCTTCCACGTTAGACAAGCATGTCCCTAAAGCTTACATGTCTCCCATGCTTCTTATTACTTTTGATTAAACAAACATGAAAGCCATACTCTTGTCTTTTGACTCTTATTTAAAAAAATAATAATAAAAGGAAGACAAAAGCTTTATATTTTATAAACCAAGTTTATAAAATATAAACTTTAACTTTTTGGTAAAAGACAAAAGAATTTATCTAGTCCAAAATGTTGTGCATGACTTATTAGTTCATACCATATGAATTATATATAATGTTACTTGCTAATGGAAATTATTATTTCCTATAAATAAATAATTTCCAATTTAATTATAAGAGTTTATTGAATATTTATTAAAATCAATTTCTAATAAATAATCAATTATATCAAGTTGTTGTTAGTGTGACCTATTAGTATCATATGTTAATTAGTAATATCACTTTAATATGATTCTTGAGCATACTAGATCTTTTAATATCCCGCTTGCACAAGATTCATATTAGACCGATATAGACAGTGGTGAACGTCTAGAAAAAATTTCAATGCCCCCATCAACATACGACTTTGTGCCATTCTATCAATGCCCAATTCCCAGAAGCCCAAGGCTACAATTGGTGTATAAGGTAAGTTTATCAGTTATCCCTTTGCTACAGACATCATGTTGAACATGAGATACAGATCGCGATCAATCTCATTACTTGTTCAACTTTTGGTAAGGCGCCTTAGATGTCTAACTCTCAACACATAAGAGGAACAAATCTCGTCTTTACTACATAAGCCTCTTGCATAGTTCACACCATACCTGAAAATGGCTTTTATAACTGCCCGGTTAAGGAACATCATTTAACCACATCAAAGCATAGTACTCCCTACACTCAAGTCTCACTATGTATCTCAAGTGTTAAGGATACAAAGATAGTACCTTTAAATCAAGTATCATTCATGATATCGATCCATGATATGATCTTGATGTGGGTTAGTTCAATACTAGTTCTCTGACAAGTATCTATGAAACTTGGTTACAACCACTGGCCTACTTTCATCTAGTGAGAGTCAATCAATCCAAATCAGATTAGTCTTACTTCATAATTGCTCCCACAATTATAACCGTCTATGAACTTTTAGGAATAATAACATTATTCATAGATTAAACATGTTAATTTAGAACACAACAAGTATTAATGTGATGACTATATCCCAATATATCATAACATTATCTAATAGTTGTTGTTACAATGTTCCAACATCTAAATACTAAATCCAAATCAAAAACTCATTTCTAGAATAATAAAGTCTTATAACTGAAGTGTGACCATTCATACTTAGCTCAAAAGAATGACCTTATCAATGGATCTGGCAAAATTTAATCTGTGTGAATTCTGTGAATACTATCATCTCCATACTTAACTTTACTATAAGTATAGTTAAATATCTTGGAGAATATGATTGGTGTTCTTTCGTGACATAGAGTATCTTAGCTTGATTAAGTATACTCTCAAAGTCACAAAGATTTCTATGTGATCCTTGAATGACATAAATCAACATAGTTTTTCAGTGATCCCATTCATCCAATCATATTTGAATTCAACTTCTAAAGTAGTGTATTCTTATTTTGTAGTAGATTGTGTCGTTATGTTTTGCTTGGACCTCATTCCAACAAGACTTGCCCTTCATTCCATAATGAAGTCAAAATCCAATTATAATTCATAATTATTTATATCTGTTTAGAAATTAACATCTTATGAGCTCTTTCTATAAAGATCCTTTCTAAACTGATTGTCTCATATACACTCTCTTAGTTCTTCTAAAGTACTCTTAGAATGTTCTCTTAGTCATCCAGTGACCTAACCATGTATTCAATTAGTATCCTATGACATGCTTACAGCATGATCAAATACCATGTCCTATGCATAATATGGCATAAATGATGAATTCATTTGTCAAGCAAATAGAATATAAATCATTTATTCTAGTTCAAGCCTATGAGCTATATACTTTTGAGGCTAGCTCAAAATGGTGCCATATGAAAATGCCAAGAATTCTCCAAAAGAATCTAGTGTCTTGATCCCTTTCAAGATATTTCCAACATATGTATAAGGATATGAAACTTTTAACATTCCTTTTTATCTATCACTTATGGATTTTACATTCCAAGAATGTATCTTCTCCTTCCTAAGTCTTTCATTTTAGAAACACTTTCCGAGTCAAGGTGAAAACGACCTTGCTTAGTCACAATGTGATTTCAAAAAAATTAAGTATGTCTTATTCATACAAGATTAGGAATTTCACTATGCTCCCACTAGTTCTTAGTAAACAACATGTTCTATTCATTTTGATATAAAAACACACCTTATGGTTTTACATAAAATGATGATTATAACATTTAGATGTTTGCTTTATATCCACAAGTGGATCTCAAGCTCTACACATTTTGTTAGGATAACTTGGATTAAGAAAACCTCCAGGCTAATCTATATAGATATCTTCCAGTATATGTCTATTAAGAAAAGCGGTCTTTCTTGAAATCTATTTACTATATCTCATATTAAGAATATGAACTTATAGCAAATAATATCCTTGTTGATCTAATCATAGCTAATTGTGAAAAAGGTTTGATCACAGTCAATTTCATGAGTATGATGAGGACCATAGTCAATGACATGAGTATGAGAAAATCATTTTACTACAAGTCTTTCTTTAAATGTGTATGGTTATCCATGTAATGTATTCTTTCTAGAAGAATCATTTACTCCTTCTAGCCTTGCTATAGGGATAAATTTTAATCAAGCCCATTCTTGATTATCATACATGGATTGCATCTCATGTTCATGACTCTAAGTCATTTATCAGATTCGAGATCTGACATAGCATCTTGGTATTTGATGGATTTTCCAGAAACCATCAATAAAATCTCATCAGTGAGAGATTCCACATTTCTCAAGTCATAGATGAATTCTACCACTAATGCGAACAATTTATGTTTGTGAATAGCTATTATTCAAGTCTAGCAACCGACTCGTCGAGCCCACGACTATCTTCATCGGACTCGCCGAGTCGACCATTCAACTCGCCAAGTCCCTTCAGTCCTTAATCCATACAGATGCTTTTTAAGCCATGCTAAGGTTCCATATTGCAGATCCAGCTTCCCAAGGCGTGTTTATCACATAAAGTTGCAAACTTTACGTGCATGCAAAGCTCTAAAGTCTTAAAATGACAAAACCAAGCTTGTAAAGAAGTCTTACACTTGAGGGGAGGTTCATACTTGCCAACTTGACAACTTTATGGACTTAGAGACCAAAGAGAGCGCAGATCTGAAGTTACAACTTCAGATCTTAGCTCAAACACAAGAAAGGCTTCCTAAAAACCCACCCAAAAGAGATCTAGGAAGAAAATGAGCCAAGGCAACAACTTAATACCTTCAAAAGAGTGTCAACTGAAGTAGATCTTTGATTCCCACGAGTTTCTTGCTTCTAACCACTTGTTCCCCAAGCTTTTCTCACCAAAATCCTTCTTCAAAGCTTAAGACACACAAATGGAGTACACTCACACGAATTAGGGTTTTGGAATGATAAGGGGCTGTGACAGGGGAGGCTGGGGAGGCCAATGATCCTTTAAATAGGGTGCAAAACCCGAAAATTAGGGTTTCATCCTCCAGCTCCTACTCGTTGAGTCCCTATTTGGACTCGGCGAGTAGGTCACTTAAACATGTGGACCAACCCTCTGCTACTCGACGAGTCGGGCAACCAACTAGTCGAGTAGACCTTGAAATCAAGAAAAATCTTATATCAGAAATCAATACCTGAGAATCGGGGCGTTACACGCACTTTGACTTACCGTGAGTTCTAGGAATATGTAGCCCCTGAGTTCTTCGGGAAGAAGGACACGATTGCGAGCATGCATTGGTTAGCAGATGTCACGAACACCTTCCTTACTAGTTGTTGCCCCGAAGGATCAAAGTCATCTAATTAAGTATCAATGGGTATACCAAGCTTCTCACATATAGCTTGAACACCAACATCTTAGACTTTGTTAAGCTTCTCACCTGCAGCTTGAACACTAGCATCTTTCACTACATCTCCAACAAAATGTCCAAAAGGTACAATGGTCCTAGAAAAGTCATAGTTCTCATTCAAATCCAATTTTCTACTACATGATCCTACCTCTGTACTAGTAAACTTTTTCTGATTGAGTTCAGAAGAAATAGGCTCATTTATCTCTTCCAATATGACCTTATTTGGAGACATAAAGTAAGTATGGACTCTAGTAGTTCCATGTTCAATATACACCATAATCTCTTTGTGATTAGAGACATGCTTACTTAACAGAAGTACGCATGATTCGTTACCTAAATTAGGTAACCCATAATCAATTTCAATCTCTGGAATCAAGAAGTGGTAGTAGATAGGCTCACCATTAATATAACCTATCTCCTTCAGCATATCGTCTAACTCATGTACTGAAAACACGTCCATGTCCACGTAGTCAACATAGTCAATACTCGCACCCACGTAACGTCTTCTTGTGTATTTTGTGAACATACCCCCATGGTGAATCTTGAATGTGCATACATTACTTAACCCAACTGAAAAACAAATAAATAATGATATGAGGAAAGAATGAAGTCTCAAAAGTTTACAAGATGGAAATTTTAACAAAATTGAAAGCTGTTAACTGATCACTCACCGTAAGCTTTGATCAAAATAGGATTTTCTGAGCATTTTGAATGGATATTCCATAAAGTTAGAACAATCACAAAAGATGAAGATGAAAACCCTAGTTTTCGTTTGAGTTTCGAAGTGACGAAGATGAAAAACCAAAGGGGAGAAGAAAGGGTGGATTTCTAGGGTGTGAGGTAAATGATAGTTGGATGTAAGGATCATTTATGAATATGATCAGATCGTGTAATAAAGCAAAAGACCAAATACCATCGTGTGATTTTGATAAACGACATAAATCAAACGGAGTCAATCATAAGGACTGTCCGTGCAACAATTGGAAACCATAGGGACCATACTCGTTCAAAATTCCTCATAAGGACTATCTTTGGTCCCTTGTGCCAACCACAAGGACCATCTGTGTAATTTTGTCCTATTTTAAAGTATAAATGTATAATTATTTTGAGGGTTATTGTCATTGTAGTCCAACGAACTTATCGGTTTTGGTTTAAATAGTCATTCATGATTTTTTTTTTTGCATTATAAGGGAACAAATTCATATTTTAAGGTTTTAAAATGTCATTATGAAAAATGTGAAGGGGTCACCCGGTGAACCCTTTCCTACTCGACATGTACCATTTGACAAGTCATTAAAATAAGGTCACCTCACTTGCCATCTGTCTGAATATTTGACATGTCACCAACGTCTGTTTGACTCAAAGACCTAAATAATGTTTCCTTTAGAAGCTGGAGAACATATGCATTGTCGCTTTGGGTCTTTAAATCAAACTTCATCTCTAAAATCCATCTCAAGTTCGAGTTATGATCGGAGGGTGTAAAAGTTTTTTGATTGTTCTTGAAAGCTCCAGGTTAACCCACGAAGTTGGAGTGCTTAACTTCTCCTGGTTCTGATCAGAACCATATAACTGTTGAAGACTGATTCAAAGTCAGTGAAATAAAGTGAAATAAGTGCTCTCGTGTCTGTCTTCATAACTGCTGAAGTCTTTCATATTTCCTGCTTTTACTTAAGTCTTTTCATGTTTCCAGCATTTACTTTTTCAGTTGTAAGTTCTGCTATATATTGCAGCCTTCTGTTCTTTGTTTTTCACCGAATAATACACGAGAGCTTTTCTGCATTTTGCATTGTTCATTTGTTTTGAACCAACATTGTGGTATCAGAGCTTAGGTTGCATTCCTCAGTCTCTCTGGTTTGTTTTGATGGCATAGAACCTCAACACTATTAGCATGTCTCACCCTCAAATTCCAATCTTTAAGGGAGACTCATACGAGTTCTGGAGTACCAAAATGAAGACTTTGTTCAAGTCACAATATTTGTGGGATCTTGTTGAAAATGGGTATGCAGAAGCAAGCACAGATGAGACACGTCAGAAAGAAAATCAAAAGAAAGATGCAAAAGCCTTGTTTTTCATCCAACAAGCTGTTGATGAAACAATCTTTCCCAGAATTGTTGCAGCAGTCACATCACGAGATGCCTGGAACATTCTCAAAACTGAATATCAAGGATCAGCAAAGGTGATCACAGTTAAACTCCAGTACCTAAGAAGGCAGTTCGAGACCTTAAACATGAAACCAAGTGAAACCGTTCAAGATTACCTGGCAAAAGCATCTTCGATTGTGATTCAGATGCGTGCTTATGGAGATAAAATCTCTGATGAAGTTGTTGTTGCAAAAGTACTGAGGAGTCTACCTTCTAAATTCGACCATGTTGTGGCAGCTATTGAAGAGTCAAAGGATCTTGCGACATTTTCCTTTGATGAACTGATGGGCTCACTACAAGCACATGAAGAAAGAATCAACAGATCTCAGACTCAAGATGGAGAACGTGCATTTCAGATCCAAGGAGAACAAGGTAGATATTCCTTTGGTCGAGGAAGAGGCAGAGCAACATCTCGTGGTCGTGGTCGAGGGAGATCACAAGGGTCACTAGTTCAATGTGATCATTGTAAGAAGTTTGGTCATAAAGAAGAAGATTGTTGGACAAAGCAAAATCAAGCAAAGTACACTGAAGAGGAATTTGAAGAGAAGGAAGATTACTTGTTCATGACCCACATTCATCCGGTTGATGTCACAAAGGAGATATGGTATATAGATAGTGCATGTTCTAATCATATAACCGGTATACGTGACAAGTTCAAAATCCTGAACACGACAGGAAAATCACGTGTTCGTCTCGGCAATGACCAACCAGTTGCGATAGAAGGAATAGGAGTTGTGACGGTTTGCATCGAAGGAAAGGATAAACTCATCAATGATGTTCATTTTGCACCTGGTCTGGCCCACAATCTGATAAGTGTAGGCCAATTAATTGAAAATGGATTGAAGGTAGAATTTGAAAATGATGCTTGTGCGGTAAAGAAACAAAATGGTGAAGTTCTATTATACTAAAAAATGTCTGGAAATAGGATGTTTCCAGTAGATTTTTCACGAAAAGAAGGATATATGATGATGAGTAGCAAGGATGATGAGTCAAGATTATGGCACTATCGATATGGGCATTTGTATGTAAAAGGTCTACAACTATTAACAAGCAAACAGATGGTGAACGGGTTGCCAACCATAAAAGATTCCACCCATGTGTGTGAAGGGTGTGTCTTAGGTAAGCAAACACGAAGATCCTTTCTGAAGGGGCAAGCAAGACGAGCAACGGAAAAACTGGAGATAGTATGTGCAAATATCTGTGGTCCAATGAGGACAGAATCACACTCAAGGAGTAAGTACTTCTTGCTTTTTATTGATGATTTCACTCGTATGTGCTGGGTCTACTTCATCAAAGCGAAATATGAAGCTTTCGAGCGCTTCAAAAAATTCAAAGCCCTTGTCGAAAAACAAGGAAACGTTGTAATCAAGATTTTAAGAACTGATAGAGGCGGTGAATTCATGTCAAAGGAATTCACTACATTATGTGAAGAAGAAGGAATAAGAAGAGAATTGACAGCTCCGTACACACCTGAGCAAAACGGAATCACAGAGAGGAAGAATAGGACTATTGTGGAGATGGCTCGATCAATGCTAAAAACAAGTAAGTTGTCTGACTCATTTTGGGCAGAAGCTGTAGCCACAGCTGTGTATCTCCTCAATCTATCACCCACCAAAGCAGTATGGAATAAAACACCTTTCGAAGCCTGGTATGAGTTCAAGCCCACTGTTGATCATTTGCGTGTTTTTGGCTGTTTATGCTATGCATTGGTCACCACAAATAGGCACAAGCTAGAAGAGAAGTCCAAGAAATACATCTTTGTAGGCTATTGTACAATGTCAAAGGCCTACAGGTTATTCGATCCTATAAATAAGAATATTGTTATCAGCCGTGATGTGATTTTTGAAGAATATTCAAGTTATGTGGATACATCTGTTCATACAAACTTAATGCCACAGCCAAATTCATTTGGAAATGTAGAAGATGAAGTGCATGATCATCCAATCAATACACCCATGTCTCCTCTATCAAGTCCGACACCGAGCTCTACTCATGGTGAATCATCTTCTACTACGCCCTCGAGGACCACATCTGGCTCTTCTGATGTGTCGTCTCCAGAAACTCCACCACTCAGATATAGGAACTTGAATGACATTTATGATAGCACTCTAGCCCTGTTCACTGGTGATCCAGTCTCAGCAGACGTGGCACTTCAAGATGTTAACTGGAAGAAAGCAATGGAGGAAGAAATTATGGCGATCGAAAAGAACGAGACATAGGATCTGGTGGAACCTCAAGCTGGTAAGCATCCAATTCCTTTGAAATGGGTTTTTAAAAAAAAGTTCAATGCCGATGGTAGTCTCAATGTTGGTTCAAAACAAATGAACGATGCAAAATGCAGAAAAGCTCTCGTGTATTATTCGGTGAAAAACAAAGAACAGAAGGCTGCAATATATAACAGAACTTACAACTGAAAAAGTAAATGCTGGAAACATGAAAAGACTTAAGTAAAAGCAGGAAATATGAAAGACTTCAACAATTATGAAGACAGACACGAGAGCACTTATTTCACTTTATTTCACTGACTTTGAATCAGTCTTCAACACCCCCTTTGATTCAAAGCTTCCAATGCCAATACAAGCTCGGAGACGCTGAAAATGTGCAGGCGGAAGAGCCTTAGTGAACATGTCGGCCAATTGTTCTTCAGTAGGACAGAACTCCACCCATATTACACCTGCTGCCACCAAGTCTCGAATGTAGTGGTGCTTAATTTCAATATGCTTGGTACGCCCATGCATAACTGGGTTTCTTGTCATGGCAACTGTTGATTGACTGTCACAGTAAATCACAGTTGGTTCCCTTTGTTCCTGCATAAGATCACCCATAAGTCTTCGTAACCACACAGCTTGACACGCGGTAATTGTGACTGCCACATATTCCGCCTCAGTTGATGATAAAGCTACCGTTGCTTGCTTCTTTGACTGCCATGAAATTATTCCAGACCCAGTACTGAAGCAATTCCCTGTTGTACTCTTCCTGTCTTCTTGTGATCCTGTCCAATCACTATCACTGTATCCTTTTAGCACAAACCTTTTAGAGTTTAAATACCAGATACCATAATGCTTGGTACTAGCTAAGTAACGAATAATTCTTTTGACAGCTCCATAGTGTTGTTTTGTGGGTTTGTGCATGAATCTTGAAACTACTCCCACTGCAAAACTTATGTCTGGTCTTGTGTGAGTGAGGTAGATTAACCTCCCAACTATGCTCCTGTAATTTTGAGGATCTGTTATTCCTGTGCCATCTTCACATGTCAGCTTTTCATTAGTGTTTTCATTAGTGTTCATAGGAGTTGTGACTGGTTCAATATTCTCCATGTTGAGACCCTTTAGCATGTCTGATACATATTTTTCTTGAGCAATAAAAATACTGGTGTTTGTTTGCTTTATTTCGATCCCAAGAAAATAATGTAGCTTTCCAAGGTCTGTCATTTCAAACGTCTTCATCATCTCCATTTTAAATTGATAAATGAGCTCTTTAGACGACCATGTGTAGATCATGTCATCAACATAGAGACTGACTAACAATAACATGTTTCTGAGATCCAGGGACAAACACATGTCGGACCTTCAAGAAATCGAACCTTCAAAACGTTAACCCCAAAACTCAATTTTGGTTGTTACCCCTCGCATACTCTAATCAAAACAGCAGGTTGATTGTCATACCATGTATTAAATAATTGCTTTTTTTTTTTGTTGGGATTCTAGTGTTTCTCGAAATCAACACGATCAAAATAAAAATTTGAAATGAATTTTCTAACTACCAAACATTATAAAACTATGATAATCATTAATCAGATTTGCAACATGAATCAGTCATATTATTTGTTGGACGGATAATATTTAAATAAGGCGGGAAGGGAATACTTTAATAATTCCAATTGACTGATGCTTTGTCAGTGGTGTGTGTGTTCATATGGCAATCAACGACACGAAATCAATCAGAAGGATCGACATTTCACACACACATATTCTCTCTCATCGCTCCATCTGTGAAGAATCTACTACAACGAGAAGCGTGTGCTTCACCATCGCTTAAAGTCAGTATGTTCTATATATACGCACTCGCACAAATTCCGAATTTTCCATTACCCACATTTGTATTTTGTTACCCTAAAAAGCTGGAGAGAATCTTACAGACAGAGTGAAAGGGTAATGGGGAATTACAGGGTATGCTGGTGTTTTACGAGGAAGTTCAAGATATCGGAAGCAGAGCCGCCGACTGACGTCAAAGAAGCATTCAAGAAGTACTCCGACGATGGGATCCACATGACGGCAGATCAGCTCCGGCGGTTTTTGGAGGATTACCAGGGCGACAATGAACACGATTCTTCGATTTCTGAAGCTGAGCGTATAGTGGAGCAGATACTTCACAAGCGGCATCATCTTGCAAAGTTTATTAATAGGAAGGCTCTTTCTCTAGAGGATTTCCATCACTTCCTCTTCAGCGTCGACCTTAATCCCCCAATTAGATCACAGGTATCTTCGGTTTGGTTAACTGTTGTTTCTGTTATTTTGTTAGTAGGGATTTTAACAAGTCCATACACGTTTTGATTCGTGTGAGTACTAAGTTTGATCTAAAAAACCAGATCGGAACTTCGATTTTTAGCTTAAATCCATAACTAGTGTTGGCTTTTTCTGGGTCAATCAAGGGCGATTCATATGTTCTTGGCACTAATTTCATCCAACAATTCGCATTTTCTTGGCTGAAACTGTAGAGAAAGTGAACTCATAACATATTCCATCGTTGCTAACAAAAAACCATGGATTTCAATTTCAGGTTCACCAAGATATGACTGCTCCCTTATCCCATTACTTCATATACACCGGCCACAACTCTTACTTGACTGGGAACCAGTTAAGCAGCAAGTGCAGTGAAGTTCCAATCATCAAAGCACTCAAACGAGGTGTAAGAGTCATAGAACTTGATCTATGGCCAAACTCATCAAAAAAGCATGTGCATGTTCTTCATGGAAGGACCCTGACGAGCCCTGTAGAACTCTTGAGGTGCTTGAAAGCAATCAAAGAGTATGCCTTCATGGCTTCTCCCTATCCAGTCATCATAACACTCGAAGACCACCTTACACCTGATCTTCAAGCAAAAGTAGCTCAGGTGAATATTTTTCTATTCTGTGAAATGTAATCATCTAGTCACATTACCATGATGTTCATATTGTTCATATTGTTCATATCCCTGTTTTCTGTTATTGCAGATGGTCACTGAAACATTTGGCCCAATGCTATATTTCCCTGAATCAGAAAAATTGGAAGAATTCCCAACACCCGAGAGCTTAAAGTATCGGATCTTGATTTCAACCAAACCCCCAAAAGAGTACCTTGAAGCTGAAGATGACAAGCAAGGTAGCTCAAGAAAGAGCCGCATTTCTTCTTCTTCTTCTTCCTCTTCTGATGATGATGATTCTTGGAGTGAAGATCCTTCAAGAAATGGATCATATGAAGAAAAATGTTTTAAGGTTTGTCCCACAATGATAACTGAGTCTTATCAATCAGTTTTACCATGTGAGTTTTTGCTAAGTGAATTTGTGTGTTTATATGTTGCAGTCAGGAAGTGATAGGAGTGACCATGATGTTGACACCGAGGGAAAAATATCACCTTCATCTCCTATTTACAAGCGGCTAATTGCAATTCATGCTGGAAAACCAAAAGGTGGATTGAAGGATGCATTGAAAGTTGAAAAGGACAAAGTTAGGCACCTAAGTTTGGCTGAACAAGCACTTGAAAAGGCTGTAGAAAATCATAGACATGATGTAGTGAGGTATAAATTATTTAGATAAAAGACTAAACTACCCCATCTTTACATTCCACTTATATTGCTAGTATCCATTATCCAAATAGTATTCTTCACCAGTTTACCATTGCTCCTCATTACTTTAAGCTTTATTGCATGTATCTGTTTTTTCTTTAGTCACACACACCACTGTTTATTTTTTCATTATGGGCTGGTGTCTCATATGCAGGAGATATAGTGTGATCTTGTGATTTAATTTTTTTGCTTCTTATGCTGAAGGTGATCTATGGAAGCAGTCTCCCTACCCTCAGGTAGAGGCTGCTTATAACTCCCCCACCCCATTGTTATGGAACTTGGGTGTTCCCTATTGTTGTTGTTGTTGTTGTTGAGTGAGGAGTTTAAGAGAGAAAATTTATACTTTATAACAACTCATTCCAAATAAATAAAAATTGAAAAGTTTGATACAACGTTTATTGGGCTAGTCTATAACTTAGGGTTTAGGGTGTTACAGATTCATAATACGAATTTTATGATCATATCTATACTAATGATTTGTATTGTGAATATTTGGTTTTTAGGTTCAGCCAAAAGAATATTCTTAGGATTTATCCCAAAGGAACTCGTATAACCTCCACCAATTACAAGCCACTAATCGGTTGGCTGCATGGAGCTCAGATGGTTGCATTTAATATGCAGGTTAGGACTTAGGACACAGTTTCTTAAACAACAAATTCTTTTATATTATGTCCCTTACCATGTTATTATTAGTAACTAATGTGTCAACTTTGATATTTAATTCAGGGATATGGTAGATCACTCTGGTTAATGCATGGAATGTTTAGAGCTAATGGAGGTTGTGGTTATGTGAAAAAACCAGATTTTTTAATGAGACAAGGGCCCACGAATGAGGTGTTTAATCGTAAAGCAAAGCTTCCACCCCAAACATCTTTAAAGGTTAAAATCAAGACCCTTTTAGCTAAACATACGAAACATGGATTAACTCTTCTCACAATGTGATTATGTTGATCAACAGGTGAAAATCTATATGGGAGATGGATGGCGTTTTGATTTTAAAAAAACTCATTTTGATAAATACTCCCCACCAGATTTCTACACCAGGGTAATTATCTTTACTCTCTTAACTTAACATTCAAAGCTGTACTATTAAAAAGATATGTTTAAATGAAATGGTAACTAAATAGTATATGAAATGGTGGATTAATGAGACAGGTGGGTATAGCTGGAGCACCAGTTGATAAGAAAATGAAAAAGACAAAGATCAAAGAGGACAACTGGACACCTGTTTGGAATGAAGAGTTTACATTTCCATTAGCAGTTCCTGAATTAGCTTTTGTTCGAATTGAAGTACATGATTACAACATGTCAGAAAAAGATGATTTTGCTGGCCAAATTTGTCTGCCTGTATCAGAATTGAGGCCAGGTATTCGTGCAATCCCTCTTTGTAATCGTAAAGGAGATCAATATACATCTGCAAGGTTACTCGTGCGCTTCGAATTCATGTAAATTAGGTATCACATGTCTTGTTTTCTAGTGTATATTATGCACTTAGACTAGCTCATCATTCATTCTTAGAGTTGGGTTTGACTTGCTCTAAATTTTCTTGCAATGAGATTGTGTTGTTTGTTGTAGGAAAGAGTTGTAATCTTTTAGTTTTGAAATAAAACCTCTGTATATCCAAAGGCCTTATAAGTCCTCATATTGGTTGATTGATGAATTGAAGAGTACTTAGGTACCTAAAACACACAAGGAACTAACTATGGGTTACTTTATACTATATATCCTCCAGTCTTAGAATTATCTTGTGATGATGATATGTGATGCTAACTAGATTTCAACAATTTTGAAAGTAAGTCCATAAGTGGTTGTGTATTTACACTTAAAGGAAAAGTTTAGGGTATTCATTTGTGGCCGAAGCATGTCACATCATTTACATACATTGTGATAGCATGGCTTCTCTAACAAGAGCAAAGAATCATATTTACAATGACAATTCAATACAAATAAGGCGAAGATATAAGACAATAAGATACTTGTTGAAAAATGGAAACATTTCCATTAATTACCTACACTTGAAGGAAAGTAGGGATCAAGCTCTCTTCATACCGAGGGGAATGAGCTTAAAGCCAACCCAATGAGTCATCACCTGAGGTCCTACGGTATAGGTTCAATAGGCAAACTTGTTGGGGAGGACTCAAAGTAGCACAAACACACAAGTATATTCACTCCTATGACGTTTCTTTGAGATATTTTTTGTTGATTTTTTAGGGACGAAATATTTATTTTTAACAATGCTAATAGTTGTTATAGTGGAATACTACAAATTATTCTTGATTGGCATTCCCTATATGAGATTGATGCGTGGTTGCGTCTTTGAGGACAAAGATATGTTTGCTCTCTAAAACTGACATGAACTAGGAAACCATAAGAGCTGAATTATGCATAGATATAGTACATGGGATACTGTTTGTTTCATTCTACTACAAAAAGTGGTTAGTTCAAGACTTTAGTTCACTACCCACAAAGTAAATCCAAATAGTACGATGTAAGAAATGTTCAAGTTTCTTAACACTTTTTCTTATGCATATCACATTGAGCCTCCATGATAGAAAATATTATAGTTGCTCTAGATTACCTTATTTTCCATTCAAACGTGGGATATTGTTGGTGTTTGAACTTTGAATAGAAAATATTTCTATGTAGAATGAGAAAACACTAAAGGCCTTATAAGTCCTTGGTTGATTGAAAAGTTCAATAAACTAGGGATTGAGGCCTTTGGGCTAAGGAAATGGGTTGAGCTAACCAAGATTATATAGAAATGTATGAAGATTTAATTGTCAAAGATATGACCATGGCCCTTAGGGTTCTTAGGCTTTCTTGACAATCCCATATTTATTTTATAACTTTCAGATACAAAATTAATTTCTATTTTTAATACTAATTTCGTTAATTAACTGTCAGTTTGACAGATAACTGCAGTTGGTATATATAACACAAAAAAACAATTTCCAGTGTTGTTGTATATACACAGAACATCTAGCATTGTTTTCATCATCAACATGGAGACATAATTAGTTTGGCCGATTTATGTTACTACACTTAAATTGATTGTTGTGTCCTCTATCTGATTTGGAATCTTCATCAAGTGTTGATCATCATTCAAGTATGTCTTTTGGATTGTAGTCAACATTGTATCTGTTGTTAATCTATATAAAATCACGTTTGCAAGTACTATATTGTATGCATTTTTCACTTCTATGTTGATTTACATATGTAACTCTTATTTGTTTGTTAATCATATGGCTATGAAATAAAATGCTATTCATTTTTTTGCAATAATCTCACAAAAATATGCAAGTGATCATGGAAAACATGTATCTTATGCAGAAGATATTCCAGGAATAGAAAGAGAAGCAAAAGAATGGAATTTGGAATATTAGCTGGTAAGAATAATTCTCACTTTCATATGGGGCAATATTAATGAAGCTAGAATCTTTAAAGTTTTTATTTCCCCTTTTTGACACCCCATTCCTTTTCAATCATTGGAAGCAATCACTTTCACATCTTCTGTTCCACACACACACACACATATATATATATATATATATATATATATATATATATATATATATAATAATTCACCTCTCTTTCCATCTTCTGTAGATCATGCAATCTTTTGAGGTATTCGGTTGCTTCTTGAGGCATTTCAGGCCAAAAGGGGATGCACTTCCAGAAGATCTTAAACAAGTGGTTTCAAACTACTCAGAGGATGGTATAATGAGTGTTCAAAATCTTCATGATTTCTTGACAGAATACCAAGAACAAACTGATGCTGATGCCCAAGCCATTTTCAACAGAGCAAAACATCACAATCTTCAACACAAAGGCCTGCATCTCTTGCAATATTTATACAGTGATCTCAACTATCCTCTTCAAGTAATTTTTCTATAAATTTTACCTTTTTTAAATGAGTTCTGAAGCATGAAATCTCACAAGAACATATCTTTGATACTTTCAGACGATTCTTGACGACATGAAATCTCCACTTTCTCATTATTATATTTACACAAGTCACAATACTTATTTAACTGGTAACCAGTTTACAAGTGACAGTAGTGTTAGGCCTATCATAAGGGCCCTACAGAAAGGCGTAAGAGGTATTGAATTGGATCTTTGGCCAAATTCGACAAATACCGATATAAATGTTTGTCATGGAAGGTATGAAGTTGATTATTTTGCTTCATGTTCGAAGGGTAATAATGTAATATCACTAATACGATTCTTCTTTCTGCAAAGGACTCTAACCTCATCTGTAAAACTGAGGAAATGTTTGAGAGTTATCAAGGATTACGCCTTCCATGCTTCCGAATATCCAGTTGTTATCACTTTTGAAGATCATCTCAACAAAAAACTACGCGATAAAGTGGCGCTTGTGTGTAAAAATAAAACATTTCATGTTTCTTGAATCTTGATCATTCTTCCCCATTACTGAAAGAAAACTTACAAAACTGTTAATTGTAGATGGTGAAAAGCACGTTTCAGGACATGCTGCTTCTGCCAGACAAAGATCATAAATTGACTAAACTACCCTCACCTGAGGAACTAAAGAAGAAGATCATCATCTCAACAAAACCACCAAATGAGTCTTTGGAGCCAGAGACTGTGGATGATAAGAAAATGACTAGTGTAATTTGATTTCTTGATTTATTATTATTGTATGATTGGTGTAACATAAGATATATATTTTTTTTTTGCAACAGAATATAAAATCTGGGACCATTTTTGACTGCTTGAAAAGCAAAGAAGGTTCAGATGAAGAAAGTAAGCATCCTGAGGAAGATTTACAGGGTGAAGTCCCTGAGTACAAGGACTTGATCTTTATCCATGCTGTAAAGCATAAAGGAAACGTGGTTGATTCTTTACATGTTGACCCAAATAAATACAAACGTCTTAGCTTGAGTGAACAGGCCCTTGTAGAAGCTTGCCAAGAACATGGGCAACAAATCGTGAGGTACAAATACAATACAATACAATACCCTTAAAAAGTTTTGATTTTGAGGCGAAATCCAAATCTTTCTTGAATCAAATAAACTGAAAAATGTGAAACGAGTGTTAAAGATCCTTCATTTATTATTATTCTTGATTGATATTTGATATGGATCTAGATTCACGGAGAGGAATATACTGAGGGTGTACCCTAAAGGGACGCGCCTTGATTCGTCTAATTACAGTCCATTTCATGGTTGGAAGCATGGAGCTCAAATGGTTGCATTCAACATGCAGGTATGCATGTATGCATATATATATATATATATATATATATATATATATATATATATATATATATATATATATATATATATATATTTCAACTATATATTTACAAACAGAATCTCCATTTTTTCAGGGATATGGAAAGAATCTGTGGTTGATGCAAGGAATGTTCAGAGCCAATGGTGGCCGTGGGTATGTGAAGAAACCAAAGTTTTTATGTGATGGGGACCTGAGCTTTCGTCCCAATGAAGTTAAGAAAATTTTGAAGGTTGACTGGAAATCTAACAAAAAGGCAATCATATATTAATTAATTAATTAATTAATCATCTCCCTTTATGTTCTTGAAAAGGTAAAAATTTACATGGGAGAGGGATGGCATTCGGAGTTTCATCATGCTCACTTCGATTACTGTTCTCCACCTGACTTCTATGCAAAAGTGAGTTGGATCGAATTTTCCCTATCTTGTTTATCTTACCATTCTTTGAAGATATGGTGATTTGAAAATTAAAATCATTGGTAGGTGGGAGTATATGGATATGAGGATGCTGATGATGATAAATCTCCAAGAATGTATAAAACCAAGACAATTGAGGATGATTGGTGGCCACTTTGGAATGAGGAGTTTGAATTTCCTATTAAGGTCCCGGAATTGGCATTGTTAAGAATTGTGGTTAAAGATAATGACATCACCAAGAAAAATGAGTTTGGAGGCCAAACTTGCTTACCTGTTTCAGAGTTGAGAACAGGCATACGTTGTGTCCCGTTGTATAACAAAAAAGGCGAAAAATATAGGTTCATAAAGCTTCTCATGCGTTTTGAACTCGTGATTCCCATAAGTTAGATTATTCCCTACATTCCATTGGATTCAAAGGATCTTTGGTTATATTATTGGTTATAGGTTCCGGAAATTTGAAATAATGTTTAAGATAGTTGATTATATCCAACCGTTTAAAGAGTCAAGGAGGCTACTTGTACATGAATAAATGAATGAGCGTTTCTTAGTGGTACTTGCATTTGTTTTACATTCATGTGTTCGCATGTCTTTGTTCATTGGTCTTTTGTAATTTCGAAAACAACTGAGACAATGTGAAAGAACATAAAATCCTAATACGAGTTTTATTTACTTGATGTGACAGTCATTGTGAGTATTCATATAGGTTATGATTATTATCGTTTCTTTGTGTATCTTGTATTTATCTTTCTCTCTTAAGACCATAATTAGATTATTTGTTATCTTTACTTTTAACCTAAACATTCAATCTATAAAAGAATTTATATATCATTTATAAACTTTAACATGCTTTACCTTTGTCGTCCAAGAATCTATATATTATTTAAGATGTTGGGTGTGTTGTGGAGTTTTGAGAGACCTTTTTATGTGCTTCATTGAACATATTGTGATGTGGGGATGATGTGGTTAGGTGGTGTGTGATCTAGGTAGGTTATTAGAGACAATTTTAAGGCGTCGGGGGAGTGAGTATATGATGATTATGAGTTTGTAAAGATGGGGCTCATGATCCTTGATCGCGTTTATGTTAGGAAGTAGGTACGAGTCCTTGGACAAATAGACAGTTTCATTGGATCTTTTAATTTGTGTTGGATTTAGAGTATTAATTATGTGTCGATCAATATAGAGGTGTGAGTTGTGACCGATGTGGACGTGTTGAGAGTAATGGACACTAGATGGGATTTTAGACTTGATGAGATACTTTAAGAGTCCTATTGTAATGACATGTCAGTTATGATGAGTGGACATATAGTATGACCATATTGTGAGTCAAGTTGAAGACAAGGTGGTCCTTAAGGGAACTAGCATATGATTATGGGTAGGACTGTCATGGAGTTGTTGGTATTTGAGCGACTATGTTGCTAGTGAGGGGACTAGAGTGTTTATAAAGGAAGAGTATCCTTAGTATGAGGTGTTGGTGTGTAGGCTTATGAATGAGTTATGGTCTTGGTTGAGATATCCATATACGACATGATTCACGCCTACTATGGGATAAGTGTGAGGACGACATAAAAAATGCGATATGATTTTTACGAGGTGTATAGGTTATGAGAGTGATAGATTGATAGACTTATTATGGTATAACTACTTGGGACATACCTAGGAGACTTTTGGGTGTAGTCACCTAATTGAGATTGTGAGATGTGTGATGTGATCTAGGTCAACTATATGGGGATAGTAAAGGTTGTGGAGGTCTTAGGCATGAGATATTAGGGGTGGACATGATACGATACTAATTTTTTTTCCCCAAACCCTGTAACATACCAACCATAGTTGGTACACATATCTATCTAGTACCAATAGTATACTATACAATACCAATACTAATACCCAGTTTTTTAGTTACCAACAAGTTGGATGGTACAAATTGGTAGTAATATAACACACACACTACACACACTGAGCATGGACGTGGCTAATGTGGCAAGTGGGGGTGGGCGGCTACACCATGCCCTATGCGCAGTGACCACGAAAAAATGAGGAACTCGGTGGTAGACCACCAAGGCTACCACTGTGAGCTTCTCTCTTTCTCTATCCTTATAGTATTGAGTATTTTTTTTAATGGTTGAAAGATAGATATTTCTTTGAAGAAAAAAAAACAAGGAATGTGAAATATTAAGGAGGAAATTTTGCATGCAAAATGTTGAAAATGTGAAATAAGATTATGTCTCATAGCATGAGAGGGGTGTTTCATATAGGTTTAGGATTATTATCGTTTCCTTGTATATTCTTTGTTTATCTTTATGATAATTTGTGTGCATATATTTTTTGATTTAAACATTTAATTTGTACTAGAATAGATATTTTCTCTCCAAGTTAAGATAATATCTATAAGACACATAAAAAGGAAATAACATGATATAAATGGGTGAAACGTCAAATTCTTGTTATGCAAAGTAGTACAACAAAAACACATTGTACCTTGTACATGAAGTTTTGTAGGGTGGGCATCTTCAAGTCATTGGAGTCAATTCAAATCTAACATGGTTTACAAATCAAGAGGGATATGTCTACAAAAGGCTCTTACAAGTTAACTTATACATTTATATGTATCCATAAAGAAAACAATGAAGTGTGATAGTAATTAGTAGTAAGTATTTTACAAATCAAATTAGCTTTCATGTGATGGTGAATAGTTCAAGTATTAGTTGATCAAGAATTTGCAACTCAAAACTGACACCAATCTCTTCATAATCTTCACCTTTCCATCTTTCTCTCTTCACCATACTAGAATCCATTATATCTCTTTCTGCCATTTTGCAAATTTCTTTCCACATTTTCCCAATCATAACATTATTCTTCTTTAATCCAATGCATATCTTACCTTTTCTGCTTGATTCAACACCTTCACCCGTTGAATTGCAGCTGCTTCTTGGAGATGGAGATGGTGCATTCTGGTCAAGATCCTCTCTCAATTTTCTCCTTGAATTCGGAGTTTTGAACTTTAATTGTTCTTTTCCTGCAAATTATTAATACCCAGATCATTAAAAATCACCAAAACTGAATTTTACTATAAAACCCATTATTTCAGGGATCAAACCTGAATGTGAAGCTTCTTGATCTTCTTTGAATTCAAGAACAGAAACGGGGCTTGAATTTTCAGAGTCGGACTCAATTTCAACTTTCTCAAGGTTATTATTCCTTGATCTCACTCTTTTACAACACTCTGTATCACATGATTTCTTGGAATTCTGGTTGAAATCCAACAATTCACATGAGTACTTCATAACTTCTCCACCATTCACTGGACTTTGACAAATCGACATTTCTTGATTCTTCCTGTTCCTTGTTTTCTCCTGGAATTCAGGTAAACACTTTCGAGTTTTCGGAGATTTTAACTTCAATTCCTTGTCTTTACCACCTCCTTCAAAGCTAAGAATGATGAATTTCTCGTTTTCAAGCTCTACAAAACTCGGTGCTTCACGAACATAATCGTTTCTTTTCTGCAACCCCAATTTGCTCCATTGATTTATCGAATTCCCTATTGGAATCGAATCCAACCCCATAAGTTTTGCCACAATCCCGGGACTACCTTTAAGCTTATTAGCACAATAAAGCTCATCGAACTCATTATCTTCAAAGGATTCTTCGATGTGATGATCAAAAGGGAGTGCGGGAAGACTGTGGAAACAGAGCAGGCGGCGGAGGGCGGCGGGGATACAGCTGGTGGTGGGAAATTCGGAGGTGGAAGAAGATGATGAAGGAGAATGAAGGAATTTCATGGTGGTTAGATGATGATGAGTGGGAACAATGGGAATTTTGAGGTGGGTTGTCGTTAAAGATTTGAAATTTGTGAGCAGAAAAGGGTAAAAGTAAAGAGAACAGGGTAAAGTGGTGGCGGGACATGGATTTGAATGTTAAAGAACGTACGGTTGAGAAAAAAAGACACTGGAGGTGCTTCCCACACGCGTCCAACTGTCAATATTCTCCTGTTTTAGTTCCAGAAGTTATTTTATTTTATCTTTTTATATTTTCTTCTCAAATCTCATTCTAATTAACACCAATGTTGTCAAGATTGATATTATAATCGTTTTTGGGTTTGCAAGATCAGGATCGGGATCCTAAGATCCTATAAAATAAAACATAATTTTAATTTATAATTTTAATACATGAAAAATATTTTAAACATTCAATTTTTTGTTCAAAAGTTATAAAAACTTCAAAATATTAATCATAAGTCACAACATAAAATGATAAACTGTAACTTGGAAAAAGAAATAAAATGGTAAAATGATTTCGTTTGCAAAAAAAAAAAAAAAAAAAAAGTCAAGGAAAGGTAGGATCGGATCGGATCGGATCACGATCCTACCTACGATCTTATAATCCTACCCCAAATACGATCCGTTTACGATTCAAATCGTTTTTCATACCTAGGATCGTAGGATCGTAAAATCCTACGATCAGGATCGCGATTTTGACAACCATGATTAAGACTTACCACTTTGCAAAATGCTACCAAAATAAACTGAGATTTCATTAAATTATAGTCTCTATGTTTTAATTTTAAAATTTTCCAATAAATTTCCAATATTTTAAACCAATTTATGATTCAAACTTAAATTAATTTTTGTTATGAAAAAAGACAGATTATTGGCTCAAATTTTGAAATGACCTTTTTAGACTGGTTTCGTACATTTAGCCGGTATTCTGTCTTTTTTCGTTAATTGGTCAAAATAATATGAATTTTAAGAAAATTACGTTATTTTTTACCAATAACAAAAATATTAGGATTTTTCTGAAAATTACTTTTGAATTAATGTATATTATTATTAACAAATCGTTTATTCACATAACATATCTTTTTTATTATAAACAAAAAATATAGTTATTGCTAATTTATATATATATATATATATATATATATTTTGATTGTTAAGAACTTCAAATTGTCTACGTTATTCATTGTTATGACTGTCATTCAATGTTGACTTTTCATCCTCGGTGGATGTGTGTCATCTAATGGTTGTTACCATGTAAGGCAATGGAGGTTGGGCAATAATTAGTTTAAAGAACATAAGAGATACATCTATATGGTGCATCTCACCATGACACCCCGCAACGATACATAAAAAGATCGTAGACATTTGAAGTTGTCAACAAACAATATTATAGAGGGTACTTAGTCCACTTTTTCATTCCTAGAAACTAGCAACAATTATATTTTTCTGTTTATAATAAAAAATATATATATGTTATGTTTATAAATGATTTGTTAACAATATACATTAGTTCAAGAGTAATCTTCTACAAAATCTCAATATTTTGGTTATTGGTAAAAAAATAACGTAATCTTCAGAAAAGTTTCAATATTTTGACCAATTAACGAAAAAAGACGGGATACTGGATAAATTTGCAAAACCACCTAAAAATGGTTATTCCAAAGTTTTAGTCGGTAATCTGTCTCTTTTTATAAACAAAATTTAATTTGGAATTAAACCGTAAACTGACCCGAAATATTAGGACTTTATTGGTGATTTTTCTTTAATTTTTATTGTAAAATTGTAAAACTAACTGATGAACAATGTTTTAAAAACAGGTTTGAACCGGCCGGTCGAACCGGTTGGACCAGAAACCGGAAGAAGAAGCGGTCCAACTATCACCGGTTTTACGTCGATTTCTGAAGCGGATTGAACCGGCCGGTTTTTAGAAAAATCCGGTCAAAACCGAATAAAAATACATAAAAATAATCATTTGCATAATAAACGTTGGTAATATTTTTCAAATCTATTTAATTTTCTTTAAATAAAAACATATGGTAAATGTTATAAAGTTTTTTTATGTGTTTGTATTCATCTAAAACTATATTTTGTTTCGCTATTATATTTTATTTTCTTTTTGACGTATATTGATTGATGTAAAACACTAAAACTTATAGTTATATGTTATTTTAATGTATTTGGATTGATCCACAACTTATTTTTATATGTATTTTTAATGTTTGAACTTGTAAACGTCAAATTCATGATTTTTATATGTATGTATATATAGAAAAATAGGAAAAAAATGAAAATTATAGAAACCGGTTAAACTGGTTGAACCGGAAACCGGTCACCATACCGGTTCAACTAAAAAACCGGATTTTAAAACATTGTTGATGAAATGCGCGTTTCACAATAATGCTCTATGTTTTAATTTTTATTGTAAAACCAGCTGAATGCATAAGCTTTTCATAGGATATTGTTATGTAGTAAAACTATCGATTCATATATTATTAAAATAATTATATTGATTGTTATTAATTTTGAAAAAATTAAATTTATATTAAATATTGTAAGGTTGATATTAAATATTATAAGTATTTTGAGCTATATAATAAGATAGACACTTATTAAAATTATATAATCTTGATGAAAAAAATTGAATATAACTATCGATCTATTTATATTTTTAACAATTGGTATCATTGATTAATTTTAGATAATCATATATTATAACAAAATCATCTCAATGGATTGTGTCTATAAATTGATCTATATATTGAACAATAATAAATTACATATAATATTAGATTTAATGTTATTTTTAGCTATTGTTGTAGTTATCTAATTTAAAATCAAATTATTTGCCAATTTTTTAATTTCAATCATTATGATTATGAGAAATTAAAATTTTTCCTACATTTTATTCCTACTATCCTCCTACCCATACTAAATGGTGACAATTGGACTAAAATTAAAAAAATTTCATTAAATATGTAATTAAATGTGACACATGTCAACATTTGATATGGTAGGAAGATAAATAAGAATAAAATATAAGAGAATATTTAATTTCTCTTATAATTATTTCAACTATCAAAAAGATGTTTTTATTTTAAAATAATAATATTCTTTTTAATTTAATGTCACTTTTGATTATTGTCATTGTTTGTTATTTTAAGATACTTCTTTAAGAATTAACCAAAGGGCTTCTAGCCCAGCGGTATTAGGTGGCACACTCTCTCTCTTTAAGTTAAGGGTTCAAGTTTTGTTACGGACATAAATGAAATTAGGTGTTAAGTTAAGAGTAGATTATTTGTCGGTTAAAAAAAAACTAAAATCATTAATTCTTTGTTTGCTGAGACTTTGTCTCTTTAAAAAAAAGATACTTCTTTGAAAATTGTTCATAACTATAAAATATAGTTTTTGGATTAAATTTTTAGTTAATTTGACATTACAATTTAGGTTTAACATTTAACATTATATTTAAAATTTTAAACTATTAAAAAATAGTCTTCCTATTTTTATAGTTATGAATAATTTTCAAAGAAGTATCTTTTTTTTAAAGAGACAAAGTCTCAGCAAACAAAGAATTAATGATTTTAGTTTTTTTTTTAACCGACAAATAATCTACTCTTAACTTAACACCTAATTTCATCTATGTCCGTAACAAAGAATTAAAAAATAGTCTTCCTATTTTCTTGTGAGTGTAGTTGAGATTTTGATTTAAGTTTTTCATTTCACGACAAATCAAATATATCATATCAATATTTTAAAATTGTGACATTAAAACGTATTATTTTAAATATAAGAACATATTTAAATTAACAAACTAAGTATATTATGTTAATAATTAAATCATTAGATTTAAAATATAATAATAAATTAATATATTAAAAATCTAAAATACGGTTTAAGATAAATTATTTATATATAGAACAAAACAAAAAAAACAAAAACAATTTATATATCTTTTTTTTCAAGAAACAATACATATAGAAAATAAAAAAACATATATGCAAAATGAACAAAATGAACGAGCATTTTGAGTTGCGGTATTTAACAATAATTTTTAATCAACTGATTAAGAATAGCATAAGTGAAAGAACTTTTTCAATTGTAGTAAATTAATAACTTCTACAGTTTTGATCGTTTCAAATGAATATGGTTCAAGATAAAATAGTTATTTTGAAACATATTCATTTGGATGACCTCTATTATAAGAGTCACTAGACATACGTATATTCGTGTGTTGTGCAGGAGTAATTATATGGTAAATATACTGACATATCACATAAACTTCAAAACTTTATGTCTAATCTAAACATGAAAAACTAAAACTTTCAACCAAAACTCAGAACAAAATAACATAACCACATTTTTAAAGTCAATTATATATAGAGAGCAAACACTTCGTCAAAATATGACATTTCGAAAAATAAACAATTCGAGAATTTTAAGATAAAAAAGTTTTAATGTTATGATATAAAGAGTCTATCTTTTGTATTACTTTGTAAATTTACAAAAAGTTCACAAGACAATAATATTTGAGCTTAGAAGATTAGACTTACAAGTATTTTGCAATTTAATGAATTTCACAATTCAAATGAAATCGCTTTGTATGTGAAAAAACTACCTTGCTAATTCGTGAAGCTTTTTTCGTAGATTTGGTGGTCAGTCTGTGGAAGATGTGGACACATGGTCATTTTATGGTGTTACCTTTCCTTTTTTTTTTTTTTTTTTTTTTTGACATTTTAGCGATTTAGTTTTTATTTTATATCTATTACATCAATGTATTTATATTCTCTTATCTATAATAGCAATATAGTTACATTTTTCTAGACAATATCATAATAGCAATATGTAAACCCATAATAACAATGTACATATTTTTTTTACATATAGTAGTAACACACTTACAATTCGTTATATACTCATAATATCATACTTCAATTTTTTATCGATAATATCAATATATAACATGAAACTTGTAACCATTAACATGTCTATCTATTACTATAATGAATATAAACTACAAGTTCATTATGGGTAAGAAATATGTTGTTATACTGTGCAATGTGATCACCTACTAAAGATTAATATAAAACATACAACAAAATGTTATTTTATTTTTAAGAAGTTTGCTAAAGAGAAAAGGACTACACTATATAAATCACTAATACGCCGTGAAGAAACTTAAACTTACAAAAATGAAGGTTTTCATCATTTCCTTTTTCCAGTCAACTCATCATCCGTTTGATAATAAACTATATCACCAACGTCACTAACAAAATGATCTTGTTGAATGCTTCTCATCAAGTTCTGTATCAAATGTATCGGTATCAATCCAGACTTTTTAGGTTCTCGATAGTACTCCCCAAGCACTGGCTTAGCTGCCTTTGTCTGCATAAAACATATAATATATATAACGTCAATTGTGGAAGAAACCTATATAATATATGTATATACATATTAAACTTATACTTACAGCTTCGATTAAATGATAATGTGGGATTTGAGGGAAGAGGTGATGGATGACATGAGTGCCAATATCATGATGAATGTTGTTAAATAATCCATAATCACGATCTACAGTTGTAAGCCCTCCTCTTAAATAACTCCATTCCTATTCAATATCGTTAAATACATAATAAAATAAAATAAAAAAACAAAAAAAAACAAATTTATACATAGTTGGTCGTTCTATACAACTTGTGTAGTATAACTAGCAATTACAAAAACAATACCTTGCCACGATACCAAGGAAGTTTCTTCTCATAACCATGGTGATGCAAATACGTTACTATATCCAACCATGCCACAAAGATCTGTAAACGAAAATATTGAAAAAGAACACTTCAATTTATCTAAAAATCATTCGACTATAAACAGTTTTGTCTTATATGGTACTTCAAAAGTTAAACATACAATGACGAGTCTAAATAGAATCTGTATAACTATGTATAAAGAAGATGGAAGATTCTTACATGCACTTTGAATAAGTATCTAGATGCTTTTTTATATATAAACATCTTCAAATTTACATAAAATCTCTTAAAGAAAAACAATCCCAATGCAATGAAAGATGAATTTTGTTTAACAAAAAAAATAATTAGAAAAAAAAACTTACCAAATAAGGGATGCCATAGAGGGTGAACAAAAGCATTGGGCCAATGAGATAGGCCAAGTAGAAAAGCAAACCAACCATAACTCCCCAACATATTGTAGATGTCACTATGTAATGCCTCTCATTTGGTGAAAATATTTCACTATATGGGTTGAAATGGGACCCACTCTTCCCTGGACTCCGCTTCAACTACATACACATGCAAAATAATTTTTAAAAATGACATGCATTTAGTTTAGTTGTATCGTACAAGTCAACAATATTGTTACAGTCAGCATAAAAGAGGTAATCATAATGATACTCAGGTTCATTTTACTGCTAAGACAACGATATATGAAAAGATATTCAATTTGAAAAACATCATGTTAGTTCTCACCAGGTATAGTGGATATGCGAACATCGGAAAAGGGATTTTGAATCTGAAGAATTTTGTACTGGCATCTAAACTCTTGTACGTTTTCTCTGGTATCTGGAAATTAATAATACTTTTGTAAAATATTAAATCGGTTTTATCCTACTTAGATTTTCATGATAAACATACTATATATAATAATATCTTGTTATAGAAAAATAAACAAGAAAAATAATTACCGGAACCCATGACTCATCATTCTCAACATGCCCATGATTCTGGTGGTGAGTTCTATGACTAATTCTCCTATAAAAAGTTGTACATTATTCACTAAAGATCGTATATTGTACCACAACAATACGAACAGAAGGGTAATAATGTAATTTCAGAAGTTACCAGCCGTGATAGGGTACAAGAATTGCAGAATGCAAAAGATGGCCCACAATGCTATTGAGGGTAGCACTGTCCGAAAAGCTTCCATGCCCACTGTGGAAGAAGTTAAAAAAACTAAAATTAACAAAACTAGCCCCTTAACTTTAATAGTTTTCCCTTTTTACACCTTGAGGAAAGTCTTTTAACAATTACGTTGTAATTATGCTATTTAAAACATTAATTTTGTCATCTGATTACAACTTACAAAAAAAATTACATATATGTTTAACTTCTCTCCATCTTCCCCATCTCATCAGACTTTAAAGAATTTTTTGTGATTATAATAATATTAATTGATAATTAAAACAAAATTGTTGTATTAATCGGTTTTAAATATTAAAAAAGTAGAAGGGGGTAAAAAGGGAAAGAAAGTGTACCAATCATGACCAAGAACAAAGATTGCCCAAAACATTGTGCCCTGAGCAACCCAATATAGTGGCCAGAAAACCAAAGTAATGTTCTTTAGGTAGACAGCCATGGCGACCAAAGATGAAATGACCAAAATATCCCTGATGACATATGCCATTGATCTCCATGGATTCTTGACCCAACAATGCTTAGGAATGGCAGCTCTGATTTCAGCCACCCTGAAAGGAGGAGGGGCAGAAGGGTCAAAGCACACATCATCACCCTCACCTCCATTCACAACAGCCCCTTCTTGAAGCTTTCCCCCATTTCCAGATATTACAGCCATTGCTTTGCTTTGGGGCTCTGTTTCCATTCAAGGGTATTTTAGGAAACAAAAAAACTTGAATGGGGGTTGATGGTATATATATTAACGATTGAATTCTATCATTAAATTCATCATAACTTTCTTGATCAGAAAAGATATGTTTGATGATAAATTTAGTGATATTGATATCGATAATAAAGGAAACGGTAAGTAGTAATTGTAATGAGATCCTACAAAAGCGTGATTAATCTTCTTGATGTTTATGAGAGTGAATACGAATTTTATTACAATTAAAAGGAATTTTTCATAAAAGATCAGATTTTTATGGAAAAGAATAAGGCGAAATGTTATCAAAATCGTTGTATTGGTCAATCTCATTAATCACATGACCATTACATCAGTTTTCTGTGTGATAATTAACGTCAAAATAATTCATATATCTCGAAAAGAAAAGAAAAAATTATAAAATGTTTTTGATTTCTTGGTATATTTTGTGACGGGATTAAAATATTTTAAAATTAAATTGTTTGAATATTTTCAGGAAAGATGTGAACCCTAACACAGTTTTCTTCTCACTATAGAGTTACAAAGAATGTTTGACTGTACAAGATAACACTAGGATATATTTTGACTATTGGAATAAAATATTAAATACAAGTATAACAAATGAATAGTTATTTTTAGGAGATACAATTGATAATCAAAAGAGAAAATACAAATTAGTCACTTTTTGGTGATATTTTACAAAATAAACAACTTTTAGGTTTTTTTTTAATACATAACCATCAATTTCGCAATAAATTTGTGTGAAATTACTATTTGCTACTAATTTTACTTTTCGTTTGCTCCCACCAAAATAATACTTATTAAATAACTAAAAAAAAATTCTTCTTGTACTATGAAATTGTTCTTTATATATAACAAATAAAATTGTTCATAACATTGCAAAAATCATAATTTTTTTTATAAAAAAAAATGAAGTTATGTTTTTTGTTTTGCAAATGTTCAAAAATCATTTCACACCAAAAATAAGTTACTGCAAAATGAGGTTTTAGGTTGAAAGAGATTTTCGGGAAAAAAATATGCAAAAAATAAAGACAAAAAAAGCTTGGAGGGAGAGGATTGTAGCAAATAGTGATTCTTCGATGGACTTTATCAAATTGTTGGTTATATATAGAAAATCAAACAAAAAATAGTTATTTTGTAAAATATCACCTTTAGAAGTTATTAGTGTTTTTTTCCTTCTGTAATAAAAAACACAAAGAGAGAGGTTGAAAACTACCTTGCTTTATAGCTTGTTGAAGTGGAAACTAATACGTTGCTAAAAGAGCAACATGGTTATGCCTAAATGAAATTTTAAAAAAATGGTGAGCGATTATAAAAGAATATGAAGAAAACAATCACTTACACCCTTACCTTAGAGAACGATGTAGAGAGGCATGTTGAAATCAGATGTAAATAAGAAAAACATTAACAAAACCGAATGAAATCATATGAAAGCCAACATTTATAAATTCACGATGAAAAGAAGAGATAAAAATGTATTTAAAGGGGTACAATTGTTTTTCGGAGATCGAACTAATTTCAAGGAGAGGTTATAAACTTTGGAAAAGGTAAAACATGACTAGTGAGAAGCGAAAATTGATGGCCTTTTCTAAAGGTTTATTATTTATATTTTATAATTTACTAAATTCTTTAAAAAAAACCCTAACCAAAAGGTGAGTGAGTCGTTGAGTAATAGATGCTAAAGCTAAAAAAGATCTTCGTGTGAGAATAATTTATACTTTCACTTGAATTCATGTCAGGGATTTTTTATTTTGAATGTTAATTTGTGATTTGTCCAATAACATGTTTTATAATATTAAAATCCAAAGCGTGACCGATTCTAAAAAATAGGCCATGTGCATATGCTCACATTGCTCTTGCTCATCAACGGTCATGATCCAAAGTATAAACATAAATACGCTCATGCAACCATATTAGAACATGGGTTCAATAAACTCACCTTAAAAGAAATGCCCTCTCTTGATTGTCCATGACTCGATGATTGGGTTCATCGGCTCATGCATCAATGTTGATAGCTATGTTATTGAATAACGTCTCGTCCTCCAACTTGTTTGAGCCTTCATATGGAGTTTGACATTGGCATCGCTTTCATCAACTAAAACTTATCGATATATGGCACTGCACAAAACATGTTCTAGCATTTAGAACAACGTTGTTGATTTACACGCTACAACTAGTCAACTACTCATCCATATTTGTCCTTGCATCAAAATCCATTGATTTTGATGGCCTTATACGAAAAGTAAATATTGAGCATTTAAATACAATTTTCTATATATAAGAAAAATATAATTAAGGGTGAATTCGAGGGAAACTAAAAGTAAATTAAATATAAGAAAGATAAAATTAAGGGTGAATTCGAGGGAAACTAAAAGTAAATTAAATTAATTAAAAAGGGAAAAATGCAAATTTATAAACATTAATTAAGAGCATAAATATGTAACTTTGGAAAAATGAATGATATGACGGATTGTGAAAGATAGAGCATAAATGAGTGGTTGAAAGTGTAAATTAGAGTAAAACTCAATCATGCATAGTCTAATTAAATTGTGCAGCCAAATTTTTTTTAATAAACATGAATTATGCCTACTACACAACATCAGAATAACACAAAATTAGTTTAGATGTATGAGTTATACATTTGACCTAAATAGCAAGCAACAATAAATTAATAAAAAAAGAAATTAGTTTCTTATTTATTTATTGAGTATCAATAAATAATTAGAAATTGGTTATGTTAAGTTATTCTTTATTAAGATCTAATAAATGGTTAGAAATTAATTAAATAATCATTTATTAAGAGCTAATAAATAATTAGGTGCAATTCGTAGTGCCTAAAAGAATTATATAACTATGTGAAATAATTAATGGATAATTATAAAAGTATTTGTATGGGAATATAATATTATTATCAATAGATTTAAATTGTGAAATGATTATAAAAGGAAGAGCCATAAGAGTTAAAGAATACCAAAAACCCTAAAATCTAGCCTTTATTGATCTATCCCCTCTTCCTCTCCTCTTTTGATCGTCGATCCTAAGAAACTCATAGGTTTCTTTTTATCAAAATTCTTCTGCTCCACAACTAGGGTTCTTGCTTGCTTGGTCAGTCAATGAGTGTGATATTGTTAGATAGACTCTAGGTCCCCCAACCCTAAGGACCATAAAAATCAAAGTTGTACAGTCATGCATGTCCAATGCATGAGTTGAACACCAACCAGGTTAATAAGAAGATAATGGGATCAAGACTCATGCTTGGAGTCAAAAATCAACACCAAACTTCAGATCTGAACTCCTACTAAAAGGAAGTGCCTCAACAACTTTAGGGATCCCATGCATGCTACCCAACCCATCCATGAAAAAGAAATCATAAATCTTAAATCTAGCATGCATTAGAGATAAAGGCAAGAGCTTTATAACTTACAAAGGTCCAAAAGCACAGCAAGAGGATGAAGTAGGAGCTTGATTGCCAAAAGGATGCACCCAAGGAGTCTTCTTCTTCTTCTAAGGGCCAAAAACCAACAAATAAGCTCTTTAAGGTTACTAATGGAGGCTAAGAACGTTTTGGGCAGGAAGGAGTTGATGGAGGCTGAGGGTACACAAACCCTAGCCTCCCACTTCACTTAAATAGGGAGCAAAACACGGGATTAGGGTTAGCCTAATCTCACGACGTGAACACCTTTGTGTCACGTCATGAGCCTTAAAATGGCCACGTATCTCCGCCTAAAGTCACGTCGTGAGGCACTATCTCTCGCATCGTGACTCTCTTACATTTGGGTTTTTCATTCTTAATTAGTTCAAACATTGAAAGATTGAGTACCTGTAATACATGTTACAAGATCGATCTTGAACTCCACCTGCCTCTCGGGAGGTACACCGGGTTGTTCCCCAGGGAAAACATCAGGAAACTCTCTCATAATCGAAACATCAGAAACTGACTTCTCCTTCTCAACCCGTATATCGACCACATAAGCACGATACTCCATACATCCATGCTGGAGACACAGCCTCGCCCTGGAGGTAGAACAGAAGGCGGATTCAACCCTAGTGCCCTCACCATAGATGGTCAGCACTCCCCCACTGGGGTCACGAATCGTCACTAACTGATTCTCACAGTCAATTAATGCCCCAAACCGACTCAGTCAATCCATACCCGCAATCACGTAGACATCTCCCATCGCAATAGGAATGAGATCAATCGGAAATCCAACACCGAAAATCTCTAATACACAGTCCTAGTATACCTCGAAAACCGAAACTGTAAAATCAGCAACTATCGCGGCCTTCAAAGGCTATCCAGGGCCCCATGAGCAATACTGAAATCTCTAGAGAAAAATGTAGACACAAAATACTGACTCGCACCCGAGTCAAATAACACCAAGGTAGGTACATAATTCACAAGAAAAGTACCTAATAGAATTACATCATAAGCATAAAAAATAAAATAAACCAGCTAGAATATAAATCAGATACATACCAGCGACGACATCAGGTGCTGCTCTGGCCTCCTCCGCAGTCAACTGGAAAGCTCGACCCCTAGCCTTCGAGGCCTCAACCTTCCCCTGACGCCCATCAGTAATACGCAGCGTCGTAGGAGCAGGAGTCTGAACCGGATTTGCTGCAAGAAGTGAACATTCGACCTTCACATGGCCTGCCTGGTTGCAGCTGAAACAAACTCGCAAACCCTTTGGTCACTCCTTTGTAAAGCGTCCATCCTTGCCACATAAGTAGCATACCAATTGTGGTCGTCATGGACCCTCATGATCCTTGTCGCACTTACTGCAAGCGCGGATCCTCTGACCTCCTACTCTTGAATCAGCGGGCTTTCCCGCTTAGTTGTCGGCTGCGGCTAGACTAGTATCATATCCCTCCTCAGAGTATCCTCCCTTGACTCCCTCTCTTGCAGCTCCAACTCGATATCCCTCCTCCTGGTATTGGGCTGCAGCTCAGCCAATATATGGTACTGGGAGTTCGTCACAAACTCTCTGATATCCTTCTTGAGCATACTCAAGTATAGGAGCATATGCGCCTGCTCAGTAGATGCATAATCTGGACAAAACGTAGCTCTCTCATGGAACATCCTGGTGATCTCGATCACTATCGCTATCGTCTGTCGTCTGTCGGAGCGACATGTACTCCTGAGCCAATCGCTCCCTCTCCACCAAAGGAACATACTCCCCTCGAAACATCTCAACAACCCGCTCCCAGGTAACTGCGACTTTCTCCGCATGTGATAAATCAGCTTTCACGAACTTCCACCAATCCTTCGTTCCCAAGTGAAGTAGGTTCAGCGCAAAGTGAACCCTCAAATCATCTGGATAAGAGCATGTATAAAAGCACCCCTCAACATCAGTGATCTACCTCATGGTAGAAATCAGATCCTGGACTCCATAAAACTCTGGGGGTTTCATGTTGTTGAACTCCCAGTATTACATCGAATCACCCCTGTGAGACCTCGCAGCGGCGACAGTTGCGGTGGTTGTGACAGTAGTAGCCTTGGTGACAACAGCGTAGCACTAATCAAACATGTTGATCATCGTGTTCTTGATAGACCCAAATACCTCTAGGATACCCTCCCTAATCGTCGTGACCACCTCCACGGCAAGGATCCTGCGGATCTCATCATCACTGATACCCTTGTAGCATCCGAGTCGCCAAGTATGAAGTTAATAATTTAATCAGCTTAAATTCAATCTAAAGGTGGTGGAAGGTTTATGAGTACGTTGGGCGTACATTATGTACGCACGGCGTACTCATTGCATGCGCACCAGCGGGGGATCCTCAGCATACGCTGGGTGTACCCATGCGTACGTTGGGCGTAATCGAGCCAGGGGAAAACCCTAATTTTTAGGGTTTACACCCTATTTAAAGTCCTTAATTCCCGCAAGATCTTTACCCTTTCAGCCTTCATTGTCCTTTTAGTGCAAATCTTGGACCTTAGCTTTCTTTTGTGCATCTTTGAGCTTACTTTGGGTATTTTGTTGATATTTCTTGATTTTGAAGGAAAAGGAGGTTTGGGAAGAAGCAAAGGAGAAGAAGGAGCTTGTAGATCCAGAAGTTTTGCACCGTTTCCAACCTATTGAAGGTAAAAAGTCTTAACCTTGATCATTACAAGCTTGGATCTATGTTTAGGGTAGAAAATGGTATCTTTTGGTCCCATAGTTTGGGTTGAGCAACTTCAGGCCATATGAGTTGTCCTTTGGGACTCTTGGAAGTGTTTTGAGTCATAAAAGTTGTATCTTGATGGTTAAGCCTTAACCATGTAAGTGTTAGTAACCATCCAAGTGAGTAAAAGGACTTAATTCATGGTTTGAGCCCCATCCATGCATGCAAAAGCATAAAGTTTGCAACTTTATGGCTTAGGAAGTTATTTTAAGCTTGGATCTAAGTTTTGGACGTAACGGCTGAATTGATTAAGACTAAGAAATGTAGATGGGCTGAGTGGCCAGTACGTTGGGCATACTCTAGAGTACGTTGCATGTACTGGGTCAGTGTCTCGACTCCGGATTTTCACTAGCGTACTCTGGTCGTACGAGCCATGTACGTCGCGCATACGCAGTCTGTGGGCTTGGATGATTTTGGGCTCGTGTTTATGTTGGGCCTTGGACTTGTTTAGGTTGGGCCTCAAGTCCACCTATTGTAACAAGACATTTTTAGGCTTAAGGCCATGCTAGGTGTTCTTAGGCCATATTGGGCCTTAGAGGCCCTATAGTCGGGCTTGGATGCCTTTTTGGGTTTTTATGGATTTTGGTCTTGGAGGGTAGGAGGCCCAATAGGGCAAAGGTAAACGAGACCTTTTTGCCTTGAGTCAAGAATTAGGGTTTGGACCTTCGAGTAAAATGTGACCTAATTTCTAATTAGGGTTTTATGCTTGTGCGTTAGGAAGAGGATTTCGCGAGTCATCCGCCAAGTGCGATTTGATATCTTCAGTTTGAGGTGATTCTTCCTTCGCAGTATCCGTGGGTCGAAGGCACCAATGTCGGCCCACTATTTTATGATGTAGTGTGATGATTGTCTTTGTGACAATTGTCAATTATGCCTGTATTTGCTTGATGACTTTGTGATTCATGTTATGAATTTATATGGTAGCAGAGGTGGTGAAATAGACCCGGTATCCGATTGAAATAGACCGAAAGGGATTGCAACACCTAAATATGCTTGATACTATCCGATTGAAATAGACCGAATGGGTAGTCAAGCACCCATATATGCTTGGTAGTATCCGGTTGAATGGACCGAAGGGGTAGGACAGCACCCAGATATGCTTGGCAGTATGTTTGTTTAGTATGTGGTATGTCGGGGAAACTCACTAATTTGTGCTAACAGTTTTCAGTGTATGTTTCAGGTACTTCTAGTTCGAAGGGGAAGGGCCCGACTTGAACACACCGCATCACCCTATGATTTTCGTACTTAGTGATTTTGGGAATTTTTACTCTGATAACATGTTACGATGATACTCTTTTGACTATTTTGATATTAGTGTCGTGTGATTTGAATGAAATTAAAAACAACATTTTATTTGTAACACTATCAAGCATATTTGGGTGCTTGCAATCCCCTTCGGTTTATTTCAACCGGATACCGGGTCTATTTCACCCCTACTACTGCCACATAATATCATAACAGGAATCACAAAGTCATCAATCAAATACAGGCATAACTGACAATTATCACAAAGATAATCATCACCCTACATCATAAACTAGTGGGTCGACATTGGTGCCTTCGACCCACGGATACTGCAAAGGAAGACTCACCTCAAACTGAAGATATCAAATTGCACTCGGCGAATGACTCACGAAATCCTGTTCCTAACGCACAAGCATAAAACCCTAATTAGAAATTAGGCTACATTCTACTCGAAGGTCCAAACCCTAATTCTTGACTTAAGGCAAAAATGGCTCATTTACCTTTGCCTTATTGGGACTCCTACCCTCCAAGGCCCAAATCCATAAAAACCCAAAAAGGCATCCAAGCCCGAGTATAGGGCCTCTAAGGCCCAATATAGCCCAAGAATACCTAGCATGGCCTTAAGCCCAAAAATTTCCGCACTTAGTGATTTTGGGAATTTGTACTTTGATAACATGTTACGATGATACTCTTTTGACTATTTTGATATTATTGTCCTGTGATTTGAGTGAAATTTAAAAACAAAATTTTATCTGTACTTTTGGGATGTTACGATTTGGTATCAGAGCCTTGGTTTGAGGGATTCGACCATACTCTCGGGTGTGCCTCGACTCAAATCGAGGGTTTGGTAGGTTTTTCATAAAAAGAAACATCTTAATCTAAGGATTTTAATAAAATACAAGGGGTGTGATGCGTGCAATCAACCGAGCTCAAGTAAGTCCTCCCAAAATACCCATACAAGTTATATGTTTTATGTTATGAAATGAGAACTGCATGCTAGATTAGGGGATACGGATCTCCTCAGAATTGCATGATAGAATTCTAAGAGAGATGTGTTTATGTGCCTATCTGTATGAGCTTTTAGATTTGCATGCTAGTATTAGACCATTTACTTATTAGGATGGCATGTATAGGGTATGTTTGGAGTTGTATTGCCTGATGCTCGAATGTTGCATGCTTTGTGCTTTAGGAAATTTTGTTGGTACTAGCTAACTAGTGGATGAATGTGTTGGGTTACATGTTATTGCGATTGGATAATTTTAGAAGGATAGGTTTAACTCTATTGTGCAGCTCTTGTTTGAGTCCAACCGTTGTAGTGTGGGACATGCCATTCGAAGAATTATCCAGTACTAGTAGTGTGTAATTGTGTTCATGCAGTAGTTAGGTAGTATTTATAGAAGTTCCTTCTGCAGCTGATAATAGAGAGGGGTGAGGAAGGGAGTCTTAGGGATTCCCTATAGGATGCTTTGGTGCGTAGAACACCTTATAGTTTGAGAAATTTATCAATTCTGAAGAGTGAGTTGGAGGAGTCGGGGTAGTCCTTAAGGAGGGTATAAATAGGTGTGGAAGGTAGTATTGGGCCCGTACTACTGAAAGTACATGATTTATACCCAAGACCAGGTAGAACACGGTGAATCTTGATAGCTCGAGAGTCTGAACCTTCTCGTGTGTATGCTAATTAATTATGTGATTATGTTTCAGTATGGTGGTGACACGTCATGGAGCGGGAGGTTCATGATCTGGATCTGATTCGGGCACGGGCTCCGAACCGGTTGATGAAAGATTACGCAAGTTCATTGTGTCACAGATTTATAGAGGCATCCTTGATGGTACCCCGATGATGTTCAGGTCGATCAATGATGGTATCATGGAGTTGATGGAGGATCACCTTCTGATCTTCAAGGTTGATATGGCCACTAGCCAGTCGGGGGATCGCACACTCTCTTTCAAGGATTTTAGGGGCTGTAGGGCATCAGATTTCTTTGGGGTGAAGGACCCCATCGCAACCAGGCGTTGGATAGACAACATCGAGTGTGCTCAGCTGACGAGTTTCTGTCCCGAGGGGTTGAAGGTCAGAGTTTGCACCGGCCATTAAGTCCATGACCTGGCCAAATTTTGTGACCCGGTTTTGAGCAGATTTTGCACCGGCTTTTGAGGTGCAGTAGTTAGCCACGGAGTTTCTTGACATGAGGCAGACGACTGGGAGTGTAGCGGAGATCACCGTCAAGTTCAGAGAGATGGCATTGGTGGTACCCCGGTATGTCGCTGATGAGGAGATAAGGAAGACCCGATACCATGATATGTTGAGATCTGACATCATGGAGTTCATTAGTTTTTCTGCCTGTACGACTCTGTATGATATGATATCCAGGGCGCAGAAGCAAGACATTGATCTGGAGCACATAGGGAAGAGGAATGCGGAGCCTGGGCAGACAGTTAGGGTTTCAGCGAAGAAACCCAAGGGTTTCAACTATAGGTCGAAGGGCCAGCAGGGTCGGAGCCGCTGTGGCAAATGCGGTAGGTCGCATGATGGGGTTTGTAGAGCGGGTGGTTCAGGTTGCTACAAGTGTGGCAAGTCAGGGTACTTTAGCAAGGATTGTACTGCTACTATCACCACCACACATACATTAGCCCTGATTTGCTTTCATTGCAATCAGAGGGGCCACAAGAAGGACAACTTCCCGAGTATAGCATCAGGAGGACCAGTAGTAGCACCTGCTCCAATGACCCTACGAATTACAGATGGCCGCTAGAGCAAGGCAGATGCACCGGTTGTGAGGAGATTGTTGAGGAGGCGCATACTACACCAGATGTGGTGACGAGTATGTCTCTTTTCCTTAACTCTGTATTTATGTTGATTTCTCTGCTTATATTTGTGTGTTTTGTTTTAGGATCGTTCCTTGTGAACGGTATCTCTTCATTGATATTATTTGATTTGGGGACTACCCGATCTTTCGTTTCTCTTGCACTCAGCAAGAGGTTTGTTGGAGCTCCGGGTGAGCTGGATAATCCATTAGAGGTTGAGACTGCGGATGATTGATCCGTCTAGGTATCGAGGGTTCATCGGGATTGTGTTATAGAGATGTTTAGCAAGCGGTATCCAATCGACTTGGTTCCCATTCCTTTGAGCAGGAACAAGGTTATAGTGGGGATGGATTGGTTGAGCCCGAATGGGGAGGTGATTGATTGTGAGCGCCAACTGGTACGTGTTTGGACCCCAAGTGAGGGAGAGTTTGTGGTCCGTGGAGAGGGCGCTCAGCGCGGGCTGGTCCAATGCTCAGCCGCTAGGGCCACACTCTATCTTCATCATGGTTGTTATGGGTTCGTCGCCTATGTTACGGATACCCAGGAGAAGGGTAAGGCGTCGGTGGATGATGTGCCGATTGTGCGGGAGTACCTAGATGTGTTTCCAGAGGATTTGCTTGTGGTGCCTCCAGAGAAGCAGGTGGAGTTCCAGATTGACTTGGTTCCTGGTGCGGCCCCGATAGCCAAAGCACCATATCGGTTAGCTCCACCAAAGATGTAGGAGTTGTCTACACAGCTGCAGAAGCTGTAGACAAAGGATTTATCCGACCGAGTAGTTCACCTTGGGGTGCGCCAATCCTGTTTGTGAAGAAGAAGGATGGGTCGCATTGGATGTGTATTGATTACCGGGAGTTGAATAAGCTAACGGTGACAAACTGTTATCCACTCCCGAGGATTGATGACTTTTTGACCAGCTTCAAGGTGCATCTTGGTTTTCAAAGATTGATCTTCACTTGGGTTATCATCAGATGAGGGTCATAGAGTACGATGTACAGAAGATGGCCTTCCGAAATCATTATGATCATTACGAGTCTGTGGTGATGCCCTTCGGACTTACCAATTCCCCAGCCGCGTTTATGGACCTCATGAACCGCGTGTGCCTACCGATGTTGGATCGGTTTTTGATTGTATTCATCAATGACATCATGGTCTATTCCAAGACCCAGGAGCAGCATGAGGAGCACTTATGGGGGGGTGTTGGAGACCCTGAGAAGGGAGAGACTGTATGTGAAGTTCTCCAATTGTAAGTTCTGGTTGCGCGAGGTGCAGTTTTTGGGGCACCTTGTCAACCAGAATGGTATTCTGGTCGATCTGGCCAACGTAGAGGTCGTGATAAGGTGGGAGGTTCCGAGGTCTCCGTCTGAGATTCAGAGTTTCCTTGGGTTGGCCGGATATTACCGGAGATTCATTCAGGATTTCTCCAAGATAACGTTCCCCTAACCCAAATGACAAAGAAGACTGTCACTTTTCGCTGGGGGCCTGAGCAGCAGGCAGCGTTTGAGACCCTGAGATAGAGATTATGTGAGGCACCGATTCTGAACCTGCCAGAGGGTGTTGAGGATTTTGTGGTCTATTGTGACGCGTCTATCACAGGATTGGGCACGATCTTGATACAGAGGGGTCGTGTTATTGCATACGCTTCAAGGCAGCTGAAGCCTCATGAGGCGAACTACCCGACGCATGATTTGGAGCTGGGGGCTATGGTTTTTTCCCTCAAGATTTGGCGACATTACCTCTATGGGATCCGTTGTACTATTTACATGGATCACAAGAGCCTGATTTACTTGATGGATCAGCCGAATCTGAATATGAGGCAGCGTCGGTGGTTGGATGTAGTGAAGGATTATAAATGTGAGATCCTTTACCATCCACGGAAGGCCAATGTGGTGGCCGGTGCTCTTATCCGCAAGGCGGTCGTGGCTTCGATCAGGGATATTTGTCTGAGGATTACAGTGATTACTCCGCTTTTGGAACAGATTCAAGAGGCACAGATTGAGGCTATGAAGGAAGAGCACTGGAAGAGTGAGCACATAGTGGGTCAGGTGGCTTCCTTTGATCATGAAAGCCAAGGGCTATTGACTCTCCATTGGAGAGTATGGGTTCTGTATTGGGGTGCTGAGCGTCAAATTCTGATGGAAGAGGCACACAAGTCGAGATTCTTCATTAATCCCGGGGCGACGAAGATGTATAGGGATCTTCGTCCCGATTATTGGTGGCCATGTATGAAGCGGGATGTAGCTTGGTATGTGGAGAGGGGATTAACTTGCAAGAAATTCAAGGCCAAACATCAGCAACCTCACGCCAAGATGCAGTCATTGGATATTCCCATTTGGAAATGGGAGGAGATTACCATGGACTTCACTACGAAGTTGCCTCGGACTGCACGCGGAGTGGATTCGATTTGGGTTATCATGGATCGATTGACCAAGAGAGCACATTTTATCCCAATTTAGGAGAGTACCAATGCAGAGAAGTTGGTTGAGGTATACATCAGGGAGGTTGTGGCACGACATGGAGTGCCGGTTTCTGTGGTTTTTGACAGGGATGCTCGGTTTACCTCCAAATTTTGGAAGAGGTTCCACGACGAATTGGGTACTCGTCTACATTTCAGTACTGCCTTTCGCCCGCAGATGGATGTTCAGAGTGATCAAAGCATCCATACATTGGAGGATATGTTGCGGGCATATGATCTGGATTCCGACGGTAGCTGGGATACGTACCTTCCGTTAGCAGAATTTTCGTACAACAATAGCTATCATGCCAGCATCGATCGACCTCCTTTTGAGATGCTCTATGGGAGGAAATGCAGGACCCCCGATATGTTGGGGTGAGGTCGGTCAGCGAGTCATGGAGAGTTCCGAGGTGGTACTCAAGACTATCGAGTTGATTCAGCAGGTTCAGAGCATACTTCAGACAACTCAGAGTCAGCAGAAAAGTTATGCTGACAAGCGATGATCAGGATTGGAGTTTCAGATTGGGGATATAGTTATCCTTAAGGTGTCACCTTGGAAATGTGCCATTCGATTCAGGAAGCGGGGGTAAGCTAGGCCACAGGTATATCGGTCCTTTCAGGATTATAGCTCGGGTGGGCAAGGTAGTGTATCGATTGGATCTTCCGGAGGACCTCAGTCAGATTCACAGTACTTTCCATGTCTCGCAGCTGCGGAAATGTTTGGCTGATAATTCTGCAGTGATTCCATTGGAGGACATTCAGGTGGATAACCGCTTGAACTACATTGAGAGACTCGTAGCGATCCTTGATAGGAAAACAAAGACCTTGAGGAACAAGGTGGTGGAGTTGGTCAAGATGCAGTGGCAACACCGCAAAGATTCAGAATGGACATGGGAACCAGAGGACGAGATGAAGGAGCATTACCCCGAGTTATTTCCGGCAGCGGACTTCGAGGACGAAGTCTGAATCAAGTGGGGGAGATTTGTAGCATCCAAGGCGCCAGGTATGAAGTTAATAATTTAATCTGCTTAAATTCAATCTAAAGGTGGTGGAAGGTTTGTGAGTACGTTGGGCGTACATTATATACGCACGACGTACTCGATGCATACACGCCATCGGGGGATCCTCAGCATACGCTGGGCGTACCCATGCGTACGTTGGGCGTAATCGAGCCAGGGGCAAACCCTAATTTTTAGGGTTTGCACCCTATTTAAAGTCCTTAAGTCCCTCAATATCTTTACCCTTTCAGCATCCATTGTCCTTTTAGTGCAAATATCGAACCCTATATTTCTTGTGTGCATCTTTGAGCTTACTTTGGTTATTTTGGTGATCTTTGTTGGTTTTGAAGAAGAATGAGGTTTGGGAAGAAGAAAAGGAGAAGAAGGAGCTTGTAGATCCAGAAGTTTTGCACCATTTCCAACCTATTGAAGGTATAAAGTCTGAACCTTGATCATTACAAGCTTAGATGTAGGTTTAGGGTAGAAAATGGTATCTTTTGGTCCCATAGTTTGGGTTCTTGGAGTATGAGAAACTTCAAGCCATATGAGCTGTCCTTTGGGACTCTTGGAAGTGTATTGAGTCATAAAAATCGCATCTTGATGGTTAAGCCTCAACCATGCAAGTGTTAGTAACCATCCAAGTGAGCATATGGAATTAATTCATGGTTTGAGCCCCATCCATGCATGCAAAAGCATAAAGTTTGCAACTTTATGGCTTAAGACGTTATTTTAAGCTTGGATCTACGTTTTGGACGTAATGGTTGAATGGATTGAGACTTAGAAGTGTAGATGGGTTGACTGACCAGTATGTTGGGCATACTCTAGAGTACGTTGCACGTACTGGGTCAGTGTCCCGACTCCGGATTGTCAATAGCTTACACTGGGCGTACGAGCCATGCACGTCGCGCGTACGCAGTCTGTGGGCTTGGATGATTTTTGGGCTCGTGTTTATGTTGGGCCTTGGACTTGTTTAGGTTGGGTCTCAAGTCCACCTGTTGTAACAATACATTTTTGGGCTTTAAGGCCATGCTAGGTGTTCTTGGGCCATATTGGGCCTTAGAGGCCCTATAGTCGGGCTTGGATGCCTTTTTGGGTTTTTTATGGATTTGGGCCTTGGAGGGTAGGAGACCTAATAAGGCAAAGGCAAAGGAGCCATTTTTTCCTTAAGTGAAGAATTAGGGTTTGGACCTTCGAGTAGAATGTGGCCTAATTTCTAATTAGGGTTTTATGCTTATGTGTTAGGAAAAGGATTTCACGAGTCATCCGACGAGTACGATTTGATATCTTTAGTTTGAGGTGAGTCATCCTTCGCACTATTTGTGGTTCGAAGGCACCAATGTCGGCCCACTAGTTTATGATGTAGTGTGATGATTGTCTTTGTGACAATTGTCAGGTTGGCGACCGTGTTCTATTGAAGGTCTCACCTTGTAGCTTACAAACTACGTAGGGCCTTTTGAGATTCTCGCTAGAATCAGCCCTGTAGCTTACAAACTCAAACTACCTCAAGAACTTAGTAACGTACACCCTACTTTCCACGTTTCGAACCTGAAAAAGTGTCTATCTGATGAGACTCTTGTAATCCCACTCGATGAAATCGAGATCAATGAGAGCCTCAACTTCGTGGAAGAACCAGTAGAGATCATGGACCGAGAGGTCAAGCAAACGAAGAAAAGTCATATCCTGATAGTGAAGGTTCGCTGAAATGCCAAGCGGGGACCTGAATTCACTTGGGAGCGCAAGGATCAAATGAAACTGAAATATCCTCATCTTTTTCCTTAGTCTATCTGTATTTGCTTAAACTCTAATTTCGGGACAAAATTCCCTTTAACGGGGGGGATGATGTGACAACCCGAAATTTCTATCTTGTAAAGCCAATCAATTCAATCAAAATTCAGACTTGTTTCTGTTAACTTTTAGCTTTGTTAAGGGTCTGTTTGAGAGTTCTAATCCTAGTACACTCAAGGTTTGTGTGTTAGGAAGTGTTTGCTCGGGTTCTTTGAGTTGCAATCGAGCCGGAAACACCTTCACAAGGAGTTCACGGCCGCAAACTAGGGTTCAAGGCTGTGAACCCATGTTGGTCGTGAACCCCTCTTCATATGTAGGGTGTTCCTTCATTATTTCTTCATTTCTCACATCTTCAAGTCTAGAACTCTCAAAACTCTCTCAAATATCATCAAGAACACTCTCCTTTCTCTTCAAAATCGTAAGTGATTCTTCCTTATTTACTCGATGTCCTTCTTATTCACGTGAAGCTCTTTGATTTCATCCATGAATTCCACACTTTTGGTTTAGATCTTCAAATCATCATCTTTTCACCAAGAACACCAAGAACCCACACTTGTTCTTGGGCCGTGAACACCTTCAAGACTTCCATTAAGTAAGTATCCTTTCCATACACTTGTTATCCATTAGAAATGTGACAACCGTAAAATTCAAGTCAAAGTCAAAGTCAACAAGTCAAAGTCAAAGTCAACAATGTCAAACCGGTCAAACTTAACTAGGACTTGTATGATAAAAGTTATTATATGTATAAAAATGTGCATTTGTATGTCAAGAATCCAAGTGTCTCGGAGAATTGATGCGTTTAGCAATGTAAAACCCTAAAAAGGGAGTTAAATGCATGAAAACACGACTATGGATCCTTTTGGGGACTTAAAACAATCATAAACGAAGCATAACGGGGTTCAAAATCTCTCTCAACTTTTTATAGTCATCCGGGTCATCCCGACCCTTAACTTGGCCAAAAATCACTCAAAACGGGAAGTTAGCTTGAAAAACATCCCTTAAGGACCAAAACCATTCTTAAGGACCGAAACCCTCTTAAGGACCGAACCTTCCCTTAGGGACCGAAGCTACCTTGTGAGAACCGAACTTGGCCCCCTTCTGAACCGAACATAGCATCCGAAGCGAACTTCACCTGGACCGAAGTCAGCAGGACCGAGACCACCCTTCGGACCCGAGACCCAGCCTTCGGACCCGAGCCTTACCTTCGGTTCCTCCTTCTCCCTACTCTCGGTCCTCACCTCCTAAGGACCGAACCCTCGCAGGTTCGCTCCTATTGTCCAGTTTTCGACCCCTTTCACTTCTTAAGCCCGTTTTTTACGGGGATTTTTCACCAAATTCATATTTTTATCATTTTAAACTCCCTAAACTTATATTTTACTCATTTCTCAAGGATTTATTAATTATAAATCATTATTTTACATTAAGAAGAGTATTCACACCACAAGTGGGCACACTTGACCCACTTGTGTCATCTTCTCATTGGTCCAACCCTATCCACATCACACAAACCAAGGCAAACATCCTTTCAACTTTGCAAATTGCTCCATCAACATCTATATAAAGAAATCCCTGGAGGATTTCTTGGCATACTTTGATCACTTTCAAACACTTATACACTTCTCAAACCATCAAGATAGCCTCTTTTTCTCTCTACTTCCAGCCACTTTTTGGAAGTGTTTTTGAGCTATTACTTCACTTTTTGGTAAGCATTTCATCTAAACTCAAGTGTTATTCCATATTGTCCTAACACTCTTGGATCATCTACACACATTTTAACACCAAAGAATCGTTCTTAGGATCACCCAAGCTTTCACGTGTTCATCAAGTGTTCTTGACTTGATACTCATCGTCTTCGACCTTCCACTCTTCAAGAAATCACTCAAGGTGAGTTCATACCCCTACATTTTCCAGTTTTCTTTAGTTTTCAGGGGGGGAATACATGTTAAAACACTAAAACATATTTGAAACTTAACTTGACAGCTTACAACAGAAAAGTTGTGACCTGTTCACGAACTGTTTTACCCAACTTAAACTTAATATTTTCAAAACTGTTTAATATGAAAATAGTTTAGGTTTATACCTTTAAAATGACTACTTGCACATCTCCATACGATTTTTCTACAATTTATGGTGATTTTTACAAAACGGTCTATCACCGCAGCAACAAAATCGGACCAGGTTGTGAAGATGAACATTTTCACACTGGTTTGAGACCACCAAAAATTATAGGAAAATTTATGAACACAGTAGACTCTATTTCCAAACTCTACAAGTTTACGGATTCAGTTTTCAACTTACGATGATTTTTCTATAAATATTCTAAAACAGTGACAGTTATGGGTAAAACTGTCAAAACAAGTTTAAGAGTTATTCACACCTTGTAACATGCTGAGCAAGGTGTGTAAGATTTACACTTAGCATTTTCAATGTCATTTTTTGAAATACAAAGTCTTATATATCAAGGCTTCATCAAATCATAACACACTGCTGATAAACTATAATAGGTATAGTTTGAACACCTCATTTAACAAAGAAACAGTAATACAATCGATTTACAAAACGGGTATTTCATTACAAACTACGTGAACATGTTAATGAATAAATTTGTGAGACGTTCACCTTCAGGGTACTCTTAAGTACAACAGAAAAGTCTTGCAATTATAGCCAGAATCTCTTGTAGGGAGAGCGTGATAGTTGTGTATAGATCTATATTGGGTCTGACAAACCCGCACCTAAGCTGCTTGCAACAGCTAGACCGGCAGGTCTGGGGTGACAATTGTCATAACATTCCGACGCTTGAAGAACGTCGAGTACGAGGTCTTCGAGTCTTAGCATTGTTATAACAACTCACATGGGGAATTAACAAAACACACAGTTCACGAGAATTTAAGGATTTCACAAAAAAGAGTTTTATTTAAATATAAAACCACACATAAGTATGACGATTTACTTACATATACTAAGTATTGGTTCAGTTAAGACTACAACAAACCTTTTAGAAAAATATGAGATTTTCTGGAAACAAACTTTAAGGAACAACATCCGTTCATTTTTCATTCATAAATTGCTTATGAACTCACCAGCTTTAATGCTGATACTCTTTCAAAAAAACAACTTGTATTCTCAGGTAATCAGTAATACAGGTAACCACAAGATTTTTGAAGGCAATACGCTAAGGCGCAGATTTCTTTTGAACTATTTTGACATCATATGTAATTTATTTGGAAACATGTATTTTTGCAACGATGTAACCTTTTAAATTATATTTATGATGGTTGTGTTTACTTTCTTCACTATGGTTATGATACTGAGTATGACGTCCTCCGCCCCCGAACGTTTCCGCCGTTCCGGTTTGGGGGTGTGACAGATTGGTATCAGAGCTTTGTTTATAGTGAACTAAGTATATCGAACTACGTAAGATATACAAACTATAAATACAACGGGACCAAATTTCTCTGACGTAGCTTTTCAAATACTTTAAAAATAAAAATTAGTATTTTTATAAAAGTATTCGTACAATCGCACTCATTAATTCAGTATCATAATGGAAATAACATAAAAGTATCGAGACAAGTTGGACACCATGATCCAGCTTTGGGGTATGTAGTCAGATCAACTATATTTAGCCAAGGTATGACCAATATATGCCGAAGAAGAATCATGATGAGCAACAAGTCTTCAACTTTCCAAAAACCTCGAGAATCAAACATAAAAATACTATAGGAGTATTTTAACTCAAAAACCGTAATAATCACATTATAAATTGCGATAACTAACCTCTTACTCCTAAAAAAAAATTCCCGCGATATCCTTCTTATCCCTATTCTCGTACAGGCGCGATGGCAAGATTCCACTTGTCGGGTGATCCCTACTTCCCCAACCAAGGGAATGCCGGTTGGATTGTGGAAGACCCAGAGGAAGATTCCGAAGAACAACCCATGGAGGATGAGGAGCCCATGGAGGAGGAAGAATCAGTAGACGGTGAAGAGGAAGAAGACTCAGATGGAACCGACTCCGAACCCGAAGTCTACGATCCACACCTTGCCCCTATCCCTCCGCAACACTTCCAAGGCCCGACGCCCCAATGGGACGAAACTATACATCGATGGAGCCGAGAACAAGGTCAACGACCTCCCTATGGCATGGAACGAAGTTTCTACGATCTCAGCAGAGGAGGGTCAGCCGACCGAGCCCTTCCTGTCATGGTTCACCGTATCACACGCTACGAAGAGAAAACAAGAGTAAACACCCGCCACCTCATGGAAATTGGTGCAACCAGCCAAGTCAACTACGTTCGCATTCGCCGGTTGGATGATGACCACGATCGAACTCGAGACCGCACCGAGGTTCTTCGACGGGAAATGGCCATGACCCGAGCGGAAGTATAAGAACTCCGAGAACACCGAGCCTCTCTAGAAGGACGTCTGGCAGACGAGGAACTCCAAGTGGCAGAATCCAGAGCCGAAATGAGGAACTTCGTGTCTTCACTTCGTGATCCTCAGAGCTTCAACCGCCGCAAGCAGTGTTTGCACTGCTCGCTTTAGTCTAATCTAGTTTTGCGGATAAATACTACTATTATTTTCTAGTATTTTATGTCCGATCTCGCGATTTAAGTGTTTACACTTCCGGGATCTGTTAGGCGGTCAAAATTTTGCCATACATTGATGTAGCATAAACCCCTTGTAGGGTCAAATTTTCCCCAATATTGTATACTAAGTTATATCAATGAAATTGACACGCTATTTGCTTTATTACATCAAGTTCATGGCAGGGATTGTTTTCAGATTAAATTTACTGGTGTCCGATTTATGATTGTTTGATGTATAAATCAAAGTTATATATAATTAAGACCATGTCGACCTAGAAATGGTGGTTCCGCCTTGGATCCTGTTCCTTGTTTGGTTGTGGGCCCAGGGCATACCCATTAGATTCGAAAGTTTATTTAATCTTAATTATATATAAATATTATACATCGAATGATTGTTGGATGGGCCCGGTATGGATACTATCACAAACATTTCATACGAATCAAAACTATCAGCATTCATAAAGTCTATATTTCATTATCTATAGACCTCTAGTATGAATGGATTCTTACAATATCTTTACAAGTCGGAATCATGAGGCACATAAAGAACTAATAATATTTAGTTTTAACTCTCGACTTGTGAGCGCTATCAAAGACTTATTGTCTTTTCATTCTTGATATGGCAGAAAATGCCACCTCGTAGAAATCCTAGACGTTGCGGCGCCGCAGGAGCTGCACCACCGCCACCACCACCACCCCCTCAGTTCGATCCAGTAATGTTCCAGGCTGCCGTGACAGCTGCAGTAGCAGCCGGAATGTCCCAAATCAGCACCAACAATGCGGGTGGTGTGGGTAATGGTGCCACAAATTCTAACCACGGGGACAGCTAGGGACACTCGAGAGAGTGTACCTACAAAGACTTTACAAATGTCAAACCCAAAACCTTCAATGGAAGCGGAGGTGTCATAGCATTGCTGCAATGGTTCGAGAAAACCAAATCCATCTTCGAAATATGCGCATGCCCTAAAGCAAGCAAGGTCAAATTTGCAGCATGCACATTCTCTGAAAGGGCCCTCACCTGGTGGAATGGCCACGTCAAGGCATTGACACTTCCGGTGGCTAATTCGATAACATAGGTAGACCTGAAAACCATGTTAATGAAGGAGTACTGCCCAAGGGGCGAGATACATAAGTTGGAAGAGGAACTTTGGGGTCTCAAAATGACAGACTCTGACATCCTGTCTTACACCTCAATGTTTAGCGATCTAGCCATGCTGTGTCCCAGGATGGTACCTTCGGAAAGCAAAAAGGTGGAAAGATACATATGAGGATTATCTCCCCAACTTCAAGGAAATGTATTGGCCTCAAAGCCAAATACCTTTGACAGTGCCAAAGAGCTGGCACAGCAACTCATAGACCATAAAGCCAGCCATGGCACTGTGACAACCACCCCCGAGCAAGCAAAAGAGGGAAGCACCAAAAGGAAGTTCTGGAACAAGAAGAAGGGTCAACCTGCTCAAGACCCTGCCAAAAAGCAACAAGTGGTTCCGGTGCACGCTACCACAACCACTGCCAACCCAACTCCGATAAGGCAATACGCCGGGAACCTACCCAAGTGCAACTTTCACCACAACGGCGCATGCCGTGAAATGCACTGCAACAATTGTAACAAAAAGGGGCACACCGCTCAATTTTGTAAAGCTCCAGTCTAATAGAACGCACAAGCTGCCAACGCCGGGGCAAGTCGAAGCTGCTATGGTTGTGGAGAAGCAGGACAGTTCAAGCGGAACTGCCCGAAGGCAAGAATCCCCAACCCTGGTGAAGTGGGCAGAGTGTTGGCGATAGGTCATGAGGAAGCACTTGCAGACCCGACTGTGGTCACCGGTACGTTTCTCCTCAACAATACATACGCATGTATTCTTTTCGATAGTGGCGTGGAGAAAAGCTTCGTGAGCCATCAATTTAAACGCTTGCTTAAACAAAAACCACAAACACTAAAAGACACCTTCACCGTAGAAATAGCTAACGGAAAAACAGAGAACACTAACGACATTTACACCGGGTGTACCCTCACCTTAAACAATCACTCATTCCAAATCGACCTTATGTCGGTCACCATAAAAAGTTTTGATGTCATCATCGGCATGGATTGGTTATGCCTTCACCATGCTGAAAACCTATGTCACGAAAAGGTCGTTCGCCTTGATCTGCCAAATGGCGAAACCCTCGTAGTCTATGGCGACAAACCTAGCTCAAGCTTTCAGATCATCTCTTGTGTCAAGGCTCAAAAGTATCTCCGCAAGGAGTACCACGCCTTCCTAGCCCACGTCGTAGACAAGAAACAAGAAGCGATAAACATCAAAGACATTCCGGAGGTCTGTAACTTCCCCGACATATTCCCGGAAGACCTTCCAGGAGTGCCCCCTGCTAGACAAGTCGAATTTCAAATTGACCTAATTCCTGGAGCTACCCCCGTAGCCAGACCGCCATACCGTATAGCCTTAGCCGAAATGTAGGAACTGTCCAGTCAATTGAACGAACTGCTGAGCAAAGGTTTCATAAGGCCAAGCTTCTCGCCTTGGGGAATACTGGTTTTGTTCGTCAAGAAAAAGGACGGATCGTTCCGTATGTGCATTGACTACCGTGAATTAAACAAACTCACCATTAAAAACCGATACCCTTTGCCTCGAATTGATGACCTCTTCGACCAGCTACAAGGAGCAAGTTTCTTCTCAAAGATTGACCTTAGATCAGGGTACCATCAACGACGAGTTCAAGAGGAGGATATTCCCAAGACAGCCCTCAGAACGCGCTATGGTTACTACGAGTTTTAGTGATGCCTTTCGGCTTAACAAATGCACCCGCGACATTTATGGACCTGATGAATCGGGTGTGTCGACCTTACTTAGACAAGTTCGTGATTGTTTTCATCGATAATATACTAGTCTACTCCCGAAGTAAGGAAGAACATAGCCAACATTTACATCAAGTCCTGGAGACACTGAGGGCGGAGAAATTGTATGCAAAATTCTCCAAGTGCGAATTCTGGATTCGAGAAGTGAATTTCCTCGGACATGTAGTCAGCAAGGAAGGAATTCATGTGGGCCCTTCAAAGATCAAGGCAATCGAAAGCTGGGCAGCACCAAGAACACCCACAGAAATCCGATAATTTTTAGGACTCGCCGGTTACTATCGAAGGTTCATTCAAAACTTCTCCAAGATCGCGAAACCACTTACCACCTTGACTCAAAAAGGAGTGACTTTCGTCTGGGGTAGGATCACTAGTCCGAATGTCGGTTAAATCATAGTTATACTTATTGAATAGATATGTGAATATTAAACCCATTTTAAGGAGTATGCTTAACTTAGTTGCTTGGTAAGTAATTGAGTCTTTTCTATACATCAATAACAGTCAAACAACAATACTAGTAAACTATATTAGGTATAGTTTAGAGGATTACTACTTACTATTTCTAGAACAATGAAACTTACAAGAGTCAGTTCATACATGACTAGAACAGAAGGAACATACTACACTAGAACAGAAGGAATATACTATAACTAGAACAGAAGGAACATACTACACTAGAACAGAAGGAACATACTATACACTAGAACAGGAAGGAACATGCATACTATAACTATATACAAGATAACATTAATGTGAGCCACTACTTCATGGCATGGCAATATACTGTTGTGTCACGTTTTGTAACCAGAGTATCCTAGAGGGAGAGCGTGATTTTGTGTATAGATCTATACGGGATTGACCATCCCACACCTTGCTGCTAGCTACAGTGGGACCTGCAGGTCTACGGGTGACAAATGTCATACCATTTCGACGTCTTTTGATCGTCGTGTTTATTACTAGTCAATCGAGCATGGTTATAACCTCATCACATTTTACTTTAACATAAACTTATTGGATTTAAGGTAGTTAGTACATCTGTAGTTACTTTATACAATACTACTGTACAGTTTCATAATCCCATTTCATTCATATAGTGATATTCTCACATAAAAGGTAATGCAAACTATTTTCTAGAAAAGATAGTTATAAACTTGGGAAAACACTCATTTTTACAAAAGAACAAACATACAAAATAGTCGGGTCTTGGTAGAAGACTACGTTCCATTTTAGTAGAAAATATAGGATTTTCTAGGAAGTATACAAACAATTACATCAAAACACTTACAAACATTTTCATCAAACTAATACAAACATTTGACACTAAAATACTTATGAACTCACCAGCTTAAATGCTAATCTACTCTTTCAAAATAACTTGTATTCTCAGGTCAGCAGTAGACAGGTACAGATTACCAGGTTTTGAGAAGACGGAGCATGTTCAAGACTCGTCTTTTATTTTGAGTCATATTTTGGTGTCTTTCAAACTATACACAGAACACACTTGTATTAAATTATATTATTAATGCAATGGATGATGTTGTTGATTGTTTTACTATTATGCATTGTTATGATACTGTACATGACGTCCTCCGCCCCCGAACGTTTCCGCCGTTCCGGTTTGGGGTTGTGACACCTAGCCATTGGGGCCATGACCTGGCCATATTTTGTGACTCGGTTTCGAGCAGAGTTTGCACCGGCTGTTGAGGTGCAGTAGTTAGCCAAGAAGTTTCTTGACATGAGGCAGACGACCGAGAGTGTGGAGGAGATCACCGCCAAGTTCAAAGAGAGGGCATTATTGGTAACCCTGTATGCAGTTTATGAGGAGATGAGGAAGAACCGATACCATGATATGTTGAGATCTGACATCAGGGAGTTCGTTAGATTTTCTACCTGCCCGACTCTGGATGATATGATATCCAAGGTGCGGGAGCGAGGGATTGATCTGGAGCACATAAGGAACATGAAGTAAGGCTAAACCAAGCATTCTAAGGCTATAAAATCCTAACTATGTACAACCATGCAGTTTACACGAAGTAATTTGTAATCTTAGCTTCAATCCTAGTAGAGCATCCACAAGTAATATCCTAGGCTATGAGGCATCACAAAGTCAGGAAACCCTATCCTGAAACTCCTAAGGAATCCTTAGCCTACCAACTAGCATACACTTCTATCAGCTCAATAACAGCAACTACAATACAACATATAATACATATATGAATATTTTGGTAGATCACTGCCTCAGGCTCCAGCTGAATGTACAATCTACTTTCTTCGTTCCCTTCCATGAAATTCATTTTTTTTGTAAAAAGGTTCGTAAAACTTTCAGATCCTTAGTTTGAGTTTGGAATCCCATGAATGTTCATCCAATTCTCTCAAACCAGGGCTCTCATACTAACTTGTAACAAACTCATTTTTACCACAAAATTTTTCATTTTTATAATACGAAAAACAACCAATGTCATAAAAACCAAGTCACGAAAAATCCCAGGTACATCAATACAATTATCTAGGGATGAGCATATGGACCGGGGAACCGGCCGGAACTGGAACCAGCACCGGAACCGGAACCCGATGGAAACGGTCGGGCCGGGACCGGGACGTTATTTTTGTGGATTTTTGGAACCGGGAACCGGTAGAACCGGCGGTCCGGTTCGGTTCCTATTTTCCATCAAGTTCGGTTCCCGGGCCGGTTCCGGTTCGGGCCGGTTCCAGCCGGGTCAGTTCCTTTGCTCATCCCTACAATTATCCAAATCAGAGTATCAACATGTGAAAATCATAAAATCTACGAGCCGGGGTGTATAATAAATCATTTTCCTTTCTGCAATCATTTGAAGTACCTTAAACATATTTAATCCACAATTGTAAGAACGAAGCTTAGTGGGTTCCCAAAATATTACATACAGCTCAGCAAAATAAACAACTATGGGTTATCAACAACCCTATGGATTAACAACACATTTCACGGGTTATCACCAACCCTGGGGTACAAAGTCTAATTCAATGGAATTGCATCAAATTCACTTTTTTCCTAAAGTAACTAAGATTTGGGAATTTATAAAAGCGTTTAGTTACTTCGTATTTCATTATACTTATAATGGAAGGTTGTGTCCCATCCTACCCGTTCGGCTAACGACCCTCCACTAGTCAAGAGTGCGGTGGGTAAGAGTGGATACCCAATGGCGGTTATTTTATAGGTCGCTTCCTTAAACACCCCTTATAGACCAGCTTCGTGAATGAGGCCTACTAACGGTAAGACTGACTCTTTACTCATACATATATAATATTAGACATTTAATTTTATATATAGTATAAGGGTGTATTTTACACTTTTAAAATACTAGGTGGTCTAATTCAATAAGTTATACTTCTAATTTAATTAAATATAAACTAAATCATTATGGATTTATTAACTCTCTTTTAATTATACACTTAATTAACTTAATAAAACCATAAGGGTGTAATTTGAACTTTTCAAAAAACCAGGGTCTTAGAATTTAATATTTCAAAATTAATATCTTTTAATTTAAATTTTAAATTCCAAAACTTGAGAACAAATTTTGAAACCTTTCAAAATATTAGGGTTTAACTATTTAAATTTAAAACTAAAACTTTTTGAGTTCAAATTTAAACTATAAAACCTAAAGGGTGTAAATTGAAACTTTTCAATGTTACTAGGTTAAATATTTGACTTATAATAATCCTATATTATCCATATTTAACCAAATCCATCAATTTTGATGAGGATAACCATTCCAAACTTAAAAAATCGGATTTAGGCAAGAAAAACGAGTTTTGTCAATTATCCTCAACAAAATCTAGCAGAAAAATCGAAAATCCCGGCACCAGAGCCCTGGACTCATCGAGTCCACAATGGAACTCGTCGAGTAGGACCTACTCGTTGAGTCCATTCATGGACTCGGCGAGTCTGCCAGTCAGAAACCCTAAAATTCGATTTTCAAGCAAGCAATGAACAATTAAGCATCAAATACATCAAACAAACAACCTAGGCTCTGATACCACTGATGGGTTTTGAGCACTACATCAATCATATGGTGTACATGCAAACCCTAAAGCTTTGGATCTAGTTTGTCTAATGAACATGCAATAATTATCCAAAGCTCATAAACCCTAGATCTAGCATATAATAGTCGATATTATCATAATAAAAGGGTTTAGATCTTTACCTTGATTGTTATGTAGTAATAACAATCACAATCCTTCTTGATCTTGACTTCTGAAAGCTTAGTGCCTCAAATGTTGCACCTCTAATGGAGTCACAAACACCACTAGCAATAAGGATGAAGAAGAAAGAGAAGGAGGAGGCACAAAAACGTCTGAGAACCCTTAAGGATTACTTCCACACGTTTTTGGGGCCTTAGGGGTTCCTTATATAGTTAGGCTATTAGTGTTTTTAACTAGGAAACCCTAATTTGACTGCTTAGGCCCTAAGTAGCCCATGGACTCCTTCTAGAACACCCCTTGGACGAATTCCTTATGGGCTTCCCATAGAATTCGTCCAACCTATGTTCCAAGGTGATCCATATCCCAATTGCAATTATCTTATAATTACAATTCCCGTCCCCTAAGTTTAATTAATCTCTTTTAGCCACAAAATTAATTCTTAATTAATTATTGACTAATATTAATTAAACAATATGATTTCTCTTTTAACATATTATTCTTATAATATATTAATAAATCATAATTAATCCTCTTTCTGATTAATCATCCTATCAGTTGCTATGATGAAGGCAACCCAAAAGGACCATGCTCACAATCGGGTCAAGTACATACCAAAATAGTTATGGGCTTAGACACCTAATCCAACACACTATGACTTAGCGATCGAGCATTGGTCTGCAAACCCGATTCATCAGGTCCATGAATACTGCTGGAGCGTTGGTGAGCCCAAACGGCATCACCACGAACTCGTAATGTCCATAACGAGTTCGAAACACGGTCTTCTCTACGTCCTCCTCCCTGACCCTGACTTGATGGTACCCGGACCTCAGGTCTATCTTGGAGAACCAAGATGCTCCCTGCAACTTATCGAAAAGATCATCTATCCTCGGGAGTGGATAACGGTTTTTAACTGTTAACTTGTTCACCTCCCAGTAATCAATGCACATCTGGTGTAAACCATCCTTATTCCTAACGAAGAGTATCGGCGCTCCCCACGGGGAACTGCTCGGACGAATGAACTGCTTTCCCAGTAGTTCTTGCGGCTGTGATGACAGCTCCTGCATCACTGGTGGTGCCAACCGGTACGGCGCCTTGGCGATAGGGGCCGCACCTGGCACTAGGTCGATCCTAAACTCGACCTGCCTCTCCGGAGGCACTCCGGGTAACTCCTCCGGGAACACATCAGCAAACTCCCTGACCACCAGAACCTCTAAAACTGAAACCTGATCTCTGGCCCGCGTATCTACCACGTACGTTAGATAACCCGCACACTCGTGCTGAATATACTGCCGAGCCCTGGCAGCTGAACAAAACCCATATCCCAATCTGGTACCCTCGCCATAGACAATCAGTTCTCCCCCACTTGGGGTTTGAACCACCACTCGCTGACCCTCGCAATCGATCATAGCTCCAAAGTGACTAAGCCAGTCCATACCCACGATCACACATACATCCCCCATGGGAATCAGAATCAGGTTTATCGGAAAAGATACTCCGAAAATCTCCAATACGCAACCCCGATACACCGAAGAAGCGGAAATCCCATGTTTGTTGGCGATGGAGACTCGCAACGGACACTCTAACTCTCCCACTGGTAACCCGAACTCCCTACTAAAAGTTTGTGAAACAAACGACCGACTCGCCCCCGAGTCAAATAATACCAAAGCAGGTAAGGAGTTCACTAAAAACGTACCTAATCACAGGTACAAACATATAAGCATAAAACATATATAATCAGTAAGATAAGGGATAGAAACATACTAGCAACCACATCTGGTGCTGCTCTAGCCTCCTCTGCTATAAGCTGGAAGGCGCGTCCCTGGGCCCTCAGGGGCGCTGCCCGAACCTGAACCCCGTCAGTAATCCTCAATGTAGCCGGCGTTGGATCTTGCGTTGACTTGGCCTTGAGCTGTGGGCAGTTAGTCTTCACATGACCAACCTGATGATAATGGTAGCAGATCCTCATATCCTGAACCGGGGCTAGCTGTCGACAATCCCTCGCAAAATTCCCTTGCTGGCCGCATTTGCGGCAACCACTACCAGATCTACAAACCCCCGAGTGACCCTTCCCGAACTTGCCACAAGTGCGGCTCTGCTGTCCCGCTGACCTGGAATCAGCGGTCTTAGGCCGCTTCGGCGCCGGCTGTGCCTGTGCCGGGGCCTGACCCTGCTCTCTCAGTTGTAGCTCAATCTCAAGCTCACGCTGCCTAGCGTCCTCCTGTAACTCTAGAAGTGTATCACAACGCTGGGTCACCACAAACTGTCGAATATCAGTCTTGAGCATGCTCATATAACGAGTCATCTGAGCTTGCTCAGAAGCAAGCTTCGGGCAGAACATCGCCCTCTCAGTGAACAAGCGGGTGATCTCTGTCACCGTCTCACCATCCTGTCTCAGATCCAAAAACTCCTGAGTTAAACGTTCCCGCTCAACTTGTGGAATGTAGCGAGCGTGGAACATATCCCTGAACTGCTCCCAAGTAACAGCAGCTCTCTGCTCATCTGAATACGACCCAGTCATCAGTCTCCGCCAGTCCTTTGGCCCAGACCTCAACATGTTCAGGGCACATCTGACCTTCTGGTCAGTAGGACATGAACATGTGTCCGCATCAGATAACCACCTCATAGCCTTGATGGCATCCTGAGTCCCATCAAAAGTAGGGGGCTTCGTGTTGTCGAAGTCTCGATACTGAAAAGCCCGATTGGCTCCCAACCCTGATGCCGATACAGCTGTTGTGGCTGCTGCGGCAACCGCCTCAGTGAGGGCTGCATAGCGATCATCAAAGTACTCCACCATAGCGGTCTTGATAGACTCAAACATCTTCGGAAACTGAGCCCGGAACATAGCCGCAACCTCATCATCCAGGATCTCTCGGATCCTGTCGTCCATCTCATCTGGCCTCATCTGGCTGATAGTCTCGGGCTCTGTCGGCGCCTCATGTCCGCCCTCTCCTGATCCTGACCCGGATCCAGTCACGATTCGACGTGTAACCACCATGCTGAAAACATACCAAAAAGATATCAATTATTCCACATAACAATGCGGGAACCAACTCCCAACCAAAACCATAAGGGTTGTGACTTCCTTGCTACGTGTATGGGTCCTGTGCTTTCAGTAGTACAGGCTCATACTACCTTCCACACTTACCCATATTTGTCTCAAGTATCATCACAACACCCTAAAATTATACATAAGCATGGCATGATCTCAGTCCTCACTCCTAAAGGAAGGCTAAACATCTCATAATCGGCAGACTCATCCCAAACAACCTACCCATCCATGAAACTTCCACCAACCCTGCAGCACTCGTTTTTGCTAACCATACATAACATTGGACCCTATAGACTTTCGAATACCTGATCCTACCCTAAGCCATTCATCAAACAAGAACAGGAAATAAGGCCAAACTAAACATTCTCAGGCTATAAGATCTTAATTATGTATGGCCGTGATGCATACATTAAGCAACTACAGTAATGATGTGAATTTCATATAAGGAAAGACCCTAGGCTATCAGGGATCATATAATCAGGAAATTCTATCATGTAATTCCTGAAGATCCCTAGCCTAGTACTAGCATGTTGTTCTAACATATCACATAATCAAGTAATCTGTAAGGTATTTTGGGGTCTATCCGCGAGCTCCGGCTGATCGTACACTTGCATCCTCTTTTATTATTTTGAAAATATTTTAAGAAAATCGTTTTAAAATCTTGTCCTCAGTTTGAGACTGGATACAAGCGAGTGTTTCCTCCAATTCACTCAAACCAAGGCTCTGATACTAACTTGTAACATCCATAAAATCATGCCAAATTTAAACTTTTTAAAACAATTCAAAACCCATGGTTATTACAAAACTTGTTTTCAAAATAGTATAATGTCAGAGTATCCCAGAATCAAATCATAAAGTCATAAAATATGAGGAGCGGTACGATCACGCCTTCACTTTCCCGCGATCATCAGAAGTACCTGAAACAATAATCGATAAATGTAAGCTCGAAGGCTTAGTGAGTTACCCCCAAAATACCAACGCCATACAAATATAACATATCATATAAACATATAAGCAAACAGCATGCATAATGAGCCATCAGTCTGACTGGACCGAATCCCGGTCCTCATTCTATCTGGATCGCTCTCCGAGCCCTCGGCACGTCTGGACCGCCCTCTTCGGGGCCTTCATCCTATCCGAACCGCTCGATGGGCCTTCGGCCTAACTAGATTTTCCCGGCCCGGGCCTGCAGTCTACCCGGTCCGCCCAGGGTGTCTTGGCCTACTGCACACAGTAGGACCTGCCTCAACCCTTTCCCTAAACCAATAAACATGTGCACATAAATACCATATGCTAACATGCAATAACAGATAGTCATACAGATCTAACAGATCACTAACATGGCAACCATCCTATAACCAGGATACCGATCTAACCGACCTCTAACATAGCAACCATCCTACAACCAGGATACCAATCTAACATATTACTAACATAACAACCATCCTAAAACTAGGATGAAATCTAACAGAACAATAACATAGCAACCATCCTAAACCGGGATGTAAATCATAAGGGTCGGCCTTGGTGTCGTAGACCCTGTTGATATAGTGAGGAGAACTCACCTCTCAAGTAGCTCGAATTGAAGTGATAAACTCAAACTCTCGAACCATGGCCACGAACTCCACCACCTAAAAAACGATGCTAAGATGAAAAAGAACTCGGATCTACAGCCTTCCTCTTGTTCCAAGCTTGAATACTTCAAGATCTTCCTTCCACAATTCACCACAAGGCTGAGAGTCGGGGTGTTAGAACTTGACTTGTAGACGTCTGAGCAAAGAAAAAATTACGACTAAAAGTACATTGTCCTAATAAAAAACAAAAATAGAAGTACATTGCTATATCCAGGTAGATACTTCAAAGAGAAATATCTTGATAACAAATAAATGAACGTATGGTGGTGTAAAAGACGTATATTAAAGTGCCATGTGATAAAAGCAAATAATTATAAGGAAGATGCTCTTGTAGGAAAAAAAAATAGAAGTAAGTTGCTATATATATCGTCATATGCTTCAACATGAAATGACTTGATAAGAAAAAAAATGAATGTATGACGATGTAACATAAATAAGTGAAAGTGTGATGTCATAATAAGAAAATAACTATAAGTATGTTGCTATTATGGGCAAAACATAAAATAAATTAACCATAATAGAAATATACTTGCATTTCTGTAAGTAGAATTGCAACTTAGTTCCATTTCACATGATTCATGTTATATCAATAAGCTGCTCAAATCAGGAAGCCTAACTTAATGAGTAGATCAGCTGATCATTTTTTAAATTTCTCAAGAGCCCTCGCCTGTAAAAATGAGTAATAGTAAGTGAAGCGCTAATAGTTGTGCAAAGTTTTCTTTGAGGGCGGGTCGTCAAGTGAGAGCAACATAAGACCATGTATAATTGCCAGATAATTCAAACATGTAATTAGGAACATTGGATGCTATAAAGGGAATAGATAAAATAATGACTTCTAGTAACCTTTTCCTCATTCGAAGCAACCGGATGTTCAAAACCATCATCATCTTCCTAACAATGTGTCTTAATAAGTTGTTTAAGAAGAAACATAACTAATAATCCAAGATAAAGATGATGGATTTTTGGGGGTAAAAATATAAATAAATGAACAATCAAACACCACACTTTTAAGTATATATTTAGAATTAAATAAAAGATTAAGTTAACTAAAGAAAAAAAACCCAGTGTATGAAGCATCTTGGTTCTGTAATCCCATGCATAGTAACACAGAAGCTTGAGCATATGATAATGTAATTGGAAACTTCTCCTGGAAGTATAGTGCAAGAGGCAGTTTTAGGTCAGAAATCTGTAAAATAGAAAATACAATATATATTAAATGAAACAGAAAGATGAATAAAAATATGTGAAGTTGAAAAAAGAAATTCAGGGTTCTTACAAGATGATGACCATCAAGGTGGTTTATGTAAGCCTCTAGTCTTTTCATATTCTGAATAGTACCTGCTGCCTGCTGATGTAGGGTTCTTATAATGTCATAAAGAAACACTTATAAAGTCAAAAAGTTTCCAAGTCGACTTTGGTATCATCATGTAATGGCCATAAAACTAAACCTTACGAACCATATAAAAAATCAAAGACAACAAGCAATTGTCAATATTTTCCCATCATTTTTTTGCTCGCTAACTTTTGCACGCTTTGATGGTTGTGAGTCATCATCTGCTCCCAGTCCCACCACTGTGTTGGGTCTCGGTTTGTTTGTTGAGTGTAGGACTTGGGTAGATGATGATAAAGCTTTGAAATTGTCATTGATTCCTCATACTGACTTGCAATATTTCTGAAACATCATCTGAAGGTATCTGCCTTGTTCTTCTATTCTCAGCTGTAACTTTCTTTGGATCTAATGCACTAAACAAAATCATTTATAATTAAACACAAAAAAAAACACAAATGTTATTTTCTTTAATAAAGAAAATATTATATACCTCAAGTTGTTCATGTAGGTGCTTCTGGACTTCTATTTGTAATCGTAATGCTTCAAGTCAAACCCATGTTTTGTTAAAATTATTGCAAAACTTTCAAACTTTGCACACAAAGAAATGTGAATTGTTTGGTTGTGACATCCCCAATTTCTCGGCCAGAAAAGACCGATTTGTTTATGCTTTGATTTATAAATCAGAGTAATCTTTTAAAGAAAACGGTTGCGGAATTTGTTCACAAATAAGATATGATAAAAATTTATCAAAACATTTCTCAAAGAGAATGTACTTTTCATTAAATAATAAAATCTTGGGATGTCATGTTCCGATACAGACCAAAAGCATAAACAGTACCATATAGGCCTTACAACAATTATTCATAACTACTGGCCTATAATCCAAAATCTCTCGTTATGTCAGCCAACTTATGCTCTCGTGCCATAACCTGTAATATAAAGAAAACTGAGAGGGTCAGGCTTGGGAGCCTGGTGAGCATATAGGGTTTTCAACCCACAATAATATAATTATTATATTCACTTATCAAACAATCAATCCAATTACCCACCCCCATTATCTTCATTTATTTCTTAAAGATTTACCCTAAGAACCGATTACCCTTCTCCCATTCATTCCTAAGAATTACCCTAAGGAATTGGCACAAAGTCTAGTGCTGCCATGGTTCTTAGATCACCTCTGGTGAACACGCAGTTCAAAATAATTAATGAACACCTAGTTCAAGAACACCCATTGAACACACTCCGTTCAATAATACCTAATGAACACCTAGTTCAAAAACACCTAATGAACACTTAGTTCAAAAACACCTAATGAACACTTAGTTCAAAAATCCCTGGTGAACTCAATCACCTAAGGAACACAGAGTACGAAATCTCTTAGTTCAAACCACGTGATAATAATGTATATCTCGATCCTGCAAAACCACTAATATTATTAACACACATAAATCATATTTCTAAAACAATCTATCCCATCCCGTCGATCCCCACACACTGACCCTATACAATGATCTTACGAGATCTAGCCTAAGGAATCGATATGAACAACAACTGACGAAGCTGCTTCGGAAATTCCCTGGCAGCAAACGAGGATCAATAAAGACATCAAATGAGGGGAACGGAATAAGTTTCACCACGAACCTTCGTTCGTAAAAGAAAGAACCACAAGACATTTTAAGACAGGGGTAGTTATCTAGATAACAATGCCTAGGCGTGGTCCGACTATCATGAGGTATTATACCCCCAGACTCTACCTATCCCAGCATCGAACTTTGCCTAGCAGTGGCCTGAATACATGAGGCATTTCACCCCCAGACGCACCCTATCTAGCAATATAACACCAGACATACCTAGCGGTGGTCTATTACCGACACACTTTATTAGGCAGTCTATGAAGTTCCCTTAATTACTTCGTGAAAGAAAACGCTGAGATATGAAGCTCGTTCGATCACTTCATAAAAGAAACCCTGACTCCAAAGCTCTCTCAAAATTAAAGTATGGGGAAATACTACTAGAGTACTCCCGTACGCTCCCGTAACCGACACACAAAATTGTCAAAAAGACTTTGTACATGATAGTACTTCTGGCACATTATAGTACTCTGGTATGCGAAAGTCTCGTACCCGAGAAAATAATAGTACCCTGGCACAAGCAGCACCCAAGACACAGAGCATTGAAAAGGACTTCGTACATAAAATGTACTTCTGTACGTAGGACGTACTCCACCGATCATCAATCTCACCCCACACGTACTCTTAATAAGAGACTACCCAAAGTCCAATCTCAATTGAACTAAACATCCCTATTTAAGTCTTAACCCATCACTAGGCAAGCCTACAATGCCTATAATCAATTTTTGATATTATCTCCGTTTAGGCAACGCCAACTAGTGTATACTTAACACAAGGTTTTAAGTAATAATATCATATATACACATCTTAACACATATTGAACCATATCTGATTCGCACGTTGTATATCATCAAATATATCTAACACGTATTTTGGACAATAACAAATACTTCACATACATATGTATATTTCATACTTTAATCAATACTCTTATTAAAATCACGTTCCTAAAAGGGACTATACACATGATACCTTATCGAATGAACACGTAGTTCAAAAATACATAATCCGTACTCCCGGATCTTAAATTTGCCTCATTACCTAATCCATATTCCTGGATCTAAAACTAATCTCTTGATCTGATCCATACTCTCGGATCTAAAACCAACCTCTTGATCTGATCCATACTCTCGGATCTAAAACTAACCTCCTGATCTGATCCGTACATCCAGATCTAAAACAATTTTATCTCTTTATCCTTTTATCTCATGGTCCAACCCATCTTTTATCACCTACCAACAACCTCATCTACCTATGTTTAACCCAACATATTTTTAGATACAAAATACATATATAGTTTAACTCATTAAAACTTATATAATTCATCCATTCCACAATCATCTCAAATAAACAACAATATATTATACACATAACACGTATATCATAGCAAATACTTAATATTTATGTGTTAGAAGAAAGTAACTACACACTCACTTGATCAGAAGATGATCGGGCAGCACTACGGCTTGTAGAAGTAGTATCCCTCGGTGAAACTGTGATCTCTTCACACACCGGACTTCTCGCGGGCAGAGCTTCGGCTCGGAAACTCTTTTCTTCTCGGGATCTTCGGGCTTCGGGACTCGCTTCGGGTCTCGGGATGATACCGGGGCTTCGGGGGATTAAAATAGGGCTTTGAGAGGGTATCGGGAGTGGGAGAGAAGAGATAGAGCAACCAAAATCGACTGACGAACTCCAGAAATTCATAACTTTCGCATACGAACTCCGTTTTCGACGTTCTTTATATCCACGCGTAGGTGAGATTATACTCTACAACTCTCGTTTAGACTCCGTTGGCTAGTTTTGATTTAATTTTAATATATTTTTAATTTATTATTTTTAGTAGGCCGGGACAGGAAAACTCCGTTCGAAATTCATAACTCCTTCATCTGAACTCCGTTTTCGTCTGTCTTTTTATCGTTGGACTACTATTGATGAGATCTTCAATTCTCATTTAGAAAGTTTTGGCTAAATATCGCTCGACCTCAATCTCGAGTTTCGGGCTGCATACTGCTAATGCTGAAACTTCGAAAAATCATAACTTCCTCATACGAAGTCAGATTTAGACGTTCTTTTTATGCACGCTCTCGGTTTAACGTATTCTACGACTTTCATTTAGATCGCTAAGGCTAAATACCGCTCTAACGTAAATTTACTATTTAGGTCGCGTTGTGTCGTGCCGGTTCTGTCGCGAAACTTCGACAGGTCATAACTTCTTCGTTATAACTCGAATTTCGGCGTTCTTTATATGTACGGAATCCTTGTAACATATACTACAACTTAGTTAAGATTACTCCTTCTAAATAATCTTCCATCAAAAAGTCATTTTTGATGCTTATCGTCTCTAAATTGACTAGCCCGGATCTACGGGCGTTACATTGGTTGTTGAAGAACATTGCAATGATTCACTTCGTTCTCAATTAGATATATACTAACTATAAAGAGATAACTTACCAAGTTACATCTTTCTTTAATGTTTTGAGTTTTCTTTCTGGGGAAAAAGGAAAAAAACTTCAATTTTGAGAAACTATATAAGAACATATAATTGTATAATGTAAGCAATCACCTCCGTGAAGCTTTTGTAAATGGTTAAATATAATCTATACATGTTTGGATGCCCTATATTAAGGTAAAGGTCATTTGGCATTGTACCGATCCCAAAATGCTTCAAAATAGAACAACACTTCACTGATGATCTACATAATGCTCAGAAGATATAATCATCAGTTTTGTGCATCCAAAGAAAACACTTCAAGCAATGTGTGCGTCGTTGCAAACAAATGAAGTGGAATAATGCATTCATCTCCCATTTTGTGGTTATAAACATATCTAGTAAAACACATCACTTATGTTTTGAAAATACAACCATAAAACTAAAATAAAATAATAGTCTATTATCACAGTGAATTATCTTGTCCACCTAATTGCACGAATATTTTGCACAGTCGTATGCAAAGCCATCTCTGACTGGCCATGTCACATTTTTATGTTTGTTATATTCTAAATAATATCATCAACTTGAAGTAAAAACTTAAGAAAAAAATGAAAATACTTATTTGAGTTAGTAATCAGTACATGTCATGGACTCACGGAGAGTTATGTTCATACCTATATCCAAGAATGAAAAAACTTCCAACAACAGATAAGATCCACAAAAACCCCACCACCTACATGATTCAACATAGTTTATGTGCCACGTTTTTTTTTCATGCTACTGGACATAAAAGTCAAATTATAATTATATTCAGTAGGTGGGCGTTTCTTTTTTACGTGATTGACAGAAGTTAATTGCTAAGGTATAGAAAGAATTGTTAGATAAAGTCAAAGAAAGGAGTCTTTTCCCCATTAAGTCCTAACTTTTTCCCATCCAGATGGCACTTAACACTTATTGGGTAAAAAGAAAGAGGGTCTAGTGGTCTACAATTCATCTGAAGGCAAGGGTTGCTGGAGCAATACAAAATAAAACCAAATATTGCTAAAACTTGTGATATTAAAATATATTTAAATATTGGAAGTAATAAATTCAAACCTGATACAAATTGACTCTCCATTTTACTTCCATTCATATCCATCCTCATCTAACGGTAAAACTCACAACATCTAATATAACTACTAAAAGACTTAGGCTAATGTAAAAAAAAACTACCAATCAGACATAACTTTGTTGTCGATCATAAGTGGGAGTGGCACCGTCACAAATGTCACACTCCGACAACCTACCTCGCCAGGCGCAGTTGTGACATTACACGAGTGATCTTAAAGATGAAGAAAGTACTATGCCGATGCCAAGAATCTAAGAAAGAACAGGGAGTTATGAATTTAGTTAAAACTCACTCTTTCTTTTGTAGTCAACTTCTCAGTCAAATTGAGCGGTACCTTTTCATTGATCTGAAGGTTATTTTTAATTGATTTAGGTTGTTGTAGGAGGAAAAAAATCAAAATGCAGCCAATTAAAAAAAGTAAAGTAATCATATCAAAAAGTTATAATAAATCACAATAACTTATAGTAGATCATACTCACTTTTGAGCAAACTTTCATAAGTTTCTATCTTTTACATTCTCCTATCCAACTCCAAACTCTTTCTGTTTGCCTCAACAAGTCTTGCATCCACTTCATACATCTTTTCTTCAACCTCTTTAGATTTATCCCAATTCCAACTACCAATCTATTTTTATCAACTAAACTGGTATGAGATATAAGTTTTATTTGATTATTTTCTTCAAAAATTTCACATAAAGCCTTCTAAAGGTGCAAATGAATGTCATGAAAAATTGCTTCATATATATATATATATATATATATATATATATATATATATATATATATAAACTATAAAGATATATAGTATCAAATATAAACATATCAAAAGGATCACATCAGCTATAATTTTATCAGCTCACCTTTCAACTTCAAACACATCCATCAAATAAGCAGCCTCCTCCAGTTTAACAACTTCAAACATATATCAAAGGATTACAATGATTCTATAAGTTCCTCATCATTTGTTGTTAACGCTTTATTCTCAATAAGTAAGAGTCACATATTGTACTGATAATCACATAGTTGTACATTGAAAGCTACCAATGAGATTTCAATGACATTTTAATAGATGCAAGAAATGGGTAAAAGTGAAATTCTTAATCCAACAAAAGGTAAATCAAACTAGCAGAGAGAAATGTTGTTTTGTAATCAGTGTAAAAAAAAGCAAAACAGGTATAAGTGAAATTCTTAATCCAACAAAAGGTAAATCAAACTAGCAGAGAGAAATGTTGTTTTGTAATCAGTGTAAAAAAAAGCAAAACAGGTATAAAGATAATTGAATGTAGAAACTGGAACAAACAACAAAACTAACAAATTGAATCAAATTGTACACAAATCTTGGAAATTTCACATTGATGTAAAGATAATGGGTGAATATCATAGATATTTTCACAAATTATGGAACGAATTAACAATTTGTTACCAAGTATAAGCAGGTATAAGCATAACAGTAATGAGAAAGATTAATAAAAAACATCAATTGAAAGGAAATAAAGAAAACAAAGAGAAGAAAAAACATGTACCTGAGAAACCGGTTGTGAAGTAGGCAAGGGCAAATATCATACCCCAAAAATCCTAAGCAATCCCTTCAATGCCTAGAAAGACACAGTTTGTGGGGGGGGGGGGGGCTAACAACACCCATCATGAAAAAAAATTCAAGGTCAGAACAACAACTCTATTGGTACTGAGATGAATCGGTGGAAAAATAATGGACAAAAAAAGAATGTAACCCATTGAAAAACACACTTTAAAATCATGTTATTCTTGAAAAGTTATTCACCATCATTTGAAGCATACAAAAAAATCAAATGATACAAGAAAATCCAAATCAAATATAATCAAGCAATGAATCAGGTAAAGTAAACTGGAATGAATACCTTAACTGGTTCATGAGTTTTATCGAACGCCTTATAGGAATTAATCTCATAGGGTTCAGTTTTATAATCGGTTCCCCTAAAAGAAAATACAGATTCACATTACCTGCTGGAATAACATCATCTTACTTTTTGTAACATCACAAAAATTATAAGGTAAAAATTTCATTTTTAATTCAACCAGAAACACCAATTATCCTTTTTTTAATCATTCAAAAGTATTTCAGAATAAAAACAATTATTAGAGTACAATCTTAAAATCATATAATTGCAGAAACATAGGTGGATGCGCTACGATCAAGTCGGGCCCTTCCCTTTCAAACCGGAAGAACCTGAAACCATAACCATAAAACTGTAAGCACAAAGCTTAGTGAGTTCCCCAAAATACCACATACCATACATACCATTGGACCTATCCCTCACATTGGGCCCAACCCACCATAATGGGCCTAGCCCTCATACAATGGGCCCAGCCCGACATACCATGCAAGAGTCACCGAGACAACTAGCATCCTACATAACATACAGTGGGGCCTAGCCTTTCCTGACCCATGGGCCCGACACATCATACAAATGGGCCTAGCCCGTTATATAATGGTCCTAGCCCAACATACCACGCAAGAGTCACAAAGACAACTAGCATAACAGACCTTAGTGGGACGACATTGGTGTCTTTGACCCACAGTACAGTGAGGAGACTCGCCTCATTCCAAGATATCTGAAACACTTGCGCTGCTGCAACAGAGATCCCCATACTGAACACAACCAAATTACCATCGGTCAATAATCAAGACAATTCCCAAAATCTAAGGTCCAAATCCATATCCTATCCTTCCAATGTGTAAAATACCATTTTACCCTTCCCGTATCTTACCCAACATCTCATGGCCCAACTCCCAAAAACTCGAGGCCCAAAAGGTTCAAAAAGAGGGTTTCATGAGTACTCCTCGCTTACTACACGTTGATTCCTACCGTACAGTCCTCCACGACATGATATCAGGGAAAACATTCATTACGCTGAGCGTATGCATACGTACGCCCAACGTACTCCCTCGGCAACCGAATCCCACTTTAAGCACTTAATGGTTAAGACCAAAGCATCCAAACTCAGGTCTAATCTCTAAGGGATGTCTTAAGTCATAAAGTTCATGTCTTTATGACTTTTCATGGCTTAATGGGGTCCAAACCAAAATCCAAGCTTCATAACTTCATCAAAAGACCACCAACTAATGCATGGAAGGAAAAGAAGGACCAAGATCACATTTTTATGGTACCAAATAACTCCATAATGGATAAAGTTTCCAATTTTATCCATTAGAATGGTTTAAACTGTTCGATTAGTGTCTAAGCCCATAACTATATTTGGTATGTATTTGACCCGATAGTAGCATGGTCATTTTGGGTTGCCTTCACCAAAGCAACTTGACTGGATGAATAATGGAGAAAGAGGTTTATTATGGTTTATTAATATATTATGAGAATAATATAATAAAAGAGAAATCATATTGTTTAATTAATATTGGTCAAGAATTAATTTAGAATTAATTTTGTGGTCAAAAGAGATTAATTAAATTAAGGGGACTGATATTGTAACTTTAAGATAATTGAAATAAGGGCTGAGGAACCCTAAAGATAGGGTGGACGAAATCTTATGGAAGCCCATAAGGATTTCGTCTAAGGCTAGGTATTCTGGAAGATTCCTATGGGCTGCTTAGGGGTTAAGCAACCAGATTAGGTATTTGACTCAAACCCTAATTCCTCACTTATATAAGGACCCCCTTGGCTTCATATTTTCGGCTGCACTTAATCCTAAGGATTACTAGAGCCGATTTTTACACTCTTCCTCTCTCTCTCTCTCTTGCATTCTCCAATTGCTTTGGTGTTTGTGATCTATCAGAGGCATCACATTTGAGGTGCTAAGTTCTCAAAGGCTCAAGATCATCAAGCTACAATCAAAGGTAATATCCTAACTCTTCATTAGATGTAGATTTCGATTTTGTTGTATGCTAGATTAGGGTTTGCAAGCTTTGGATGATTATTGCATGTACAATTAGAAAAACTAGATCCAAAGCTTTAGGGTTTGCATGTGCACCATAGGATTGTTGTTTTGATCAAAACCCAACAGTGGTATTAGAGCCTAGGCTGTTTTTCTATTGTATTTTATGCATAGCTAAATTATTCAAAGCTGAAAAAGTTGAAAAATATGCATCTGCCTGATGAACTCGTCGAGTCCAGTCTGTGACTCGGCGAGTCGGCTCGGCTGTTCGCAGATTTTTCAGGATTTTGACTAGAATTGGGTTGGGATAATTACCATAAATGTTTTGAAGTGATAAAATTCGATTTTTTCAATATGGTATTGATTATCCTCATCCAATTAGAAGATAATTGTTAAATAATAAGATAATTACTTGTTTATATGATAAAATAAATCATTTGTATTATTTAATATGAATTATTTTGCCTTAAATGAACTAGGTCAAATTCAGATAATCACAAAATTAATTGATTAATTAAATTATTTGAAATTTGATCTAGAAGGTTTTGAAAAGTTTCAAAACTTGCCTCAAGTTTTGGAATTTAATTTTTTGATTAATAATTTTAATTTTGACATATTTAAATTCTAAACCCTAGAATTTTACAAGTTTAAAATTTAACCCTTACACTATTATAATATTATAAGATTAATAATTATATATATTTATAAGATAAGTCAGTCTTACCGTTAGTAGACCTCATTCACAAAGCCGATCTATAAGGGAGGGTATAAGGTTACTGCCTATAAAATGGTGGTTTAATGGGTGTCCACTCTCACCCACCGCTTCCTTGATTAGTGGAGGGTCGTTAGCCGAACGGGTAGAATAGGACAACTAATTCCTCCTTAATAAGTATAATGATATATAAAGTAACTAAATGTTTTATAAAATTCCCAATGTTAGTTACTTTAGGAAAAATGTGAAAATGTATGTTATTCCATGAAATTACACTTTACACTTTGCCAAGTCGTTAGTGGAGCGTGTGTGGTTAACCGGCACACTAATTTGGGACTAGAAAAGGTGGAAAAGGATGGATTGATGTTTATCATAGATTAATGGAGCGTGTGTGGCTAACCAGCACATTGATTAGGTGGTAAATGACATCGAGAGTACCAAGTACATTTGCATGGTTATTCACACCTTATTTGTGATCTTCGGTATCCCAGTCACAATCTTGAAGGGCATATCGAGATTTAAACATGTCATTGAAAAGTTCAATGAATCTCAAAAGAATCTAGGAATTTCAATTCATTTAAAACTTAAATCCTTTTCGTTTTTCATGGTGGAAATTGGTAAATCGTCATTTACCTACCTTCATATTATTTGCAATTAGATTACGACATCCCTCTTCTGAATTGTAAATAATTATGTTGAGTCCTAACCCTAATTTCTCATTTGGGTGTTTAATTGGGGATTATTATCTAATCTAAACTTTGTTCCTTTTCTATTTCAGATGTCTACTCAAAACAACAACGCTTCTGGCTCGACCCCTTATGGCTGATTCTCACTCATGAACTTGTGTGGGAGGGTGATCCTTGATGGAACCAATTTTAATGATTGGGTCCGCAACATTCGCATGGTCACCCGCTACGAGGACAAAGAGTATGTTCTCGACAAGGAGCTGAAGGAGGTTAACGCGAACACTGCTACTCCCGAGGAAATTGTTGCGTACGAAACTCATGAAAGAGATGCTACTAAGGTACATTGCATAATGCTCGCAACAATGACTGTTGAACTCCAAAAGTTCTACGAGGACTACTATCCATACAAGATGCACCAAGATTTGATGGAAAGGTACCATCAAAATGCTAGGCAGGAAAGGTACGAAATCATCGCCTCGATGATCACTACCAAAATGACAGATGGAGAGTCCATCACGGCCCACTTGCAGAAAATGCAAAAGTTTGTGGACCGCTTGCTGAAATTGAAAGTGAACTTCGACGATGAGATGGCCATAGATATCATTCTACACTCTCTGCCTTCTATTTACGACCAGTTTCGTATGACCTATCATATGAACAAGGAGGAGGTCACTCTGAGCAAGCTTCAGGTTCTGCTAAGAACTGCTGAGAGTAGTCTAAAAGGCAAAATTTGTTGCATCTACTCCTACTACTACTGCCCCTGTCTTGGTAATTAGACAAGGGAAAGGGAAGAAGAGGGATGTGACAACCCGAAACTTTGTCCGTTTCCGTTACGCGATTTCCGTTAATAAAATTTCGAATTTGTTAACTTTTCCGTCAAACTTCTTGGTTTGGAAAAAAATCTAGTTATTTATAATTAAATTATTTGCAAGTCGGAACCAAAAATCGCGCGGAAACCCCAAAATCTCGAAAAATCAAACGTTTCCGGTCTAAGTGATATTACGACCGTAAACTAGTTTACGACCGTAAACTCGTTTATGACCGTAAACCTGTTTACGATCAGTAAAGAGTGGACCCCCCACCACCGACCACCTCACCCCTATAAATACGATACCTCCACCTTCATTAGAACATTTCTGGCTAAAAACTCTCTCCTCCTCTCTCTAAGAACCTTAACCGTAAACACCTAAAAACACCCTCAAACTTCGGGAAACATCGAGAAACCACGTTTGGAGTCACTTTGGAACATCTCAGAGCACTTATCTCTTCGAAATCAGCAATCATTACCATTGTTCTTGAGTTTACGGTCCATCTTCAAAGACCGTAAACCTTGTTCTTGAGTTTACGGTCCAAGCCTTCAAAAACCGTAAACTCTGTTCTTGAGTTTACGGCCGTAAACTCACCAAGCCTTCAGAAACCGCAAACTCCAGTTTATGACCGTAAACTCTTGTTCACGGCCGTAAACACCTTTTAAGTGGTACTTTTGACTGAAAACTCACTTTCATCGATTCGATCAAGTCCCGATAACATTCCTCAACCAAATTCAAGTGTTCCTCTAGCACGTTATCTAACGAAATCGCTAATTTAGATACATATATGTATTTATTTGATAATAGGATTCCGTTAAGTGTCACGTGCAACAACTCGAGGATCTTCATTTCAGTCAACGCTTTCACACAACAACTGTGAGTTCATACCCCTACATTTTCCATATTTTCAATGTTTTCAGGGGGGGAATACAAGCTAAACATAAATGTTTTCAAAAACTTATGCAAATCTCATACTTTAAATCCCTTTTGTACTATGCTGAGCATAAGGGACGTTTTCACTAAAATTTGCATAGTTTTCCGGACACGCTATTCACTATACATGCAAACTATAATCGGTATAGTTTGGGATTTTTCTAAACATAACAAGTACAAAAACTTTCACTACTAAACATATGCTCTAAGACAGAAACAGTTTACAGTTTACATCACTACTTTATCATGGTATTCATAACTGTAATTATCACTATATACGGTATACATACGGATTTTCACTACGGTAGAACGCTACTACGCTACATGTAAACTAGATTGTACGATACTGTGAGGGGCTACTTCACTACTGTACCCTTAGGTGTACAGGGATAAATCCTACCACTGTATAACCAGAGTCTCCTGGAGGGAGAGCGTGAGATTTGTGAATAGATCTATTCGGGACTGACAATCCCACATTTGGACTGTTAGCTACAGTTAGGCGGGCACGCCTGAGATGTACAAATGTCATTTAACTCGACGCCTGAAGAACGTTGGAAAGGTCACTAGTCATATCAAGCATGGTTATACGACTCACAATATGTATAAATCACTTTTAGTTTACAACTTAACACTCTTCAACAGTTTTATTTTCATTAAATAGAACTAATACACACTACAACCAGGGAACTTTCAGGGTTTTCAAACAGAACGAGCATACAATGGTTCCACGCACGAAATACTATTACATCATGATTAGCATTAGCTAGTCACATGAAGTAATAATTTCGCAAATCACTATAGTTTTCAGTGACAAATATTCACGGTTTTATACAGAATTGAAAACACTACTTTCTCACTTAAGAAAATATCGGATTTTCTTGAAACAATACAAAACACTTTTACGAACTCATCAACGATTTTCATTACAAACCACCGCTTATGAACTCACCAGCTTTATGCTGATACTCTTTCAAACTGCTTGTATTCTCAGGAAATCAGTAGACAGGTACTTGCTGGATTTTGAGGAATTGGAGCAATAAGAGTTTTATGTTTATTCTATACAAGCTATTGGATGTAATTCAAACAAAGTTTCAGACAAAGTTTCAACTGATGTAAACAATTTTTATTTAAGTATTCACTGTAATGGTTGTGTTGCTATGATTGTTGTTATTCATTGGTTGTGATGCTATACATGACGTCCTCCGCCCCGGAACGTTTCCGCCATCGGTTTCGGGGTGAGACAAGGAAGGCTCCTTCTAAGAGCCACAAGGGTAAACCCCATGATGGATCCTCTTCTAGCGGGACCAAAGTTGGTACTGCTGCTCCCTCTACCAACCCAAAAGAAGTAGAGTGCTTCTACTGTCACGACAAAGGGCATTGAAAACGAAACTGCCTGAAGTATCTGCAAGACATCAAGGATGGGAAGATAAATCCCTCCTTCGCAGGTATTTATACTATTCAATCTAACAACTCATCACATGCTATTTCTTGGGTCCTTGATACAGGATGTGGTTTTCACATTTGTTCTGATTTGCAGGGTCTAAGAAGAAGTAGGGATGTGGATCATGAGAAGATGAACTTGATCATGGGGAATAGGAAAGTGTTGCCTGTCACCAAGATTAGAGTTTACTCTTTAGTGCTTAGTAGTGGGTTAGGTTTAGATGTGAATGATTGTTGCTACTCGTCAGAAATGGCGAGAAACATTATTTCTTTTCATGGTTTGTACAGACAAGGTTTTAGATTTTCGTTTAATAATGAAATTGGTTATATTAATGCTTTCTTGAATGGTATTTTCTATTTTGAAGCATTGCCTTGTAATTGAGTATATAAAACTGTGAATGTTGTAGATAACTTAGGAAATAATGTGTTGCATATTGATTCATCCAATGGTTTGAACAAAGCATGCTTGTGGCATTGTCGTCTTAGACATGTCAACAAGAAGCGCATAGCCCAACTCCAAAAGGATGGAGTGTTGGAGTCATTCGACCTCAAGTCGGATGACACTTACGAATCTTGTTTACTTGGAAAGATGACCAAGTCACCATTCACTGGTACTTGTGAAAGGGGTGAGGGTTTATTGGATCTCATACATACGGATGTATGTGGACCCTTTAGATCCACCACAAGGGATGCGAACCGCTTCTATGTGACTTTTACCGATGATTATAGCAGATATGGGTATATCTACTTAATCAAGCACAAGTCAGAAACTTTTGAAAAGTTCAAAGAATTTAAACAATAAGTGGAGAATCATCTGGGCAGGAAGATAAAGATGCTCTGATCCGATCGAGGTGGTGAGTATCTTAGTATCGAGTTCCACGACTACCTCAAGGAATGCGGAATCCTTTCGCAATTGACGCCACCTAGGACACCGCAGTTGAATGGTGTGGCTGAGAGGCGCAATCGAACCTTGTTAGACATGGTTCGTTCCATGATGAGTCGAGCTTCGTTACCTATCTCATTATGGGGGTATTCCTTAGAGACTGCTGCCCATATCCTTAATCTAGTCCAAACTAAGAAGGTTGTCGAAACACCTCACGAGATGTGGACATGGAAGGATCCCTCGTTGGCACATATCAAGGTTTGGGGTTGCGAGGCTTTTGTAAGATGAGAGACTCACGACAAGCTCGAACCTCGTAGTGAGCGGTGTATTTTCATCGGCTACCCACAGAAGTCCTTTGGATATCTCTTCTATAGACCGAGTGACAATGTTGTCTTCGTTGCGAGGAGAGGGGTTTTCTGAGAAAGAGAACTCATATGCCAAGAGGACAGTGGGAGGAAAATTGATCTTGAAGAGCTTCAAGAATCAAGCGATGACGGAACCTTTAATACTGGAGCTCAACTCGAGGAGGAAACTCCTGTTGAACCGATTGACGAGTCCCTACCTCTAAGACGTTCTAGTAGAGTTAGTGTTCCACCCGTATTATATGGTTTCCATATAACTGCTGAGGGTGATATGTTTATTAGTGATAATACACTAATAAATTTGGATGAACCTAACAACTACAAGGGAGCCATGGCAGGCCCGTAGTCTGCAAAATGAAAAGAGGCAATGGACGGTGAGATTCAGTCCATATATGACAATCAAGTTTGGAACTTGGTTGACAATGTGTCAGGTTGTAAGACGGTCGGGTGCAAATGGATCTTCAAAAAGAAGACCGACATGGATGGGAAAGTACACACGTATAAGGCGCGATTGGTTGCGAATGGATTTACTCAAACTCATGTAGTTGACTATGATGAGACCTTTTCACCAATAGCAAAGATTAAATCTATAAGGGTAATGTTAGCCATAGTTGCGTTTCATAATTATGAAATATGGCAAATGGATGTCAAAAATGTTTTCCTAAATGGGAAATTGGCTGAAGATGTTTACATGACTCATCCAGAGGGTTTTGTCGATGCAAATCACCCTAATAGAGTGTGTAAGCTTAAGAAATCCATTTATGGATTAAAACAAGCATCTCGCAGATGGAATATTTGTTTCGATGAGAAACTCAAAGAGTTTGGTTTTCGAGAAGCGAGGATGAGTCCTGTGTATATGTCAAAGCGAGTGGGAGTATGGTTAGATTTCTTGTTTTGTATGTGGATGATATACTACTCATAGGAAATGACATCCCAACCTTGCAGGCTGTTAAGTCCTGGCTTGGGAAGTGTTTCACTATGAAGGACCTTAGAGAAGCTGCTTATATTCTCGGGATAAGGATATTGAGAAATGGGAGTAAAAGACTAACAGGACTTAGTCAAAGTACTTACTTGGATAAAGTGTTAAAACTCTTTAGCGTGGAAAATTCCAAGAAAGGGGAGTTACCAATCCAAAGCAATACCTAGTTGAGTAAGACTCAAAGTCCAAGTACCGATGTCGAGATAGCAGAGATGAGCAGAGTATCATATGCTTCTGTTGTTGGCTCAATCATGTATGCTATGAGATGTACTCGGTCTAATGTGACATTCGCTTTGAGCATGGTCAGCAGATATCAAGGGAATCCTGGTAGAGCACATCAGACTGCGGTAAAGAACATTCTTAAGTACCTGCGGAGGACTAAGGATTGGGCTCTTGTCCTCGATGGGAGCGATGACTTGAGAGTGCAAGGGTATAGTGACGCCAGTTTTCAGACCGACCGAGATAATTTCCGATCGCAGTCGGGCTGGGTCTTTACCCTGAATGGAGGAGCAATGACATGGAAAAGTTCCAAACAGGAGACCGTAGTTGATTCAATGTGCGAATCAGAGTACATAGCAGCGATCGAAGCGCCGAAGGAGGCGATATGGCTAAAGAACTTCATTGGAGACCTTGGAGCTGTACCTGCCATAAAGGAGCCTATGGATATTTTATGTGATAACGAAGGTGTGGTTGCCTTAACCAAGGAATCGAGGGATCATGGCAGATCCAGGCATATCGATAGAAAATATCATTTTATTAGACATCGGGTAGAAGAGGGACTTCCCGTAGTGAAGAGGGTATCGTCAGAGGATAACCCATCAGATCTCCTTACGAAGGGACTGAGTAGGGTTAAGCACTTGCAGCACGCTAGGAGCATTGGGCTGAAGGATGATATTAGTTTTAGTGATTAGATAGATTTTAGAAACTTGTAATAGATAAATTGTAATTAATATTTGATGATTAAATAAAGGAGTATTATTTATAAGTAATGTTACTGTCTTGTGTTAATTATTTACTATTGTTTCACTTTGCATGTTTTGACTTCCTAAATAATAAGATTATTTAAACTATCCACAGTCAATCATACGTTGGAAGTAAGTATGAAATAAGATTGTCATGAATTGGCTTGTATACTATCTAAGCGTTTAGACATAGCAAAAGGTTGTTGCAACGTTCATGAGTGCTTCTGAAATAAGATTTGAGTATTGGATTAAACCCGCGCTCACATGAATCGCTTCATGGAATTAATCACGAGTGATTGTGAGACGATAATATCATATAGTCTTTAAACCTAGATATATGAGTTGTTGTTTACGAGTTGGCTGTGCATTGATAATGCATAAATGCATCAGTAACTTGATGTTATAAAATGTATTGTTGTGTATAATTTGATGAATAAATAGTACAAGCATATAAGTCGAAGTTTATCTGTTCCTTTTATCCTCTGAGGCCGAAAGCGATATCTTGGGCCCCTCGATGATTTGGTTTGACTTATGTACCGGACCCGGTCAGGACTAAGTTGATGTGTTCAATTAAGTTCTATGTCAGACAAATCATAAATCGGGAAACAGACTGTTGGAAAATAAGTATGACTATGTTCCATGTATTTGTCTGCATGATATATTGATAACGGAGGACTATACGACCCCTTATCTATAGGACGTGTCAGAGTTCGACAGCGGCTTTTGAGAGCTATGATTGCTAATCGGAGTTTGAATTCGTACTTGCATTTATAGTTATTAGACTTATCCAATTGGGAGACTGTTGGATTAGTGTCTAAGCCCATAACTATATTTGGTATGTACTTGACCCGATAGTAGCATGGTCCTTTTGGGTTGCCTTCACCAAAGCAACTTGATTGGATGAATAATGGAGAAAAAGGTTTATTATGGTTTATTAATATATTATGAGAATAATATAATAAAATAGAAATCATATTGTTTAATTAATATTGGTCAAGAATTAATTTAGAATTAATTTTGTGGTCAAAGGAGAATAATTAAATTAAGGGGTCTGATATTGTAATTTTAAGATAATTGCAATATGGGTTGAGGAACCCTAAAGATTGGGTGGACGAAATCTTATGGAAGCCCATAAGGATTTCGTCCAAGGCTAGGTGTTCTGGAAGATTCCTATGGGCTGCTTAGGGCTTAAGCAACCAGATTAGGTATTTGATTGAAACCCTAATTCCTCACCTATATAAGGATCCCCTTGGCTTCATATTTTTGGCTACAATTAACCCTAAGGATTACTAGAGCCGATTTTTGCACTCCTCCTCTCTCTCTTGCATTCTCCAATTGCTTTGGTGTTTGTGATCTATTAGAGGCATCACATTTGAGGTGCTAAGTTCTCAAAGGCTCAAGATCATCAAGCTACAATCAAAGAAATATCCTAACTCTTCATTAGATGTAGATTTTGATTTTGTTGTATGCTAGATTAGGGTTTGCAAGCTTTGGATGATTATTGCATGTACAATTAGAAAAACTAGATCCAAAGCTTTAGGGTTTGCATGTGCACCATAGGATTGTTGTTTTGCTCGAAACCCAACATAAACGACCAAGATCTAGTTTTTAAGTCTTAAAAGGGACAAAAAGTGCATATTTTCCAACTTAATCCATTAAGTCCAATTCTCAAGCCTTTAGATCTTAATCAACATGATCTTTAGATTGATAAAGTTTCCAACTTTATCAATAATAAGGTCACAAACTTTCAAGATCTAAACTTTATGCACTAAAGTGACCAAAAGCTCATAACACCCAAGACTAGTTAGATCTATCAAATGCATCATCAAGATTCAAACTTTATACCTCTAGAAGAAAGATCAAGGTGAACAAAGTCTGGATCTACAAGCTCCACTGCAACCAACACTTCTCCAAAGAGCTCCTTCTTCTTCAATATGCACCAAGAACACTCCAAAGCACTCAAGCACACCTACGTTTGCTCAAAAGGCTCAAAATAGGGTTATGGTTTTCAAGAGAGGGTGTTGGGGAGGTGGAGGCTGAGAATGGAATGGGTTTGGGGAAGTTAATGAGCTTAAATAGGGCTCAAACCACGAAAATAGGGTTTGGGCATTGATCGCGTATGCCCAACGTACTCCTGGTACGCCCAACGTACTCAGGGATGCCCTAGTATGCCCAACGTACTTCCTGTATGCCTACTAGACTAAGTCCAAAACCTTCCTAACTTCTAACGGTCATAACTTATTCGTTCCAACTCCGTTTTCGATGATCTTTATATCCATGGAAATGTATTGAGGAGCTCTACAACCTTATCTAATTACTTTTAGATTAAAACACATCGAACTAAAATCCTTAATTCATAAAAGACGTCTGAAACACCGCTTTTCCCATTTTACCCTTGGGATCCAAAGCACAAACCGAACTCTTGGATCACATAATCTACATTACCCTCATCCAAGTGGGTCTAAAACCTATCTTTCCCCAAAGCCCGAAGCCTTATGATACTTGATCTTTGGGTCACAGTCCCTAATTATGAAACGACTCGAAACAGAGTGTTATAAATCTCCCCCACTTAGACTAGATTTCGTCCTCGAAATCACTCCTTGCTACTCTCCAAGAAATCAGACGATCCGACCAACTCTTCCCGATCCCTAATGAAAGTCGACCCCAACATACGATGACCTTCCAATAATTGAACCCATCCTTAGCAGAACTCGCATATTGACGACGAACGAATGCATGCTCCCACTAACCTTAACCAATGAAGGACATCTATCACTACTCAGCTCAAATCCAGGAATCCAATACCTTATCTGACTTCCTGACATGTAAAACCATTTCGAAATACTATCAATAGGACATATCTCTGCAATCCGAACTGAAAGAAATCCTTCCGATCCTAAATCATCAAGCCGACACTTTTGGAAGACACAATCCTAACCATACCTTGCTGTTGAAAAGATCTTTCATATAAACAAAGGTGACTCCCAATGCGAGTCTAAATCCCTTGTGTCAACCAGGAACATAACTCACGTCCCGAAATCCAAAGATTTACACTTGAATTGTATCTGAAATATTCCGATTCTACGACGACCTTCCACTAAACCGAAATATAAAATCCCAAATCCACTGCAGAGACTGACAGTCTCACACCTGGTCCCACCACAAGGCTACGACTAAGAGTCTAACTAATAAGGGCTATCCTAGCCTAACCACCACACGGTTACCAACCACTGACCACAGAGTCATCCCACCCTAAACGTGATCCAATACCTTGCTCAGGCCAATTTCCACTGGGTCTCACCCACTCTATCACAACCAAACAGCCCTCGCCCACGGGTCTCACCTAATTCGCACAATCGAACGGTCCTTGACCACCGGCCTCACCCAATCAAGTGTTGTACAGGTCCCATATTGCCTCAGATCTAACGATCCTCATACTAATCATGGAGTGGTTCCCCATCAATATTGTTTGCCTCAACCCAAGCATGTGCTGATCCTCCTTCAGCCCAACGACCACTCCTACTATGGGCTACCTCATTATGGTGAATGCTACGGCTACATCACAGACTTACAACACTTCCACGACATCCTATCATCCTTGTGAATGCTACGGCTATCCCGTAGTCTTACAACACTTCCATAACTACCGATAAACCTTGTGAATGCTACGGATGCCTCGTAGTCTTATAACACTCCCATACTGCCATGGACCCACCCCATGGTCTTACTGTCTAACTACCAAGCCAGCCATGACTATTATAAGTTGAACTCGTATACGACTATACCCAAATCAGGTGTTAAGGTCATGATTCGAACCCCAAAGCTTTCATCAGACAAGAACAGACAGAGAGGCTCTAACATAACCCTCAACCTGGATCCAATCATACGTCTTCCATGCGTTACTCCGAATGCGCCAACCTATCGTTGAAAGTTTCTGAACTCCCAACCTCGCGCAACCTCTATCCCGACTGCGACTTGAGCTGGCTCCCCTCCCGACTAGGGTGTAAAACTCTCCCTGGTTCTGCATCTGATTCTATCCTCGTATATCCAAACGATTCTCCCCCACTTGGATACAACTACACCTTGCCAACCTTACTAAAATAACGAAATACAGATCCCCTTGTTGGAACTGACAGATCACCAATCCAACATCCCACTAACCGAAGGATCCATGCATTCTAACCCTATTCAACTGATACAATTTTGAAATTTCTTTGACACTTCGAATGTCTGAACAAGCTCACGCGACCGACATCATCATCATCCTCTTACTACCACTCCTTCCCTAGCAACGGTAGCGATCAGACCCAAAATTCCTTCCATAAACGATCGTCATCCCCACTGAGATATGCAACACTTCTGAACTCTGACTTCATTGCTAAACAAATCATGCTAATCTGTCTACTGATCTTCTAAGCGACACCCCTGAATTATTTCCACCAATGGCCCACAACAAACTACCTGACCATCTAAATCCAACTCAACAAGATGTATCCCACTCATAACTCTCGGCATGTAAAATGGAATATAACAATCATTGATAATACCAACCAGGCAATAACAGAGAACTAAACCCAATATAATGCTTTACACATACAAGAACATGATTCCAAAGCACATATATACGGATAATAAGGCATGAAGAAAACAAAAGATAACATATCCGCGATAGCATCTGATGAAACTTTGGCCTCCCCTGACTGAAGCTGCTATGCTCGGCTCCTCGCTGTTGGGGCTTCCACCCTGACCTTATGACCGATAGTGATCCTCAAAGTAACTAGAACATGTGCACTCACTACTCCACCCATCAACCTCGAACATTCGGCTTTCTTGTGGACCACCTGGTTGCAGTGAAAACACATCAGAACCGATCCACGGGGGAAATCCCTACTAAACTGACCCATCATACCACAATTGAAACACCCCTTCCTGTCTCCCGACATCTACCATCATGGGTCCTCCCACGCTTGGCATGACGACCCCGACCTTGATGGCCTCCCAAACGCAAATCCTGACTCTTGGGCCTCTTCGCCTTGCCCACTGCGATCTGAATCTGTTCTGGCTTCCTCTTACCGAGGTGCTCCAAATCAATCTCCTGCTCTCAGGCTCTATCTATCATGTACTCCAAAGTTCGGCAAGCTAAAAAACTAACAAACTTCCGGATATTGTCTCACAACATATTGTGGTACCCTGTCTTCTTCATCTCCTTGTCTACGACATACTGTAGAACCTACAGGGCTCTCTCCCAGAACTTGACAGTGATCGCCGCCAAGTCTCAATCGTCTGGCGAAGGTCCTAAAACTCCCTCGCCAACTGTTGCACCTCAATGGCTGGGACAAAATCCGCCTTAAACCGGGTAACAAACTCATCCCAAGTCATCGCCTCAATGGCTTCGCCTCCCAAAGCAAAATCTACCTCCTCCTATCAATCTTGAGCTCTGCTTTTCAGAAGACAGGAAGAAAATCTGACCTTCGACCCCTCGGGAAAGAAAATTTTCCAAAAAGTGTTTACCATATCCGCTAACCACCTTCTACTAGCAATGAGGTCCGTCTCCCCAAAGAACTTAGGAGCTACACAAGCACGAAACTCGTGGAAGGAAAGAGTGCGAGTTCCCACAATAGCCATAATCTCAGTGCGGAACGCGCCCATACGCTTATCCAAAATCTCCATGATCCCCTCTTTGACCGAAATGAAGATCACGAGAGTCTACTCTAAAATACCGCGGGTGATCTCCAATGAGATGAACTCTTGTATCCGTCATCAATCGGCTCAGTGCCAACACCTGAGCCCGAACCAGATCCTCCGCTACGAGTGCTCATCACCATACTGAAAAGCAACCATACAATAATCAAAACATACCGAAAAATCCTCATCCATAGGTTTCCTATATTCTCTGTAACTCCTCTCGATTCGAGTATGGATCATGTGCTTCCGGTAGTACGGGCCTAATACTACCTTCCACACCTATCCATACTTTCCTCAAGATTCATCTCGAATCCTCCAAGTCGCCTTCTCAAATCGGTACTCCAAGTACCTGCTAACAGCGCGACCAAACCCACTAAAGCACTTCCTAGGCTCTCCTAGGTTCCGACCTCACCCTGCCATCAGCTGCTGAAGAACTCCTACTAATATCAGATAACTACTTCATGAGTATAATCACATGCCACAAAGCCTAGATAATCATTCGAGTAACTGTCTCAACCCTATAATAGTTAGACTCAAACGAGAGTTGCTCAATAGAGTCAAACCCATCACTCTGAGATTATTTAACCTTCGCAACATGTGACTTGACATATTCACCTAATAGTTAACTCATATCACTAAGAGTTCCACAAAGCACAAAGCAAGCAGCATTCGTGCAGTAACACTCCAAGCCACAAAACAAACAAAGGACATCCTAAGCTCACTTACTACTATCCATGCTAGGAACCTCCATTCTCATTGTCGGTTGCCTTATGCATGCAAATTATACACAATACATGATCAAATAAATTGTCGAATAAAAGGCTCTACCCTAGGGCCACAACCAAACGAGGAATAAGAAATAAGGCCAAATAATTCATTTTAGGGCTATATGATCCTAATCGTATACAATTTTTAAAGCATACACTTAGCAATTACTGATACCAATACATATTCCCAATCTAGCATAACATCCAATGCTTCCTAGGCTACAAGGCATCACATATCAGGCTAATATACCATGCAATTCCTGAAAGTATCCCTAGCCTTATCCTAGCATGAAAACATTCAATTCATATAACATATCTACATGTATGGGTATTCTAGGAATCACTTACTTGATCTTGGCCGATTGCACGCATCACACCCCCTTTTTCTTTACAAAAGTCTTTTTAGAAATTTGTTTTCTTTTAAAAGATTACCAATTCCCCAGTCTGAGTTCATTCACACCCGAGAGTGTGTCCGAATCCCTCAAATCAAGGCTCTGATACCAACTTGTAACATCCCAAAAATTATAAGGTAAAATTTTCATTTTTCATTCAACCAGAAACACCAATTATCCTTTTTCCAATCATTCAAAAGTATTTCAGAATAAAAACAATTATCAGAGTACAATCCCAAAATCATATAGTTATGGAAACATGGGTGGATGCGTTGCGATCAAGTCGGGCCCTTCCCTTTCGAACCAGAAGAACCTGAAACCATAACCATAAAACTGTAAGCACAAAGCTTAGTGAGTTCTCCAAAATACCACATACCATACATATCATTGGACCTATCCCTCACATTGGGCCCAACCCACCATAATGGGCCTAGCCCTCATACAATGGACCCAACCCAACATACCATGCAAGAGTCACAGAGACAATTAACATCCTACATAATATACATTGGGCCTAGCCTTACTGATCTATAGGCCCAACCCAACATACAAATGGGCCTAGCTCTTCATATAATGGGTCTAGCCCAACATACCATGCAAGAGTCACAGAGATAACTAGCATAATAGATCCTAGTGGGCCGATATTGGTGCCTTCGACCCACGGGTATAGTGAGGAGACTCACCTCAATCCAAGATAACCGAAACATATGCGTTGCTGCAACCGAGATCCTCACACTGAACACAACCAAATTACCCCCGATCAATAATTAAGATAATTCCCAAAATCTAAAGTCCAAATCCGTATCCTATCCTTCCAATGGGTAAAATACCATTTTACCCTTCCCAAATCTGACCCAACATCTCATGGCCCAACTTCCAAAAGACCCGAGGCCCAAAAGGTCCAAAAAGATAGTTTCACGAGTACGCCCCACATACAGGACTCGTACGCCCCGCGTACTACACACTAATGCCTAACGTACAATCCACCACGACATGATATTGGGGAAAACATTCATTACATTGAGTGTACGCATACGTACGTCCAACGTACTCCCTAGGCAACCGAATCCCACTTTAAGCACTTAATGGTTAAGACCAAAGCGTCCAAACTCAGGTCTAACCTCTAAGGGATGTCTTAAGTCATAAAGTTCATGACTTTATGACTTTGCATGACTTAATGGGGTTCAAACCAAAATCCAAGCTTCATAAATTTATCAAAAGACCACCAACTAATGCATGGAAGGAAAAAAAGGACCAAGATCACATTTTTATGATTCCAAATAACTCCATAATGGATAATGTTTCCAACTTTATCCATTAGAATGGTCTAAACGACCAAGATCTAGTTATTAAGTCTTAAAAGGGACCAAAAGTGCATCTTTTCCAACTTAATCCATTAAGTCCAAGTCTCAAGCCTTTAGATCTGAATCAATATGATGTTTAGATGGATAAAGTTTCCAACTTTATCCATAACAAGGTCACAAACTTTCAAGATCTAAACTTTATGCACTAAAGTGACCAAAAGCTCATAACACCCAAGACTAGCTAGATCTATCAAATGCATCATCAAGATTCAAACTTTATACCTCTAGAAGAAAGATCAAGGTGAATAATGTTTGGATCTACAAGATCCAATGCAACCAACACTTCTCCAAATAGCTCATTCTTCTCCAAGATGCACCAAGAACACTCCAAAGCACTCAACCACACCTTCTTTTGCTCAAAAGGCTCAAACTAGGGTTATGGTTTTCAAGGGAGGGTGTTGAGGAGGTGGAGGCTGAGAATGGAGTGCGTTTGGGGAAGTTAAGGAGCTTAAATTGGGCTCAAACCACAAAAATAGGGTTTGGGCACTGCTCGCGTACGTCCAACGTACTCAGGGATGTCCTAATACGCCCAACGTACTTCCTGTACGCCTAGCGTACTAGACTAAGTCCAAAACCTTCCTAACTTCTAACGGTCATAACTTATTCATTCCAACTTCGTTGTCGATAATATTTGTATCCACGAAAAGGTATTGAGGAGCTCTACAACCCTATATAATTACGTTTGACTTAGAACACATAAAACTAAAATCCTTAATTCATAAAGAAGTTCTAAACTTTTGGGTTTTTATTCAAGAACTAGTTTCAAAAACATAATTTTTAGCAACGGAAGACTTGATCATTTTTTAATAACATAAACAAGTTAAACCCACCAAGGATCATCTTGCAAAGTTTGGAAAGAAAAAATACCAACCAAAGAAGAAGATGAAGAAAAGACAACCTTTGTAGTTCTTCGGATCCCCTTGGGAGGCTTGGAAGTTGATGAAGAATGATGAACTTTAGAGACACCAACAAGTTGTCAACTTGATGTAGATGCTAGTCTAAAACTCTTAACTCTTAAGCTTTATGTTCTTATCAAAATAAGAACATAAAGAGAGCATAATAAGCAAGTAATCTTCAAGAAGGATGAACAAAAGAGAGAGAACATGCATCATGGATGCATGTTACATTTTTTGGTATGTCTAAATGACTAGCCAAAACTCAAGACCCATGTAAAGGTCTTAGCACTTTAAGCAACTATGCTCCTATATCATGAACATGTCTCACCATGCTTTCTTAGGTTACATTCTTTTCATTAAATTAATGCAAAACTCCATACCTTTGACTCTCTTAAAAAGCCATGATTTTGGACCCAAGAAGCTAGTCAAATTTTATAAAAATATAATAAGTTTATATCTTATAAACTTTAACCTTTTGGTAAAAGATAAAAAGGATTCATCTAGTCCAAAATGTTGTGCATGACTTATTAATTCATATACGATATGAATTATACAATGTTACTTGCTTAATGAAAATTATTATTTCGTAAAAATAAATAATCTCCAATTTATTTATAAGAGTTTACTGAATATTTATTAAAATTAATTTCTAATAAATAATCAATTGTATCAAGTTGTTGTTAGTGTGACCCTTTAGTATCATATGTTAATTAGCAATATCACTATAGTATGATTCTTGAGCATACTAGATCTTTTAGAAACACCGCTTTTACCATTTTATCGTTGGGCTAAAACCTCTATTTTCCCAAAGCCTGAAGCCTTATGATACTTGATCTTTGGGTTACGGTCCCGAGTTATGAAACGAATCGAAACAGGGTGTTACACTTTTTTTCTTCCAGTAACAGGGAGATCTTCTTAAACTATGTAGAATACTCAGAAAATGAAGTTGGAAACTCAAACCTTCAATTGATTAACTTAGGTCATGTAAGAATTCGTCATGGAGAAATCCAAAGGTAACAATCCATTGCAACAAAACATAAACACAAAAACACCAACAAACTCAAGAAACGCATAGAAGACACAAAGACAAAGAGAATACAAAAAACACAAGATGAAAGAAAAACACAAACACATAAACAGTAGCAATCAGGAAACAATCAAAGGACAAAATAGAGTAGAAAAACATACCGATGCAGTGGAGGAAATGGGAGAATATGCACATTCGAGAAATCGCTTAGCAATAGGAATGAAACAACAAACGTCAGAACATGTGAAGGATTGAATCCAGGGGAGGCACCACGTATCTACTCGAATGAATTAAACCCGACATCGAAATCGAAATTGATTGAGTTTTCATTGAGCACCATCAAATATCGTTATAGCCCTAATATTTCATTCATAATCGACATTTGAAGATGATTAATCGAGGTGGAGTTAATTTGGGAGAAAGAAAAAGGCATATAGAATAGATATCAGAGGCATCGTTATCGTCTTCATCGATATTTGTTTGATAAAGTGGTGGAGAAGAGGAGTCACGAAGGCCTTTGCATATGAACAGAACACGTGTCCAAAAATAAAAAACCGACCAGTAAAAATGAAGACCAAGGACTAAACTGTCAATCCCTTAAAATCTTGTGGTCAAATTCTGAAGGCCAGGTAACAAGGGACGAAAACTATAATATTGAAAAAGTGTTGTGGCCAAAATCAAAACTACATAAACTCTACTGCTCCTAAGATCTATGTGCGTTATATATATATATATATATATATATATATATATATATATATATATATATATATATATATATATATATGACGTATTTACAACTAAAACGTTGGTTTAAACTATTTATTCCACAACTCATTTCCATTTTTTTCTTTTGTATTTTACTTTAATGTTTTTTCATCTCTTGTTTCAAAAGCGTCATATTATCCTCTCAAAACTTATTTTCATTTAAAATTAGAGGGTGTTTGAAATTATTTTTCAAACTGACTTTTTGGACTTTTGTTTTTTTTTGAAAAAGTTAAAATTTTAAAAGGTGTTTGGTAATTCTAAAAGTTCTTTTAAATTTATTTTTTGGTAAGAAGGAAAAAAAGTTGTTTTAGATGTTGGAGACTTTTGCCTTTTTGACTTTTGTCTCCTTAAAAGTTAATCCAAACACATTTAAAAAACTCATTTTGGAAAAAGTTATAAGTCAAAAAATCATTTTGTCAAAAAAGACTTTTTAGGTTACACATCTCTTTAATTTTTATATTAAAATCGTAATTTAATAATAGAACTCTTTAAATTCCAAGTATGATCCTTAATTGATGTTTTTTTTGTCATTAATTGATACTTATGAGATTTAATTACATAGGATTGAAATATTTAATTGTACGTATTCAATTAAATTAATAATATGATCATGTAATATCTCGATCAATAATTATGTCAAAAACCTTAAAGCTCACTATTAAAAATGTTGGCTTAGACTATTACTTGATATTTTTCTTTAAAAAACGAAAGTGTTAAAATTTTCACAGTACATTACCGGTTATTACTACTAATGTGTCAAAATTAAAATTTATATTAAAAACACATTTTCATTAAAGTTATATGCAAGTGATTTTTTTAGAACTAATGTTGTGTTAGAAAATGGTAAAATTCAAGATTAAACGTTTTAATAAAAAAATATACTTATGAAATAATAAATCATAAATTTTCAACAATCCACAAATGTTAAAAGATTTTCATAATAATACATATCGATTCGTGATACAAATGTTTGTAACATTTCTAACATTTTTCGCTACTATTATAACATTATAATATAATTAATTACTTACTTTATTGATTAAGAAACGATATTCTTACATTTGAAGAATGATCCAACATCATAGAATATACATCAATATTAACTGTTATTTTTGATCTTTCACTCTTACAATCTAACACAACAAAACAGTTATAATATCTAATTACAATGTACGTAACTTAAAAATATCAAGCAAAATAAAATTATAGAATTAAAAGATATATAGAATTTTTTTTTTAGGCAATGGACTATATCATTCCTTTGATTTTGAATCTTTGATATCTTTCCTTTAAACCGATAGAATGGATTGATCTTTTGAATCTTTGATATATCCAAAGAAGATCGTATAACGCATGACATATTTCACCATATAACATTTTTATATGACAACTACAACCTTCTTCTCAATTCATATGTATTTCCTATAAAATAATTAGAAGGAGAAAAGAAAAAAATATGAGTAACCAATCATGTGAAATAATGTTTTTATATATATATATATATATATATATATATATATATATATATATTAATTATCTCAACTAATTTATCAATTAAGTATAGTAAGTTGAAGAGGTGGGGGAGAGAGGTCGTCGGTCATCACCACCCCATAGGATATGACATATATAGAGAAATTGAACAAATTTAATCAGTAGTATAAAAGATATCAATGAAAAAAATATATCTTATACTATATTATAAAACATATTAGTCGTATCTTGAATTTTAAGAGATATAGGTTATAAAACTTTTTATACAAATCAATTATGCATAAATAATTCATTAATACTTGCCAAAAGTTTGAAGACTTGGATTAAGGAGTGTAATTAAGAAATTCAATTTGAAACAAAATGAAAATATTAAAATATTAAATTTATATATATAAATTAATTTATATTTCTTAAACTAAACACCAATATTAATTAATTTACATCAATAGTATCAACATACAATATAAACATAGAGTATAAACATAAATATTTTATTTAAAGTGGTAATTTTTATTACATAATAAGTAAGAGTTTTATGCAGAAAAGTCTCATTATTTTGAGAAAATATTTGATAAAGTCTTAAAAGTTTTTTTTAACAGAAAAGTCCTATTATTTTAGAAAAATCACCTAATTTGTCATTTCCTGTTAAAATATAAAAAATTGTTTTTTTTTCGTTAATTTGGACAAAATACTAAATAATCGGGACTTTCTGTTTTAAAAAAAACTTTAACTAATGATAAAATCTAATAATTATTTCTCCATAAGAAACTATTCGCCAAAAAAAGCTATTGATCACCGCCGCTTTGCGCAGACACACATCTAGTTTAATTAAATGTTTTTTATATCATCTTTAGTGACGACATGTCATCGCCTTACATTTTTTTGAACAACTGAAATGTTGCCGCCTTACTTATTATGAATCGGAGCCAATTCATAATTTCGTTGGAGAATATTCCATTAGAATTTTCAAAATCTTTCAATAAATATTTCAACGACTACAGGTGTCGATGAATGTTTAAATTTTCGAAATTCTTTTAATAAAGTTTCATCAGCTACATATCACTGCTTAAAACTAAAACCTAACACCGACCACGTGTTGTTGCTAAAAATCCAAATTATTGAAGTGTTTGTTATAATTAAGTAAACTTTTCGAAATTCAATATTGTAATAAAAACAAATTATTATATATATATATTAAAGTTATGGAAGAAAGGAATAGTAAAGTTGACATACTTTGTCCAATTTTGGCCACTTGATTTACATTTCCGGTCCCTGTACTTCTTTAATTAATTTATTCATGTCCTTTTGTTTGTGTTCCATTCAACTTCCCATTTTTTTGGCAGAATTGGTCCCTGTATTATTGTTGGAAGTTAGGAATACTAAATTTGGATGTTTTTTGACAACTTTGCTCATTATTCTTTACCCATTTTGACATTTTTGGTCCTTGCAATCAATATTTTTACACTTTTTTGGAACCTTTTAATATTTAAAGTTTGGCCACAAAACTTTAATGGTTTGACAACTTTGATCCCTTTTCTAAAAAGTTGTTAATTCCTACCCCTTTAATTCTTTATCCATTTTCACACTTTTGGTCCTTGCAGTCAAAACTTTTACATTTTTTGTCCGGGGCAAAGCCCAGACTTTTCATCATTGCACTCTCTATGTCTGTCATATTTATCAATTCGGAAACAACATTGAAAGCTTCTGGGCCCCGCGTAGCGGGGTAACCTTTCTAGTTACCATTAAATATAAATTACTAAAATAAACAACCATTGTTTTTTTAATAAACGAACTTATTTATGAAGATAAAACATAAAACCAACATGAAAAGTTAGCTATATATATTTTCCAAATATTTCATTTATATAATGGAATAATGGTGTTTTTGGTTTTTGAAACCCAAAAATCTATTTAAAGAAGTTATCATTTTCCCACACATATATATTGTTTTTCCTTTTAAACAAGGACCATGTATTTCATCGTTGTTGAGGAACTTTAACTGCGACATGTCTATGTATACATACTGATACGATAGTAGTGGGGGGATATCGAGAAATAATGCAAGAAGCTAATTTCTTTTTATTTTTCTTTTCTTTTTGTGAAGCATCAATTGGCTAATTTCTTACTTGGCCACAACGTTTCGGGAATTCCCCTCAATGTAATATCTAAATATTTGGGTTTAAAGAATCGATTCCAGTGAAATACTAAAACCCTCCACCAAACACGTTCAGACTGGTGATCAAGACTCTAAATTTCAATCTCACACCTCCAAAACCTCATCAATGGCGGAGGACATTGAAGCGGCAGGAATGATTTCTGAGCGATCAAGAAAACGCAAGAAACTCGAACCGATTCATAAGCTTCTTCCAAACGAAAAAGTGGAAGTAATGACTGCCCCCATTTCGACCTCTTTTACTGTATCTTCTTTTAACCTTTCTCGCTTCTGGGTTTATCGATCATGGTACACCAGAATCAGTGTTTGTGTGTCTGTGAGGGTTTTGGTTAAAATCTTGTTTTTTGGGGTTTTAATCTGGTTTTGCTTCATTTTCCTGTTTATCACTTGTTTGACTGATTGCATGCTTTGACTTTGCCTACATTGTGTTCTTTTATTGTTTCAAGATTCCGATCAGTGGTCGATATGATTATCAATTTGGGGTTTTTGAAGCGGAATGTTAACTAGTTTGATTTCAATCGGTAACTATTTCTTTGGTTAGTATGATTTTAATGGGGGACAGCTATCTCTTTGTATGAATGTAGGGTTTTATGTTTGATTTAGTTCACGACTTCAAAAATTTATACTGATTCCAAGTTTATGAATACAAAGCTAAGAAATTTGGGGGTTCTTTATGTTTCTTCCATTTTGAGCTCTGTTATTCCATGCATTGTAATTCTATCCACCAAAAAACTATCTTTTTAGCTTTTAATTATGAAACTGATTTCAGGTAAGGAGTATTGAAGAAGGATTTGAAGGCTCTTGGCACTGTGCAACTGTAATCGATAGTAAAAACCAGATTCGTGTGGTCAAGTATGATCACATTACACATGATGATGATTCTGATAACCTTGTTGATTCCATTCCAGCTTCTTTTCCAGTGAATCACAAACTCCCACCTGACAGGAATACATCAAAGTTTCATAAGAATCGTGGCAGAATAAGGCCAGTGCCTCCTCGGTTTAAGTGTAATTTGAATTGCCTCCATTATGGACAATGTGTGGATGTGTTTCATGAAGATGCATGGTGGGAAGGTGTTGTTCTTGACCATGATGATGGATCTGATGAACGCCTGGTTTTCTTTCCAGATGTTGGTGATGAGCTTAGAGCTAAAATTGAGAATTTACGGTTTACTCGGGACTGGAATCCAGAAACTGATAAATGGAAGCTTCGTGGGAATTGGGTATTCCTTGAAGTTCTTGAGGAACTGGAATCGGAATGGCCGATTCTTGTTTCTGTCAAACAGATTTGGTATGAATTGAGAATGAAGAAGAAGTTTTTGAGAGAAATGAAGGAGTGGACTTGTCAGATAAGGGAAGTCTGGAAAGAGACTGTTAAAGAGGTTATTGTAGATAATTTGAAGTTGACAATGGTGGAGTTTTTCAGTAGGTTACAGCGTGAAGGCCATGGAATCTTGAATATAAACAAAAAAATTCTTGATTTTATTCCAAAGATCAAACCATCTTTCTTTGAATCTCTTCCGGCTATACCCTCTGAACACGAGCTTGATAATGATGTTGATGATGATGATAATGATGATGATGGTGATGATGATGATGATGATGATGATGACATGGGTCCTCCTGGATTTTCAAATGTACATTCGAATCAAGACATGATCATGAGTACTAAACCTGAAAATATTTATGAATGGACAAAAGTAAACGACTGTTGTTTTGCTGAACCTGGTTTAGCTGTTGAATCCGAGTGTTGTCCTGATTCAATCTTTGAGTACAATGAGTTCAAACGTGTTTCTCACAAGCCTTCAGCAGCATTAACTTCAAAAGTAAGGAAACATTTATCGTTTTTAGGTTGGACAATTGAGATCAAGAAAGATCAAGCAAGCTCAATAAAGAAAGATAGTGTTAGATACCGTTACACTACCCCTAAAGGACACCGGTTCATGTCACTTTCTATTGCTTGTGATGCTATATGTTCAGGTGCACTTGCATCTGAAAATTCTTCCCTTCAGCCATATACACCGCCTCCTCGACCACCACTAGTGGTGGTTGAACCCGAATACTGTCCACAGGCTGTGGCTGACTATTATTCCATGACATTAGAAAAATCTGGTATTTGGAGGAGGAAACGTGAACAGCTTAATGATATGCAATATAAAGCAAAGAAACATTTGTTTGCAGTTGGATGGACATATTCGTATGCTGATGATATGTCTAGAAAGGTTTTGTACACTTCACCAAATGGGAAAAAGTTTTATTCTTTTCGCGAAGCATGTAACCAGTATCTATTGGAGAGTTTTTGTAGTGGGCCCATGAAAAATGTTGAAAAAGATGAAGGAGAAGAAAGAGAAAAAGGAAAAGAGCAAGTTATAGGGAAGCTTGTAATCAAGAAAAAAGACGGTGTTTTGTGCATCGAAGCAGCAGCACCTACACGAGTACCAAGGGCAAAAGCGTCTTTCTTGAATTTAGATGAAGAAAATCAAGAAACGGGAAAATCTTCAACAAAAAACCGTGTGTTAAGGTCAAGCAAGCGGGCCCGCAAAGAGATTTCACCAACACACAAAACCCCACGAACCGTTTTGTCTTGGTTGATGGATAATAATGTCATTTTATCAAGATCCAAAGTATATTACCTTAATAGGAAAGATGGGAGTATAATGAAAGAAGGGTGGCTAACGATTGATGGGATAACATGTAGTTGTTGTGAAACGGTTTTTAGTCCTTCTAAATTTGAGTTGCATTCTGGAAGTACTTTAAGACGACCTTCTGCTAACATTTTTCTTGAAGATGGTAGGTCTTTATTAGATTGTCAAATTCAACTCAAACGTGATCAAAATGCAAGATTGTGCAAATCTGAACCCAAGAAATTGAAGGGTAATCGGCGTCCAATAATAAATGACAATGATTATATTTGTTCTGTTTGTCATTATGGTGGGGAGTTGGTTTTATGTGACAAATGTCCATCTTCTTTTCACACACATTGCCTAGGATTAAAGGTGAACATTCTTGATTCTTTAAAGAATGTATTTTTAATACTAAAATTGGAGTTTATACTTTATATTAATGTTTCTGATTTCCTTTGATTGTTTAGGAGGTCCCTGATGGTGATTGGTTCTGCCCTTCATGTCGTTGTCGAATTTGTGATGAAAATAAATTCAGTGATGCTTGTGAAGAAAATACGGATAGTAATGTTCTAAGTTGTGAACAGTGTGAAAGAAGATGTATGTGGGATCAAATTTTTTTTATGGTTTTTTCATGTTAGGTGTATTTTTTTATTTATGTTGATTTTTGAATAAATTTGGTGCAGATCATATAGGGTGCTTAAAAAGGAAAGAAGGTTTCTTGAAGCTAGAAAGCTACCCTCAAGTAAATTGGTTTTGTACTTTGAGATGTGAAGAGGTATATATAAATATCTTTTAACTTTTAATTGCATTTCTTTCTCCCATTGATATCTGTCTTATAGTCCCAAGCAAATGCATTACAACATGTTTTGTCATGTCAAATGCAATACAATCTGTTCTGACTTATGTCATGTCAGATGCAGAACAATTTGTTATGACTTGTGTCATGTCAAATGCAGTACAACATGTTGTGTCATATTGATGGAAACCATAATATCTAACTAATGAACACACTCATGGTGGTTTTACAGATATTTATGGGGATTAACAAGCTTTTGGGAAAGCCGATTCCAGTTGGGAGAGATGATTTGACATGGACAATATTGAAACACAAGAAACCTGATGAAACCTTAAATATGGAGGAAATAACTGAGAGTTACAGCAAGCTGAATATCGCCATTAGTGTGATGCATGAGTGTTTTGAGCCTGTTAAAGAACCTCGCACCCAAAGAGATATAGTTGAAGATGTTGTTTTTGGTAGATGGTAAGATTTAGTTTTTCATTTTTGTGGACTGTTTATAATAAGTTTTTATTGATTTCTGGTAATTATGTAAAATTAACCACAGGTCAGAGCTAAACCGTTTGAATTTCAAAGGATTCTATACTGTTCTTTTGGAGAAAGATGATGAGCTTGTTTCAGCAGCTACAATAAGGTAATATGATGACAAAGATATGCTATTTATTCTTGATTTTAAACACATTTGTTACATTTGATTGTTACTATTTTCAAGGATTTATGGAGAGAAAGTAGCTGAAATCCCGCTTGTTGGCACACGATTCCGATTCCGTAGGCGTGGAATGTGTCATGCTCTTATGAATGAGCTTGAAAAGGTAAAACCTTAGGCTTTTACTGAAGCATTGTATCATAAAAAGTACATTTGTTAAGGCCTGTTTGGTTTGTGGATTCCAGAGGAAATCGATGGAATTGGAATTCCAAATTCCATTCCAAGGTGTGTTTCATTGTCAAATGGATGGAATCTTGGAATTCCATATTAACAGTGGAAAGAATGTAATTCCATACTTCTTTTTTACAAAATACCCTCATTGACTAATACGTATATATTGAAATAAATTAAAAATAAGCAATTTTTAATTATAAGTGAATTAAAAAAATGTTCAATCTTGAATTCCAATCCTACCAAACGTGTGATAGATTCTGATTCCATTGACAGATTCTCTTACTTACAAACACATTTTGTGAATTAATATTTTCTATCTTTTGCTTTCCAGAAACTGGTGGAATTAGGAGTGGAAAGACTAGTTTTGCCAGCTGTCCCGAGTGTGCTACACACTTGGACATCATCATTTGGGTTCTCCATAATGACAGAATCAGAGAAATTGGAGTTTTTAGGCTACACTTTTCTTGATTTTCAAGGCACACAAATGTGTCAAAAACGTTTAGTGAAGGCTCCACCCTCTGCAGAGTCAAGCATATCAAGAGGTGTGTTTTCTTTATCAATCCCTTTTACTATTTAAGGCAAAAAAAAAAAATCTTTGGTTAAATGCTTTAATATCACCAAAAGAATTATATTTTGATGCAGAGAATAATCATGAGACTGTTAATGGAAGCAATGGTGTAGATTTGGATGGAGTCAGTGCTGTTTCTGAAGTGTCTCAAGCAGAAAAAGTTGAGGAAAGTGGGATGATGATGATCGATCAACATTCTTTAAAGTATGTTTCCAAACACTTCAAGTGAAATTATAATTAAACCGTATTTAAAAAAAAAAAAAAAAAAGTTAGGACTTAGGACTCTGTTCTTTGAGCTTATGTGATGTAGTGAATTGATAGAAGTTAGGGGTTTGTGGTTAACTTAAGAAAGTCTTTTTGATATATTGAGGAGATTACACATTACAGTTATTTCTCATCAGAAAAAGTTTGTTTGTTTTTTTAATTAATATTTTGCTAGGGCTGATGATGGAAACCAGGACAACAATGGCAATGGATCAGCTCCACCTGAAATCTTGGTAACTCCTGTTGATTTTGATTTCCTCTAGAGGAAATTGTAGGAAATAGCAATGTTATTTGACTTATTTCTTGCAATTTGTCCTTGTTTACACACCTATTTAAATTATTGATTGATTGTAGGAAAAGCAAGCAGCTCATGTTGAATGTGAAAGTGAAATAAGCATGGAGTATTCCATGGAAGCATCAAACTCCAAGGAAGAGGACAACAATGACAATAACAGCCATCTGAAATGCTATCAAAGAAGGAAAGTCATTTGCGGAAGTTGACTTGTTTTTTTTTTTTTTTTTTTTGTTTTAGAAGAAAAAGTAAATAGCAACAAACTTCTGATTCCCCTTTTTTAATAATAACAATAATAATAAGCAAGGATAAGGTAAGGTGTTTTATTAGAGATGTAAATTAAGTAGTGAAATTTGTGTAAAGTTTATGGAGATGGGGCCCACCCGCCCGCCCGCCTGTCATGTCATTTTTATGTACAGCTAAGTAGTGGCTGTAAGTAGATGATGACGGATGCCCGTAAAGCTCCGAATTTTGCTTTTGGACTTTTCTTTGTTGCTTACGTAAAATTATGAAAGAAAAGGGACGTAAAATTATGGTCTGGATTCCTTCCTTTAATTAACCTATTAAGACATCCGCTATGTATTAAGTATAGAAAGGAATGGCTAATACATATATATGGTCTAATTGACTTATGATAAGATTGTTTGTTTGGTGCTTAATTGACAAATAAGACTTTCTTGGTTGGTACATACCACATGAGTGTATGTACTCTCCATGTTCAGCTCATGATTTGTTTACAAATAGACCCCACACACATCCTCATCGACATCCTAAAAATCAAATCTCTTTTTGTAAAAAGATTTCACACAAAACATTAGAACTATGTAAATGATATATATCAAATAAATACTATACATGTTTTCATCAAGTCAATCATTTATACTTGATTTCGATTTTCATTATGATCTTCTAACGTTTGTAATCAAATAATGTTTTAGGAAAATGTAGTACCTTTTTTAGTTGGTTATTCGAAAAGGCAATATTTTTGGGAAAGATCTTTTTTCTTTTTTGTAATTTATACATTTGTTCTTTATCCCTTAATAATCGAGGTTTTATATTCAATTTTTTTTTCTCTCATCACCCTTGTTCCAGATACACTATTTAATTCAAATATCGAGTTACAAATATATATATATATATATATATATATATATATATATATATATATATATATATATATATATATATATATATATATATATACAATAGCTTATTTATCTATTTTATGTAGGAAAAAAAAGCGGCTTTACATCCCTTCTTTGTTAACAAGCTTGATATCTATTCTTGCCTTTGCGAATAACACAAGTAATGCCATCTCTCGTTATGCCTTTTTTCAACCATTTAGAACGTTGTGAATGAAATTCTAACTTTCCCATCTGTGTTCATACCTATTATTGAATCGTATATATATTCTTTTCATTCAATTCACTCATTACCCAATACCCATAAGGCCATAAATATACTTAAATATTTATATATATTTCTCATCTTTAATGAACATCAATTAAACGTTTTGTTTGATTTAATTTATGTTAGGTAAATATTAATATAATAATCTATTTATCAAATAAAGCTATCTAAAATATTTTAAGTATTTTTGGATGATGTTAGATTCGTTTGAATTTTAGCTATGTTTATCATTAGTGTCAATCGACTTGTTAAACATAAAATACAAATCAATTAATTAAGAAAAGAATTAATGACTTATTTAGGCAACAAAAATACATGTACGATTATTATGTATACATCCCTTAATGATGTCTTTGTAACAATTTGTATATTTTAAAAGGATGATCGTTATCATCTCAAATAATCAAAACTAAATTAACTTCCCCATAAATATAATATAATATAAAAATAAACAATATTATTATACTACAAGCGGCGTTGTTTCTGTTTTAAGTCTTTTATGATCGAAATGATTATTTAATCTCATTTGTTATTGTAATTTTGTTTCATTCATTAAAATAATATATTAGATTACAGAAAATTCTAAAATCATTAATTTAAATACAAGGACGCCATGACTAAAAGGTGTGGGTTCTGAGATTCTCTTTGCAATCGTACCCTTTTGTCCAACAAAAGTATGACCACCACCTAACATAAAATAACACTTTAGAACCTAAAGATATCAAAATATTTTCAAATTTCGGCTAATGATTCGAAGCGTAACTAAATGTTTTCCATTAATATATTTGCTTATTTATTTTACATGATATGCCGTAACCAATGTTCACTAAGCATAGGCGAATGCCGACGCGTTGCGCAGAAATATCTATATAGTTGAAGTCTTTACAAATATATGTTTTTTTTAAATATAACAATATTTGATATAATAATTCGTATATTAAATTGATATAATATATTGATTATTTTGAATTATATGATAATATATACATCAAACATTGTTTTTTGATTTTAAAGGTAACAATATAATCATTTATATAGAGTTATTTTTAACTATTGTTATTGTAAGTTATTTTAAGTTATTTATTTGAAAACTTTTAACGATTATAAAAATATCTTTGGTTTTTTAAGTTATTTTAAGTTAAATTGAGATTACAATTTAGTTTTTGCATTTATCACTTTTAACTATTTACGAAATATTCTTTGGTTTTTTAAGTGGAACTGAAATTTATATTTAAGTTGACACTGTAATGTTATATTTAAATTAACAGTTTAAGTATTTTGTCTAAACTATTCAAAAGTTATAGCTTTAAACTGATAGTGATTTACATACAACATTTTAAATCTAATAAATTAAGTATAATATGTTAAAAGTTGAAGACATGACTGTATAAGTAGAAATAAAGATATTATTTTAAAGTTGAAATTTAGTTTATTTATGATTACACTTTAGTTTTGATATTTATTTAACCTTATTAACCAACTTATAATCATTATTAGAAAGACACTACAATTTATCACCTTTAACTATTTACAAAATATTTTTTGGTTTGTTTAAGTTAAACTAAAATTTATATTTAAGTTTACCCAGTAATATTATATTTAAATTAATCATTTAAGTATTTTATACAAATTGTTCCAAAATTGTATCTTTAAAATGATAATGATTTATATCCAACAATATATTAAAACCAATAAATTAAGTATAATATGTTAAAAGTTAAAAAACATAACTTTATAAGTAGAAGTAAATATATTATTTTAATATTGAAATTTAGTTTATATATGATTACACTTTAGGTTTGATATTTATTTAACCTTATTAACCAACTTATAATTATTATTAGAAAGAAATTGAAAAGTCATGGGAGTTTCAAATGAACGTGGCGAAAAGAAAAATGTATAGGAGTTTCAAATGAATGTGGTGAAAGGAAAATGTTTCATTTATAAGTATACTAGGCGAATACTTACGCATTGTGCAGAATACAACAATATATTTGAAATATTTATAAATATATGTTTTTTAAATATTTCAATGATGTTGTTGTTTGCTCTTATAACATTGTTTTTTTGAATTATATGATAATATAAAATCTTTTAAAATTCTATAATCTCAGTTGTCTCAATGGTCTCTACCTGCGAGTTACTCATAAATAAAATTAAATATAATATACAGTTTAATGATGTTTATAGTTGTTACGATTAGTTAATTTTAAAAAGTTTATTTGTTTGTCATTTTAATTTCTATCATTGTAATTATTTAAAACATCAAACATTATTTTTGTTTTTAAAGGTAACAATATAATTTTTGTATACAATGTTACTTTTAACTATTGTTGTTGTAAGTTATTTTAAATAAAATATTTTGAAACTCTTAATTATTTTAATTTGGTTTCAAAACTTTAACTTTTTTAAAATTTATTTGATGAATTTTATTAGTTTCTTTGATTGTAATTATTTAAAACAACAAAGATTGTTTTTATTTTTAAAGATAACAGTATAATTTTTTATATAATATTACTTTTAACTATTCTTATTGTAAGTTATATTTAAGCTACTTATTTGAAAATTCTTAATGATTATAAAAAATAGTTTCATTTTTTTTGTTAATTCAGGATTGCAATTTAGGTTTAACGCTATAATTTATAACTTTTAGCTTTTTATAGAATAGTATCTCGATTTTTTTAATGTTTAACTGAAGTTTTGATTTAAGTTAATCGTTTAACATTATATTGAAATTAATAATTTAACTATTTTTCATAAAATCATAAATTATACAAAAGTTGTGACTTTAAAATGACAATTGCTCACATACAACATACCTAAACTAGTAAGTTAACTATGTAATTTAGTTAATTTATTATTAAAATTTAGTTTTTGCATTAATTTAACATCATTAACCAATTTATAAAAATTATTAGAAAGAAATTGAAAAGTCATGGAGGTTTCAAATGCATGTGGTGCAAGTAAAAATGCATATATAGTAGAAGTCTTCACAAATATATGTTTTATTAAATATAATAATAAGGTTATTGTTAAATTTTATATAATAATTCATATACTAAGTTGATATAATATATTGATTATTTTGAATTATATGATAATATATACAACTATTAAAATTGCATAATCTCAATCGTTCTAAAATTTATTTGCTTAACGTTTTAATTTCTATCATTGTAATTATTTAAAACATCAAACATTATTTTTTGTTTTTAAAGGTAACAATGTAATCATTTATATAGAGTTATTTTTAACTATTTTATGGTAAGTTATATTAAGCTACTTATTTGAAAACTTTTAATAATTATAAAAATATATTTCGGAAATATTTTATGTAGAACTGAAATTTATATTTAAGTTGACAATGTAATCTTATATTTAATTAAATACAACAACATATTAAATCTAATATATTAAGCATAATATGTTAAAAGTTAAAGACATAACTTTATAAGTAGAAGTAAAAATATTATTTTAATATTGAAATTTAGTTTATTTATGATTACACTTTAGGTTTGATATTTATTTAACCTTATTAACCAACTTATAATCATTATTAGAAAGAAATTGAAAAGTCATGAGAGTTTCAAATGAATGTGGTGAAAGGAAAAATAGTTGGGAGTTTCAAATTGATGTGGTTAAAGGAAAAATGCTTCCTTTATAGTATAGTATGATATGATATGATATGATGATATGACATGATATGATATGACTAGGCGAATGCTCGCGCGTTGCGCAGAAACACATATATAGTTGAAATCTTTACAAATATATGTTTTTTTAAATATAATAATAACGTTGTTGTTAAATTTGATATAATAATTCGTATACTAAGTTTATTGGCTTTTCTTTATGTTCATAGAATATAACAATAACTTTATTGTCCTCTTTTTCGGATCTTGTTGGATGGCTCTCTTTAGATCTAAGTTTTTTTGGCTTTTCTTCATGTTCATGGTGTTTGGAGTGGTTGGATTCAATAAAGATTGCAATTTTATTGATCATTGTAGTCCCAAGAGGGTTAGATGTTCTAGATCTGAAATTTTTTGTTACTCGAGCTCATGCATGGATCTTGACTCCCATTTATGTCACTTTTAACCTAGTTGACCAAATGATATGAATTGGACATGCATGTCATAAAAGCAAGGATTTTTAGGAACCATTAGTGTCCCAAGAAACTTTTTGGAAAATATGAGCTTGGGGCTTAACGAATTGAGAGCTTAATCCATTAAGTTGTTCACTATGTAGTTGCTACAACGTGTGGTGGCATGATTACCACGATGTGGCGATTTCATTGGCCGCGACTGTTTTGTCGAGAAGGTGTCACTACGTGGCCAAAGGATGACCACGACGTGGAGGCCAACTAACGTTGACTTTGACCATTGACTTTTGATCATGTTTAACTTTTGGTAAAAATAATAGTTTTAGAAGGTAGACTAAGGGTTTACCTTGTGTGATTCGGTAGGCGGTGTGTAGCACCTATTTCTTGGTTGTGTGAGTTGGTTGGCTGTTGACTACATTGTGAGGTGAGTTCTTTCACTATACTATGTAGGATGCTAGTTGTCTTTGTAATACTTGCATGGAAAACCAGGGTTTGGCCCCTGACATTTGTATGAAAGACCAGGGTTTTTTCCCTGGAATTTGCATGTAAGAGCAGGGTTTGGCCCCTGGAACTTGTATTGAAGACCAGGATCTGGCCCCTGGAACTTGTACAAGTAAAGATGTAACGCTCGCGTTTCTAGCTAGGCTTAGTAATCAAACTTATAACCCTTGTGGTCAAGTCATGTAGTCATTTTGTGAATGAATAAGACATGATTATTCATATATTTTGAATAAGACATGATTATTCATATATTTTGTGCTTATGTGTTTTTATATGATATGAAGATATATTATATAATAAAATCAATAAGATTTAAAATACATGTCAAAAATAAAAGATCACTTAGGGAAAATAATCTCAACCTAGTTATAGTATTCATAATTAGGATCCCGTACATATCTAGAACGCCTCAATCCGACTTAGAACGAAGAAGTTAGGAAGCACCAAAGTCTCGCGATATAACCGACACAGCTACGGATAGCGTAAAAAGTGAATATGGTTTAGATTGCTTTTTAGCTTAAGAAGTCAAAATGGAATTCATAGATGTCGTAAAAGCGAATTTGTGTGTATAGGCATTGTCTAAATCTGACTTCACTAGAGGAAGTTATGATTTTTCTAAAATTCGGCGTAGCAGTGTGTGCACCGATATCAAATTTTAGATCGATAGATAGTTAGCCAAAACAATCTAAATTAGAGTTGAAGATCTCGTTGTTAGGACTCCAATGATATAAAAACCATCGAAAACGGACGTCGGATGTGAGAGTTATGCATTTTTATACAGAATTTAATAGGCTAAGCCTGTGTAAATAAAATAAAGTCAAAATTAACGAACAAAGTATAAAGGAAAGTTGTAGATCTCGTCGAGCGCTTTCCGTGGATATAAAGAACGTCAAAAACGGAGCTCGTATGAAGAAGTTATGCAATTTTGAAAATCTGGAAAACGTCACACGTGCACGCGCGTAGCTTGCGTGCAAAGTCAACCACATAGCCCCACCCATATTGTGCCACGTGTCGGCAACCCAATGGATCGTCACCCTTATGTGCGACGCGCCTCCTGTTGCACGGCGTGCAAGACTCTAAACTCACCTATAAATACCATCTCATTCTTTCACTCCTCCCCATACCCTCAAGTCGATATCTCTTTGAAAATTTCGATAATTAGCCCATTTTTCTTCATTCTAGCCTGCGGCACCCTCGAGTGCTCAGCTTGCCATAATCTTTGTGTAGGAAGGACCTAATTCAATATTCTTCCCATTTAGATCCCGATTCTCGTCGATTGTACTCTGTAAGTGAGCTACACTAACTCTGCCCATGTGTAATTTATAATTATAGCTGTAATTCGTTACTATGATCTTATAATTAAGATTTATTAACGATTCCAAGTTGTTATATTGATTGATCTACTATGAGAGAGGTGTCTAGAATGGTCACGTCGGCTTGGTTGTTGGATTTCAGAAAGACTATATGTCGAAATGATCCTGCCTCCCAACTGTCCTTCCTGGCTGATCCTTACTTGTTTGATCTTGAAGTAGACTTTGGAATTGTTGAGGAATCTAAACTCTTAAGATAATAGTTCCACGTAGTATGAAACTAGACTAAGACGTAGTATTATGTACATCTAGGTCTTTCGAGAAAGGTGTAAGGCGAAGCTCTGCCCGATTCACCAATCACAGACACTTTGTCAAATGAGTGCGTAGTTATTATCAAGAACATAATCTTTACTTAAAAATATCCACATAATAAATTTTGCTTATATTATCTATGTTATGTGCTGTTTGTAAAGATAAGATAGTAACGTTTGGATTAGGAATTATTGTAGAAATCAATTGCCTTTAGATATAGGTCTTGCCTTAGATTAAGAATAAGACTTATAAAGGATTGCTTAGTGTCAAATAGGCTTGACATCGGTTAGGTCTCATAGTTGGGTTAGTGTGTGGGACCAGATCGGAGTGTGATTATCCCCATCTTGGGATGACCAGAAGTGTGATCCTGATCAGATAACCGGACGGTATGTCTGGGTCATCGACCATAGTAGATGACCAACACTTATCTGTTCTAGGCGGTCTTGTGAATTACGTTGCCAGTATGGCTTTATAACCCATGGAAGTATATGAAATGGAAAGCCATATTCATCATAATCTCTGAACAATGGTTGACTTATATGACTTATACTAGCCAAGGACTCCCCTAGCAGGTGTAGTCAAATAGTTTCTTAGACAGTTCATCCGGTAAGGTGATTCTTCCAGATGATTGTCAAATTAGGATTTGTGAGGATCGGTTGGGATTGGGTAGATGGTCTTAGGAAAAGTTATATATTTACACTTGATATATGTCTTGCAAGAATGATATTTTATCATTAAAATGTTATGGGCTTAAAAACCCTACGTATCTCACCAGGTTTCCCAAACCTGACCCACTGATTTTATTGCATCACGGGTAGTGGAGCCAAAGTTGAAATTGCCTAGTTAGGATGTTGAGTGGAATAAAGGATAGGCTTGTATTAGTTATTTCAGGACCTTTTTACTTGCGATGTAACGTATGTTCAGATATAAACGAATGAAATCCCAAAGGTTCTAATAAAATAACTTTTTTTTATTTAAAAAATGTTTATTTAACTGGGAGCTTCCGCATTTTAATACTTAAAAGCGTAAAGAAATTTTTTAAATTGGTTCTGAAAAATGGGGGATGTCACAAAAGACCATGATTTGGCCCATAGCAGGGAGTAAGACTATGATTTGATCTATAACAGTTTAAATCTTGGGGTTGAAATAGACCCGTTATATTATGTATGGTATGTGGTATTTTGGGGAACTTACTAAGCTTTGTGCTAATGATTATATGTTTAAATATTTCAGGTACTTCTGGTTCCAAGGGGAAGAGTCTGACATGATTGCATCGCACCCACAATAGATTTCATACTTATGATTTTATTACTACTATGATGTTATTAGAATCACTTTTGATGTTATCACTATCTTTAAAAGTAATGAATGAATGTTTTGGTTGATTTAAAAACAAAATTTTATCTAGTATTTTTGGGATGTTACAGTACATGTCAAAAATAACATATAATGTGTTTTCAAGTTCCACAAAGAGATGCGGTGTGTTACTTGAGTATATATATGAATTAACACTTAAAATTAATGTATACTACTCGTTGGAAAGTTGGGATTTCATATCAAAAATGTTAAATCTATAAAAACTCAATCACCCAAAATAAACACACAGTAGCCGAAGGTGGAGCGACGAGTAGTGGGACAACCATCCCAATCGGCATCAGAGTAAGCAACTAACCCCCGTGAGAGAGATACATATAGTTGAAGTCGATGATCAAGAGTGCCCTAAACGTACTGAAGAATCCGCTTAAAAGCGGAAAAATGTTTCTCTCGAGGGTCATGCATGTAGAGACACCTGTTAAACTGAGTAGGAGATGTCCGGACGGGTAAAATTCAAGTATTGAATAACACCCGCATGACTATGGTAAAGTGTCGGGTTGGAAACAGGAGGACCCATGCCATCAATCTTGGTTGTGGTGTCAGCCGGTGTGCGTGCGGGTTTGCAGTTAGACATCTTTGCACGTTCAAGTATCTCAGTGGCATACTTTTGTTAAGATAAAAACATGCCGTGGTGATCTCTAGTGTAACATCTTGTTCTTCCCGATATTCACCCTTTATCCCCTTAGTAAGTGATTATTATGCAAAGTGGCCCTTTATGGCATTTTCGTAATTTTGGGTGTAGCATGGGTGTGATGGGCGTACACCTTGGTACGTTGGGCGTACCTGATCTCGTGTGTGTACGCTAAGCGTACGTTGGTACGCAGGGCGTACGCAGTTTGGACCAAAACCTAATATTTAGGGTTTGTGTAGTATATAAGCACCATTATAGCCCCAAAACCCTTCATCTTATCAGCCTCAATCCCTATAATCGACCCATCGTGCAAACCCTAATCTATATTGAGCATTTTGAGCTTTTGAGTGAGTTGTGGGCTTTCTTGTTTGTGAGGGAAGATCATCAAGTAAGTGGCTTTACTCTCAAGACTTTGGATCTAGCATTTTCTCTTCATTGTGCATCATTTGGAGATATAAAGCTCCAACCTTGTCTCATGTTCTTCTATATCATAGTTAAGCTTATATTTTCTTCCCTTTTGTCCCAAAACCTAGGTCTTTGTGAGTATGAGGTACTCCAAAGCCTTTAAGATATCCTTTTATACATTTTAAGGTATTTTAAGTCATAAATATGCAAGCTTGGATCTTGGTTTGTCCCTATGCAATAGTTATGGTGTAGAAAAAAGATTGAGCAAGTTAGGTTCTTAGTGTTGGGCCATTCGTTTGGGCCTTGGATCATTAGCGTTGGGCCATTCTTTTGGGCCTTGGATCATTAGTGTTGGGCTTTTTAGGATTTGGAACGAATGGGGAGGGAAAATGACCTTTTTGTCCCTATGTATGATATGCGGTTGGTTGGATCATTTATTATGAAATAAAAGCCTAGATTATTAATTAGGGTTAAATTTCTTGGGATATCTTTAGTGTGAGGAGCCGTTTTAGTAGCAACTTGAGTGTATGGCACAATTATCTTCTTTGGATGTGAGTTTTCTCATTAGATCCCTGGGTCGAAGGCACCAATGCCAACCCATTACTTTGTTATGTGGAATGCTAGTTGTCTCTATGATAATTGTATGAAAGACCAGGATCTGGGCCCTGAAAATTGAATAAAAGACCATGATCTGGCCCTTGGAAATTGTATGAAAGACCAGATCTGGCCCCTAGCACTTGTATGTAAGACCGGGATTTGGCCCTCGGAATTGCAAGGAAAGACCATGGGGGTAGCCCATGGCACTTGTATGTTTTGGTATGTAGTACTTTGGGGAACTCACTAAGCTTTGTGCTTACAGTTTACGTTTATGGTTTCAGGTACTTCCGGTTCGAAAGGGAAGAGCCCGACGTGATGTCATAGCGTCCTCCCCTCATGATTTCCGTATATTGAATAATTGCACTATGATGTTTTGAATATTATTACTTGGTGTTGATTTTGAACAATTAATGAATGGTTTGATAGAGTTTAAAAATGAAAAATTTTATTACTGTTTTCGGGACGTTACATCTAGTGACTGTAATACCAAGAAAGTAGTTCAAAGAACCCAAATCAGTCATGGAAAATTCAGCCCATAGAATGGAAATGATATGTCGAAGGAGTTTGTCTGAGATGCAGTTAACACAATATCATCTACATAGAGTAAAAGTTTCACACCCATGGTCGGCGGTTGAAGCGCCAGGCTGTGCGATGTTGGGATGTTGAGATTTCAGGCCAAAAATATACATTGAGTAATACACAAGATGTACTAAACAACATTTCTATTTATTCATTAAATAAAATATGTTACATAATTGTTCAAGGTATAAGTAGGTTACGAAAGCAAAGTACAAGAGTAAAGCACATAGACTCCGGGTTGCATCACCAGGGTTATCTCCTCCTTCAGACATATTCATTCTTCTAAGAATGCATGTGGTTTGAGAGGTCAACATAATGTTGGTGAGTCCATACGTTTAATATTAGCGTGGGTTTTTAGTTTATCTTGTTTATCCTAAACTTGCTTCCTCAAGTTTGTGTGTACTATCACTACTTTCTTAGGTTGGTTCCTAGTAGTAGTCTAAGATAGTTAGTTTTAGTTTAACAAAGTTACGATGAGTTCCTATAATCGAGCTATGACTGTTGATCCCGAAAATCCACGACGCTTCATCAGATGTCGCTATATGTTTAGAAAGTTATGCCAGCTTTGACTTCCCATCAGATTGTAGCTAGCAACCACATGTGGGAGTGTCAATCCAGTACAGATCTATACATATCTCTCCCGCTCACTTAAGATTTAACGATTATAGTCCGGAGCTAGCTGAAGTCTATCAACATGTTGATGAATCCTGTCTCATCTAACTCTTGTCGTGGGGGCCTCCACTGGTCAGTCGTGTTGCTATTCGCGTTGTATTCGTACGGTTTTACTTATTTTATATATATATATATATATATATATATAATTAGTGTGTTTTGCATAACTGAGTATTTGGGCAGAGTAACACTAGGTACTAAGCTTTATCCAATGGGTGGCTATAATAACGAGTTTCAGCGTTTCCTGGCAACTGGCTAGCGTGACAACTAGGTTTGATCTTATCTATAATTGTGGTTCAGTATAACAACTAGGCATAATAATAGCTAAAACGTTTGGGCATAGTATCTACTCGGCAAAATATCATTTTATTGCTACAGGTTCATCCAAATCCCGCAAACCAGGGCTCTGATACCAATTTGTAACATCCAAATTCAAACCAAACTGTTCATTTTTAAATTCATATAAAACATTGATCATAAAACCCATCTCAAGAAAATCACAAATGTCAAATACTGATCATTATCAAAATATCAGAGTGTCCCAAAATATCTGGAATCATAAACTGCAGGCGAATATGTACAATCAAGCCTCCGTGTAACATCCCAAAACCCAGAATCATTTTTTTTATGTTAAATAAAACATCAACCAAACGTGTTTATCCAAAACCATAAGGAAATCATAAGGTATCCATAATTATCCAAAATACATCAGAGTAAATAAAGCTGAAAGTCATGGTGTGTGCGATGCGATCAACCCGAGCTCTTCCCCTTCAAACCGGAAGTACCTGAAACATAAATCGAAAACCGTACGCAAAAAGCTTAGTGGGTTCCCAAAAATACCACATACCATACATATCATACATACATCGGGCCCCGCCCGACATCCATCAGGCCCTCGCTCGGCATTGGGACTCGCCCGGTACATATCTGTAAGTAACATGCGATGGGCCCCGCCTAACACACTCATCAGGCCCCGCCTGACATCGGTCCGCGCATGGTATACATACAAACACATACAACACATGCAAGAGTCACACAAAACAGCTAGCATACAAATAACAATAATCCATGGGTCGGAATTGGTGCCTTCGACTCGCCAAACACTGGAAGGAGACTCACCTCAAGCTGCTGAAAAATTAGATAAATGTTGGGACTATTGATCTGGGAAATCTCCGCACTAAATATGATCAAATGATACCCTAATTAATAATTAGGTCATAAACCATAACCGAGATCCCAAATCCATATTCTCACTATTAGGGTAAAAGACTATTTTACCCGTCAAAGCTAAACCCATTAAATCAAAGCCCAAAGCCTCGAAATGGCCCAAAAAGCAACCTAGGCCTACAACAAGTAGTATGCCCCGTGTACTCCAAAGACTTCCCTCGGGCCTCATACCCATTACGCGCAGCGTACTAAGAAGTACGCCCGACGTACTGGCCAGAGTCCAAATCCTTAATCAAAGGTGTTAATCCCTTAAGAACTTAACGTCAAAATCTCATATCTAGGTCTAAATAAGGTTTTAATCAATAAAGTTGGCAACTTTACTCCTTTACATGTATTAATAGGACCCAACAACTCAAACATGGATGAGTTTTAACTTTCAAGATTTGATTTTTATGACTCCATGCACTCCTAAATGCCCAAACGGACAGCTCAAATGGTCTGAAGTAGTCCATACCTATAAGACCAAGGTTTTGGGACAATAAAGTGCATAAACATGAACATAATGAGATCTAGAACAAATAACTCCAAGGTGTGAACTTGATATCTTCTAAGGATGCACAAGAAGGTGTAGAATCTTTTTCCAAAGGCTTGAATGCACCACTCCTTCTTCAAGGAACTTCCTTCACCGCCAAGAACCACCCAAGAACACCATAAGATCACTACAAGGCTCAAGATTACTCAAAAGAGGGCTAGGGTTTAGTGGGATATCTTCTAGGGTAAGGAGGATGATGAGGGGGAAACGTTAAGCTCCATAATTATGCCTAAATAGGGTCCAAACCCTAAAAATTATGGTTTTTCCCCAGACAACGTACGCCCTGCATACTAGAAGTACGCCCAGCGTACGTGCCCCTCCCCAAAAGTTTCACTTTCACCCCCTTGGGACTAAATTTGAAAACTAATTTAATATCAAGGGTCAAAATAAGAAATACCTTGCAACCGAGTGTTACACTTCGCCTTCCCGCAATCCTCAGAAGTACCTGAAACACATTTAGTTAACAACTGTAAGCACGAAGCTTAGTGAGTTCCCTAAAATACCACATACAACACAACACACAATAAAAAACTACGGGTTATCAGAAACCCTGGAGACTACCCGAAGTCTCAGTGGGCAAATAGCACGATATGTGGGTTATCAACAACCCTGGAGACTACCCGAAGTCTCAGTGGGCAAATAGCACGCCCTGTGGGTTATCAGCAACCCTGGAGACTACCCGAAGTATCAGCACACACGGTAACACAAATCATAGTAATAGCACATAGACCCAGTTGGTCATCACACATATAAACATATTCTACCACACATGTAAGAATGGTAAGGAAACTCACCATGCACAGATGACTGATAGAACTCACACCTGAACTGTCGGAACTAGACTCCGCCTAATAATTACAACAATTAAGCGTTATTAACAATTAAAGTAATTTTTCCATATTCCACTTATCCCAAGCCAGGTCTAATACACATTTAGGACAAAAGACCATTTTCCCCTTCCAAGACCAAACGTCCTCATATGTTCCCTTAAAGGCACAATTAGCCAAAAGTCAAAGAAAGTCAACATTAGCCTTACGCCCGGCGTACTCAACTCTACGTTGGGCATAGAGCACACGGCTGGAAGGAATTGGGCTCGCAACTGGCTATGCTGGGCCTAGCCAGAAGTATGCTCGGCATACGCGATCTTAACTCAAAATCCAAGTTTCAAGGTCTTAATCATTAAGACACTTTACCCCAACCTCATATCTGAATATCTGAACCTAACAGATGTGCTATATATATATATATATATATATATATATATATATATATATATATATATATAATTTAATAGAGGTTATCCAAAGAACCAAATATTTTTTCAAGTTTTAGAGTTTATTCTTTATCGAAAAAAAACTAAAAATATCAAAATTCATAACTTCACAATGTGAATGCTTATATATTTTTCGGATTCACTGTGTGAATTCAGATTCACACTGTGAATTTGACAAAAAAAAGTAAATATTTTTTATCGAATTTGATATCATTGGAAAAAAAGATAAAAAGTTATGAATTTTTGTATTTTTAGTTTTTTTTTTGATAAAAAATAACTTCTAAAAGTTGGAAAAAAAGATTGCTTCCTTATATATATATATCTATATATATATATATATATATATATATATATATATATATATATATATATATATATATATATATATATATGTATAGAGAGAGAGAGAGAGAGAGGATGGTTCCCTTGAGATTAATAAAAAACAGAGATTGTGAGACTAAACCTCAGCCAATGGAACTTAACCTCAACTTCCGTCAACAGTTAAATGATGAAGGGGTATAATAGTAAATTTCAACTTAATGTTTAGAAAGCGCACATCTTCCTTCTCTAAAAATCATCTTATCGCTAAATCATCGATTCTTAATATCAATCATGTAACGACCCAAAAATTCAAGGGTAAAAATTTCATTTTTTATTATATTCAAACATTGCTAATTAAAAACATTTATCATAGTTCATCCCAAAATCACATATTGCAGAAAACACGGGTGTGTGCGCTACGATCAAGCCGAGCCCTTCCTTTCCAAACCAATGATACCTGAAACCATAAACAAAATTGTAAGCAACAAGCTTAGTGGGTTCCCTAGAGTATACCCCACATAATCCACATAATCACATAAACCATGTCAATCACATAAACCATGCATATAAACATATAGGGATGTCGTGAACTCCCTCCAGGGTCTTATACCTATGTACCATGGGCTCACCCATGGTCTTTACCTGGAATGTCATGGGCTCCCCCACATGGTCTGATATCCAAGTGTCATGGGCTCCCCCCATGGTCTTTACCTGGAATGTCATGGGATCCCCCACATGATCTAATATCCAAGTGTCACGGGCTCCCCCCCGGGGTCTTCCATGCAAGTATCACAGAGACAACTAGTATATCGCATATCACAAAATCATCTAGTATACCACATATCACAAAATCAACTAGTATACCACATATCACAAAATCAACTAGTATACCACATATCACAAAATAAACTAGTATACCACATACCACAAAATCAACTAGTATACTACATATCACAAAATGGTTCGGTCTTGGTGCCTTCGACCCATTGGTATGGTGAGGAGACTCCCCTCGAATGTAGAAGCTTCCCGAAGAAATCCTTAGTTGCTGCCCCGCCAGCTTCCCGAGCTGTCACTACCAATCAGTATACACAATTAGCAATTGGGTTCCATGCAATAATCATTAATCTATACATGGGGTAAAATGAACATTCTGTTGGATTAATGTCTAAGTCCATAACTATATTTGGTATGTACTTGACCCGACCCGGCATGGTCCATTTGGGTTGCACTTCACCAACACAATTTATATGGATAGTCTTTTGAGAATAGTATATTTATGATTTATATTAATATATTATAAGTTCTAATATATTAATATATAATCATATTATTTAATTAATATTGATCAAGTATTAATTTATAATTAATTAAGTGATCAAAAGGAACTAATTAAATATGGACTCTTAGATATATATATATATATATATGTGCACTGGGCCAAGTTCATTTAGGTTGGGCTAAGTCTTCATGGATAGTCCATGGAGCTTTAACCCATGGATCCTAGGAAATGAAAGGTCATGGGTATTAGGGTTTAACCCTAATCCTCCACACTATATAAAGGGTCTTATGGTTCATGAAATTATGCTAGTGGCTAGTGTGGATACACTAAAGAGGGCAATAACCGATTTCATAGTGTGAGCCAAGTATCCATATTCTCTAAAGGTTTTCCAAGGTGTTTTGGTGATTTGTGATTCCACTTGAGGCTTCCACACTATTGGGGCTAAGCTCTTAAAGCTTGAAGACATCAAGCTACATCAAAAGGTATGTCATCTAACTAGAACTTTGTAGTATAGGTGCTTCATAATATGCTAGTTAGGATGAAACCTTGGAATATTTAATATTTGCATGTATAATAGAGAAAACATAGATCCAAGGTTTATAGGGTTGCATGTACACCATAGGAGTGTTAGAATGCTCAAAACCCAACAGTGGTATCAGAGCCATGAGTTGTTTTCTGTTATATTGATGCAAATGTTTTATTTTCAAAGTTGGAAAAAAAGGAAAAAAACATGACGTTTGTCAAATTTTTAGATAATTACTTGTTTTTGTGAAAAACTAATTATTTGTAAAATTTGAATCATTTGCTATATGAGTTGAATTAGGTCAAATTTAGTAAAAGATAAAATGATATGATTATTTTATTAGTTTTAAAAGTTTGATCTAAAGAGTTTTTTGAAACCTCCATAAGTTATGGATATGAAAAGGTTTTAAAAAAATTGATTCAAAGTTTTTTATGGAGTTACAAAACTTAGTCTTAATGTTTTAAAGAATTCCATAACTTGTTCTTAAGTTATGGAACATGAAAAGTTTCATCATAAAACAAGTATTTAACTCCATAAGTTATGGAATCCAAAAGTTTTCAAGAGTTACAAAACTTGCCCTCAAGTTTTGGAATTTGGAAAAAGTTTTTATATGATAAAAAAAAGAATTGAATTCTAAAACTCTTGGGTTCATAACTTAAACAATTAATTAAATGGTTTTAATTTTGAATTTAATAATTGGAATTATGATTGTTTTTATTGAATAATTCAATTAACTCTTATGGACTTTATTAATAGATAATTAAAGTGTTTAATTAAAAGAGAATTAATAATTCCATAATGACATGGTTTAAATTTAATTAAATTAAGAGTATAGTTTAATTAATAGATTAAACCACCAAGTATTTTAAATGTCTAAAATACACCCTTATACTATTATAATATTAAAAGTTTAATATATTATATGTATAAGAGCAAGTCGTCTTACCATTAGTAGGCCTCATTCACGAAGCCGGTCTATAAGGGGGGTATAAGGTTACTGCCTATAAAATGGCAGTTTAATGGGTGTCCACTCTCACCCACCGCTTCCTTGACTGGTGGAGGGTCGTTAGCCGAACAGGTAGGACAAGGACTATAATTCTCCCTTCATTAAAAGTATTAATGATAAATACTAAGTAACTAAACCTTTTATAAATTCCCAATCTTAGTTACTTAGGAAAATGTGAATAAGGTGCTAATCCATGAAATTACACTTTGCACTTTGTTTAAGCTGTTAGTGGAGCGTGTGTGGTTAACCGGCACACTAACCTGGACTTAACAAGGTAGGCAAAGGGTAACTTAATGTTTATCATAGTATCGTTGGAGCGTGTGTGGTTAACCGGCACATCGATTGAGGGATAAATATTAAGGGTACCAAGTATATTTGCATGGTTACTTCACACCTTGTTTTGTGATCCTCGGCATCCCAGTCACAAAACCTGAAGGGCACACTCGAGATTGAAACATGCCATTGAAACGTTCAATGAATCTCAAAAGAATCTAGGAGTTTCAAAACCAATTAAAACCTAATAATACATTTCGTTTATCTTGGTGGAAATTGGTGAATCTGTTGGATTAGTGTCTAAGTCCATAACTATTTTGGTATGTACTTGACCAAAGCAACTTGATAGGATGAACTATGGAGAGAAAGGATTAATTATGATTTATTAATATATTATTGGAATAATATATTAAAGGAGAAATCATATTGTTTAATTAATATTAGTCAAGAATTTATTGATAATTAATTTTGTGGCTAAAAGAGATTGATTAAACTTAAGGGACTGGAACTGTAATTATAAGATAATTGCATTTGGGCTATGGATCACCTTGGAATAATAGGTTGGACGAATTCTATGGGGAAACCCATTAGAAATCGTCCAAGGGATATTCTAAAAGGGTCCATGGGCTGCTTAGGGCTTAAGCAGTCAGATTAGGGTTTCCTAGTTGAAAACCCTAATAGCCTACATGTATATATAGTACCCTTAAGCCCCAAAAACGTGGCTAAGAGTTCCACTAGGGTTTCTGGACATTTTGGGCAGCCTCCTCTCTCTTCATTCTTCATCCTCTTGCTCTTGGTGTTTGTGAGCCATTAGAGGAGTGACACTTGTGACTCTAAGCTTTCTAAAGCCATTACAAGGAGGATTTGAGATTGTTATTGCTACATAACAATCAAGGTATGATCTAAACCCTAATTCATATGTTAATATTGATTATCACATGCTAGATCTAGGGTTTAAAGTCTTGGATGAATTGCATGTACAATAGAAAAACCTAGATCCAAGCATTAGGGTTTGTATGAGCACATAGGATGTTCTTATGGCCTAAACCCATTAGTGGTATCAAAGCCTTGATTGGTTTCTATTGTATTGATGCCTTGGTTATTTGTTCAAGCTTCAAAATCGATTTTTTGGCTCCCTGACTGATGAACTCGGCGAGTTCCAATGTGGACTCGGCGAGTTGCTCCAACTCGGCGAGTCCATAGAGGAACTCGGCGAGTTCGAGCGTCAGAAAGAGGGAAATTCGGGATTTCTTGCTGTTTTGCTTGAGGATACTTGCCTTAATTGTTTTGGATCTTTAATATTCGAATTTTATGTTATATTTGAGAATATCCTTGATTAAACAAAAGATAATTACCAATTGATTAGATAATAACTTCCTTATATGATTAAAGATTAATTATTTGTATTAATTGGGTAACTTATCTTGCAAGAAATTGAAATTAGGTCAAATTTAGATAATCATTAAATTAATTGTTTAATTTAAATTATTTGCTATTTGATCCTTGTGTTTTTGAAATGTTTCAAATACTTGCCCTCAAGTTTTGGAATTTAAATTTTGATTAAAAGGTTTGATTTGAAATATTTAAATTCTAAACCCTAATGTTTTGAAATGTTTCAAAAACTTGCCCTCAAGTTTTGGAATTTAAAAGTTGATTAAAAGTTTAATTTAGAAATGTTAAATTCTAAAACCCTAGTATTGTTTTGAAAAGTTCAATTCACACCCTTATGGTTTTATTAATTAATTAAAGTGTATAATTAAGAGAGATTTAATAAATCCATAAAAGTTTTGGTTTACAATTTAATTAAATTAAAAGTGTAATTATGAAATTTGACCACCAAGTATTTTAAAAGTATAAAATACACCCTATATTATATATAACATTAAAAGTCTAGTATTATATATGTATGAGTAAACAGTCAGTCTTACCGTTAGTAGGCCTCATTCACGAAGCGGGTCTATAAGGGGTGTTTAAGGAAATTGCCTATAAAATGGCGATTGAATGGGTATCCACTCTTACCCACCACACTCTTGACTAGTGGAGGGTCGTTAGCCGAACGGGGAGGATAGGACAGAAACCTTCCATTATAAGTATAATGAAGTACAAAAGTAACTAAATGCTTTTACAAAATTCCCAATCTTAGTTACTTTAGGCAAAAGTGAATTGATGAAATTCCATGAAATTACACTTTGTGCCCTTGCGAAGACGTTAGTGGAGCGTGTGTGGTTAACCGGCACACTAAATGGTTCTAAGCAAAGGTAGCAAAGGGTGACTCATTGTTTGTCATAGTTCGGTGGAGCGTGTGTGGTTAACCGGCACATCGAATAGGTGACTGTAACATTTGAGGGCACCATGTAAGTTTGCATGGTTATTCACACCCTGTTTTGTGATCCTCGGCATCCCAGTCACAAATCGAGGGGCATATTGAGATTTAAACATGCCATTGAAATGTTCAATGAATCTCAAAAGATCTAGGAATTTTCAATAGATTTAAAACTTAAATTTTTTTTTCGTTTTTCATGGTGGAAATTAGTGAATCGTCATTCACTTACCTTCAAATGTTCTGCAATTTGGGTTACGGCATCCCTCTCCCAAGTTGTAGAGTATTGTGTTGGGTCCTAGCCTTAATATCTCATTTGGGTGATTTATTAAGGACTCAATCAATCAACTAACTTGGATTTTTCTCCCGTTTTGTAGATGTCAAAGTATGACAACTATGGTCTTCCCAAATCCCGTGGAAAAAGCTTTTCACATGAAGATGATATTCCACGATTCGATCGAGGAACACGAGATCATGCTTGACTTCCTCCACCTCCTCCTATTGTTCTCCCTAACCCACAAGTTCAAAAGGTTGAAAAGTTCAAACTCACTCAAGCCCTTTTGGCAAGTAAACATGAAGAAGGAAAGTCACAGTGTGCACACGTCCTAGAGATGAAGTCGCACATTGATAAGTTAAGAATGTTGGGGTCTGTTGTCTGTGAGGAGCTGGCTGTTGACTGGGTTCTTCAGTCACTTCCTGACTCATATAGTGAGTTCGTAAGAGAGTACTATATGATGAACCACGACGTAACCCTCATCGATCTCACCTATATGCTTATTGCTGCTGAATCAGCAATGATTTGGCGCACTGGAAAAGCAAAGTTGATCTGCCTTCCAGACCTCTATGGATATAGACAATGGCAACGAAAGGCATGCCATGATCGAAAAGTTTGATCATAAGAGAAAGGCAAAGTCAGAAGTAGTTCCGTGTGTTGTTCCAAAAGAGTCAATTTGCTTTTATTGCCAAGAGAAGGTGCATTGGAGACGAAGCTGCCCTATTTACCTAAGAGATCTAAGAGATGGGAGAGTCAAAACGTATGGCTCTACTTTAGGTAAAATCCATTAACTAACTCTTTTAAGTTCCTATTCTAGATTCTTAATACATAATGTGATAAGATTACATTTCGATGTCTTGTAGGATCGAAGAAAAGAGAGGAATCTTAAGGGAAGAAGTGAGCGGAATCTAATCGTGAAGAAATGGATTTCGATCGCATTACTTGAAGATTAGAATCTTAAGCTACTACTTGGAGTTAGAATAGATTGCTTAGGAATATTTAACAACATAGTTTTTCAGTTGAATTGCATTGTAAGGACAAATTTTTCCGCAATAATATAAATTTTGATTTTATATTATTTATTTATCCTTGCAATGGCGTGTATGAAAAATTGATGTAAGTTTCTATTATTAGCAATAATGGATTTGATTCTTAATTATGTTATTTGTGGAAAGGTCAAGAATTTACCAAATAGGGAAAGTTTCTCATCGCCCAAGTTTCAATTGGACAGAAACTTGGAATCATACAACTTGGTTGCATGATGAATGAGAAATTTCATATTTGGAAATTAGACTAATTCATTGACAAAGTGTCAAGTGAAGGACTAGGAGATCGAGTACACAAGGTTGTGTGTTGATCAACTCCACCACAAGAGTAACAAAGATATTCGTCATGATTTACTAAGGTTAAGTAAATATGATTATACTTATGAGATTAAGTGTAATTCTCAATTGATTGAAAGAGTTTCAATAAATAGCAGAACGAATAAGAAGAATCAAGTAGGCAGAAAGATAAAAGTTTCTCTATTCTAAGAAGAAGGGAGAGTACCTTTTTATTATGTTTTATGATAGGTCTTAATGATTAAGAACCATATCTCAATTGATCCTCTAAGTGAGTCTTAGTGCAATTGTATGTCTGAGAAGAGGAATCAAGAATTGAAGAAATGGTTAAATCAAGAAGTCAATCATACTTCGTTCCAAAACCAAGTCTTAGAGTTAAGATTGTGAATTGAGTGACAAGTCTTAAGAAGGTTTATAACATTCATCAAATGTGAAATTTGAAAAGGTTTTCTTATTCTTGCACAATTGGAAAGTTGTGATGTCTTGGATAAGACAAAGACCAACTAGGGCCAATTTAGTGAAGTGTTTTGTCTTGATAAAAACTACACTAACTCTTGAATATTTGTTTGTCGAGAAATGTTTATTGACAAAAGAATCTTATATGTCAAGGAGTCAGTGGGAGTCTTAATGGTCTTGAAAAGTTTCAAGAACTAATCGAGAATAAACCTTATCGATCATCACTAGCACACGACTTGAGGTTTACAACCTATCGTGTTGACATTATTTTGTTTCTGTGCCATTCCAATTAAGTTAATTATGCATGTGAGTTCTATGAGTTCTCATTTGAATGCATAAAAGGCAAGCACCTTGATCAATGAAAAGTACGTTGATATGAAAGGGTGAGCTGCTTAACTACTTGGAAGACATGGTGGGCACTCGTGTTACCATAAGGCAAGAAATCAAGATTGAGAAAGTTCAGTCCATATGAGTTTGGATTTGTCGCAAACTTTGGTTTTGACAAATTCGCATGGATAGGAACACATACACCATTAAAATCTAAGTGTCATAAGATTCCCTCCTTCATGAAAATGACTGTGAGGAAATGCTTTCACTAAGAGAGATTTTAAGAAGATAGTGATTGTGAAATTGTATTCTCGAATTCGATTATGGTTACGGCATCCCTTTCCATAATTCGATTGTGAGATTTGGCAATTAGTCTAGATTGTTTAGACACACATATGAGCTATCTAAGGCAAAGGTGTATAAGTTTAAGAAGCTTAGATAAATGATTATCAAAGCATTAGGTATTAGAAATATGAACTTCAGAAATTCAATAAGTAATGTTTTCCGGAAGTTCAGTTGTTTTCTAAAACATGTCAAAGCTAGTGGGAGCATAAGTGTTATGCTTATACGATAATAATCATCATGATTGTGGGAGCATAAATGTTGTGCTTGTATGATTATTAAGGCAAGTATTGCAAGTTAGCAATATTAATTATAGAAAACAATAGTTATACTTTGCAAAGTCGTAAGGGTTGAAAAGTTGTTTTGCTATAATTAAGGGAGAGAATATTGTACTTCGTTTCAAAATCTAAAGCTTAGATTGAGAAATTTTAATAAATTTAGTCAAAGGATACATAGTGTGTTCTTAAATTTCGATTATGATTACGGCATCCCTCTTCATAGTTCGAATTGTAAGAACGAGACACATAAAATATTATGGCAGAAGATGGATAAAGCATCATATCTTTATGTAAGACATTATGCATCGTGTTCCATATGTTTCGGGTATAGGATCGATTGCAAGTGCTATAATATTTGACCATTCTAAAATTTTCAAAATGTCTAGCGCATTTAGAGGGAAAAAGGACTAGAATCGGTTTTGACTAAAATAATTAAACAACTATCAAAGGACGATCCAAAGCTCGCTGAGGATTGGTCGCTTGTGAGTAGTTGGAAGTATGGTATTGGATGACATTATTATGAATAGATAAGATTCTATTAAGAATGAATTGTCATATGCCAAATATGGAAATGTTTCCATATTGGGAGTTAGATATTAAGAATCTATGTCTAGATTAGTAACTTTTATGCAAGAAGGATGTTCAAAGGAATGTACTTTGAGTGAGAGACATCATATCTATAGAATTGTTTCTGATAGAGATTGGCCGAGTCTTGATGATTTTGAGCTGTGACTTTACGAAAGAATCATTGCATAAAATGTTAGAATCGAGCATAAGTAACAAGAATTTGATATTCTTATACTTGTGATAAGGATTGGGAGTTGTGAAATGAATATGATTGGAAATGTGTTCATTTGATCTATTTCACAAAGAAAGGACCATAGGTAAACATTGTGTGCATGCTGAGAGCATGGGACAAGTGTAGTAATAATTCAAGTAAGAAGTTGATTACCCGAAGTAACAAATAATGAGTAGTCAATATGGTGATTAAATAAAATGTTTTATTTATACCCAGAGTTTGGGGCCATATGGGATTAGTATTATTCTTGTGTTTCACTTTGCATGTTTTGACTTCCTGAATAATTAAATTATTTCAGAATAATCAAATTATTCGAATGGTCCACAGTCGTTCATATGTTGGAAGTAGGTATGAATGAAGACTGTCATGAATTGGTTTGTAGATTGTCTAAAGTGTATTAGACATAAGCAAATGTTTGCTGCAACGTTCATGAGTGCTTATGAATATGATTTGAGCATTGGATTAAACCCACGCTCACTTGGATCACTTCATGGATTTTATCACGAGTGATTGGTGAGACAATAATATCTTATATTCTTGAAACCGAGATGTGTGAGTTGTATCTTGTGAGTCGGTTACACATTGATAATATGTAAACGCACCAGTAACTTGGTGTCATAAAACATATTGTTGTGTGTGATTCAGTAAGTGAGTGCAAGCAAGCATTGAATCAAAGTTTATCCGTTCCTTTTATCCAAAGTAGGATGAAAGCGATATCTATGGGCCCCTCGATGATTTAGTGATGACACCTAAGCGCTTGGCCAAGCCGGGACTAATTTGATGTGTTCAATTGTAGTCTGTTGCCAGTCGTCATAAATCGGAAATCGGGAAACAACACATAAACAGAGAGAATGATTTAAATCCATGTCTCAGTCTATACGATATCTAGAATGGAGGAATATATGATCCCTTATCTAAAGGACACGCTTCTGATAGGATCAGAGTTGACAGCGGTTTTTGAAAGCTACGATTGCAGATTAGGATCTGAAGTCATACGCAGAATAGTTATTAGACTTATCCAAGTGGGAGACTGTTGGATTAGTGTCTAAGTCCATAACTATTTTGGTATGTACTTGACCCGATGGTGCATGGTCCTTTTGGGTTGCCTTCACCAAAGCAACTTGATAGGATGAACTATGGAGAGAAAGGATTAATTATGATTTATTAATATATTATGAGAATAATATATTAAAGGAGAAATCATATTGTTTAATTAATATTAGTCAAGAATTTATTGATAATTAATTTTGTGGCTAAAAGAGATTGATTAAACTTAAGGGACTGGAACTGTAATTATAAGATAATTGCATTTGGGCTATGGATCACCTTGGAATAATAGGTTGGACGAATTCTATGGGGAAACCCATTAGAAATCGTCCAAGGGATATTCTAAAAGGGTCCATGGGCTGCTTAGGGCTTAAGCAGTCAGATTAGGGTTTCCTAATTGAAAACCCTAATAGCCTACATGTATATATAGTACCCTTAAGCCCCAAAAACGTGGCTAAGAGTTCCACTAGGGTTTCTGGACGTTTTGGGCAGCCTCCTCTCTCTTCATTCTTCATCCTCTTGCTCTTGGTGTTTGTGAGCCATTAGAGGAGTGACACTTGTGACTCTAAGCTTTCTAAAGCCATTACAAGGAGGATTTGAGATTGTTATTGCTACATAACAATCAAGGTATGATCTAAACCCTAATTCATATGTTAATATTGATTATCACATGCTAGATCTAGGGTTTAAAGTCTTGGATGAATTGCATGTACAATAGAGAAACCTAGATCCAAGCATTAGGGTTTGTATGAGCACATAGGATGTTCTTATGGCCTAAACCCATTAGAATCGTCATTCACCTACCTTCAAATATTTTATAGCTTGGATTACGGCATCCCTCTTCCAAGTTATAAAATAGTTTGTTGGGTCCTAGCCTTAATATATCATATTGGGTGTTATATTAAGGACTTAAATCAACTTTACGTGAATTTCTCCCATTGTTGATGTCTGGTTTAGACAACAATGATCTTCCCAAACCAAGCTTTCCTAATGAATATGACTTCCCGAGTTTGGCTCATGGAAGTCATACTTCTCTTCCTCTACCTCCTCCAATTATTCTCCCAAACCCACAAGTTCAAGGTCACTCAAGCCCTAATGGCAAGCAAGGTCTATGTGTGATCACATCTTAGAGATGAAGTCACATATTGACAAGCCGGGAGAGTTGGGTGTCAAAGTCTTGAGAAAGTTGGATGTTCAATCACTTTCTAAGTCACATAGTGAGTTCCTTTGGGACTACTATGAAACAGACTATGACATGAACCTTAATGATCATATCTATTTGCTTGGTGCTGCTGAATCAGCAATGATTTGGAACGATAGTAAAGCAAATTTGATTAGAAGATCAATTTCCCAAAAACTTTATGGACAGTGACAATGGTGACACTGGAAATCCAGAAAAAGCATTCTCTTCCCAATGGAAAGGGATTGACCATAGTCAACCCGGTTGACCAAATGGTAAAGAGAAAGGCTAAGTCTGAGATAGTCCCTTTACCAAAGGGTCCATATGTTTATTTTGCCAAAGGAAGGGGCGTTGATTGCAAAGCTGCCAAATTTACCTAAGGATGTTAAAGTCAATAAGTTTGACTCTGCATCAGGTAGAGCCCATTATCTAACTCTGTTAAGTTCTATTCTGAGATCCTCATTACATGATGTGACTGGGTCACATGTTGATGTTTTAAGAATAAAAGAATAGAGAGAAATCTTAAAGGAAGTATATGCTGATTTTGATCGCGAAGGTGGATTTCGATCGCATCAGAATTTTGAGCAGTTGCTTAAGAAGTTATGATATATTGCTAAGGAATAGATAACAACAATTTTCCATGTGGATTGTAAGGATAAGTTTTTCCGCAAAGTTTTAAAATAAAAGAAAATTGTTTAATTTTATTTATTTGAAGTATCCTTACAATGGTATTTGTGGAAAATTGTTGCTTATATGATTCCACTGACAGCAATATTGGAAAATGGATTTGATTCTTTCATTTGTGGTAGTGTCTAAATTTACCAAATCAGGAAAGTTCCTCATCACCCAAGTTTCAATTGGACCGAAACTTGGAATCATGCAAGTTGAATAGTATGATGAATGAGAACTTTCAAGCATTGGAAAATCAAGACTAATTACTTGTTCACATGGATGTGTGAGTCAAGTGAAGGACTAAAGGGATCGAGTACACATTCTTGTGCACTGGTCATGTCCACCACAAAGCTCGTTAAGACTATTTGATTTACTAAAGTTTAGTAAATATGGTTATACTTACAAGTTTAAGTATAATTCTGAAACATTGGAAAAGTATCAATGTATGGCAGAACGAATGGGAAGAATCAAATTAGGCATAAAGATAAAAGTTTCTCAAATCTGAAAAGATGGGAGAGTACTTTAGTATCATGTTTGTGATCATCTTAATGATTTAGAAATCATATCACAATTAGTCCTCTAAAGGTCATCTTAGTGCATTATTATGACTAAGAAGAGGAGTCATGAATTGTTGAAATGGTTAGATTAGGAAGATGAGTCATACTTCGTTCCAAAACAATTCTTAGAGTCATACTCCAAGATTGTAACTTGAGTGACATATCTTAAAGAAAGGTTTAAAACACTTGTCAAATGTAAGAGTAAAAGTGTCCTACTCTTGTACATTTGAAATTGGTAAGTTGTGATGTTTTGGATAAAACAAAGACCAACTAAGGCCAATTGTGTAAAGTGTTTGTCTTGATAAAGAATCCGCACTATCTCTTGAATATTTGGCAAGATAGTCTTATATGTCAAGAGGATAGTGGGAGTCTTAAAGATCCTAAAAAGAATTTCAAGAACTAATCAAGAACAAAACCTGAGGTTCTTCACTAGCACACGACTTGAGGTTTATAACCTATCGTGTTGACATATTCTGTGCCCATTCCAGTTAAAGTTGGCTTTGCATAGGAGTTCTGAAAGTTCTCAATTGGTTGCATAACAACTTGGAAGCAATGGCAGGCCCTGTACTGCCAGGTGGCAAGAAGTTAAGATTGCATAAGTTCAGTCCATATGAGTTTGGATTTGTCATTATCCTTGTCTTGTGACTATGGTTTTGACGATTCACATGGATAAGAACACATACACCATAAAATCTAAGGGTCATAAGGTTTCTCTCCGATTCATGAAAATGATGGTGAGGAAACACTTCCACCAAGTAGATTTGAAGCAGATGACAAAAGGTCTAAACAATTGAGACTATGATTACGGCATCCCTTTTCATAGTTCTGAAATTGTTTAGACACACATGCATGCTATCTAAGGAAAGGTGTATGATTTTGATAAAGTTTTATCAAAGCATCTCGTATCAGAAATCTGAACTTTGTTAAGAAAGTCAATAAAGTATTGATTTCTAGAAGTCCAGCTGATTTCTGAGTACATGTCAAAGCTAGTGGGAGCATAAGTGTTATGCTAATAATCATCATGTTAGTGGGAGCATGATAATTATTGTTAGTGTTGCAAGTTAGCAATGTTAATTATAGAAAACAAAAGTTTCAATTCGTGAGGCTACAGGGATTGAAAAAGTTGTTTTGCTATAATTAAGGGAGATGATATACTTCATTTCAGTTCTAAAGGCTTAGATTAAGACCTTAATCATCTTTAGTCAAGAATATATATATGAATTTCATGTTGGATTGGTTCAACTTAAGGAAATTCTACATATTGCATTCTCAAAATTCGATTATGATTACGGCATCCCTCTTCATAGTCAAATTTTGAAAACATGGCAAATAAAAATATTGTAGCAAAAGACTGGTCTAGAATCATGTCTTTATGTGAGACATCATGAATCGTGTACCATTTGCTTTGGGTACAGGATCGATTGCATGTGCTATAATATTTGTCATTTCTAAATTTTTCCAAATGCCCAGAGGCATTAAGAAGGGAAAAGGTCTAGAATTGGATATGACTAAAATGATTAAGCAATTGTTGAGGACAATCTGAGGTTTACCAAAGATTGGTTGCTCAGGGACAGTTGGAAGTATAGTGCTAATTTTGGAAGGACCATATTGACATATTCTGAAAAGAGGCATCTCTTGTTCAGAAGTGATAGTCAAAATGAGAATATGGAGTTGTCTCCATAGGTGGAAGTTATCTGTGTAAGATTAGAAAACTTAATGCAAGAAGCATGTCCAAAGCAATGTACTTTGAATATGAGACTTAGTTTCCATGGAGTTGATCTCCATTGGAATACCTTATAATGACTGTTGACAAGTCTTTGTGACTTTGTACATATTCATTACAGGAGGGTCAGTGCATATAAGTTTAAAATCTAAACAGATTTCGATAAATGATAGGAATTTGAAATTCTCACATTTTTCGATAAGGATTTGGGAGTGTGAAATTAGAATCATTGAAATTATGTTCAATTGGTTTATTTCACAAAGTAAGGATCATAGACAAACATAGAGTACATACTTGGTGTATGGCAAAGCTATTGTTTAAGAAAAACATAGTGTACATGCTTGGAGCATGGGACAACTAGTGTTTTTAATTCAAGTATAAAGTTGATAAAACCGAAACAATGAATAATGAGTAATCAGTATGGTGATAAATAAAAGTGTTTATTTATATTCATAGGGTTTGATACCATATTTGATTCATTTATTCTTGTGTTTCACTTTGCATGTTTTGACTTCCAGAATAACTAAGTCACTCTTCCTGAATGATTAAGTTATTCAAACCATCCACAGTCGGTCATATGTTGGAAGTAGATATGAATCAAGACTGTCATGGGTTGGTTTGTAGAGGTCCAAGTTGGTGGACAAAGTGGTGCTACAACACTCATGAGTGCTCATAAGTTCTGAGTATTGGATTCAACCCGCGCTCATTTGAATCACTTCATGGATTTTATCACGAGTGATCATGAGACGATAATATCTTATATTCTTCAAACCTAGAGATATGAGTTGTTACTATGAGTTGGTTATACATTGATTGCACGAAAACGCATTGGTAACTCGATGTTATAAAACGTGCCTTTGTGTATGATTCAACAAGTAGTAGAACAAGCCATATGAGTCGAAGTTTATCCATTCCTTTTACCTTCTGGATAAAAGCGATATCTGTGGGCCCCTCGATGATTTAGCGATGACACATGTGAGTGCTTGGCCAAGCCAGGACTGATTTGATTTGTTCAATCAGTCAGTCATCATAAATCGAAAATCGGGAAACAACAAATGGACAGAGAGAATGATTATAATCCATGTCTCAGTCCATATGATATCTAGAATGGAGGAATATATGATCCCTTATCTAATGGACAAGTCATTGACAAAGGTCAGAGTTCATTGACAAGATCAGAGTTCGACAGCGGCTTTAAGAGCTACGATTGCCAGTTGGTTTTTGAAGTCATACTCAATAATAGTTTTAGACTTATCCAAGTGAGAGACTATTGGATTAATGTCTAAGTCCATAACTATATTTGGTATGTACTTGACCCGACCCGGCATGGTCCATTTGGGTTGCACTTCACCGACACAATTTATATGGATAGTCTTTTGAGAATAGTATATTTATGATTTATATTAATATATTATAAGTTCTAATATATTAATATATAATCATATTATTTAATTAGTATTGATCAAGAATTAATTTATAATTAATTAAGTGATCAAAAGGAACTAATTAAATATGGACTCTTAGATATATATATATATATATATATATATATATATATATATATATATATATATATATATGTGTAGTGGGCCAAGTTCATTTAGGTTGGGCTAAGTCTTCATGGATAGTCCATGGAGCTTTAACCCATGGATCCTAGGAAATGAAAGGTCATGGGTATTAGGGTTTAACCCTAATCCTCCACACTATATAAAGGGTCTTATGGTTCATGAAATTATGCTAGTGGCTAGTGTGGATACACTAAAGAGGGCAATAACCGATTTCATAGTGTGAGCCAAGTATCCATATTCTCTAAAGGTTTTCCAAGGTGTTTTGGTGATTTGTGATTCCACTTGAGGCTTCCACACTATTGGGGCTAAGCTCTTAAAGCTTGAAGACATCAAGCTACATCAAAAGGTATGTCATCTAACTAGAACTTTGTAGTATAGGTGCTTCATAATATGCTAGTTAGGATGAAACCTTGGAATATTTAATATTTGCATGTATAATAGAGAAAACATAGATCCAAGGTTTATAGGGTTGCATGTACACCATAGGAGTGTTAGAATGCTCAAAACCCAACACATTCTACCCCTGGCCCTGTATGATCCAAAACTAAGGCCCAAACCCAAAACAAAAGCCCAACACTATAATGTCCGTAAATCCATCAATGGCCCAATTTTCCAAATTGGGCCCCAACCTCTTACAGGCCTTATCCTAAGTCCATAATCTCCTTCATTATAATTTAGTTTACTCCAAGCACCCCTTGGGACTAACTTGTCCAAAGTCAAAGGTCAAAGTCAAAGTCAAAGTCAACGCTCCGAGTTGACTTAACTCATCCAGTTACCTATCAACTCGTCGAGTCCACCCCAAAGTTAGAATCGCGATATTGTGATCCAAATCGTCGAGATTTCCTACAACTCATCGAGTTCCTCCGTTTCCAACAGAATCGGGATAATCCCAAACCAACTCGTCGAGTTCACCCATGAACTCATCGAGTTCTTCAGTCTGACAACCCACTTAATGCATTAAGTCCTTTTTCTTAAATTCAAAGGTTCCAGACCTCAGATCCCCATCCTTAGAGATGTCTAGAAGGGTAAAGTTTCCAACTTTTCCCCCAAGGATCGTCTAATAAGCTCTAAACCCAAACCCTAGTTCCCTTAAGGAGGGTCTTGACCCATTAAGCCCTTAAACTCTCACTCCAATGTCCCAAAACACAGATCTGAGGTCCTAAGGTGGTTTAATCACGTAAAGTTTCCAACTTTACGTCCATGCATGCTAGAACACACTCTAAGGTTCATTTTTGGCTTCATGATGGACATATTTCATGAATGGGTCATGGAGGTTATTAAAGTTTGCAACTTTAATCCTCTAGAGGTCATGTAGGGGACAGATCTACATCATCAACCCCTGGAAACCTCTTTTCTTTGGATACTCAAGTCAAAGTCCCAAAACCAAGCCAAAACTACCATAAATGAGATCTACTAAACTACATGTCAATGTTGTGACTTTATACCTCAAAGATGTAGCCTTTGATGTAGAGTTTCGGGATCCAAGATCACTCCTCCAAGCTTGATACTTATTTCTTCAAGGCTTCCTTCAAGAATCGCTCTAAAGCTCACAAAACTCAATGAACAAGGAGGGAGGTTGTTCTAGGGTTTTCTCTGGGCAAGGAGGCTGGTAAGGAGGCCATCCCTAGAAGTTAAGTCCTTTAAATAGGGTACAATTCTCGAGAGATTAGGGTTTTCATTTGCAGCGCCAACTCATCGAGTTGGGGCTCCCCAACTCGTCGAGTAGGTCCTCCAATCTATGCGGCCGAAAAGCGTTCTACTCGACGAGTTGGAGCCTCCCAACTCGTCGAGTTCCTTGCAATACTTCAAAATAACAAGAATAAATCCATACCCTTTAGTCCAAAACTCCAACTGAATACCCGAGCAACCAAGATACATTATCTAACTCCTATTGGGTCCAAAACCCAACTCCTCAAGGTTCCGAAGCCTGATAATACGAAACCCTTTGATTATCAATTCAAAATAGTAACAATTCGAAACAGGATGTTACAAATCACGTAATCATATCATTCAAGCTTCAAAAATCATTCAATATCATCTTAAAGTTCCTATTTTTGTTGAATTTGTTATAAAATTAATCGCAGTCTTCAAATCGAAAAAAGATTGAAATAGAGCATCAGTTCATATTTTCATAAATACGGGACATAATCCTCAAATCAAATAAACAAGCACATCACATTCATCATCGCAATTCAAGAGAACGACAGAGCATTTGAAAATTGAATCAAAATCAATTTTCATAAATGATGTCGAATTCAAAAGAAATTGACGAGTCGATCGCAACTGATACTATTGTAGCCGAAATCAATTCATCTCATAACGACGAACAAATCGATTCAATTTCTTTAACTTTTGAAAATCAACACGAAGAACTTAAAAATACAATTGGTATAGAAGGTACAAATAAGTTGTTGTAATATTACATATTACATTACAATTTATAAAGTTGATTCTGATTTTTTTATTCAGTCATAAACAAAAAACATAACTGATCTTGTATTAATAATATCTTATACTGCATAATCATAAACGATTATATGTTGTAATTTATGATTGATCATATGTTTCAATGTACAAACACATATGATTTAATCATACGTGTTTCTTATATGATAAATCATATATTAAACTCTATAATCATATATAATTATGCATTGTAATATATAAGAAATACAACTAATCATACATTATTATACATTACGAATTATGATTAATAATATATTAGGATGAATAATCATATACGATTATATATAATAATATTTGATTAATCGTATATAACAATTTAAAAAAAACATATGATTTATCATATGTTTCATAGATCTAAATATATGATTAATTATATATTAAATAGTTTAATCATATATAATTATATAGTAGAATATGTGATTAATCATATAAGACATTGTACAAACAAATATAATTTATCATATGTGTTTTCAAATTGAAATATATATTAATCATATATTACGATGAATAATCATATATGATTATACATCATAAAATATGATTAATCATATATTACAAACTATAAATACATATGATTAATCATACATGATTAAACAGTATCAAGTATGATTACTTATAAATTAAGACGTATAATCATATATGATTATACAGTACAACATATGATTAATCATATAAGACATTGTACAAACACATATGATTTATCATATGTGATTCTACATTGAAATATATAATTAATAATATATTAAGATCTATAATCATATATGATTATACATCCTAAAATATAATTAGTCATATTTTAAAAAGTATAAATGCATATGATTAATCATAAATGATTAAACAATATAACATATGATTACTTATATATTACAACATATAATTATATTTATCATATGTGATTGTGCATTGAAATATATAACTAATTATATATTAAACTCTATAATCATATATGATTATTCATCCTAAAATATAATTAATAATATATTACACTGTATAAATACATATCATTAATCACATATGATTATTATAACATAAAATTATATAATAACATATTTGTCATTACCTTTTTTTATTAGGTGAAAGTTCCAATTCAACAAATGAATCATATTCCAGTAACATAATTGAAGAATCTGATTATAAACCAGATGTCCCTCTAGAATTTGTACCAGTTGTAAACAGCGTTTTCAAATCACTAAATTTGCCGGTAAAAATGTATACTGATTATGCAGAAATGACAGGTTTTCATACAAGACTGAGTAGCCAATCAAAATACAATAGCCAAATAATAAAAAAAACAAATATGTTATATGCAATAGGGGTGGAAAGGATAAACCAAAACCTTGTGATACATTTGCTACAAGTTCTGTCAATAGGAAACCAAATTCGAACAAGATAATTATTTGGTGTACAACAAAGATTATATTTGAAAATGTTTATGGAACAACATATTACAAAGTTAAGCAATTCTTTGAATTGCACAACCACCCACTGGAAAGTATTGAGGATAGACCTTATATGAAAAAGGCAAGAAAGACGTCATATTCTGAAAAAGAGTTTGTAGTATGCGCATCAAAATCTAAAATTGGTCCAACGATGGCTCACAAAATACGAGCAATTTTGAAACGAGGATATGAATATGTAGGGACGAAGGTAACATACTACAAAAACTTGAGGATATGAGTAAATAGAATCTTATGCTACAAGGATGCTCAAATAATGATAAACAAAATGAATGATCGTAGACATCATTACCCAAATTATTCATTTGAGTTCCTACGTGATGGAGATCAGTTGGCTGCTATGTTTTGGGCAGATGAAAGAGAAAAGGCTTTTTATGCAGAGTTTGGAGAAGTTATATCTTTTGATGCAACTTTTAGAACAAACAAGTAAGTTAATATATATACTTTACATAATTTATACATGTATGATTAAAATAAAAAAAATTATACAATTAAATTGAAACATACTATTAATCAAATATGATTGTACTAAACATATTTTCTTTATATAGGTATAAAATGATATTTGTTCCATTCACATCAGTTGACCACCAGAATAAATCAGTTACTGTTGACGTTAGGTTGCTGAGTAGAGAGACAATTGAGTCCTATAAATGACTACTTAAAGCTTTTCTTAGAGCTCATGAAGGGAAAGCACCAAAAATTGTTCCAACTGATCTAGATCCAGCAATAAAACAAGCAGTGAAATCTTTCTTACCAAATTCAAGACATAGATTATGCATGTGGCACAAAATGAAAAAACTTCAAGCAAAGGCATAATAAAAATAAACTATAATATAAATCATATATGATAACTCATATATGATTTATAAAAAAACTATGCAATTATATATGATAAACCATATCCACTTATCGACTGTAAAATATAATTAATAGTATAATATAATATACATTCATATATGATTAAGTATTTTAATAATATGAATTATCACATATCATACTGTATAATCATATATGATTAGTCATATATGTTTGTACATTATAATAAATGATTAATCATACATTAGAGCACATAATCATATATGATTACTTGTATATGATATATCCAAATAACTATATAATTTATACTTATATAAGTAAAATTGTTTATTCATAGGTTACCAACGATTTATTTAAAAACATGGACTTCAAGAAGAGATTTAACAAGCTTGTTTGAAACATGCATATCAAACCTGATGAATTTGAGAAGAAGTGGGAGTTGATTATTAATGAATTCAATCTGGAAGATAAAAGATGGTTCAATGATATGTTTGAATTACATGAAAAATGGATACCTGCATACTTTAGTGACACTATAATGTCTGGATTGATGAAAACTACTTCAAGATCAGAAAGCATGAATTCCTTCTTCAACACTTACTCACAATCTGGAAATTTACTTTTACATTTCATGATGAACCATGACACTGCAATTCAAAAACAAAGAATTACACAAAAGGAGGTTGATCATGAAACAAAGAAGGCGGTATATAGATTTATTTCACCGCGACCGATAGAAAAACATGATGCAAAAGTTTATACAAGTACATTGTTTTATGAAGTCCAGAAAAAAATCTACAAAGGTTCCTAGTACTGCCATTACAAACATGTTGGAACAAAGAACGGATGAGAGTTATACAAAGTGAAACAACTGGACAAAAACAGCGATTTAAAAAAAGAATTTTAGGTAATATATTATTATTTTAAATTTTGATGAATCACAACGTAATATACAACTATATTCAGTTATGATTATAAAACAATATATACAACTATATTTAATTCAATAGAAAAAACACTTAATGCTTTAATTTTATTTTGAACAGGTAGAAATAAAACTTCCAGAAAATGATGTAAAATGTACTTGTGAACACTTCAACTGCTTTGGGACTTTGTGCAGACACGCATTCAACATACTCATGAAACATGGAATTAAGGAGATACCTGAACAGTACATTGAGAATCGTTGGAGAAAGAATGTGATATCAAGGCATTATCACTTTGGTAGGCATGTATACTACAACTTTGAAACATGTTTGAAATATGTAAGAAAAAATAAAGAGAAAATGGATTTTTTTTTGTTAAGAAAACAGAAAGCATGTTGAAGGAATACGAGAACGATCCTACCAATGAATTGCAAAAAATAGGACAGATGTTGAAGATGTAGGAAAGCTTATGGGCGTTTCTTTTCCAAGAGACATTGACATCAATGTTCCAAATGTTCAAAGCAATAAAGGAAGTGGAAAGAAAAATAGAATTCAACGTGCAACAGAAATAACATATAAAAATTCAAACAAGCAAACAAGAAGATGCTTAGGATGTGGAGAAATGGCTCCTCATAACTTGCGTATATGCCTATCAAACTTGAAGCAGGACAATCATCAAAAGCTACATAGATAATGACTTGTTTAATCAGTAATGAATAAATCAGGATTTTTTTTTGCTAAATAATGTACTTTTTGTTTGATGCATTTTACTCTTTTTAAAAGACAGGATGTACTATGATTTTGTTTACTGAATTCTATCTACTTTGATAATTCTTTCTTTGATTTTATTAGTAGTACAACAAATCGGTTTTCTTGCAATTTCTTTTATCTTGAACCTTCTTTTATCTAACTTTATGTCTTTTATGATTACAAAAGTATATAATCACTTATGATTAAACAAAACATATGAAGTGGTATTACATAATCATTTATGATTATACAAATAGAAATAATTATGTAATCTGTTAATTGTTATTCAATACATGTAATCATTTATGATTACATATAAACTGTTATTCAATACATCTAATCATTTATGATTATATATAAATAACATCTAAGTTGTACTACAAATCTCATTATATATATATATATATATATATATATTCAATTATGATTGAAGTTCCATAAAATGTTAATATAAAAAATTTTAAATAATAAAATCCATCACCATACATATAAAACTTGTTTAGAATAACCATCACCATATACAACAACATTGTTCATAAAAAATATAAACATAACCATATTCATCTAGAAAAGCAACTTCTAATAACCCATCATCGAATAACATCAAACATGATCAAATCTTCAATAACAAATAATTTCACAAGCCTCAAATATCACGTTCCCCATTTTTCAATATTCTTGTTCTTGGTGTTCCTAGCTCGATTTTCATACAGATTGTAGCTGACACCAAGAGCGCTTCCACCATTACTTTGAAAGATTATCTCCATTGAACATACCAAATCTTTACTACATATCTGATGTAGAGACATGTTGTTCATTAAAATGAAATCTTCTTTAAATGAACAACATTCCTCTACTTCAAAGACATCTAGTAAAGATCTGATATGTTAAATGAAGATAAACTTTTTAAGTAATGGTAAGTGGCGTTCTTGGAGTCAGCTACAATCTGTATGAAAATCTAGCTACAAATAAAAGAACAAAAATCTTGAAAAAATGGGGAACATGTTATTAGAGACAGCAAAATTAGTTCTTTTTGACTTATTAAGTCCATATTTTACCTGAAATGAAATGGAAGTTGTTTACATCATAAATAAGTAACGATGATATATAAAAAAAATTAAATTAAAAATTGAAGAAATTAATAAACAAAACTAACCATTAGAGAAGTATAATAATGATTTTCTTCAAAAGTGAGAGAAAAAACAACATCATAAAATAAGACTTCAATGTTTGATTCATATGTTTTGCAACATCACCACTCATCTTTGACCAAATCTAAGGGGTAGCACAAGGCTACCCCCTTGATAAAAACATATTCACAGTTCAATGAAAAATCTGATTTGGTTTTGATTTATAAAGCCAAGATTCTTCACTACAAACACTAGAAAACAAAAACAAAATCTAAAAAAGATAAGATTATGCATGGTGATGTATTCAATGCACTCAATATAAGATAAAAGTTTGCTCACTTATCAAGAAAAAAATATAATAAATTATAATGTGGTGTTCAACAGATGTAATCATTTATGATTATAAAAACAGAAAGAAAAAATTAACTGGTGTTCAATATATGATATCTATCGTTCAACATATATACAATCACTAATGATTTCATATAAACAACATATAATGGGTACTAAAAACATAATTACATATAAAAATATAACATAATCACTTATGATTAACATTCAATAACATAATTCATAGAAACAAACTTACATCATAAAATCCATCAAAATACATATAAACTTGTTTACAATATCCATCACCATAAAAATAAACATTTTTCACAATATCCATAACCATAAACACAAGATATACCAACATAAACAAACTTGTTCTTAAAACATCAACATTAAAAAAACATCTAATCATACGTAATCCATTTACTTCTAAAATCAGAAAATCTTCAATAAAAAAAAGTTGACAACCTTGTTTCTATATTTCATTGAGCATTATATGAATGCTTATCACAGATCTTTGGATCAAATTTTTGATACTCATATGCACCTTTCAACACATCATCACGCTTCGTATTAATCTCAGAAATTAAAATTGTTGTTGCATATTTCATTCTCAACTTCTCCATATTTTTTTTTCTTGAGAAGGACCTTCTTTTGGAAGACTACATTTCCATTTAGAAACTCTTTCTCCAAAATAACTCTCCATATGTCTCATAGCAAAAACACCATAATCCACTTTATTGTAAACTGTCCTCCATGGCATTATCAATCTTACTGGTGTAAGATTTTTATGAGCCATTTCATTTGCTTTAACATGCTTGATATCTTTTACATACTTCAAAAAAAACTTTTTCTGAAAATCATATATGATTTGAACTCAAAAAAATATAAGTATAATAATTATAAAACATATCATATATGATTTCAAATCTAAAAATTAAATATGATTTGAAACTTACAAGAGGTTTATAAACTACACCATACTTATCATCGAAATCAACATCATATGCACCATTGTCAATAACCTCAAAAGCAGGTTTCTTCAAATTGATAACAATAAAATATATGTGCTTTTGCCTCACAACAGGGAAAAATACCTGACATCAACATGTATAATATCAGAAAGAAAACATTAATATATATATATATATATATATATATATATATATATATATATATATATATATATATATATATATATATAACTAAATATACCATATTAACATCCTTCAAAACCTTCAAGTCTCTATCACTAGAAACACTGATAGAGAAGTTGTCCTTGAAAACTTTATATTTTCCAAATTCCTTCAAATGATTATATTCAAGTGACAAAGTCTTTAATATAAAAAAAAACTCAGAAATGATTATATAATAAAATGTAAATATTTAATAAAAAAATTATTAATGATTATAAAAATATGAAAAGAAAAACATAAAAAAAATCTTACAGTATCAACATTCATGAACAATCTGAGTGGAGAATTAACAACATCTCTGAATTTCTCTTCATGATTTAGTATATGAGACCATGAATCAAGAACACTTACATGCAAATAGGTTTTTTTATAAAGACTTTCATAATTATCTCTAAAACCCATAAGATCTGATTCCATAAGAAAGACCATATCCTTGTAGATATTTATTTAAATGTTAATAAAAATAAAAAATTATAATTATAAAAATAAAAAATTATATTTAAAAAAATTACCCTAGATTTCCTTGAAGACTGAAAAGCCATTCACAACCAAAATTTTGTACTTATGTCAAACTTGGTTTAAAATCAATTAACCTTTCCTTAAAAGGTGACTTATAAACATAAGAAAACTTCATTTCTCTTTTTCCTTATACATATACTTCTGATTTTCCTTCTTCATTTATATCTTTAGGTTTGCCAAACTTTGCTTTTGATGGACTTTTTTCATTTCTCACTGTAGGTTGTACACAAATTGGTTTTGATGGTCCTTATAATGTACCCAAAGGGTGTGCAAAAGAAACTGGACTAGCATCAATAACATCAACATTTGGAACAACACGTTGTGGCTCAACACCTGGTTTTCCCAAATAAACTAGATCCTTAATCTTTTTCTTTGTCATCCGTTCAGGAGAACTTTGACTTTGAGATGCCTTCTTGGAACCTTGAGAATCTTGACTAAATCCAAGGCTAAAACTTGGACCATAAAACTTCTCAACTTTCCCTTCTGCTTTGTCCTTTTTCAATTATTGAGTCTCATTTGAATCCTTCCATTGTATAATTTGTAAACCTTCTTTAGCATTTTCTACCCAAAAAAAATTATAAAAATCATATATGAATAAACAAAAATTATAAACACGATCATATATGAATAAACAATAATTATAAACTAATTTCCTCCATCTTTATTTTTATTTGAACAATCTTCTATTGCTTTCCCAAAATCCGAATCAACTTCAACACCTTCACCTTCTATCACACCTTCTACCACACCTTCTCCATCCTTCTTTGCTTTAGAAATTTCAACTAACACTTCAGCAAAACATTTCAATAAACTTGGATGAATTAATTCATCTTCTTTCTTCTATTCTACAATAACTTTATCAACAGTATGATCTAAAATTACTTCTTTGTTATGATCATCCTCACCCAAATTTACAGTCCCTAAATTATTAAAATCATAAGTGAATCATCTATATAACATATTCATATATATTTTATGTATAAAAAATACATAAATAAATACTTACCATCATCAAATTCATTTTTCTCAAAACCAGTCAAATTGTCATTCACAACATCTTCAACTCGTTTCTGGTTTATACAACCATCAACCAAGTTTTCAGTACCTATAAAATTCAAATATAAAAAATTAAAATCGTATATGATTACACTATATATAATAAAAACATATGCTTACCTTGATCCAAGCTTTTAAGAAAACTTTCAACAACTGGATCGCACATGAATTGACTAAAAGATACACCTTCCTGACTATCAATTAGACCAACACTCTTAGTAACATTTTCGACAATAGAATTTAAATTCATGGCCCCTTCTTCATTTCATCCGCTTCCATTTCCTTGTTCATCATCTTCATCATTTTTATCATTCAACTAATCATTATTTTTACCAATATCATCCTCATATGCATGATCATTAACATCACCTTCAGCACCATTAACTTTACCTTTAACATCATTTTACCAATATGGTCCTAATGTGGAGGATTTCCATCCCCCTGAGCACCACTACATTTCCCTTGATCATCATCTTCAACATTTTCATGATCATTCAGAAAATCATTTCCATAATCTTCATCATGATTTACTTCTGTGATTTCTTCATCATCATTAACTTGACCAAAAGCAGGTGTCAATATTGATTCTTGTTGGATTAGGTGTCTAAGCCCATAACTATAATTGATATGTACTTGACCCGATAGTAGCATGGTCCATTTCGGGTTGTCTTCACCAGAACAATTTGATAGATGGATATTTGAGAAAGAGGTTATTTGTGATTTATTGATATATTATAAGTACAATATATTAATTGAGAAATCATATTATTTAATTAGTATTTATCAAAAAATAATTTAGAATTAATTTAGTGATCAAAAGAGACCAGTTAAATTGGTAAATATGGATTGGGCTAATGATCCATGATTGATTTGTGATGGGTTAAGGTTATAGGTTAGTCCATGAAGTGTTAGTCCAAATCAAATGCATAGATCATAAGCTTAAGTGTAAGAATTAGGGTTACACATGACTCTTGGAATTCTACACTATATATATGTAACCCTAAGCACTAAAATCGGCTACCACTTGCATTCCAAGAAGAAGAATCTGATTTTGAGTCTCCTAAACCTCTCTCATATCCATCTAGTTGTTTATTGGTGTTTGTGACTTGTTTGAGGCACAACACTTGGGGTGCTAAGTTCTCTTAAGGCCAAAGTTCTACTAGCTACATCAAAATGTAATCATCTAACTAGTTTTATGATTCATATATCAAATTTTGTATGCTAGTTCAGCCTTCATGCTTTGGATACTAATATTGCATGTATAATTAGAAAAAACTTAGATCCAAAGCATTAGGGTTGTATATGCATCATAGGAATGTTAGAGTACATAAAACCCAACAGTGGTATCAGAACCATGGGTGTTTTCTATTATATTGATGCAATTGTGTAATTTTCAAAGCTGAAAAAACTACATTTCTGTATTCTGCCAGGGCCTACTCGACGAGTCCTTCATGGAACTCGATGATTTGGTTCATATGATGATGAAATCGACGAGTCCATAATGGGACTCGACGATTTGGATCATCAGATGGCATAATTTTCGAGTTTTTGGCCTGTTTTGGATTAGGATCGTTACCACAAACTGTTTTGGTTCATAAAATTTGATTTTACTGATATGGTAATGTTTATCCCCATCCAATAGCATAATCATTGTCAGATTTTAAGATAATTACATGATTTTGTGAAAAACTAATTATTTGAATTTGAAATTATATGAATAATACTAGGTCAAATTGGTAAATGATAAATTATATGATAAATGGATTAGTTTAACAATTTGATCTAAATGTTTCTTGAAGAGTTTCATTGTTGGGTTTTAGTATACTACAACATCCTATGGTGCACATACAACCCTAAAAGCTTTGGATCTATGTTTTCTCTAATTATACATGCATATGGTTTCCAAAGCTTTTAGCCTACAACTAGCATACAAATAACATATGTATAATAAGACAAGTTTTAGACATACCTCTTGGTGTTGTTGATGTTGCTACAAAGACTTTGGCCTTTAAGAACTTAGTGCCCCAAGTGTTGCACCTCAAATGGAATCACAACTCACCTAGGACAAAGGTGACTCTTGAGAGAGAATTTCCATGCACCAAAAACACCTCCATCAACTCCAAGAACTACAAGTATTTTCAAGTGGCGTTTTTAGGTTATGGAGCTTATATTTATATGTAGGATTCCAAGAGTCATGGGTATAACCTAAATCCATACCCATGGGTATGATCCATGGTTCATGTGGCCTAACTCTTTATGTATCCATACATAAACTTAGTCCAATATGGATCATAATTCCAAACTAATTCTTGATCAATACTAATTAAATCATATGTTTTCATGTTAATATATTAGAACTTATAATATATTAATAAATCATATATAACCTCTTCTCAAAAGTCCATCCTAACAAATTGTCCTGATGTTATGCAACCCAAATTGACCATTTTACTCTCAGGTCGAGTACATACCAATAATAGTTATGGGCTTAGACATCTAATCCAACAGTCTCCCACTTGGATAAGTCTAAAACTATTATTGCAAATATGACTCCAAAATCCCGACTAGCAATCGTAACTCTTAAAAGTCGTTGTCGAACTCTGACCTAGTCAATGACGTGTTCATTAGATAAGGGATCATATATTCCTCCATTCTAGATATAATATGGACTGAGACATGGATAATAATCATTCTCTCTGTCCATCTGTTGTTTCCGGATTTCTAATTTATGACGACCGACTATATGAACAAATCAAATCAGTCCAGGCCCGGCCGAGCACTTAGGGTTGTCATCACTAAATCATCGAGGGGCCCACATATATCACTTTTATCCACATGGGGTAAAAGGAATGGATAAACTTCGACCCAAATGCTCGCTTGTACTCACTCATCAAATATACACAAGGATATGTTTTATAACATCCAAGTTACTGGTGCGTTTACATATGTCAATGTGCAACTGACTCGCAACTTCAACTCACACGTCTCCGTTTGAAGAATATAAGATATTATCGTCTCATGATCACTCGTGATAAAATCCATGAAGTGATTCAAATGAGCGTGGGTTTAATCCAATACTCGAATCTTATTACAAGAGCACTCATGAATACTGCAGCTATGTATATAACATCTAGACATACTACAGACCCATTCATGACAGTCTTGCCTCAATACCTACTTCCAAAGTATGATCGATTGTGGACGGTTTGAATAACCTAGTTATTCGGAAGTCAAAACATGCAAAGTGAAACACAAGAATAATACTAATCCTATATGGCCCCAAAACTTTTGAGTCATATTGATTACTCATTATTCATTGTATAATGTTTCGAATAATCAACTTAATACTTGAATTAAAACAATAGTTGTCTTATGCTACAAGCATGCACACTATGTTTACTTATGGTCCATTCTTTGTGGAATAGATCAATTGAAAACATTTCAATGATACTCATTTCACAATTCCAAATCCTTATGATAAATGTAAGAATACAATATTCTTTTCCATTTACTGAAATCAGTTAGATTCTAAACTTATATGCAATGATCCTCTTGTAATGACTATGCACAAAAGTCACAAAGACTTGGCAACAAACATTACAAAGTATTCCTATGGAGAGTAATTCCATGGAAACGAAGTCTCACATTCAAAGTACATTCCTTTGAACATCCTTATTGCATTAAGTTTTCTAATCTTACACAGATTTAAAGAATAACTTCCACTTATGGAAACATTTCCATATTCCCATTTTGACTATCACTTCTGAACAAGAGTTGCCTCTTTTCAGAATATGTCAATATGGTCCTTCCAAAATTAACACCATACTTCCAACTGTCCATGAGCAACCAATCTTTGGTAAACCTCAGATTGTCCTCGACAATTGCTTAATCATTTTAGTCATATCCAGTTCTATTTCTTTTTCCCTCTTAATGCCCTAGGCATTTGGAAAAATTAGAACGGATAGAAATATTATAGCATATGCAATCGATCCTATACCCGAAACATATGGGATACGATTCATAATGTCTCACATAAAGACATGATCCTAGACCAGTCTTTTGCTATAATTTTTTCTGTTAGCCATGTTCTCAAAATTTGGACTATGAAGAGGGATGTCGTAATCATAATCGAATATTGAGAACGCAATTAATATTTCCATATATAGAATTTCCTTATGTTGAACCATTCCAACATAACATTCATATATATACTTGACTAAATTTGATTAAAATCTCAATTTAAGCTTTTAGAATTGGAATGAAGTATAAATTCCTCTCCCTTAATTATAGCAAAACAACTTTTCAAACTCTACAACTTGCAAATTGAACTTTTGTTTTCTATAATTAACATTGCTAACTTGCAACACTTACCATAATTAATTATGCTCCCACTAGCATAATAATTACTTTACTAGCATAACACTTATGCTCCCACTAGCTTTGACATGTTTCCGAAAATCAGCTGGACTTCTAGAAATCAATATTTTATTGACTTTCTTACCAAAGTTCAGATTTCTGATATGAGATTCTATGATAAGACTTTATCAAAATCATATACATTTCCTTAGATAGCTCACATGTGTGTCTAAACAATTATGAAGAGGGATGTCGTAATCATAATGTTTAGACCTTTTGCCCCTTCTCACAATTCGAATTATGAAGAGGGATGCCGTAATCATAATCGAATTTGAGAATGAAAATATCACAATTTCTATCTCCTTAAAATCTACTTAATGAAAACGTTTCTTCACCATCATTTTCATGAATCGAAGAGAAACCTTACGACACTTAGATTTTATGGTGTATGTGTTCCTATCCATGTGAATTTGTCAAAACATAACCACAAGAGGAGGTTAGTGACAAATCCAAACTCATATGGACTGAACTTGTTCAATCTTAACTTCTTGCCATCTGGCAGCACAAGGGCCTACCATTGCTTCCAAGTAGTTATGCAAACAACTGAGAACTCATAGAACTCACATGCATAGTCAACTTTAACTGGAATGGGCACATAAACAAGAATATGTCAACATGATAGGTTACAAACCTCAAGTCGTGTGCTAGTGATAAACAACAGGTTTTATTCTTGATTAGTTCTTGAGACCCTTTTCAAGATCATTAAGACTCTCACTGACCTCTTGACATATAAGATTCTCTTGTCAAGAACCATTCCTTGACAAAGAAAATATTCAAGAGTTAGTGCGGATTCTTATCAAGACAAACACTTCACACAATTGGCCTTAGTTGGTCTTTGTTTTATCCAAAACATCACAACTCACCAATTTCAAATGTACAAGAATAGAAAACATTTCACTCTATATTTGATAAGTGTTTTAAACCTTCTTAACATTATGTCACTCGAGTTACAATCTTGGAGTATGACTCTAAGACTTGTTTTGGAACGAAGTATGATTCATCTTCTTGATTTAACCATTTCAACAATTCACGATTCCTCTTCTTAGCCAAACAAATGCACTAAGATGTCCTTAGAGGATCAATTGTGATATGGTTTTTCCTAATCATTAAGACGATCATAAAACATGATACTGAAGTACTCTCCCATCTTTTCAGATTGGAGAAACTTTTATCTTTCTGCCTAATTTGATTCTTCTCATTCGTCCTACCATACATTGAAACTTTTCCAATGTTTCAGAATTATACTTAAACTTGTAAGCACAACCATATTTACTAAACTTTAGTAAATCATGACGAATAGCCTTATCGTTCTTTGTGGTGGACCTGATCAGCGCACAACTAAGTGTACCCAACTCCTATTCCTCCACTTGACTCACATATACATGTGAACAAGGAATTAGTCTTAATTTCCCAAAGATGAAAAATTCTCATTCATCATACAATACAAGTTGCATGATTCCAAGTTTCTATCCAACTGAAACTTGGGTGATGATAATCTTTCCTTATTTGGTAAATTATGACTCTACCACATACGAAAGAATCAAATCCATTTTCCAATATTGCTATCAATGGAATCATATAAACAACAATTTTCACAAATCCCATTGTAAGGATACTTAAAACAAATAAAAATCAAAATTTTTCCTTTTATTTTAAAATTGCGGAAAAACTTATCCTTATAATGCAAATACATATGAAAACTATGTTGTTATCCATTCCTAAGCAATCTATCATGACTCTTAGCGGCAGCTTCAAAATTCTGATCTTCGAATCATGCGATCGAAATCCATTTTTCGCGATCAGATTCAGCATACTCTTGTTCTAAGCTTCCTCTCCTTTTTCGATTCTACAAAACATCAAAATGCGACGTAGTCACATCATGTAATAAGAATCTCCAAATAGGAACTTAATAGAGTTAGATAGTGGACTTTACTTGAAGCATAGTCAAATTTTATTTTGACTTTTACCATCCTAGTGAACTTTCAGGTAAATAGGCAGCTTCGCAACCAATGCCCCTTTCTTTGGCAGTAGAAACATATGGACTCTTTAGTAATGGTAAATGGGACTATCTCAGACTTAGCCTTTCTCTTTACCATTTGGTCAACCTGGTTGACTATGGCCGATCCCTTTCCATTGGGAAGAGAATACTTTTTTGGACTTTCAGTGTTTCCACTGTCAATTTCCATGGAAGTTTGGGAAGTAGATCTTCCAATCAAATTTGCTTTACCAGTGCTCCAAATCATTTCTGATTCAACAGCAACAAGCAAATAGGTAAGATCGATAAGGTTCATGTCGTGGTCTGTCACATAGTAGTTCAAAGAACCCGCTATATGACTTAGGAAGTGACTGAATAACCCAGTCAACAACCAAATTCCTTGAGACTTCGACACCCAACTCTCCCAACTTGTCAATATGTGACTTCATCTACAAGATGTGAGCACATATAGACATTGCTTGCCAATAGGGATTGAGTGACCTTGAACTTTTCAAGAACTTGTGGGTTAGGGAGAATAATTGAATAATTGGAGGAGGTGGAGGAAGTGAAGTATGATTTCCAGTCCCATTAACGCACAACAAAGGGATTAATCTTTCACCTTGATCGCCATTTGGGATATCATCTTCATTAGGAAAGCTTTATCCAAAAAGATATGGAAGACCATAGTTGTCATAACTAGACATCTATGAGGGAGAAATTCAAGTTTAGTTGATTTAAGTCCTTAATATAACACCCGATATGAAATATTAAGGCTAGGACCCAACACAATATTTTATAACATGGAAGAGGGATGCCGTAATCCAAGCTATAAAATATTTGAAGGTAGGTAAATGACGATTTACCAATTTCCACCATGAAAAACGAAATTTAACATTAGGTTTTAAATGAATTGAAACTCCTAGATATTTTGAGATTCATTAAACTATTCAATGGCATGTTTAAATCTCGATTGTGCTCTTCAAGTTTGTGACTGGGATGCCGAGGATCACAAACAAGGAGTGAATAAGCATGCAAATTAACTTGGTACACTTAAGGTTACAGCCACCTAATCAATGTGTCGGTTAACCACACACGCTCCATTGATCTATGATTAACATCAAGCTACCCTTTCCCACACATTGTCAATCCCAGATTTGTGTGCCGGTTAACCACACACGCTCCACTAACGACTTAACAAGGTGCAAAGTGTAATTTCATGGGTTAGCACTAAATTCACATTTTCCTAAAGTAACTAAGATTGGGAATTTAATAAAGTTTAGTTACTTTATATTTATCATTATACTTTTAATGAAGGGATAATTAATGTCATGTCCTACCCGTTCGGCTAACGACCCTCCACCAGTCAAGGAAGCGGTGGGTGAGAGTGGACACCCATTAAACTGCCATTTTATAGGCAGTAACCTTATACCCCCTTATAGACCGGCTTCGTGAATGAGGCCTACTAACGGTAAGACTAACTTATTCTTATATATATATATATATATATATATATATATATATATATATATATATAAGTATTAACTTTTAATATTATAATAGTATAAGGGTGTATTTTAAACATTTAAAATACTTGATGGTTTAATTTATTAATTAAACTATACTCTTAATTTAATTAAACCAAACCATGTCATTATGGAATTATTAATCTCCTTTAATTAAACAATTTAATTAATTTAATAAAGTCCATAAGGTTTGAATTTTAACTTTTAAAATTCTAGGGTTTGGAATTAAAGTATACATGGGGGGTAACTTTTACAAATTCCAAAACTTGAGGGCAAGTTTTGAACAATTCAAAAAAATTTGGTTTCCATAAGTTATGAGTTTGATATGGTTTTTATGGAAGACTTTTCAAGTTCCATAACTTGAGGACAAGTTATGGAAGACATAAAACTATTTTATGATGACATTAAAATAAGACCTTTCATTTTTTTTTCATAACCTATGGATCTTAATGAACTTTTTAAAGAAAAACTCTTCATTTTCCATAACTTGAGGACAAGTTATGGAGGTCATAAAAACCATTAAGATCAAATATTCCAATTAACACAATAATCAAATAATTTTTCATTATCTAGATTAAACTCATAATAACAAGATAATTCATATCAACTATTTACAAGAAATTAGTCTATTACATAAACTAATAAAATCTTGAAACTATGACAATTATCTTTTATTTGGATGAGGATAATTATTTCCACAACATAAAATCGAATTTTTATCAATAAAACATTTATAGTAATTATCCAAATCCAAATTAAGCCAAGAAATCCAAAAATCTGCCAGACCCGTCACCACCTCGTGTTAATTTTTACCACCTCGTGGTGATCAGGCATGGTCCAAAAAAACGATTTTTTAGCTTTGAAAAAATAACCAAGCATCAAATATAATAGAAAACAACTCATGTCTCTGATACCACTGTTGAGTTTTAGAATACTACAACATCCTATGGTGCACATACAACCCTAAAAGCTTTGGATCTATGTTTTCTCTAATTATACATGCATATGGTTTCCAAAGCTTTAAGCCTACAACTAGCATACAAATAACATATGTATAATAAGACAAGTTTTAGACATACCTCTTGGTGTTGTTGATGTTGCTACAAAGACTTTGGCCTTTAAGAACTTAGTGCCCCAAGTGTTGCACCTCAAGTGGAATCACAACTCACCTAGGACAAAGGTGACTCTTGAGAGAGAATTTCCATGCACCAAAAACACCTCCATCAACTCCAAGAACTACAAGTATTTGCAAGTGGCGATCTTAGGTTATGGAGCTTATATTTATATGTAGGATTCCAAGAGTCATGGGTATAACCCAAATCCATACCCATGGGTTTTATGATCCATGGTTAATGTGGCCCAACTCTTTATGTATCCATACATAAACTTAGTCCAATATGGATCATAAGCCCAACACATATAAATATAACCAATTACCATAATTAGTCCCCATAGATTTAATTAGTCTCTTTTGATCACTAAATTAATTCCAAACTAATTCTTGATCAATACTAATTAAATCATATGATTTCATATTAATATATTATAACTTATAATATATTAATAAATCATATATAACCTCTTCTCAAAAGTCCATCCTAACAAATTGTCCTGATGTTATGCAACCCAAATGGACCATGCTACTCTCGGGTCGAGTACATACCAATAATAGTTATGGGATTAGACATCTAATCCAACATTCATAACTTGTCCTCAAGTTATGAAATATGAAAAGTCATCATTCATGGAACACTATTTTTGTAAGTTATAGAATTCCAAAGGTCTTGAAGAGTTACATAACTTGTCCTCAAGTTATGGAACTTGGAAAGTCTCTTTTACGGAACATAAATTCTAAAACTCAAGAGGTTTTGAAGAGTTTCAAAACTTTCCCTCAAGTTTTGGAATTTGAAAAGTCTCATTTATGAAACTTTAATTCCAAACCCTAGAATTTTAAAAGTTTAAAATTCAACCCTATACTATTATAATATTAGAGTTTAATACTTATATATATATATATATATATATATATATATATATATATATATATATATATATATATATAAGACAAGTCATTCTTACCGTTAGTATGCCTCATTCACGAAGCCGGACTATAAGGGGGGTATAAGGTTATTGCCTATAAAATGGTGGTTTAATGGGTGTCCACTCTCACCCACCGCTTCCTTGATTGGTGGAGGGTCGTTAGCCGAACGGGCAGGATAGGACATTAATCCTCATTAATAAGTATAATGATATTATAAAGTAACTAAACTTTTATAAATTCTCAATCTTAGTTACTTTAGTAAAAATGTGAAAATGGTGCTATTCCATGGAAATTGCACTTTGCACCTTGCTAAGTCATTAGTGGAGCATGTGTGGTTAACCGGCACACTAATTTGGGACTAGAAAGGGTGGCAAAGGGTAGCTTGATGTTAATCATGGATCAATGGAGCGTGTGTGGTTAACCAGCACATTGATAAAGTGATATGTAACATTAAGAGTACCAAGCACATTTACATGGTTATTCACACCTTGTTTGTGATCCTCGGTATCCCAGTCACAAACTTGAAGGGCATAATCGAGATTTAAAGATGCCATTGAAAAGTTCAATGAATCTCAAAAGAATCTAGGAATTTCAATTCATTTAAAACTTGATAATCAACTTCGTTTTTTGTGGTGGAAATTGGTAAATCGTCATTTACCTACCTTCAAATATTTTACAATTGGCTTACGACACCCCTCTTCCGAATTGTGAAATATTGTGTTGGGTCCTAGCCTTAATATTTCATTTTGGTGTTATATTAAGGATCCTTATCTAATCTCAACTTTGTCTTTCTTTTCAGATGTCTACTTCAAACAATGCTTCAAACCCAATACCCTCCGGCTCTTTCTCCCTCATGAACCTATGTGGGAGAGTCATCTTTGATGGATCGAACTTCAATGATTGGATTCGAAACATCCGCATGGTTATTCGCTACGAGGACAAAGAATATGTCCTTGATAAAGAGCTAAAGGAGATTGATGAAAACATTGCTACTCCCGAACAGATTGCTGAGTTCAAGACCCATGAGAGGGATGTGACAAAGGTGTCGTGTATTATGATTTCTACCATGACTGTTGAGCTTCAGAAGTCCTATGAGGACTTTTGGCCTTATGAAATGCACCAGGATTTGATGGAAAGGTACCATCAAAGTGCTCGGCAGGAAAGGTATGAAATCATTGACTCCATGATTACTACCAAAATGAAGGATGAAGAGTCTATCACGGCCCACTTGCAAAAGATGCAAAGGTTTGTGGACCGCTTGCTAAAGTTGAATGTCAATTTCGATGAATAATTGGCAATTGACATTATCCTACACTATTTACCTCCTTGTTATGATCAGTTTCGTATGACTGATCACTGTAAGCAAGCTTCAAGGTCTTTTGAGAACTGCTGAAAGCAGTTTGAAAGGCAAATCTATTGTACCTACTCCTACCACTACTGCCCCTGTCTTGGCAATTAGACATGGGAAGGGAAAGAAGAGGAAAGCCTCCTTAAAGAGCCACAAGGGAGAGTCCCATGTTGGATCCTCTTCTAATGGGTCCAAAGGTGGTCCTGCTACCCCCTCATCAAATCCAAAGGAAGCAGAGTGCTTCCATTGTCATGAAAAAGGGCACTGGAAATGAAGTTGCCCCAAATACTTTCAGCACATAAAGGATGGGAAGATCAAGCCTTCCTTTGCAGGTATTTATACTATTCTGTCTAATAACTCATCACATGCTAATTCTTGGGTCCTTGATACAGGATGTGGTTTTCACATTTGTTCTGATTTGCAGGGTCTAAAAGGAAGTAGGGATGTGGAGCATAGGAAGATGAACTTGATCATGGGAATAGGAAAAAGTTTTTTGTCACCAAGATTGGAGTTTATTATTTATTGCTTAGTAGTGGGTTAAATTTAGATTTGAATAATTGTTGTTACTCGTCAGATATGGCGAGAAATATTATTTCTTTTCATGGTTTGTATAAACAAGGTTTTACCTTTTCATTTAATAATGAGATTGGTTCAATAAATGCTTATTATAATGGAATTTTTTATTTTGAAGCATTGCCTTGTAATGGTATATATGAAACTGTGATGGTTGTAGATAACTTATGAAATAATGTGTTGCATATCGATTCGTCCAATGGTTTGGACAAAGCATCCTTATGGCATTGTCGTCTTGGACATGTCAACAAGAAGCACATAGCCCAACTCCAAAATGATGGAGTTTTGGAGTCATTTGACTTAAAGTCAGATGACACATGTGAATCTTGTTTGCTTGGAAAGATGACCAAGTCACCCTTCACTGGTTCTTGTGAAAGGGGTGAGGGTTTGTTGGATCTCATACACACCGATGTGTGTGGACCCTTCAGATCCGCCACAAGGCATGCTAACCGCTTCTATGTGACTTTTACTGATGATTATAGTAGATATGGGTATATTTACATAATCAAGAATAAGTCAGAAACCTTTGAAAAGTTCAAAGAGTTTAAACAAGAAGTGGAGAATCAATTGGGCAGGAAAATAAAGATGCTCCGATCAGATCGAGGATGAGAGTATCTTAGTATCGAGTTTCACGACTATCTTAAGGAATGTGGAATTGTTTCACAATTGACGCCACCTAGGACACCACAACTTAATGGTGTGGCAAAGAGGCACAATCGAACCTTGTTGGAAATGGTTCATTCTATGATGAGTCGAGCTTCGTTACCTATCTCATTCTGGGGGTATGCCTTAGAGACTGCCGCCCATATCCTTAATCTAGTCCCAACTAAAAAGGTTGCCAAAACACCTCACGAAATATGGACAGGGAAGGCTCCCTCGTTAGCACATATCAAGGTTTGGGGTTGCGAGGCTTTCGTCAGATGAGAGACTCACGACAAGCTCGAACCTCGTAGTGAGCATTGTATTTTCATCGGCTATCCACAAAAGTCCTTTTGATATCTCGTCTATAGACCGAGTGACAATGTTGTCTTCGTTGCGAGGATAGGGTTTTTCCGTGAAAGAGAACTCGTATGCCAAGAGGACAGTGGGAGGCAAATTGACCTTGAAGAGCTTCAAGAATTAAGTGATGAAGGAACCTCAAACACTAGCGCTCAACCCGATGAGGAAACTCCTGTTGAACCAGTTGACGAGTCCTTACCTCTAAGGCGTTCTGGTAGAGTTAGAATGACACCTTAGTTTTATGGTTTCCATATTACTACTCAAGGTGATACATTTATCAGTGCTAGTATACTGATAAATTTGGATGAACGTAACAACTACAAGGAAGCCATGGCAGGCCCCGAGTCTGCAAAATGGAAAGAGGCGATGGACAGCGAGATTCAGTCTATGTATGACAATCAAATTTGGAACTTGGTTGACAATGTACCAGGTCGTAAGACGGTCGGGTGCAAATGGATCTTCAAGAAGAAGACCGACATGGATGGGAAAGTACACACTTATAAGGTGGGATTGGTTGCGAAGGGTTTTACTCAAACTCCTGGAGTTGACTATGATGAGACCTTCTCACCAGTGGCTAAGATTAAATCTATAAGGGCTATGTTAGCCATAGTTGCATTTCATGATTATGAAATATGGCAAATAGATGTCAAAACCGCTTTTCTTAATGGGAAGTTGGCTAAATATGTTTACATGAATCAGCCAGAGGGTTTTGTCAATGCAAAGTATCCTAATAGAGTGTGTAAGCTTGAGAAATCCATTTATGGATTGAAACAAGCATCTCGCAAATGGAATCTTTGTTTCGATGAGAAAGTCAAAGAGTTTAGCTTTTCGAGAAGCAAGGATGAGTCCTGTGTATATGTCAAAGCTAGTGGGAGTATAGTTAGCTTTCTGGTATTGTATGTGGATGACATACTGCTCATAGGAAACGACATCCCAACCTTGCAGGAGGTTAAGTCCTGGCTTGGGAAGTGTTTCGCTATGAAGGACCTTGGGGAAGTTGCTTATATTCTAGGGATAAGGATATTGAGAAATAGGAGTTAAAGACTAATAGGACTTAGTCAAAGTACCTACTTGGACAAAGTGTTGAAACGTTTCAGCATGGACGAGTCCAAGAAAGGAGAATTACCAATCCAGAGCAATACCAAACTGAGTAAGACTCAGAGTCCGAGTACCGATGCTGAGATAGCATAAATGAGTCGAATACCTTATGCTTATGCAGTTGGCTCGATCATGTATGCTATGACTTGTACTCGTCATGATGTAGCTTTTGCTTTGAGCATGCTTAGCAGATATCAAGGGAATCCTGCTAAAGTTCACTTGACTGCGGTAAAGAACATTCTTAAGTACCTACGAAGGACTAAGGACTGGGTCCTTACCCTCGGTGGGAGTGATGACTTGAGAGTGACAAGGTATAGTGACGCCAGCTTTCAGATCGACATAGATAATTTCCGCTCTCAGACGGGCTGGGTATTTACCTTAAACGAAGGAGCAATAACTTGGAAAAGTTCCAAACAGGAAACTGTAGCTGATTAAACGTGCGAATCAGAGTACATAGCAGCAAGTAAAGCGTCGAAGGAGGCGATATGGCTAAAGAACTTCATCGGAGACCTTGGAGTTGTACCAGCTGTAAAGGAGCCTATGGAGATTTTCTGTGACAACGAGGGTGCAGTCGCCTTAGCCAAGGAACCAAGGGATCATGGCAGATCCAGGCACACTGACAAAAAATATCACTTCATAAGACATCGAATAGAAGAAGGATTCCACGTAATGAAGGGGGTATCGTCGGAGGAGAACCCAGCAGATCCCCTTACGAAGGGACTGAGTAGGGTTAAGCACTTGCAGCACGCTAGGAGTATCGGGCTGAAGGACGATATTAATTTTAATGATAATATATATTTAGAAACTTGTAATAGTTTAAATGTAATTGACATTTGATGATTGAATAAAAGGAGTTTTATTTATAAGTAAAGTTACTATCTTGTGTCAATTGTTTACTATTGTTTCATTTTTCATGTTTTGACTTCCAAAATAATAATATAATTCAAACCATCCACAGTCGATCATACTTTGGAAGTAGGTTATGAAAGTAGACTATCATGAATGGGTTTTTGTAAGATTATCTAAGGTGTTAGACATAACAAAGCTTGCTACAAACATCATGGAATTTATCACGAGTGATTGTGAGATGATAATATCATATAGTCTCCAAACCAAGATATATGAGTTGTTGATTATAAGTTGGTTGTACATTGACAGTGCGAAACCGCATCAGTAACTTGATGTTATAAAACGTGTTGTTGTGTATGATTTAGCGAGTAGTTAGTACAAGCATATAAGTCAAAGTTTATTTGTTCCTTTTATCCTAAGAGGATTAAAAGCGATATCTTGGGCCCCTCGATGATTTTGTTTTGACTTATGTGTCGGGCCCGGTCAGGACTCAATTGATGTGTTCAATTAAGTTCTATGTCAAACAAATCAGAAATCGGGAAACAAACTGTTGGACAATGAGTATGACTTTATTCCATGTCTTTGTCAACATGATATCTTGAAGAACAGAGGATTATATGATCACTTATCTAATGGATGCATCAGAGTAAGACAACAACTTTTTGAGAGCTACGATTGCTAATCGGATTTTAAGTTGCATTGGCAATTATAGTTATTGGACTTATCCAAGTGGGAGACTGTTGGATTACGTGTCTAATCCCATAACTATAATTGGTATGTACTTGACCCGATACTAGCATGGTCCATTTCGGGTTGCCTTCACCAGAACAATTTGATAGATGGATATTTGAGAAAGAGGTTATTTGTGATTTATTGATATATTATAAGTATAATATATTAATTGAGAAATCATATTATTTAATTAGTATTGATCAAGAGTTAATTTAGAATTAATTTAGTGATCAAAAGAGACTAATTAAATTGGTACATATGGATTGGGCTAATGATCCATGATTGATTTGTGATGGGTTAAGCTTATGGGTTAGTCCATGAAGTGTTAGTCCAAATCAAATGCGTGGATCATAAGCTTAAGTGTAGGGGTGTAAACGAGCCGAGCCGAGCCCGAGCCTGATCAAGCTCGAGCTCGGCTCGTTTAATTTTGAGGAAGCTCGAGCTCGATTCGAGCCTTAAAATGAAGCTCGAGCTCAGCTCGTGAACAATTTAGTTGGCTCGCGAGCCTAATCGAGCCTAAACGAGCCTCTATGTATATATATATATATATATATATATATATATATATATATATATATATATATATATATATATATATATATATATATATATATATATATATGTGTGTGTGTGTGTATGTGTGTATGTATGTATGTATGTATGTATGTATGTATGTATATATATATATATGTTGGATATAGTGTCTAAGTCCATAACTTTATTTGGTATGTACTTGACCCGACCCGACATGGTCCATTTGGGTTGCATGGCATTGCAATACTTGGATAGACTAGATGAGAGAATAAGGCACTTATGATTATTAATATATTATAAGTTCTAATATATTAATAATAGTATTATTTAATTAGTATTGATCAAGTATTAATCTAGTATTAATTTGGTGATCAAAGTGAGACTAATTAAATATATAGGGTTGATTATGACAATCATCAATTCTTTTATGGTGGATTAATGATCCATGGTTTATGGGTTTGGTTATAACCATATGGAGCTCCATGGATAGTCCATGGGAGTTACAAACCCATGGGTCATGAGAAATCAAGAGTCATGACAATTAAGGGCATTCATATGTAAACCCTAATTGTGACAACACTATAAAAGGGACCCTTTGGCTAGCAAAATCGGGACCTAGGGTTACTAGAGAGGGCATAACCGATTTTGAGTGCAAGAAGTATTCTCTCAAGTTATTCCAAGTTTTGTGGTGTTGTGTGAAGCATTTGAGGCACAACATTTGGGGTGCTAGGCTCACAAAGTCTTGAAGGAATCCAAGCAACAACAAGGTATGTATTTCTACTAGTTTTTATGTTTCATATATTCCCCATGCCATGCTAGTTAGGAAATAACCTTGAAATAGAAATTTGCATGTATATAGAGAAAACATAGATTCAAGGTTATTAGGGTTGCATGTACACTTAGGAAGTGTTAGAATGCTCAAAACCCATCAGTGGTATCAGAGCCTAGGATTGTTTTCTGTATACTTGATGCAAAACTGCTTAAAAAACGAAAATTCTGCACTCTGACGACTGGACTCGCCGAGTTCATGGGGAGGACTCGCCGAGTCCATGAACAAATTCATCCTACTCGTCGAGTAGGTTCATGCACTCGACGAGTAGGAGCGTGCTGGGCAGCTTTTAGTGTTTTGTTGCTGGAAATGGATTAAAATCATTATCCCAATCTGTTTTGGACTTGTAAAATCTGTTTTTCAAAATGATAATGATTATGTTAACCCATTTTACATGGCTTTTATCAATTTTCAAGTATTGTATATGTTTATATGATTTCTTGAAATTGCTTGATATGAATTTGTGTTCTTATGAGTTTTTAGAAGATCAAAGGAATTATGTGTAACCTCCATGTGTGTTTAATTCATGATCTTAATGGCAATGATGGTGTCCATAACTTGTCCTCAAGTTATGGATAACCAAAAGTCACTTCTTTAAATTGTAATTAAAGAACTAAAGAGGTTTCATAAAATGAAGAGTCTTCATTTTTATGAACCATTAAAACTCATAAGTTACAAATTGAAGAGACTTGGAATAGTTTCAATTCTTGCCCTCAAGTTTTGGAATTTGAAAAGCCTTACACTTTAATTCCAAATTAAACCTTAGATTTTTAAAAAAGTTTAAAAACCAACACTTATACTATTATTATAATTTTATTATATAGATATGTATAAGAATATGTCATTCTTACCGTTAGTAGGCCTCATTCACGAAGCCGGTCTATAAGGGGGGTATAAGGTTGTTGCCTATAAAATGGTGACTTAATGGGTGTCCACTCTCACCCACCGCTTCCTTGATCGGTGGAGGGTCGTTAGCCGAACGGGTAGGATACGACTTTAAATTCTCATTAAAAGTATAATGAATTATAAAGTAACTATACATTATAAATTCCCAATCTTAGTTACTTTAGGAAAATGTGAAATTGGTGCTAGCCCATAAAATTACACTTTGTACCTTACCAAGTCGTTAGTGGAGCGTGTGTGGTTAACCGGCACACTAACATGGACTAGTAAGAGTGGAAAAGGGTAACTTGACTTTATTATAGATCGGTGGAGCGTGTGTGGTTAACCAGCACATCGATTAGGTAATATTGTTGAGGGTACCAAGTCAATTTGTATGGTTATTCACACCTTGTTTGTGATCCTCGGCATCCCAGTCACAAACTTGAGAGGGCACAATCGAGATTCAAACATGCTATTGAAAGTTCAATGTATCTCAAAAGATCTAGGAGTTTCAAATCCAATTAAAACTTAATTATATTTCGTTTTTCATGGTGGAAATTGGTAAATCGTCATTTACCTACCTTTAACTATTTTATAATTTGGATTACGGCATCCCTCTTCCAGTTATAAATAGGTTATTGGGTCCTAGCCTTAATATTTCATATTGGGTGTTATATTAAGGACTTTAAATCAACTAACTTGAATTTCTCTCATTATAGATGTCTAGTTTAGACAGCTATGGTCTTCCCAAATCTTTAGGAAGAAGCTTTCTAATGAAGATGATATCCCGAATGGCAATCAAGGTGAAAGATCAATCCCTTTGTTATGCATTAGTGGGACTGAAAACCATACTTCACTTCCTCCACCTACTCCAATAAATCTCCCTATCCCACAAGTTTCAAGACATGATAAGTTCTAAGTCACTCAATCCCTATTGGCAAACAAAGTCTATATGTGCTTAGGTCTTGGAGATTAAGTCACATATTGACAAGCCGGGAGAGTCGGGTGTCGAAGTCTCAAGGTAGCTGGCTGTTGACTTGGTCACTCCCTGATAACAGATCACGACATGACCCTTAATGATCTTACCTATTTGCTTGATGATGCTGAATCAGCAATGATTTGGAGCATTGGTAAAGCAAAATTTGATTGGAATATCAACTTCCCAAACTTCCATGGACATTGACAATGGTAACATTGGAAGTCCAGAAAAACTTTCTCTTCCCAATTAAAATGGATTGGCCATAGTCAACTCGGTTGACCAAATGGTAAAGAGAAAGGCTAAGTCTGTGATAGTCCCGTGTACCGTTTCCAAAGAGTCCATATGTTTCTGTTGCCAAAGGAAGGGCATTGGTTGCGAAGCTGCCAAATTTACCTAAAAGTCCATAAGGATAGTAAAGTCAAATGTTTGACTCTACTTCAGGTAAAGTCCATTGTCTAACTCTATTAAGTTTCTATTCTGAGATTCTTATTGCATGATGTGACTGGGTCACATGTTGATGTTTTAAGAATCAAAGAAAAGTGAAGAAACTTAAAGGAAGTATATGTTGATTCTGATCGCGAAGAGGGATTTTGATCGCATGGTTCGGTGATCAGAATTTTGAGCTATTACTTAAGAGTTGAGACATATTGCTTAGGAATAGATAACAACAAGGTTTTCATATGGGTTGTAAGGATAAGTTTTCCGCAAAGTTTTAAAATAAAGAAAAGTTTTGATTTTATTTATTTTAACTATCCTTACAATGGCATTTGTGAAAAATTGTTGATTATATGTTTCCATTAATAGCAATATTTGAAAATGGATTTGATTCTTTCATTTGTGGTAGTATCATAATTTACCAAATAAGGAAAGATTCTCATCGCCCAAGTTTCAGTTAGATAGAAACTTGGAATCATGCAACTTGTATTGTATGATGAATGAGAAGTTTTCGTCTTTGGGAAATTAAGACTAATTCCTTGTTCACATGTACATGTGAGTCAAGTGAAGGACTAAAAGATTAGGTACACTTGGTTGTGTGCTGGTCAGGTCCACCACAAAGGTAGATAAGATTATTCGTTATGATTTACTAAAGTTTAGTAAATATGGTTATGCTTACGAGTTTAAGTGTAATTCTGAAACATTGGAAAAGTTTCAATGTATGTCAGAATGAATAAGAAGAATCAAATAAGGCAGAAAGATAAAATTTTCTCCAATCTGAAGAGATGGGAGAGTACTTGTGTATTTTGTTTTATGATTATCTTAGTGATTATGGAACCATATCACAATTGATCCTCTAAGGACACCTTAGTGTGTTTGTTGCCTGAGGAGAGGAATCGTGAATTGTTGAAATGGTTAAATCAAAAGATAATTCATACTTCGTGCCAAAAACAAATCCTGGAGTTATACTCCAAGATTGTAACTTGAGTGACATAGTCTTTAGAAAGTTCATAACACTTGTCAAATGTAGAGTAAGATGTTTCCTATTCTTGTACATTTGAGATTGGTAAGTTGTGATGTTTTGGATAAAACAAAGACCAGCTAAGACCAATAGTGAGAAGTGTTTAACTTGATAAGAATCCGCACTAGCTCTTGAATATTTGTATTGTCAAGGAATGGTTCTTGACAAAGAGAAGTCTTATATGTCAAGAGGATAGTGGGAGTCTAAATGATTCTGAAATAGTTTCAAGAACTAAATCAAGAGTTTTGTTAATCACTAGCCCACGACTTGAGGTTTGTAACCTATCGTGTTGACATATTCTTGTTTCTGTGTCTATTCCAGTTGAAAGTTGATTATGCTTGTGAGTTCTATGAGTTCTCAATTGTTTGCATAACAACCCGGAAGCAATGGTGGGCATTGTGCTACCAGGTGGCAAGAAATTAAGATTGCACAAGTTCAGTCCATATGAATTTGGAAGTGTCACTAACCTAGTCCTGTGATTATGGTTATGACAAATTCACATGGATAGGAACACATACACCATAAAATCTAAGTGTCATAAGGTTTCTCTTCGATTCATGAAAATGATGGTGAGGAAACACTTCCACTAAGAAGATTTTAAGTAGATAGCGGTTGTGATATTTGCATTCTCATATAGTTAGTGGAGCGTGTGTGGTTAACCGGCACACTAACTAGTGAGAATTGCAAAAGGTCTAGACAAACATGTGAGCTATCTAAGGAAAGGTGTATGTTTTTGATAAAGTCTTATCAAAGCAATCTAGTATCAGAAATATGAACTTTGGTAAGAAAGTCAATAAAGTATTGATTTCTAGAAGTCCAGTTGATTTCTGAGTACATGTCAAAGCTAGTGGGAGCATAAAGTGTTATGCTGGTAATTATTATGCTAGTGGGAGCATGACGATTATGTTAAATATTGCAGGTTAGCAATGTTAATTATAGAAAACAAAAGTTTCAATTTGCTTTGAAAAGTTGTTTGCTATAATTAAGGGAGAGGATTTTATACTTCATTCCAATTCTACCAGCTTAGATTGAGTTTTATCAACTTTAGTCAAGGATATATGTGAATGTTATGTTGGAATTGTTCAACATAAGGAATTTCTATATATGTTGCGTTCTCAAAATTCGATTATGATTACGGCATCCCTCTTCATAGTTCGAATTATGAAAACATGGCAAATAAAAAATTTTATAGCATAAATCATGTCCCATATGCTTTGGGTATAAGTTTGATTACATGTGCTATAATATTCATCCATTCTAAATTTTCCAAATGCCTAGGGCATTAAGATGGAAAAAAGGAATAGAACTGGAAATGACTAAAATGATTAAACAAAATTGTCGAGGACAGTTTGAGGTTTACCAAAGATTGGTTACTCATGGACAATTGGAAGTTACTCTTTGAATCTGTGTAAGATTAGAGAACTTAATGCAAGAAGGAATATGGAATTGTTTCCATAGGTGGAAGTTACTTTTTGAATCTGTGTAAGATTAGAGAACTTAATGCAAGAAGGAATATGGAATTGTTTCCATAGGTGGAAGTTACTTTTTGAATCTGTGTAAGATTAGAGAACTTAATGCAAGAAGGATGTTCAAAGGAATGTACTTTGAATTTGAGACTTCATGGAATTGCTTTCCATTGAAATATCATGTAATGTCTGTTGTCAAGTCTTTGTGACTTCTGTGCATAGTCATTACAAGGGGATCATTGCATATAAGTTTAGAATCTAACAGATTACAGTAAATGGCAAGAGTTTGGTATTCTTTCATTTACAACAAGGATTGGAATTGTGAAGTGAGCATCATTGGAATATTGTCAATTGATCTATTTCACAAAGAGAGGACCATATGTAAACATAGTATGCATACTTGGAGTATGGCATAATTGTTGTTTGGAAAACCATAGTGTACATGCTTGGAGCATGGGACAACTAATGTTTTAATTCAAGCATAAAGTTGATTAATCGAAACATAAATAATGAGTAATCAATATGGTGCTTAAATAAAAGGTGTTTTATTTACACTCAAAGTGTTGGGGCCATATAAGATTAGTATTATTCTTGTGTTTCACTTTGCATGTTTTGACTTCCAGAATAATTATGTTATGGTATATATCATATTATTCAAACCATCCACAGTCAATCATATGTTGGAAGTAGATATGAATCAAGACTGTCATGAATTTGGCTTGTATGATTTGTCTAAAGTGCTTTAGACAATGCAATGGTTGCTACAACATTCATGAGTACTCATAAGGGCTGAGTATTGGACTCAACCCACGCTCACTTGCATCACTTCATGGAATTTATCTCGAGTGATCGTGAGACGGTAATATCATATAAATCTTCAAACCTAGAGATATGAGTTGTTGACTATGAGTTGGTTATTCATTGATTGCACGAAAACGCATTGGTAACTCGATGTCATAAAACGTGCCTTTGTGAATAATTCAACAAGTAGTTAGTACAAGCATATCAGTCGAAGTTTATCTGTTCCTTCTAGAAATAGAAGCGATATCTGGGCCCCTCGATGATTTGGTTTTGACCTATGTACCGGGCCCGGTCAGAACCTAATTGATGTGTTCAATTTAGTTCTATGTTGAAACAAATCAGAGATCGAGAAACAAATGTTGGACAATAAGTAAGACCATGTTCCATGTGTTTGTCCGGCTGATGTCGTGAGAACAGAGGATTATATGATCACTTATCTTAAATGGCGTATCATCATCATCTCAGTTCCGAGAGACTTTGAAAGAGCTACGATTGCTAGTCGGATTTTGAAGTCATATTTGCAAATATAGTTATTAGACTTATCCAAGTGGGAGACTGTTGGATATAGTGTCTAAGTCCATAACTTTATTTGGTATGTACTTGACCCGACCCGGCATGGTCCATTTGGGTTGCATGGCATTGCAATACTTGGATAGACTAGATGAGAGAATAAGGCACTTATGATTATTAATATATTATAAGTTCTAATATATTAATAATAGTATTATTTAATTAGTATTGATCAAGTATTAATCTAGTATTAATTTGGTGATCAAAGTGAGACTAATTAAATATATAGGGTTGATTATGACAATCATCAATTCTTTTATGGTGGATTAATGATCCATGGTTTATGGGTTTGGTTATAACCATATGGAGCTCCATGGATAGTCCATGGGAGTTACAAACCCATGGGTCATGAGAAATCAAGAGTCATGACAATTAAGGGCATTCATATGTAAACCCTAATTGTGACAACACTATAAAAGGGACCCTTTGGCTAGCAAAATCGGGACCTAGGGTTACTAGAGAGGGCATAACCGATTTTGAGTGCAAGAAGTATTCTCTCAAGTTATTCCAAGTTTTGTGGTGTTGTGTGAAGCATTTGAGGCACAACATTTGGGGTGCTAGGCTCACAAAGTCTTGAAGGAATCCAAGCAACAACAAGGTATGTATTTCTACTAGTTTTTATGTTTCATATATTCCCCATGCCATGCTAGTTAGGAAATAACCTTGAAATAGAAATTTGCATGTATATAGAGAAAACATAGATTCAAGGTTATTAGGGTTGCATGTACACTTAGGAAGTGTTAGAATGCTCAAAACCCATTAATATATATATATATATATATATATATAGGCTCGTTTAAGCTCGTTTAGGCTCGCGAGCCCATGAATTGAAGCTCGGCTCAAGCTCGTTTAATAAACGAGCCTCATATTTAGGCTCGAGCTCTGCTCAGGCTCGTTTAATTCGATCTCGATTCGAGCTTTTAACGAGTCGATCCCGAGTAGCTCACGAGTAGCTCGGCTCACTTACACCCCTACTTAAGTGTAAGAATTAGGGTTACACATGACTCTTGGAATTCTACACTATATATATGTAACCCTATGCACTAAAATCGGCTACCACTTGCATTCCAAGAAGAAGAATTCGATTTTGAGTCTCCTAAACCTCTCTCATATCCATCTAGTTGTTTATTGGTGTTTGTGACTTGTTTGAGGCACAACACATGGGGTGCTAAGTTCTCTTAAGGCCAAAGTTCTACTAGCTACATCAAAAGGTAATCTTCTAACTAGTTTTATGATTCGTATATCAAATTTTGTATGCTAGTTTAGGCTTCATGCTTTGGATACCAATATTGCATGTATAATTAGAGAAAACTTAGATCCAAAGCATTAGGATTGTATGTGCACCATAGGAATGTTATAGTACATAAAACCCAACAATTATTTACTTTGTTGTGAAACATAATGGAAATCAAAACTTTGCTTAAATCTTCAAAAGGAAATAATAATTTCCAATTTTTCAAATTTTTACTTTAAGGAAACTTCAACACTCCCTCATCTATCTTTATAACAAGATCCCTTTTCAAATCCTCCATCTTTTGATACATATATGAAATTTTACTTTCATACACCTACATAAGAAAAAAGATACTTAAAAATAAAATACTTAATCCCAAAGAATCATAAATGAATACACTAATGAAATCATAAATGAATAAAACTATAGAATTACCTCCTAACTTTATTAACATCAAACTCTTCTTCATCCTCATCAGATAAATCCTCATCACCATCAAATTCATCCTCATCACCACCAGATTCCTCCTCATTATACTCAAAATTTTGACATTCTTCTTCAACGTATGGTTCATTAACATCTCCACATCCAAACCTTCCATTCTCTTGTAAAATATCCTCAAGAAACCTTATCTTCTCTGACGTCCAATAAAAATAGTTGGACGTTTACGTGTGACTTGCAAATGATCAAACTTGAAATTATCCACGTACAACAACTAAAAAAAACATATATACCAAATAAGCTAACTTTCTAAAAAGATTTACTTATACAGTTTAATATAGAATTAATAATAATATATATGAATAATCATATATGATTATGATGTGTAATATATAATTAAACAAAAGTTAGACCATGTAATCATATATGATTATACAATCATATATAATTTATACAAATCAAATATATCATTAATCATAATATATATGAATAATCATATATGATTATGTTGTGTGATAAATAATTAATCATATATGATTATACAATCATATATGCTTAAAAAATTAAAACAAACATATTTTTACAACTAAAAAAAGATTTAATATTAAAAATTAGCTCACGTACCATAAGGTATGCTGCTGGTCCATAAAAGAAAGATGATTCTTTCTCTGGGTTGTAAACCTTCTTCGTCCTTACCAAACAATCAACAATGAAATCGCACCAGTCAATGCTACTTAAATCAGTATCTCTTCTGATTAAATATAATGGATTCAGATTACATTTACCCATGCTTGTAGACTCACAGAATGTATTAATAAAAAGAACCAAAAAGTTGATTCTAAAGTTATCATCCGCTACACTAGTTCGAACAAGTTCATTCTTTGGCTGTTTCAATCTCAATTTATCAATATTTCCATATTGTTTCTTCCACTCAAACATACGACTCTCTTCATTATTCTCGCAAATGTAAACCATGTTTGAAAGTAATGAGCCACCATATGGTAATCCTAACATCTCATGAACACATTTACTATCAACACTAACTTGACAATTCTCAAACTCCACCTTCAAAGTTTCAAAATTAAAATGATCAATAACATAATAAACAATCTTTAATGGTACGTCAATCATCTTCATCCGTAACAAACTCCCAAATCCCATAGCCCTAACACACTCCTTTTGTTCTCTACTTAAACCTTGAATAACACCCAACAATGACCCGGGTGAGCATATGTTCTTCAATGAAGGAAATTCTTTTATAACAACAACTTTTTTCTCTTTCTTAACAACTTTAGCTTCTCTCTTTGGTTTCTTTGAAGATCCAAGACGACTCTGAAAATCAGAATCATCTTCATCAGATAGTTCACGTTTCTTACTTATAGTTTTGACCTTAACGGCCAGGTTCACTTTTGGTTGTTCAATAACTCTTTTTATTGGATTTCTTTGATCGTGTTTACACCACCTCCCTGGCCTTTTCTTTTTTGGAAGATGATCGTGTCTACCTTGAGCTCTCTATTGATACATTCTTTGTAAAATTACCATTTTTAACTACAAATTTTATTAGAAAAGTAGTGTTAGTAAAAAAGAAAACATAACACATATAGTCAGTTACAAATGAAGAATTATAATCACTTATGATTACAAAAACATACCTTTATCATTTTTAACCTTGGAATTTTTCTCTAAAACATATTCACTTTCCTTTTCATAAACAGAAGCATTTACTACAAAAAAAAAAATAACATAATTAGTTATTAATACAAAACAAAAATGCATATGACTAATAAACTATCATTTTAACTCACACAATCACTAATGATTATAAAAACATACATTTATCATTACTATTTATTAATGATTATAAACAAACGTATAAAATCATTTATGATTAAAACTAGAAATAAACATATAACTAAAGGTTATGTTCAATCCATTGAAAAAATCACAAAATCACTTATGATTACAACAAATACCTTTAACATTTCTTCTCTTTAAAATTTTCTCTTTAACTTCGTCAGAAAGATCTTCATATTCACATTTGATACATAGAAATACAAAATCACAAAATATGATAATCAATTATGAATAAAAAAAATAATAGAAGAAAATGTGACAAAAAACATCACAGAAACCTCTTTGAACATCGATTTTTTAAACTGTACCTTTGGAAATAACACCACTTCTACCGCCTTCGAGATTGTTTTTATTTTTTAACTTTTTTCGAACATAGTTTGTTTTGAAATCCTTATATGTGAAAATATAAACAACTACTTAGATCAAAAACCCCACAAACAAACATAATAAAAAACAAATGAACTATAAATGAAAAAATCATCAAAATCAAGTAAAAATGACGAAAAAACTACTGAATCAAAACAAAAATCATCATTATCAACATAAAACTACTGTTAACTAACTAAAACAAACATGCATTATCAATAAAATGAAAAATTACTCGCATTCTATTTCTAACCTTTCATTTCGATTAACGAAGATGCGACTTCGTTTAGATTTTCTCCTGAAGACATTTACTGGTTTTTCAAACTTAATTTGCACAACTAACAAACGAAAACTAGTGCTCAATGTGATAAAGAAATAAAAATGGGTTTTCATGAGAGTTTCTAAGTGAGATTTTGATCAAGAAAGAAAAGAAGAGTATATGCGGTTACAATATCGTAGCCTCTGCAAAACTGATATGATTCTTTGTAAAATTACAATACTAGCCCTACAATGGTTACTAACGACGTTAATTTAAAGAGTTACATATGTATTTACAATTATGCCACCGCCAGATTTTACAAATAAAAATCATAAAATCAAAGGGTTATCCACCTATCTCACAATCTCTAATTTTTTATAAATTTCAAAGAAACCAACACATATATATATATATATATATATATATATATATATATATATATATATATATATATATATATATATATATATATATATATATAGGGCTAGGTTATAATGTGGATGTACAATTATTGTGCGGACGTGTGGACAATGCTATTCCACGAGAATTACTAAGAGAATAAGTTGTTTGCTAATGTGAACACGTTCAACCTTACACAACTATCGTCATTTTTCATGCATTCTCACTAATTCTTATTTATTTTTATTCTCACACATCGTTTTTTACTCATTTTCATTCTCACAGAATACGACTCAATAAACATTCTGACAGAATGAGAATAATAAAAAAAAATCTACAATAACCTTATAGACGATTTAATTAGTGAGAATGCGTGATAATGACAATAGTTATGTAAAATTGAACGTATTCACATTACAAAACTTCTTTCACATTGATATTTTAAAAAATATTGGAAGGACTTAACATTACAAAAAAAACCAATGTTGGGGTTCAAATTAGTCATAGACTAATTATTTATCCATAGTTCCATACTATAGTTTGAAGTTTTAAAAGAGACTAAAGGCCTAAAGGGGTCCGCTCTTGACGGTATCTTATGAAAGAAGTTTTGCAAAATTAAATTGTTGAAGTTGTATTTCCGAACTACTATGATTTTAAAAAGATCGAATAAGTTAGCAAGTTTCGTTACGCAATATATATATATATATATATATATATATATATATATATATATATATATATATATATATATATATATATATATATATAGGGAATGGTTATTTGGAAAACAAAAAAACCCTAAAAAAACCCTAAAAATCATAAAAATGCATAAACAAAATACCTAGAGATCACAAAACGTTTTTTTTGATATTTTTTATGAAAAAATCGCAAGTTTTTAAAGAAATTCGCTGAAAAAAATTTTGAAATTTTTTTTATAAAAAAAAATAAAAAAAAACGATTGATTTTTTATTTTTTTTTCAGCGAATTTTAATAAAAAGCTGCGCTTTTTTATAAAAAAAATTCAAAAAAAAAGTTTTGTGATCTCTAAGTATTTTTTTTATGCATTTTTATGATTTTTAGGGGTTTTTTTAGGGTTTTTTGTTTTCCATAGAACCTAAACCTATATATATATATATATATATATATATATATATATATATATATATATATATATATATATATATATATATATATATATATAGAGAGAGAGAGAGAGAGAGATAGGTTCAAATGTTTTCAACAAATATTGTGTGCCTAAATGCACCAATGAGAATTCAAGAAATAATAAATAATTAAATAAATCAATAAAGGGTATTTTGGATCTTTTGTACTTTTAATTAAGGAAATCATTTAATTGAAATCCTACAATTATGGAAATAAAATAAATATATTTGACCTAGTTCTTCACCTTCGTGTCCTGCCATCATTTCCGTCTGCTGTCATCGATCTAAACCATTTCAATCAACCTTCATCTTCCAGATTTTCGTTTCAGTTTGAACACCGATGGATGTTTGATTAGAGATAGCTTCAACACGAATCTTGAAGAGGAAGGGGGTCGATTTGAAGACATGGGATGATTTAGTATCAATTATCTGTTAATTACATTTTGTAGATCATCTTTCCCCTTCGTCTCCTCCACCCTCTTCTCCCACAATGTCTCTTTCACCACCACCCAATTCTCCAATCCTAATCCTAAATCCTACAAACTAAACAATCGAAGAAACCTAACTGTATCCGCACTAGGAGCCGACACATTTGACGGAACAACACTGACAGTCATCGGAGGCGGCTCGGTCGCAGCAGTCGTCGCCGCAATTTCACTCGCAGACCCCGAGAAGCGCCGGCAGTTGCAGGCGGAAGAGGTTGGAGGTTAGGTTCACGTTTCATCGGGATCGGGATCTTTCTTTCCAGGCTATATGTTGAAGAAATCCATCAGGTTCACTTTTCCTCATTTACCCTTCGTTATCTTCTATTGCATCTAACTGTAAACGAAATATTGTATCTCTACTTGCTGTTTGTAGATCTTATAACATATTGGAAGCATTTCTGAAAAAGATATACATTCATTACTTGTTCTCTGTTGATTCATTGAATCTAAATTTCAACAAGATTTAATTGTTTTAACCCAGTGTACGCAATCATTTTGTTTTTTAGTTATCGATGTTTTAGTCGGCGATGCGATGTTGTAGATATGTTACTGTAATGAGATATGTGTATGTATATTTGGTTCATAATGAATAATTCCATAGCATTTTGAGCTTGATAATTTGTTGAAGTACATGACAATATTTTCTTTTAGATCTTAATACGGTTGTAGATTTGATTAATGTTTTTGAGCTCTCGTATTATTACTTCTGTTATCTGAATTTGAAGCTGATTGATGCTTCTTTAAAGCTACAAGAAAAAAATTGTCCCTGGTTTCTTTATCTCTTGTCTATAGTAAGCAATGGCGATTCCAAAGCTTGATAAGAAGATCGTCAAGAAAAGGGTCAAGAAGTTCAAGAGGCCAGACAGTGATTGGAAAATTTGTGTCAAGGTACACAATCTATCTCTATAATCTTCTCATTATCATTGAACCAACCTGTTTATTTGCTCAAATCGTGTTTATAATAGAATTGGTTTCCATTCTTGTTATTGGTCTGGATTCTAGAATGAAATATCGAATTCTAATTTTATAATAGAATTGGTTTCCATTCTTGTTTATAATAGAATTAGTTTCCATTCTTGTTTATAATGGAATTGGTTTCCATTCTAGAATGGAATATCGAATTCTAATTTTGTCAGAATAGAATCTTGAATTCCTTGTCAACTTAAGCAGTGTATTACCGTAACCAATTCTGTCAGAATAGAATTGGTTTCCATTCTTGTTATTGGTACAGATTCTTATTCAATGACATCCTAAATAATGAAACATTACATTCTTTCAGAATAATATACATTGCAAGTTTAGGGATGATTGTTACATTCTTTCAAAATAATATTAAAATTTAATTAGAATTAATTTAAAAAATTCAGATTTTTTAAAAATAAGGGAATTAATGATCCCTTAAAATCCGAAAATTTCATTTTTTAAAGTAGGTTAATTGACCAAAATACCCTTTTGCTGAAATTTATGTGATTATATGATACATGCTACCCTATTGTAATATCATAGACCCTCAGATCATGACTGTTGATTCTATTCATCCGGTGGTCCAGATCTGTGCATTCTGGCACACAATACCCCTCAGATCTGTGCATTTTTCGTCCACATTTACCCCTTCGACTTGTTAAACTGTACAGATTCAGTCCTTATGACCGGTTACTTCAGGTTAGCCGGTAAAAATGACTTAATAGGGTAATATATTTCTCACTTTGTACACATTTAGTCCTTAATATTTTTTTTTGTTGGAAAATAAGTCATTTTTGTTTTTGTACTCATTCGGTACTTATGAATAATTTCTTTAGTTTATTCTCACGACATCTTACGTGGGACATTCATTAATGAGGTGTTTGAGACTTTTGATGCTTATGTCCATCGCGATCTCGACTACTTGGTTGCTTAGGTCATGTGTTATGAACGTCATAACTTCTTCATACGATCTCGGATTTTAACGATCTTTATATCTGTGCCTTCGTATTTTAGTCTACTACAACTTTTATTTAGATTACTCCCGTTAAAAAGTAATATATTTTTACTTATGATATTTATATCTATACGTTTTTTATGAATGCATGTATGAATGTTTTTTTTATAAAATCGTAAGTACAAATATATTACATTTTAACCGGAGTAATCTTAACGAAAGTTGTAGTAGACTAAAAAACGAACACGTGGATATAAAGATCGTTAAAATTCGATATCGTATGAAGAAGTTACGACGTTCAGAATACAATACCTAAGACAAACCACAAGACCTACGCAACCAAGCAGTCAAAATCGCAATGGACATAAGCATCAACAGCCCCAAAACCTCATCAATGATTGTCTCACGTAAGATGTCGTGAGAAAAACCTACAAAAATCATTCATAAGTATTAAATGAGTACAAAAACAAAAATGTCTTATTTTGAAACAAAAAAAATATTAAGGACTAAATATGTATAAAAATATTAAGAAATAAATGTGTACAAAATGATAAATATATTACCCTATTAAGTCATTTTTCCCGGCTAACCTGGAGTACCCGGTCATAATGTCTGAATGTGTACAGTTTAACAAGTTGAAGAGGTAAATGTGGACAAAAAAAAAAAACTCAGTAACCAAATGTGTACAAATCGAAAAATATATTACCCTTTTAAGTCATTATCCCTAAAAAAATGCTATATTTTGAGGATCTATAAAAAAAATCATGATTAATATTGTTATAATTTGTTGAAGTATTGTATATATATATATTTTAAACAAGATAAAAGAAATACATAAGACATGTGTTTTCTATATATTTTAATTTTATTTACATATACCAAGATTCTTATTCTTATATTAAATATACTGTTCATCGTTCATCTTTTTATATTAACCCGACCCGACACACGTGAAACCTTTTCTGATTTCGCCACTCTTCTCAGTTCCCAATCAAACAAAACAGTACCAAAAAGCCCCTCAATTCTCCCCTCTTTCTTCCCGAGCATCTTCTTCCATCCATGGCTTTTCAATCTAAACTCATATCTATCTCTACTTCTTTTCTGATTTTGATCTCTACTATATTCTTCCATTTCACCTTATTATCCTCATCGTACATGCTAGTTCATCATATCAACAACAACAATGAACATAACTCTCACCATCGACGCCCTATCCTCCAAGCCAATCAGTCTCAATGTTCTCTCTTCATGGGTTCATGGGTTCACGACGATTCCTATCCGATCTACCAGTCATCTTCTTGCCCAGTTATCGATCCTGATTTCAATTGCCAAATGTACGGTCGACCCGACTCCGATTACCTCAAGTACCGCTGGAAACCGGCCAACTGTGAACTCCCCAGGTCAGTATTTATCCGCCGTCGACTAAAATCAGCTCCTTTATCATTTGTACTTTGAAAACACTCTGCTCGTAGTGGCCTGAGGGTTATCCAAAGGTTTGTGGAGAAGTGGAGGGGGAGAATTGAGAAACGGTTGTTAATATTGTACCTTATGCATTAATAGTTGTACAATTTTGGGTTTGACCAGGTTCAACGGGCTCGAGTTTCTGGAAAAGATGAAAGGGAAGACAGTAATGTTCGTGGGGGACTCTCTGGGGAGGAACCAATGGGAGTCGTTGATTTGTCTGACGTGGTCATCGGTGCCACGTGTCGCCACGCAAGTGATCCGAGCATATCCGCTCTCAACGTTCAAGTTTTTGGTGAGAAATCTCAACCGTTAGATCTTTGATTATTGTAAGTAAACTCATCGGAAAAGCTGAAGTTCAAAACTTTTGTATTGCACAGGATTACGGTGTAACGTTGTCGTATTACAAAGCACAGTATCTTGTCGACATTGATTCTGTCGGAGGACGAAGGGTACTCAAGCTGCAGGACATATCGGAAAACGCCCAGGCATGGCGGGACGTCGACGTATTCGTGTTCAACACCGGTCACTGGTGGAGCCACACCGGCGCCACCCAAGGGTTAGTATTGTCATTTCACATGTTATTACTGTATTTGATTGAAAAAAAAAGTATTGGTGTCAGAAGACTCTGAGGGATTGACATTAATTGCTTAAAATTTATACGGTGCAGGTGGGACATGATGGAATCCGGTGGGTCGCTTTACCAGGATATGGATCGTATGGTCGCCATGGAAACCGCCGTAAGGACGTGGGCCCGATGGGTTGATTCGAATATCGACACCACTAAAACCAGAGTCTTTTTCCAATCGTTCTCACCTACTCACTACGAGTATGCATAATTCACCCTCATTCTCTTCAATTCTCTAATTATGCACGTACTTTTACTTTTACTTACCGGAAAAACTATTACAGTCCGTCTGAATGGAATGGAGGGTCGGGGGCGACAACCACCGCAAAGAGCTGCTATGGGGAGACGGCTCCGGTGAGTGCTTCGGCCTTCTTGGGGGTGTACCCGAACGAGATGAAGGTGGTGGACGCTGTGCTCCGGGAAATGCAAACGCCGGTTTACATGCTTGACATCACGACTCTTTCAGCTATGAGGAAAGATGCTCATCCATCGATTTACAGCGGGGATACGAGCACGGGTCAAAAGGCTGACCCTAATGGCACCCCTGATTGTACACATTGGTGTCTTCCTGGGTTACCGGATACTTGGAACCAACTATTCTACACGGCTTTGTTCTTTTAGGATCGATTATCGAAGATCGATCCATTTTTGGTTTTATGAAATTTAGAAGTTGCCTAAAGTTGAGAGAGATCTTGAGATAGGTTATTTATTGTGGTTTCACTTAACCAAATGTACCATTGATGAACAAGTATTTATTATTGTAACAGACGCCAAATCTCACAGACACAGTAAATTCATTCCTTAACAGCCTTATGGAGTTCACGGGTAATATGTTTTAGATGTGTTTTGACTTTTGACTTTTGAGTGTAAGTGTATGATGTTGAACATTAATACATTGAATTAGTCGCAAGAAAATACGAGGAATAGAGAAACTTTAAAAGTATGTTGTCATCACAAGTATATTTACCTTGTAAGGGAATTATGAGTTTTGTCCCGTTGACACGTTAGTTAATATAACGTGGCTAAAGGAGAATAATTGAGAAATAACGCCAATTAATAAGGGAAATTCATACCATATGGTTTCTTTTGGGATCCAGAAACATGTAAGTTAGAAAAAAGAAGAAGAATGGGTGATTTGGCTATGGTTTGAGAGAGAAGAAAGATCAAATGTGCAAGAGAATCATATCGTTGGAGAAAAGAGAATTCGTGCATCAAACTAATGTGTTTTGGAAGAGCAATACTTGTACTTGTTTATAATTGTTTCTTCATAAACCCTAGGACCCTCCATGGTCGTGTAGTGGCCATTAATGCTTTCAAGTTATAGTCGAGTTAGGATGCTAATGGGGTGTTATTGTGTGTTAAAAAGTGGTTTGGGGTCACAAAAAAGACTGAGAGATGTTGACAAAATATTAGTTTTGATGCATAGATAATGTGCTTATTGTTGAAGGGGTGTGGGTGGCTTCTAATTTAACTTGTTTGGTAAATGTATACGCGCCTCAAGAGAGGTCGGCTAAAAAGGCTTTGTGGGATTTTATTTCCTCTTTTATCAATCGTAGAGATGTTGCTTGTATTTGTTTGGAGATTTTAATGTGGTACGGGACTCATTGGAGCGTATGAGTACAAGATTTTGTCATTACAGTTCTTCGGATCTTAATAATTTCATTTCAAGTTTGAGCCTTGTTGATGTTCCCTTGGGTGGATTTGCCTTTACTATATCTAACATGCATGGTTCGAACCCAGGGTGCTCGTTGAAATATGCGAGTAGGCTTCTGTTTAATCATTTGTCGTTTCCAAAAAAAACATGCATGGTTCGAAATTCACAAAATTGGATAGATTCCTTATTACGGAGAATGTTGTTGATTTGTTTCCTTTTATCCAATCTCTTGCTTTAGAGTTTAATCACTCTGATCATCGCCTTGTTTTACTTCATCATGATTCTCTTGATTATGATCTGGTTCCTTTCAAGTTTTATAACTCTTGGTTGTATTGGGATAGCTTCGAGGAGATTGTCTCAATGCTTGGAATGATCCAAAATTTAATATGGATTGTCCATTCTCTAGATTTAAAAATAAACTCAAGAATGTGAAGAATTGTCTTAAGCCATGGATGCTACTGTTAAAGTTAACAGAAATAAAGAAAAAAAATGAAGCTCATTCTCGTTTGATTCAAATTGATAACATTATAGATCAAGGGGGTGGGTCTAGCGACTTATCTGTTGAGACATGTCGGATGCTTGGTATTTTGAAGAAGCTTGATCGTGACGAGTCTTCAGACATTGCTCAAAAGGTGAAAGCCAAGTGGGTTAAAGAAGGAGATGAAAATTCTGAAATGTTTCACAGTGTTTTGAAATATAGGCGGCGTAAAAAAAAATCTGGTATTTTGAGAGATGGGGTGTGGGTTACTAATCTGATGGAGGTCAAATGTGAGTTTTTTGATTCCTTTGGTTCAAAATTCAAAAAAAATGACGGCTTGGATTTGGTGAACAGAAGCCCTCGGTTTGGCTATTTAAACCGTAAGCAGTGTCAGGGTCTTGAAAGGGCTTTCTTGGAAGAAGAAATCAAATAGGCAGTTTAGGATTGTAGTAGAGACAAGGCGCCAGGTCCAGATGGGTTTAACTTTTATTTTGTTAAACACTTTTGGGATATTCTTAAACTGGATATCATGGCGTTCATGCAAGATTTTAGTGATAGAGGTTTCATTCCTTCTGGTTGTAATTCTTCCTTTGTTACTTTAATTCCTAAGGTTCAAGATCCTTGACTTGTCAGAGATTTTAGACCTATTAGTTTGATTAGGGTGATGTACACGATTTTAGCAAAGACTCTTGCTAATAGGCTTGTGGTGGTAGTTGGTTCGGCCATTGGCATTCAACAATCGGCTTTCATGAAAGGTAGGTAGATTTTAGATGCCCCCCTTTTATTGAATGAGATTGTTTCGTGGTGTAAGAAGCATAAGAAAAAAATGTATGCTTCTTAAAATTGACTTTGAAAAAGCATATGATTCTGTTTCATGGGATTTTCTTCTTGTTATTATGACTTTCTTGGATTTCAGACATAGATGGATTAGATGGATTAAAGCTTGCTTGGTGTCCTCTAGATCGTCGATCTTAGTCAATGGAAGCCCCACGGATGAATTTTTTCTTGAGCGAGGCCTTAGACAAGGAGATCCTTTATCTCATTTTCTTTTCTTACTGGTTATGGAGGCATTGAACGTATCTATGTTGGATGTAGTGGATTCTAATATGTTTATTCCTTATTTGATTGGCTCCCCTACTATTCAGGTCTCATATCTGTTCTATGCAAATGATGCGATCTTTATGGGTCATTGGTCGAAGGAAAATATGGTGATTTTGATATGGATTTTGAAGTGTTTTTATAATGTTTCAGGTCTTCAAATATATTTTCATAAATAAAAAATTCATGGGATTGGTGTCTCTGATGCTGAGGTTCATGATTTTGGTATAGTGACGGGACGTGAACTTGATTCTTTTCCTTTTAAGTATTTTGGGGTTCTTGTTGGTCTTAATATGGCTAGGATTAGGAGTTGAGATCCGCTGGTGTCAAAGTTTAAAAAGAAGTTAACAGAGTGGAAGGTAAAAATGATTTCCATTGGTGGTAGATTTACTTTGATTAGATCGGTCCTAGGCTCATTGGGTATTTATTATTGCTCTTTATTCAAAAATGCCGGTTAAAATCGGTAATTTGTTAGACTCTTTGAAAGCTACCTTTTTATGGGGATTAGATACAGAAGAAAGAAAAATAGTTGTGCTAAATGGAAGATGGTTTTGGCCGACAAACAAGTTGGGGGTCTTGGTATTGATAGCTTGGTTGGTCTTAATGAGGCTTTAATGCTAAAGTGGCGGTAGCGTTTTTTGAATAATCTTGAAGCTCTTTGGGTTAGAGTTATTAAATCTATTCATGGTGACTTAGGAGATTTTACTATTGGTTGTAGAGGTAGTACAGTTAAAGGAGTATGGTCGTCTATTGTTGTTGTTACTCGGACTTTGCATGAGAGACAAATTGTTCCTGTTAATTCTATTTAGAAATTTGTAGGGAACGGTTGACATACGTTTTTTTAGAAGGATATTTGGGTTGGGGGTGTTCCTTTTAATCAAGTTTTTCCCAGTCTTGTGGCATTATATTCCAATCAAGATTGTCTCATTGTCGATCGAAGAGTTGATCAGTCGTGACATTGGAGCTGGAGGAGACAACTGAGAGGAGGGGCTGAAATATCTCAATTCACGGCTTTGATTAAGATGATGGGTAGCGTGACTTTTGTAGCCGTCCTGACAGTTGGATTTGGGATTTGGGCAATGGCGTTGATTTCACGGTTAAGGATACTGTCACACCCTCCCCGGTCAATGGCGGAAAATGTCGAGTGGTGACGGTATAAAGATTTCTCAAATCACAAAGCGCCAATCATTTACCTTTTCTAAACGAAATCTACAAGTCTTCATGTCGATAATCCTTTTCTGACTTGATCTCTTACTCTTTCCTAGGAACACATGTGAATTTTGAAAACGTCGACATAATGTTGGTGAGTGCACAAGTTTTTATAGTTTTCAGCTTTTATTGGGTTATATTATGTTAAGAATCATTTTTCTTCTAGAAAAACATTTCCTAAAATATTTTATTAACCCTAGCTTACTATCTTTTAGGATATCTAACCATCATATCTTATTATCTTCCAGGATATCTGATGATCCTATATTATTATCTTTTAGGATATATTTATTAATTCTAATTTACTATCTTTGTAGGATATCTAACGATAATTTCTTATCATCTCTAAGATATCTAACGATCCTATCTTAGTATTTTGTTAGGATTTTTATCTAATCCTTACTGGGTTTTAGATCAAAAAATAGTTTCATAAACTAAAAAATTATGGCAAACGAAAGACTTAAAAATTTGAGGTGAAGAAATGACAACCTTGCAAGTTGTAGAAAGATTTAAACACCAACCAAAGAAGAGGTGAAGAAATTACAACCTTTGTAGTTCTTTGGGTCCTCTTGGGAGGCTTCGAAGTTGATGAAGAATGTGGAACATTTGAGACACCAACAATGACTCAACTTGATGTAGATGCTAGTCCATAAATGTAACACCCGCGTTTCTAGGCTAGGCATTAATATTGATGTAATAGTCTAGGTTAACCTTTGTAACTCGTTTTGAAATAATAAGAAGGTATTATTTGAGTATTATGTGTTTTATGCTTAATTGTGTGGCTTAATTGAATTAAGAATAAAAATAAGCGTAAAAATGAAATATTAGATAGAACCAATATCGATACATGAAGACGAAGTGGTCGTGACAAGGTTTTCGAATATATAAAGAATGCCGAAATCTGAGTTATAACGAAGAAGTTATGACATGTCGAAGTTTCGCGATAGAACCGGCACGACGCTGAATAACGTAAAATATGAATTTAAGATAGAGAGATATTTAGCCTTAGTGATCTAAACGAAAGACGTAGAATACGTTAAACCGAGAGCGTGCATAAAAAGAACGTCTAAATCTGACTTCATATGAGGAAGTTATGATTTTTCTAAGTTTCAGCTTAGCAGTATGCAGCCCGAAGTTCGATTTTGAGATCGAGTGATTTCTAGCCGAAACAATCTAAACGAGAATCGAATATCTCGTCAATAGTAGTGCATCGGTAAAAGACAGACGAAAACGGACGTCGGATGAAGAAGTTATGAATTTATAACGGAGTTTTCCTGTCCCGGCCTACTAAAAATAATATAATAAAAATAAAGTCAAAATTAGCGAACGGAGTCTAAATGAGAGTTGTAGAGCATCATCTCACCTACGCGTGGATATAAAGAACGTCGAAAACGGAGCTTGTATGCGAAAGATATGAATTTCTGAAGTTTGGAACACAAAATTCGAGGCTGTGTCGGAGCTCACGACGTGAGCACAGTGTTCACGACGTGAGCAAGTGATGGACGTCTTCCAGAGCAAGTGGACGAGTGACGAACGCAGTGACCTACTAGGCTCACGACGTGAGCATTGGAAACTCACGACGTGAATCCCGAATGTTAGCCCTATAAATAGAAATCGAGGGTCAGCCTATTTTGGTTGCTCTATCTCTTCTCTCTCACTCCCGATACTCTCTCTAAGCCCTATTTTAACCCCCCAAAGCCCCAGTATCATCCCGAGACCCGAAGCGAGTCCCGAAGCCCGAAGATCCCGAGAAGAAAAGAGTTTCCGAGCCGAAGTTCTGCTTGCGAGAAGCCCGGTTTTCAAGAAAGCATTCCGGTTTCACCGAAGAACACTACTCTTAGAGCCGTAGTGATGTCCGATCATCTTCTGATCAAGTGAGTGTATATTCGTTTTCTTCTAACATATAGATATGAAGTATTCTTTATAAAATATGTGTTATGTGTTTATATATTATTTGTTTATTTGAACTAGTTGTTGAATGGATGTTTTGTACAGGTTTTAAGCTGTATATAAATGTATATATTTTATCAACTAATATGTTGGGTAGAACATGGGTAGACAGCTGGTGTGTGATGAAATAAAATGATGAGAGGCCTCAATGTTGTTGTTGATCTAGTCATCTAGCAGAGTATGGATGATGACCACATACTCTTTCTAGACAGTCCAGTGGAACGCTAGCAGGCTCATAACCTGTATGTGTTGTGAACGATGTGTTCACCAGTGTACTCTATCCCCCTCATGGTTGCCTTTAGGACATCTATTGTCAAGGAAACCCCTTTGCAGTAATGTCCGTCCCGATGATAATCCTAGATTAGGTCCCTTGTAATAGTTGTTGTCATAGGGACGTAAAGTGAGGATAACGGGAATGGGTAATCGGGTTATTGTTGGTTGGTGAAATTAAATATAATTATTTATTATGGGTTGAAAACCCTATATATTCACCAGGCTCCCAAGCATGACCCACTCAGTTTCTTTGTATTACAGGTAGTGGCGCGAGGGCATAAGTTGGATGACATTGTCAAGATATTTTTGGATTATAGACTTGTAGTTATATGTAAATGTTGTAAGGTTTATTTCGTATTGTTTATGCTTTTGGTCTGTATCGGAACATGACATCCCGAGGTTTTGTTATATAATGAAAAATACATTTCTTTATGAAATGCTTTGATAAATTCTTATCATATTTTGTTTTGGGAACAAATTCCGCAACTCTTTTAATCAAAGGATTACTCTGATTTTATTTAAAAGCAAAAATGAAACCGGTCTTTTGTGGTCGTGATTTTGGGGATGTCACAATAAACTATTAATCCCTTAAGCTTTTAAGTTCATAACCAATATGAACTTAAAGAGGGCATGAAAATGCAAGTAGTCTTCAAGAAGAGATGAAGAAAAGAGAGAGAGTAACCTCCAATAAGGAGGTTATGGTTTTGGGAAACAAGAATGAAGCACCCAATTCAAGAGTGGAAGCCTCATATTTATATTGTCTTAAAGTGAAGTCTTTAACCATTAGGTTCTTCCACTTTAGACAAACATGTCCTTAAAGCTTACATGTCTCCCATGCTTCTTATTACTTTTGATTAGACAAACATGAAAGTCATACTCTTGTCTTTGACTCTTATTTTATAAAAATAATAAAAGAAAGAAGACAAAAACATTGTATTTTATAAACCAAGTTTATAAAATATAAACTTTAAGTTTTTGGTAAAAGACAAAATAATTTATCTATTCCAAAATGTTATGCATGACAACTTATTAATTCATACCATATGAATTATATATAATGTTACTTGCTAATAAAATTTATTATTTCCTAGAAATAAATAATTTCCAATTTAATTATAATAGTTTATTGAATATTTATTAAAATCAATTTCTAATAAATAATCAATTATATCAAATTGTTGTTAGTGTGACCCATTAGTATCATATGTTAATTAGCAATATCACTTTAATATGATTCTTGAGCATACTAGATCTTTCAATCCTAACATATTTTATCTACCATTCCAAGGTGTCCCTAATGGTATTCATACCCTAAGGTGATCTAATGTATTACCATGAGCCACCATCACCGACGTTATTTGACTAAAACTTGTGACCAACCACCACACTTCATCGGACGTCGAATAGTGACTAATAAGAAAGTTATCATGTCGGGATTGTAGCTAGCAATCGTATTTGGGGTTGTCAAACCCCATATAGATCTATACATATCTTTCTAGCTCTCGCAAGATTAACGATTATAGGTATTTGGGGAATTCCGAATTTAATCAAGACATTTGGATGAATTAACAATTCACTAACGCACTGACCTTAGGTATTTATCTTTTATCTTTAATCTTTTAACTTTTATCTTAATCATTCCTATGTATTTCCTATAACTATCACAATATAAATATTTTATCTTATATTTGATAATTATAACCTTCGATCTCATTATTATTTGGTATATATAAGTATTCATATATATACCCTAATTATAGTTATCGAAAACATGATATTTGGGCAAAGTAACAACTAAGTACGGTGCATATCCCTAAATTTGACCAACATAACTTCTAGGTACTATGTTATCCCATGGAATTGGCCATTATAACATCTGAGTATTGTCTCGTCCTAGACTATCGGGCATCATATCTCTTAGGTATAATATCATAGCTTATAATTAGGCATAATATCTATAGCTACATTATCCTAAGGCTTTAAGCTTTATAAAATAATTTGATATTTATAATGATAAATATATTTTTTATAAAACCGTTTGATAAACATGTATTTGCCCCAGTAAGACATTTAAAATAGCGAAAATAGGGGTCGTGTACTCACTCTTGTAGCGTATTCTTAAGCATATGAGTTGTTGCATCCGAAGCTTCGCGCCATCGAGAGAGTCTCCGAAACAGTTTGAGAGATATAGAGAGAGTGTTTGGGATGGAAAAATTAGGCAGGGAGCACCTTCTTTATAGGGGTTGTGCGCGCGACACACTTCATGCGCGGCGTGCACTCGCTTCGTGGTTCCATCCAGAGCTTGCCACGTGTCACACTTCTGATGGTCCATGTCTCCCTAATCTTCGACGAATATGGGTGTCAGGTGTGCGCGTCGGGCATGACGCGCACCTGGTCTGCACCCCTAAATCTTTTATAAAAATTCATATGTTCCTTATATGAATCTTGTTTCTTGCCCTCTATATATGTGTATAACTCTTTAATAGTACTACAACTTTCCTTAAGATCGCGTTGTCAAATTTTGACTTTCGTTTTTAACTCGTATTTTATATTTTTGTAAAAAGCGTATCTACTTCATACGAACTCCGTTTTAGACATTTTTCTTTTCAAAGTTCTTATCTTACTGGTTATTACGATTTTCCTTTTAGTGACATTAGTCGAAACTCAACCGACCTCTTTATGTTATTTTAACATTAATAACGTTATTAACGCGATTGATTTTTATCTTTATAAAATTATAACTCCTCCAATCAGAGTCAAAATTTTGCAACGTTTATATCCTTGAGACCACTCTGTTGTGTATTTTCCAAATACACCGATCATCATGAAAAGTGTCATATATCTGATCATATTTTCCTCTAATATAAAAAATTATATCATTATCATTGGGTTGTGTCCATTGATTAGGAAGGGCTAGGCCAATTATTATGGGTTGGGCCCAATGATATGTATGATATGTGGTATTTTGGGAAATTCACTAAACTTTGTGATTACGGTTTTACGTTTATGGTATCAGGTACTTCTGATCGAAAAAGAAAGGCCCGACGTGACTGCACAACATCTCCCAACCTTTTATGTATTTGTTATTTATGATTTTTACTATGTTGTTTAAATGATATAATCACTTTGATTGGTTTTGAAATTTTATAGTTGAAGTGTTTTTAAAAATGAAAATTTTTACTATGAATTTTTGGGACGTTACATTGGTTCTAAAGGAACCGGACCCGAATAAGTTATCCATTTTTTAAAAATTTTCAGCATGTTTGTAGAATTTTAGGGTAACTTTGAATTATCATAGCATCTTCGTTATCTGTCTGCTTTTTGTCCACCTTGTAGTTCACAACTTAACACACTGTTTACACAATTTATATGTTATTTTTGTTATATATTAAATTAGATACAGGCCCCGAAACGAGGTGGTATTGAAGTTGAGTTTTCTATTTCAACAGGATTGCATACGTTTATGGTAACTTTGAACTGTCATAGTGTTTCGTTATTTGTCAAATTTGCCCGATTTTATTTACAACTTGTAGTTCACAATTTAAACTATTGTTTACATAGTTTACATGTATTTTTTTGTTGTATATCCAATGGGATACATGATCCTAAACAAGGGTTATTAAAGTTGTTTTCTTAACTAACATTTCCATTTCTAATACCTTAATCAGTTACAAAAACAATCCTCTAAGTTTAAAGAAAAAAGTACCAAACAATACAGTTTATTCGGTTCTTTTCAGTCATTAATCATATTGTAAATATTATTCAGTTTATTTGGGTAATAACCTCATCAGGTCGATTAATACTCAAACCGAACTGAACCCGTATTGATTTAATCTGTCCGCTTTTCGGTTCCGATTTGGCCCAATTCCGACCCGAATTACATCCCTATTACAAAAAACTTGATAAACCTAAGGATGCGTTTGGTTGTGGAATTTTGTTTTCATTTTCTAAGAAAATGTTTTCATAAAATAGAGTTGAGTTTTCATTTTCAGTTTTCAATGAAAATTTTAGAAAACGTGTTTGGTTGGAACCAGTGGAGTTTTATTTTTATCTTAGAAATTTGGAAAACTGTAATAATCATTTTTCTAATTTACATAAAATTTGGAAAACTAAATTTTTTTATTTTTTTAGAAAACTATGAAAAAATGAACGAACCAAACACGTTTTCAAAATTTCTGTTTGTTAAAAAAAAAAAAAAAATTTTAACAACAAAGGAACCCTAAAATTCCTTAAAAGCTATATGTAAAAAAGAATTACACAGAACCCTACATATTATTTAAATTGGGCTGTTAAGCCTAAAACAACTAATGGGCTTTATATAGATTTTCGATATACGAATATACGATACCTTAGGGTTAAAGAGTTGTTACAATATCAACCGTTCACGTAACGATTGAACGTGTGAGGCGTCAGATGTGATTGTGTCCAGCTCTACATAAACCCAGACTCCCAATCTTCACTCCCATCGCATCTCTAATTCGGGTTTTGTTTTACAATTTTATGTCATTGAGATTCTTCCGACTTCCGGTCATCTTCCGTCTTAGATTACAATTTACGTTTATCTGATCCGAGGCTTCGCTATCTGGTCGGCGTGAATTTTTTCAGTTTCTGCCCGACTCGTTCCCTAGAAGCAAGATCAAGCGTGCTGTTCTAAACTTTTTAATCTCCTTCGGCTTTCATTTGTTCGAGATCACTAGTACAGCTACATTTATTTCTCTATTCTATACATTCTAATTTGCTTTTGTTTTGTATTCTATTGATTTTAGTTTCGTGGTATTTGATTTTTCGGAAAACGATTAGCGATGATGAGTCAATACAGACCTGTAATGATTTGCGAGCATGATCGCAATTTATGAACATCTAAGGGACTGAGCTTTATATTGTTTTCTATCTTTCAATAGGCTGCCGACTTATTATGTTTTTTTTTCTTTTTGTTGATATTTTCTCTTTAGATTATTCAAAAATTTGATCTTTTTTAAATGATTTGTGATTGCTATTTTTTCATTTTTAAGTTATATTCTGTAACGGAAATTACGATCCCTGAGATTTTGCTATTGAAACCCATTTGATGCAATATCTCATAGGTGTCAATTCATAACCATGAACGTGGCAGATATTGTTGCTTGATATCTTTTGGAAGCGATAAAATAAAGTAAATGGTTGATTATATGTTTTGTTTTTTAAATGTTTTTTTCCCTTCTAAAGTACAAAGTTTAACAGGTTTTCAATGTCAATTAAATTGCCTAATAGGATTTAAAGTTAGTACATGTTAAGTCTTTAATCGAATTTTTGTTTGCTCCCCAAGGGTTATAATAAGATAAAAAAATCAAATTTGAAAACATTTAACCCTTTTTAGCGAATATCTCTAAAACTACTCAGATTTTTTTTTCATATTGCTGGGAGAAGATAATATCCCGAACTTCATTTCTTCCCCCTTTCTTCTCCAATCTTATCCCATTTTCACCTCCATTTTTGGAGATATAAATAGGATTCCCCATGTATCTCCAAAAATGGAGATAAGTTTGGTCGGTAATTTTAGTCTCTCATATTTATTTTATACATTTGTAGTTTATTTTCTCTACTAATTATAATTTAAATGCAATATTTAGTATTTATAATATCATGTTATATAATGATTTTTATTAATTAATCATAAATATAGACTTTAATTAGTACGATATATATTTGACAATATATATAAGTTATAAAAATGGAATATTTTATGAATATATTTTTTGGGGTAAAAAATAGGGTAGAAATTGAAATAGGGTTGGAGATGAAACACTTTATTTTTTATTCCATTTATAGGGAAAAAAATAAAGATTGGTTGAAGAGGTCTAACAGATTGAAGTTGATATAATCAAAGAGGATATAGTAACATAAAAAATGGTCCCTTGAAATTACAAATCTCTTCCTATCTTCCTTTTTATTCGATTGACTAATTTCTTTGGACATCCCCGCAATAGCAGAAAATTAGTGTTTGATTTTTTAACGAGAAAATTACTAATATAGTCTAATTAGCTAATTCCTTAACTATTTTTAGCTAAAAATTAACAATCGTCCAAAAATAGCCTAGGTAATTAGAATGGCTTCTGTTTTGCCAAATGTATTGTTTTGGGATAAGTATAATTTTTTTTTTAATTTCGAACATCTAAAAGCATAGGTTATTTTATAACCTATGGTTTCCTTTTGAAGAACTATGGTTTCCCAAACCGTAAGGTTTTGGGTAAAAAGTTTATGGTTTTATAATTTTTTTTAAATAATTGGAGAGTAGTTTTTGACTACTATTTTGATAAAAAAATATTGTCCGAGACAATCATCCCTTTTTTGGGTAGATTCGCCTTTTCTTCGTAAACATTGTAAACATTGCAAACTCTTTTCCAAATCAACCTTCTAATATGAAACACCACAACATATGAGGACACAAATTTTTTCGTTGTATTGTAGCACTTCCCGGAATTATTAGGAACATCTCTTATTGTTACACCTCCAAACCGAAACGGCGAAAATGTTTCGAAGTGGATGACATCATGTATATTATCACAACACATGCATCATAGTAATCAAAGTATAACAATCATGTATTGAAAAGTATAAGTTTTTACATGTGTTCATGTCATTGTATACATGACACCAAAAAGTTTAAAAGACATGAGTCAATGAAGCCTTGTCTTCTAAAAAATCCATGGATGTAATAAGTTGGCGAGTTAATAAGCATGTTTGTAATTGAAATCTGTTGTCTGTTCCTTAAGAATGTAAGTGTGTTTTTCCCCAAAAAATCCTATATTTTTTGTTGTAATAAGTTGTACTAAAAAACGTGTAATTGTTATTGTACACTGAAATGATAACGTAGTTTTAATTCATATTAAAAATATAAAAATAATGTTTTCTCTGCATTGAAATAATATTTTGTGTTCGTATTCATATGAATGTAGTATATTCGTAACTATCTAGATTTACCAACTGTACTTGTAAAAATACTGTATTATAGTTTTATTATTTAATAAAACTATGTGAAGTTGTTTACTTATTCATATAGTAATCGTACAATTCAATACCAAATTGTGAGTTATTATAATCATGTTTGATGACCTAAGATGGTCTGAACACGACGTTCTATAGGTGTCGCAATTGGTACGACATTTGTCACCACAGGCCTGCCGGCCTAGCTGTTGCAAGCAGCTTAGGTGCGGGTTTGTCATTGTCGTATAGATCTTTACACAAGTGTCACGCTCTCCATCAAGGAGACTTTGGTTTTAATTTCAGGGCTTGGTTGATACTTAGATAAGTACTTGAAGTAAGTCTCACAAATGTTATATTGACGGTTACGTGTAGAATAATGAAAAGTTACTTTGTAATAGATAAACTGTAAGTATATCTCATAAACTATATTGAACATAGTTTATAGGTTTATTTATCCGTAAGTTATTATGAACCTGTAAAGTAGTACATATGATCCACAAACTATATCTATTATAGTTTGTATGTTTGTTTCCTTATTGAAATCTGATATTTGAAAAGTAACATGTAAGTTCCATAAACTATACCCATTATGTGTTTTACTAAAATGGAAACTTTTGTAATGTAAATAATTCGGTAAGTTTAAATTGAAAATCTGTGATACGATTATCCCGTGTAAATCAGTTTTTATAACTAAATGGTATTAAAACAGTTTGCAAAATTATATTTTTGTTTAACATGTTTAAAATGGATTTATATTTATATAAATACAATATTTATATAATTTTGATTAAACAAACAGTCCAATAAATAATTCTACCCCAAACCTACAATCAAACAAGCAACAAGAAATGAAGTCAAATTATCAATTCTAAGTCTGTTGAACCCTAATTATATATATATATATATATATATATATATATATATATATATATATATATATTGAAAACATTTATTTGATTGTATAGACTACTTACAAATAGTGAATAGATTCTTGGGTATTGATTTGAATGTTCAAATGAAGTTTGAAAGTTTGAAGGCTAACTGGGTAATTGCTTGCAGATACGAAGGATGTGATATTTGTTTTGAGAGCATATGAGTGTAATACGTTTACTGTATGTGACAAATGATTTCATTTGTTCCTTAAGTATGAAGGATACTCCTAAGGCGGTGAATGTAATGTTTACGGTGTAATCACATTGGGAAATCAACTTAGGATAAGATTATGAAGATATTTGATGAGTTTACAGACTTATACTCCCAAAATAATGAAGTGTTTACGACTTGATTTTCATTCCCAAATGGTTGTTCACGGTTAAGGGTGTCTTGAATAAGGTGTTCACGGTCAAAATTACATGGGAAGGAGTTCACGGTTGCTTTTTCTTTCTTGAAAAGAGTTCACGGTTTGACTTTTACCTCACGGTTTGAATCTTCAAACTCCAACCGTGAACACTCCTTTGTTTATTAATTTGAACCATGAACTTGCTTCCTAGATATTCTTGGACCGTAAAACATGGTAGTGTCACATTTTGTGATTTAAACTCAACTCCCTTGACTTTATCTTGACTTAATATTGAGGTACAAATGTATAGTTTAAATATAAATGTTCATAACTTATAAATAAGTATGATTTACAAAGTATGTATATAAAATATCTTATATAAACATGTCCTTAAGGTGTTCAACTTCCTATGGTATAGATGTTAAATCACTTGCATACTATTGTAGTTTAGATTTACATTGATCTGAAATAACGAGTTGTTACACTTATATCCATATCTTGTAATAAATATACATAAGTGATAAGTGTTAGCACTAACTAAATTTATCAAAAAATAAAGCAAGAAAGATTTAGAAATGTATTTTTTAATTACTTCAATATACCTTCAAAGGTATAACAAATCCTGATAGTGTATACACATACGACTTTGTTGGATGATTGTGCATATGATCCTCAAATTTTTTAAACATACCCGACAATCTAGTCTTTGTACTAGAGCATAGATAACTCCCCCAAGAGAACCTATATTATATACAAAAACATTAGTTAAACGTATAAAAAATAGTATTTTATTAAATATATTAATTTGACAAAAATCTATTCCATTGATCCAAGTTCTCTACCTTTCACAACCATTCCTTGGTCACTTGATCATTGAGCTATTTTCCCAAAAAGCCTTGATTGAGAATATATATCAAAATTGTTCGCACAGTGTCGTTAGATACCACCCTTCCAAATTAAAACACATGGAATTAGGAAATTATGAAGATTTACAACTAATTCACTGAATTACCTTGAGTTTCAACCTCATATGAACACAACAAACTTTAAAACACCATATATGACACTGTGTGAAGGGATTACAACTCTAAGTATCAAATGATAACAAAATACTTATTTTGAACATGCGAATGTCATCATACCATCAAATGGAGCTTGAATTTGGATTTGTACACATATATGTATGGAAAATCTTCAGTCCGCAACATAGAAGCTAGGGTTTCATCAAAACTCAATAATAATCAAAACAATACATGAATTAATAAATGAACAAATGGTTTGAAGTTAAAAAATAATCTAATCATGAACTCAAGATCACATCATTTATTGGAATCATAAAATTGGATCTAGAACACCTAGGGTTTGAAAACCGTCAAACAACTCCAAATCTTCCTAACCCATCAACTATTTGTTAGTTGTAGATTGGATATGGACCCAGGAAAGGAATCATAACACAAAACTCATGTAAAATCTAAATTAAAAATGGGAATTCATATTTGAAGCTCTCGTGAACCCTAAAACAAATTTGAAGAAGAAAAAGGAAATAACTACCTTCCACATAAGTAGATAAAGGTGTATCAAAAAAACTTTCCACAAATGACTTGATACCTTTAAACACCATGGAGAAAGAGGAGTAAAGCGCCCCCCCACGTAGGGGTGAGCATTTACACCGAACTAGACTGGACCGGTAAGTTAGTTTATCTATTACGACTGTAAGTGTGAGCATTTGGACTGAAGCAGACCGGTTCTAGACCGGGCCATGTTTGTAGAAATTGGTGGACCTTGTACTAGAACCTTTGAGGCTTATTAGGTGCAGGTCCAGGTCCAAGTCCATTCCAGGTCTGGTTCTCGGTCTGGTCCGGTCCAAATGTCCAAATGCTCACCCTTTCTTCCCCACGAGCCTCCATTGGCTGAAATCGTGAATGAGGGGGATAAAGGAGAGAGAAAAGGCTTATAAATTTATAACTCTATACAAATGACAACTTAAGTCCCTCCTTGGTCCTAACCACTTAGTTGGTCAACTCCCTACTCAAAACACAATTTCCACTAACCTGTCAATTTGACCCTCCTCACTAAAATATTCGTTCAAAGTCAAAATTTTGTCATATTTAATATATCATATAGTGGAAAGGTTTATTAATTTTTTTTATCATTTTTTTCCGATTTATATTATTTAATTTTATTTATTTATTTTAGTTTATCTTTAAAAATAGTTTTAATTTACTCAAAAGTTCTAGCCCCAAATATTAGGTGTTATATATATATATATATATATATATATATATATATATATATATATATAATCAGTTTTAGAATTTTAGTTTAATTTGTTTGAACAATGTTTTATGATTATTATCATGTTGTCGACCATGATTTTTTTTTGTAAAATCATCATACTTTCTATTTTATGTGATGATATAATATAAAATGATGACATTAAGATGGACCCATGTCAAATATTTTTAGTGAGTTTAAAGTATATAATTTTGAGCTGTAACATTTATATAAAAGTTCAATTTAACTTTTTTGAACATTTATATGTATACAACATTTTTAACATCCGGTTTCAGGTATAAATTTTGGTGCTTAAATCTTGTGGAAGTTGGTGGCCACGACGTGGTCGGGAAGATCACCAAGACGTGGAAACCAATTTTGGTCCGCGAACATTTTTAGTAGCCACGATGTGACAATGCATTGGCCACGACGTGGCGGCGTCCCTGGCTTAATCCCTAATTTTCTTGGGTTAAGGCCCTATTTGAAGGATTTTCCCACCCTCAGCCTCCATCACTTATCTTTGTGCTTAGATAAAAAAACCCAGCCTCCTTTCGAGCTCTTAAGCTCATTTTGGGCGATTTGGTGAATTTTGAAGAAGAATAAGAAGATTTCGAGTGCAAGGATCCAATAGCATCTCATCTCCACCTTTGTGATAATCTTATGGACTGGTGTAAGTCTTCAAGGGTTGATCTTTTTGGTCCTTTTCTTATAAATCTGGGTTATTTAGAATATTTTGGTCCATGTTTGAAGTTTGAGTGACTGTGTATGATAAAGTTAGCAACTTTATAACTCACCAAGGTCCCTTGATCATTATATCTCCTGGATCTAGAACTTTGAGTGATTGTGTATGATAAAGTGAGCAACTTTATAACTCACCAAGTACAGAAACCACGATGTGGCATGATGCTTGCCACAACGTGGTGAAGGAGGACTTCACATCTATTTTGTCGTATTGCTGCCACGACGTGGTGACATGGTGGCGAAGTTGGTCGTTACTATTTAAATTGCCACTACGTGGCCAGTAGTGGCGACAACGTGGTGACCGTTGGCCGTTAACTTTTTGAACTGGTTGAATTTTGATCAACTGAGTAGTTGTATATGGTGGTCTAAGGTTTGACCTTGAATGTTTAATTAGGTGGTGTATAGCACCAATTTATCGCTTGTTAGAGCTTTGGTACTTTCGACTGCGTTTGTGAGGTGAGTCTTCTCACAATACTATGTAGGATGTTAGATTGTCTTTGCGACTCTTGCATGGGAGACTATGGTTAGGTCACAACATTTGTATGAAAGACTGTGGTTGGATCTTAAAACTTATATGAAAGATTATGGTTGGATCACAACATTTGTATGAAAGACCATGGTTCGATCATGACATTTGTATGAAAGAATGTAGTTCGACTGTATCAAGGGAAGTGATTGTAAGACTATGGTTGGATCATAACATTCACCTGTGTTGAAATATACCCCTAGAAATGGGCCCATTGTTATGTATGGTATGTGGTATTTTGGGGAACTCACTAAGATTTGTGCTAACGGTTTAATGTTTAAACGTTTCAGGTACTTCTGGTTCCAAAGATAAGGGCCCGACTTAACTGCGTTCCATCCACTAGAGTTTTTTAGCACTATCTGTTGTATGATCTTACACTGATGTTTTAATAATACTTTTATAATCTGATTATCTTATGGATGAATGAATGAATATTTTGGTTGTTGAAAAATAAAATTTTTACTTAGTATTTTTTTGGGACATTACAACATTCAACTTAATTGTAACATCGCAAAAAATTCAACAAACTTAAACTTTTCAAAACGATCCTTTTACTAATAAAATGTTTACAAAAGAATATTCTCGAAACATTATTTGAAAATCAGTGCCTCCCAAAATCAATGACATAAAATCAGGATGTGTACGGTCACGCCTTCGCCTTGCCACGAATCTCTGAAACACCTAAAACCATAAACCAAAAACTGTAAGCACAAAGCTTAGTGAGTTTCCCCCAAAATACCAACATACAACAGATAACATATACAACAACAACATGCATACAGAGCCTTCAGCCTGTCTGGACCGCTTACAAAACTTTCAGCATGTCTGGACCGCCTCACCGTGCCTTCAACCTGTCTGGACAGTTCTCCGGGCCTTCGGCCTGACTGGTATGCCCCACTGGCCTTCAGCCTACCTGGGCCGCCCTGGGTTTGTTGGCCTTCAACACTAAGCAGATTCGCCTCAACCCAACCACACACACAAACAATGTCGACATATACATAACAGATAAGCATACATATAACATACTGATATAAATATTACCGGGTTTGTTGACTGGCAGCACAAAGCAGTACAGTCTCAACCCAACCACACTACATCAACACATGCGACCGGTAAACATATAGTCAGAACAGATAACAGGCAGATCTAACAGATCACTAAGCATAGCATCATCCTATCTACCAGGATACATATCTAACAGATCACCACAGTACTCAATCATACAACGAACTAGGATAACAATCCAAAAGGGTCGGCCTTGGTGCCTTCGACCCAACAAGTACAGTGAGGAACACTCACCTCATAAGCTGCACATAACTGATAAGGTTCGACTCCGAATCTCAACTCTCAACTCAAATGCCTATAACCATCAAATGACCATTTCCATCAAAATCCCAGCAATACCCAAAATATCCTCAAGGTCAAACTTGGTCAAAGTCAGAGTCAACGGTCAAGGTCAACAATCCATGTTGACCCAACTCGTCGAGTTCACCCATGAACTCGTCGAGTTTGTATAGTACTCAGAAGGTCGGGAAACCCTATCTAACTCGTCGAGTTTTCCCTAGCTTAACACATTCAGCTGTTCCTACGATTCCAGGGGCTCTAAGACTCATATCTAAACTCAAAAACTATAAAAAAGGATAAAGTTTCCAACTTTATCCCTTGGCGCTACTCCAAAAGTTCAAAACCCCAACTACACTACTAGAAGATCCAAAGGCTTAACCAATAAGCACCAAAATCCTTGAGATATGAAACCCAACCCTTCCAGAAGAGATTCTAGCATCAAAATCAATCCAAAAGTTGGTGCTTTATAGACATGCATGTCCAATGCATGTCTTGAACCCAAATGGGTCAAAAAAGGGGGAGAATATGACCTAGACTCCATACATGGCATCAAAACTTGGCTAAAGACCAGATCCAAACCACTACAAGGTCACCTTGACCTGGAGATTCATAAAGTTGCAAGCTTTATGAGATCAATTCATTGCAACATCCAAGAATAAGGAGAAAACGAGACAAAACCCAAGATCAGCTACAGAGAGGAATAAAAATCGAATCTTGGACACTTACAAAGGCCCAGAAGGGTGCCAAACTAAAGATGACAGCTTTGCTTGCTAGATCCTTGCTTCCTTCTTCCAACATCTTCTTCTTTTTCTCCAAAAGTACCATACCAGTTCATAAAATGAGAGGGAAGGGTGATTAGGGTTCACAAGGGCCGATATGGGGGTTTGGAGGCTGATAAAAGGTCAGCCTTAGGGACTTAAGGAGATTATATAGGTTGAAAAATGTAACACACATAACAATCATGCCAATTTAAAACTTTTTAAATCATTCAAAAACCAATAATTATTACAAATTTGTTTTCAAAATGGTTTAGTGTCAGAGTATCCCAGAATCAAATCATAAAAACATAAGGAGGTGCACGATCACGCCTTCGCCTTCCCACGATCATCAGAAGTACCTGAAACATAATCAACAACTGTAAGCCCGAAGCTTAGTGAGTTCCCCTAAAATACCAATGCCATACAAATATAACCATATCATATAAACAACAACATGCATAATGAGCCATCAGACTGACTGGACCACCTCGCAGGCCATCAGTCTATCTGGACCGCTCTCCGAGCCATCAACATGTCTGGACCGCCTCGCGGGCCTTCAGCCTATCCGGACCGCTCGTCGGGCCTTCGGCCTGACTAGTACGCCCTAACCAGGTCTGCAGTCTATCCGGTCCGCCCTGGGTATGTTGGCACAACAAAAAGCATGACCGCCTCGACTCAACCCCCAATCAAACAATCATGTGCACATAAATATCATACGCAAAATAGCATGTACAAATAGTCATACAGATCTAACAGATCACTAACATAGCATAATCCTATAACCAGGATATCGATCTAACAGATCACTAACATAACAACCATCCTATAACCAAAATATCGATCTAACGGATCACTAACATAGTAACCATCCAATAACCAGGATACCGATCTAACAGATCACTAACATAACAACCATCCTATAACCAGGATGCAATCATAAAGGGTCGGCCTTGGTGTCGTAGACCCTGTTGATATAGTGAGAAGAACTCACCTCACAAGTAGCTCGGGATGATAGTGTCAACTCCCCAAATACAGCTCCAAGCTCAAACACCTACATCCACCAATAATCCACTTCCATAAATTTCCAAATTACTAAAATATCCCCAGAAGTAAAACTGGTCAACCCTTGGTCAAAGTCAAAGTCAACAATCAAGTTCAACAGTCCATGTTGACCCAATTCGTCGAGTTCCTTCAAAACTCGAGAAATCATGCAAACCCTAGTCGACTCGCCTAATTTCCAGACAACTCGTCGAGTCCATGCAGTGTCCAGAATTTCAGGGAAAAAAATCCTAACTAACTCGTTGAGTCGTCTCACTGACTCACCGGGTCGATGCAGAAACTAAAAACGGCCAATCTTCATCTGACTCGTCGAGTTGGCCATGCAACTCGTCGAGTCCTTTTATTCCATTTCTTATTCAAACGTTTATAAGCTACCCTAAAGCTCCAAATTGTAGATCTAGCTTCCTAAGATATAGCTACCACGTAAAGTTGCAAACTTTACGTGCATGCAAGGTCTTAAAGGCTTAAAACACCAAAACCAAGTCTAGGATGAGGTTTAGGGCATGGGGAAAGGCCAATACAAGATAAAGTTGATAACTTTATGAATTTGGGGCCTAGAGGAGTCCAGATCTGAGACCATGTCCTTGTGACAAGCTCAAACCCAAGGGTGGCTCCATTAAACCCCAAAAATGACCATAAGTGTCCATAAAAGAAGATCTAAGCATGAAAGGGTCAAGGTATTAGCTTTATACCTCATATTGGTTGCTAAAACGAAGTAGATGACAGATCCACTTTGTCCTTTCTGATCCAAGCTCCTCACTCTTCAAGTTTCCCTTCCAAAATCAACAAATAAGACCTTTCAAGCTCTCAAAACACACAATTGGGTTTAGGACTCTATCTAGGGTTTCCTCTGGCTGTAATGACGACGAGGGAGGCTAGAAATTGCCCATAAGTTCTTTAAATAGGGTGAAAACCCTAAAATTTAGGGTTTCCATGCACAACCTCTACTCGTTGAGTCGGGGTCCTCTGACTCGTCGAGTAGGAGTAAAAAACCACGCGGGCTGACTAGGTTCGACACGATGAGTTGGGGCCTCGAACTCGTCAAGTTCCCTCAATAAAATGATATTAAATCTTTTGAATATTATACATGGGAGTCGGGATGTTACAGTTCTCCCCCACTTGAACTAGACTTCGTCCTCAAAGTCTGTTGCGGTAAATAACTCGGGGTAATGCTCCCGCATCTCTGCCTCCGGCTCCCAAGTCCACTCGGATCCCCTCCGATGCTGCCACTGTACCTTTACCAAAGGTACTTCCTTGTTCCGTAGAACCTTCACCTTCCTCTCCAGAACGGCCACTGGCCTCTCCACGTAATTAAAGCGCTCGTCGACCTATATATCATCCAATGACACCACTGCCTCCTCATCTAATATGCACTTTCGCAACCGTGACACATGGAAAGTGCTGTGAATCTGACTAAGCTCCTCAAGGAGATCTAGTCTATACGCCTGTTGGATAAGGTGTCTAAGTCCATAACTATATTTGGTATGTACTTGACCCGATTTAGCATGGTCCATTTGGGTTGCACTTCACCGGAACAATTTGGACTTTGAGAAGAGGATATGTATGATTTATTAATATATTATTAGTTATAATATACTAATATGAAATCATATTATTTAATTGGTATTGATAAATAATTAATTTGGAATTAATTTTGTGGTCAAAAGAGACTAATTAAATGTATAGGGATTGATTTTGTAAATCATTCATTCTTATAATGTGGGCTAGTGATCCATAAATCCTTATGATGGGCTTAACCCATGTGATGACCCATGGGTGCTCCATGGAGGTTAAAACCCATGGATCATGAGGGATGTGGAAAGTCATGAGTTACATGGTGTAACCCTAATGTACACACTATATAAGAAGCCCTTTGGTTCAAGAAAAAGGCACCCTAGTGTATTGACAAGAGTGTGGCCGATTTTGTGAGCTAGAGAGTTCTCTTTCAAAGTTTTCAAGTGTTGGTGGTGATTTGTGATTCCACTTGAGGTATTCACATTATTGGTGCTAAGCTCTTAAAGCTCCAAGCAATTAGCCACAACAAAAGGTATGTTTCCTAACTTGTTTTATTCACTATGTATCAAAGTTTTGTATGCTAGTTACGGTAATACCTTGGAAACTTCAATTTTGCGTGTATAATAGTGAAAACACAGATTCAAGGTATTTAGGGTTGCATGAACACCTTAGGAGTGTTAGTATGCTCATAACCCTTCAACGCCACCTTGCCAACCCTGGCAATGATCCTGAATGGCCCGATGTATCGGGGACCCAACTTCCCCCTCTTCCTGAAGCGGATCACACCCTTACAGGGTGAGACCTTCAGGAGTACCATGTCACCGACCTGAAACTCCAACTCATTTCGACGTCGGTCGGTGTAACTCTTCTGCCGACTCTATGCGGCCTACAACCACTGTCTGATATGCTGAATCATCTCGGTAGTCTGCAGGACTACCTCGGTCCGACCCATCACCCTGCGACCAATCTCGCCCCAACATACTGGGGTGCGACATCTCCGTCCATACAACAGCTCATAAGGTGGAGCACCAATACCGGAATGAAAGTTGTTGTTATAGGAAAACTTTGCAAGGGGTAGGTAGGAGTCCCAGCTCCCACCAAAGTCAATAACGCAGACTCTCAACATATCCTCGAGAGTCTGTATGGTCCGCTCACTCTGGACGTCTGTCTGCTGATGATAGGTTGTACTGAAGTGCAGTCGCGTGTCCATTTCCTCGTGGAACTTCTGCCAGAAATGAGAGGTGAACCGAACATCACGGTCTGAAATGATAGAGACCGAAACCCCATGGCGAGCGACAATCTCGCGTATATACACATCGGCCAACTTCTAGGCTGATGAGCTCTCCCGAATGGGCAGAAAATGGGCACTCTTGGTCAGTCGATCGACGATGACCCATATGGCGTCGAAACCCTTTTCCGTTTTCGGCAATTTGGTGATGAAGTCCATCGTGATCTGCTCCCATTTCCACATAGGAATCTCTAGAGGCTGTAGCTTTCCATGCAGCCTCTAGTGCTCGGCCTTGACCATCTTGCAGGTCAAGCACCTCTCCACGTACGGGCGATTTCTCGCTTCATGCACGACCACCAGTAACTCAATCGCAAATCCCGGTACATCTTGGTGGCCCCCGGGTGAATAGAGAAGCGAGACTTATGAGCCTCCTCCAGAATAATCTGTCTGACCCCACCAGACATCGGAACCCATACCCGACCGCAACGGGTCAACAATCCCCGACTATCCTGCACAAACCGAGTGTTCTCACCCCTAATCCTCTCAAGCTTCCAATTCTCCTGTCGCATACCCTTAGCCTGAGCTTCCTTGATCAAGCTCACAAGTGGAGAATCCACTGATATCCTCATACACATCACTTGGGTAGACGATCCAGCTAAATTGCGGCTTAGAGCGTCCGCAACCACGTTCGCTTTACCAGGATGGTAAAGGATCTCGCAGTCATAATCCTTGACCACGTCAAGCCACCTGCGCTGCCTCATGTTCAGGTTCGGCTGATCCATGATGCGTCTCAGGCTCTTGTGGTCCGTGTAAATGGTACATCGGACCCCGTAGAGATAATGTCTCCAAATCTTGAGAGTGAATACCACCGCTCCCAACTCTAAATCGTGAGTGGGGTATTTCGTCTCATGCGGCTTCAACTGACGTGACGCGTAGGCTATAACCCGTCATCTCTGCATGAGGACCGCACCAAGTCCTGTGATGGATGCATCACAGAACACTACAAAATCCTCAAATCCCTCCGGAAGAGTCAAGACTAGAGCCTCGCAAAGTCGCTGTCTGAGGGTCTCAAATGCCCTCTACTACTCAGGGCCCCACCGAAAATCCACCCCCTTCCTCGTTAGAAGAGTGAGAGGTACTGCAATCTTGGAGAATTCCTGTGAATCTCCGGTAGTACCCTGCCAATCCCAAGAAGCTCCTGATATCCGAGGGAGATTTCGGAACCTCCCACTGCATAACCGCCTCAATCTTGGCCGGATCGACCAAAATCCCCTCCTGGTTAACGAGATGTCTAAGGAACTGAACCTCTCGTAACCAGAACTCGCACTTCGAGAACTTGGCATAAAGTCGTTCTCGCCTCAAGACTCTCAATGGCTCCCGAAGATGCTCATTGTGCTGCTCTCAGGTCTTGGAGTACACCAAGATATCATCTATGAACACGATGACCGAGCGATCGAGCATCGGTCTGCATACCCGATTCATCAGATCCATATACACTGCTGGTCTGTTGGTGAGCCCAAACGGCATCACCACGAACTCGTAATGTCCATAACGAGTCCGGAACGCGGTATTCTCCACGTCCTCCTCCCTAACCCTGACCTGATGGTACCCGGACCTCAGGTCTATCTTGGAGAACCAAGATGCTCCCTGCAACTGATCGAATAGATCATCTATCCTCGGGAGTGGATAACGGTTCTTCACCGTCAACTTGTTCAACTCCCGGTAGTCAATGCACATCTGGTGTGAACTATCCTTCTTCCTAACGAAGAGAATCGGCACTCCCCATGGGGAACTAATCGGACGAATGAACTACTTTCCCAGCAGTTCCTGTAGTTGTGATGACAGCTCGTGCATCTCTGGTAGTGCCAATCTGTACGACGCCCTGGTGATAGGGGCCGCACCTGGCACAAGGTCGATCCTGAACTCGACCTGTCTCTCTGGAAGCACTCCAGGTAACTCCTCCGGGAACACGTCGGCAAACTCCCTGACTACTGGAACCTCTAAAACCGAGGTCTGATCCCTGACCCGCGTATCCACCACATACGCTAGATAACCCGCACACCCGTGCCGAAGGTACTGTCGAGCCCTGGCAGCTGAGCAAAACTCTGATCCCAATTTGGTGCCCTCGCCGTAGATCATCAGTTCTCCCCCACTTGGGGTTCGTACTATCACCCGCTGACCCTCGCAGTCGATCATGGCATCGAAGCGACTAAGCCAGTCCATACCCACAATCACACGTACATCACCCATGGGAATCGGAATCAGGTCTATCGGGAAAGATACCCTAAAGATCTCCAACACGCAACCCCGATAGACCGAAGAAGCGGAAATCCCGTGTTCGTTGGCAATAGAGACTCGCAACGGACACTCTAGCTCTCTTAATGGCAAACAAAACTCCCTACTAAATGACTGAGAGTCAAAAGACCGACTCGCCCCCGAGTCAAATAATACCAAAGCAGGTAAGGAGTTCACTAAGAACGTACCTAATCATAGGTACCACATATAAGCATAAATCAGATATAATCAATAAGCAAAGGGTAGAAATGTACCAGCAACCGCGTCTGGTGTTGTCCTGTCCTCCTCAACTGTAAGCTGAAAGGCGCGTCCCCGAGCCTTCAGAGGCTCTGCTCTACCCTGACCCCCGTCAGTAATCCTCAGTGTAGCCAGCGCTGGAGCCCGCGCCGGTCTGGCAGCGAGCTGTGGACAGTTGGTCTTCACGTGACCAACCTGATGGCAGTGTTATCATATCCTCATATCCTGAACCGATCTGGCTGGCGACAATCCCTCGCAAAGTGCCCCTCCTTGCCGCATTTGCGGCACGCACTACCAGATCTGCAAACCCCAGAGTGACCCTTCCCGCACTTGCCACAAGTGCGGCCATGCTGGCCTCCCGACTTAGAATCAGCGGTCTTAGACCGCTTTGGCGCCAGCTGTGACTGTGTCGGGGCCTGCCGTTGCTCCCTCAACTGCAACACAATCTCTAGCTCATGCTGCCTAATGGCCTCCTGTAACTCAAGCAGTGTATCACAACGATGGGTCGCCACAAACTGCCGGATGTCAATCTTGAGCATGATCAGATAACGTGTCATCTGAGCCTGCTCGGAAGCAAACTTCAGGCAAAACATCGTCCTCTCATTGAACATACGGGTGATCTCCATCACCGTCTCAGCATCCTGTCTCAACTCTAAGAACTCCTGAGCTAACCGTTCCCGCTCGACCCGCGGAATGTAGCGAGTGCGGAACATATCCCTGAACTGCTCCCAAGTAATCGCAGCTTTCTGATCATCTGTTTACGACCCTGTCATCAACCTCCACCGGTCCTGTGCCCCAGACCTCAGCAGGTTCAGGGCACATCTGACCTTCTGGTCAGTAGGTCGTGAACATGTGAAGAAACATCCCTCCACATCTGACAGCCACCTCATGGCTAATATCGGGTCCTGAGTCCCATCAAAAGTCGGGGGCTTTGTGTTATCGAAGTCCCGGTACTGGAATGCCCGACTGGCTCATCCCCCTGCCGCCGTTACAGCTGTTGTAGCTGTTGCGACAACTGTCTCAGTGAGGGCTACATAGCGCTCATAGAAATACTCCATCATGGCGGTCTTGATAGACCCAAACATCTCCGGCAACTGAGCCCAGAACATCGCAACAACCTCATCATGCAGGATCTCCCAAATCCTAGCGTCCATCTCATCTGGCCCCATATGGCCGATAGTCTAGGGCACTGCTGGTGCTTCCTGTCTGCCGCCTCCTGATCCTAACCCGGATCCAGTCACAAATTGTCTAGTAACCACCATGCTGAAAATATACCAGGAAGATATCAAATATTCCATATAATAATCCGGGAACCAACTCCCAATAAAACCCTAGGGGTTGTGACTTCCTTGCTACGCGTATGGGTCTTGTGCTTTCAGTAGTACGGGCCCATACTACCTTCCACACCTACCTATATTTGTCTCAAGTATCATCACAACACCCTAACACTATATGTAAGCATGGCGTGCGCTCAATCCTCACTCCTAGAGGAAGGCTACATATCTCATAACTGGCGGACTGATCCCAAACAACTCATCCATGAAACTTCCACCAACCCTGCAGCACTAGTGTATGCTAGCCATACATAACGCTGGACCCTATAGACTTTCGAATACCTGATCCTACCATAAGCCCTTCATCATACAAGAATAGGAAATAAGGCCAAACCAAACATTCTCAGGCTATAAGATCTTAATTATGTACAGCCGTGATGCCTACACTAAGCAACTACAGTAATTATGTCAATTTCATACGAGGAAAACCCTAGGCTATCAGGCATCATATAATCAGGAAATTATATCATGCAATTCCTGAAGATCCCTAGCTTAGGACTAGCATGATGTTATAACATATCACATAAATCAAATAATCCGTAAGGTATTTTGGGGTCTACTTACTGGCTCCGGCTGATCGTACACTTGCATCCTCCTTTAGTATTTTGAAAACCATTTGAAAATCATTTTAAAAATCTTGTCCCCAGTTTGAGATTGGATACACACGAGTGTTTCCTCCAATTCACTCAAACAAAGGCTCTGATACCAACTTGTAACACCCATAAAAATCATGCCAATTTAAAACTTTTTAAATCATTCAAAAAACAATACTTATTACAAATTTGTTTTCAAAATGGTTTAGTGTCAGAGTATCCCAGAATCAAATCATAAAAACATAAGGAGGTGCACAATCACGTCTTCGCCTTCCCGCGATCATTAGAAGTACCTGAAACATAATCAACAACTATAAACCCGAAGCTTAGTGAGTTCCCCCAAAATACCAACGTCATACAAATATAACCATATCATATAAACAACAACATGCATAATGAGCCATCCGCCTGACTGGACCGCCTCACAGGCCATTAGTCTATCTGGACCGCTCTTCGAGCCATCGGCACGTCTGGACCGCCTCGCGGGCCTTCAGCCTATCTAGACCGCTCGCCGCGCCTTCGGCCTGACTAGTACGCCCTAACCGCGTCTGCCGTCTATCCGGTCTGCCTTGGGTATGTTGGCACAACACAAAGCATGACCGCCTCAACCCAACCCCCAATCAAACAATCATGTGCACATAAATATCATACGCAAGCTAGCATGTACATAACTGTTGGATTAGGTGTCTAAGCCCATAACTATAATTGGTATGTACTTAACCCGAGAGTAGCATGATCCATTTGGGTTGCATATCACCAGGACAATTTAATAGGATGGACTTTTGAAAAGAGGTTATTTGTGATTTATTAATATATTATAAGTTCTAATATATTAATATGAAATCATATGATTTAATTAGTATTGATCAAGAATTAATTTGGAATTAATTTAGTGATCAAAAGAGACTAATTAAATTAATGGGGACAAATTGGGTAAATTAGTTATATATATTGTTAGGGTCGAAATGTTGTAATAGTCGAAGTTTGTATTTAGGGTCTTCGAACATTTTTGTAATGTATTTTACTAGGGCATAATATTCGAAGCTTCATGTTTAGTCCTTAGTATATTTTTTGTACGCTTTTCTCTTCTATAAATAGGAGTGGTTACTAGTGTCTTAGTAACGAAGTCTTTACAGAATATTCATTGTACTCTGTAAAATTTGCAAAAGCGTAATAGAGCCAAACAGATCATATTTACATCGGTGTTCAAATCTTTCAATTGTACTTTGAATTTTACACTCTAATTCGTTCAATACTTGATTCATTGTCTCATCAATTGGTATCAGAGCAGGAATCATATCTCTGATCTGATTTTCACTTTGTTCAAAAGGTTTTTGAGTCAACTTTTTGATTCAAAAGTTTCCAGACTTTTTGAAAGTGAAAAATTGTGTAGATCTAAGTCTGTGATTCGATTCTGCACTTAATTCATTGAATCTAGTGTTCTAAGAGTGATTGTGATTTGAATCATACATTTTGTTGTCAAATTCTCAAAGTTTCTTCAAAAATTCTCAAGGATCTATTCCGTACAACAATGGCGTCATTCAATCTGAGTTCCATGACTTCATTTTCTCATCTTCTAGGATCATCCACCAAAATTCCTATGCTCATCCCTGAGTATTACGATCAGTGGGCTGATCGTATGCAGGATTATCTCTATGGATTGGATGAAGAACTATGGAATTGCATTTCTGACAATCTCAATCCACCATCGAATGTTCAACCAATTGGTTCTTCCTCTGGAAACTCTGAAGTTGAAAATCAATCTGATCGTCTGAAAAAGCTGGAGAAAAGGTATGTAAGAGAGCTAAGAGGAGCTTTGCCTTCAGTTGTTTACAACTACGTGAGGAGTTGTACAACTGCAAAGGAAGTCTGGAACAATCTCAAGGAAAAATTTCAGGGAAGTGAGAAGACGAAAGTTAATTCTGTGAAGCAATGTTTAGTAGAGCTGAAGGACTTCAGACAGAAAGATGGTGAAACAATTGAAGTTTATTACGATCGTATTAATGAATTGATATATCGATGCAATCGATATGGTATCACCAGATCAGCCATGGAATTCAATCTGATATTTGTTATGGGACTTCGAAAGGAATGGCGTAGTGTGAGCATGATGGTGAAGAATCAACAGAGCTTTGATACGTCAACATTGAATGACTTGTACAACCAACTTAAGACTCATGAAAGCGAAGTGAACGAAATAGCTGAAGAATCGAAGGCTATGTTGGGAGGTCCACTAGCTTTGGTTTCGAAGATCTCTGAAAAAGATGCTGAGAAAGATGCTTCGGATGAAGATGAAGGGTTCATCATGAACTCAGATGATGAGGCAGTTGCCTTTTATTCAAACAATCGTGTGAAAAAGTTCTTCAAAAAGCCTTTCAATCCGAAGGCAAAGTTGTCTGAGACAAAAGGGAACTTTCTGAGTAAAAGTGCTGGGGAAGAGAAAAAGAAAGATGAGATGAAAGATTCGAAGCCTGTTGAGGGAAAGTCTGAGAAGAAGCTAAAGGGAGATGCTGGGATTGATTGTCATTATTGCAATGGTGTTAATCACCTTGCTAATAACTGTATGCTTCGAAAGAAGGATGAGAGAAAGAATAAGGTCAAGGATGAGGCGTACTATGCTGAAAAGTTGGAGGAGGTTCGTGCGAAAGCCAAGAATTTGTCTCTGGTTGCAAAGGGTGCGAATGAGGATGAAGATGGTACTTATCAAATCTGGTCATCTGGATCAGATGATGAGGAAATGCGAAATCCAACCCATGGAGCTATGTTTGCAAAAATGGAGGAAGAATCAGAGGAGGAAACATACGAAGTGCATGGAAGATGCTTCGTATCAAAAGCTGCTGACAAATCACCAATGACCACAAAGGTACGAAACATTCTTGAATTTTTAATATTCCAGTACATGCTTATAATTCTGAATTAGTATCTTTTGATGAAACTGTTACTTATTTTGATTCGATTGTGGTATCTGCTAGCAATGAGGCTAAGAACCTGTCAATGCAATTGCTAGAGACACAGAAGAAATTAGATTCGAAAATCACTAAGATAGATTGTCTAGAACTTCAAATAACGAATATCATGGTTGATAGGGACAATTTATCTAGTGATAATAAACTATTGTTAGCACAAAGAAACATTTACTGTAATGCTGCTAAAAGATTATATGGGAAAATAACTGAACTTCATCATTCATTCGAAATCAGTAAAGAACAACATAGAAAATTGCTGCCATTTTTAGCTTATGAAAGAGCTAAGGTAGATAACATTTCGTATGACTGTGAAAAAGAAATAGCTGATTTTGACAAAGTTCCAAATGACAAGTATAGATATGGAATTGTCAAAGTTGATGAATGTCTTGATTCGAATGATTTAGTTAACATTGTAAATAATACTTTGACTACATCTGAACAAATTCACATTTTGAAAAAGACTGAGAATTCATCATCTGATTCTCAATCTAATTTTGCTGATATTGAAGATAATTCTGACAATATTAGTGAAATTAGTGAGCTTGAAGATGTTGATTGTTCTCAGTTGTATATTGTTAATGTTGCTTCGAATTCTAAAGGGAAAGAAAAAGTTAAGGATTTGATAGTTGAGAAAGAAACTGATATTCCCTCAACTTCGAAAGTTAGTGAAATGAACTTCGTGGATCTCAAAGATTACCAAACTGATGATAGTGATGATGAAGATGTAGAGAAAGCTTCGAAAGAAAAGAAATCTTCAAAGAAAGAAGTAATTCCACGAATAGTTGTTGACCAAGTGTATGGTGATACACAAAAGTTCGAAAAAGTGATGAATGAAAAAGGTGAACATTATCTTGAAACAAACACGGTGGTTTTTCCAAATTTCAAATGCACAGATGATGTCATTTTTCCAAATCAAGTTTTCGTAACTACCGGAAATGTTGAGAATATCAAACCAGAGTTCAAGAAGATGGTTGAGGAGGATAATTCAAAAACAACTGAGGAAGGTTTTTTCGCAAATCAAAACACAGTTGAAAACAACTTAACAAAGAATTCATATATTTTTCAACGACAAAAACCACAAAAACAATGGGTTGAAAAATCAAAAGTTGAAAAAGAGAAAGTAATTCGTGTTGAAAAGGAAAATGAAAAAGTTGTCAAATTAAACTCTAAGGAATTTAAAGATCAAATTGACAAATTTTCGAAGGAAAACAACATTTCAAAAAGACAAGCACAAAAGAAAATATTTTGGCAAAATATTGAGTCTCAAAAGATGTCTGAATCACAATCCATCAAAAAGGTTTTCAACGTTAAAAATGATTCTTTTTCAAAAACTCAACAATCATCTCAATCAAATCAAACAAGGTCTGAAGTACATAAGCAAACAAAGTTTTCGAAAGTTTCTGAAACTAACAAAACAAGAGATTTTTCAGAAAGATCCAATTCAAATCAAAAAGTTTTTCAACGTCAACATTTTAAATCAAAAATTGATACATCCTATGCTTACTCTTATGTTACTAAACCCAAAGTTGATTTTGTACCTCAAAAGCCAAATTTTCCTAATTACACAAAGAAAGAAACTATGAGGACGTCACGGGAAAAAGGAATGACTTCAAGGAAGAACATTGATCATTGGCTTGACGGAAGAGGAAAAATGTATCAGTCAAATAAATATTCAAAAGAGCAAATTCATGAAGCATACGAAAAGTATGTCAATACTTCTTCGAATGGCAGCTCATCATCTAAGGATTCGAATATCTCAGTCAAAACATGGAGACCTGTCACAAAAGCGAAGACTGTTCAATCACAAACTCAAGATGCGAAGGGAAAAGTCAGTGAACATTCGAAACTATCAAACACTTATGTTTCAGTTCCTTTAGATGATGAAGTGAACTTAATTGATAGTCTCGAAACCAAAGTTTGTGATTGGGTTAAAAGTTCGTCATTTCATTCGAAATTGAAATCTAATTTCCAAGGACCCAAAAAGCCTTGGGTACCTAAAATTTTTCATTGATTGCAGGTATTGTGTGACGAGCAATATGATAACAAATGGTACATTGATAGTGGTTGCTCTCGTCACATGACTGGAAATAAGGAGAATTTAAGAGATTTTCGAAGTCTCAAAAATGCTGGAGTAGTAAAGTTTGGGAACAATCAAAAGTGTCAAGTCATGGGATATGGAAAAATCACAAATGGACAATTCACAGTGAATCGTGTTGCATATGTTGAAGGTCTTCAACATAACTTGATTAGTGTTTCTCAACTTGTTGTGGGCACTGACAATCAAGTTATTTTCAACGAAGAAGGAAGTGTTATTTCGAATGTTAACACAAACGAAATATTACTGAAATCTAAAAGGAAAGGTGACATGTTCACTTTGGACATCAATCCAATTGTAGGCAAACCAGCAGTATGTCTTCTTTCGAAAGCTACATCTGATTTAAGCTGGTTATGGCATCGAAGACTTTCACATCTCAACTTTCGAAACATAAATAAACTTGTGGTATAAGATCTGGTAAGAGGTTTACCTGTACTTAAATTTGACAATGATTCTTTATGTGCAGCTTGTGAAGTTGGCAAGCAACATAAACAAGGTCATCCAATCACAATTGATTTGAAAATTGTTGCACCTATTGAGTTGATACATATTGATTTGTGTGGTCCTTCGACTGTTTCAACTCTCAATAATAAACGGTACATTTTAGTTATTGTTGACGATTTTTCCAGATTTACGTGGGTTTATTTTCTCAGGCTCAAATCCGAAGTTGCACAAATTATGATCGACTTTATCAAAAAGATGGAAACCACGTTGAAGAAGACTGTTAGAAAAATCAAGAGTGATCATGGAACTGAATTTAAGAACAAAGTTCTTGTTTCATTTTTGGTGGACAAAGGAATTTCGCATAATTTTTCATCTCCATATACACCACAACAAAATGGTGTTGTAGAACGAAGGAATCGCTCATTATGCGAAGCAGCAAGAACCATGTTGGCATATGCGAATTTACCTCAATATCTATGGGCTGAGGCTGTTTCAACTGCATGTTTTACTCAAAACAGATCGTTCATTCATCGTCGATTTAATATTACACCATACGAAATTCTGAATAATCGTAAACCTAATGTGAAGTTTTTTCATGTTTTCGGATGTAGGTGTTTTATTATGAATCTCAAGGATCATCTTTCGAAGTTTCAAGCAAAAGCTGATGAAGGAATTTTTCTTGGATATTCGCACAATTCAGTGGCATATCGAGTGTTAAATAAGCGAACACGAAAAGTGGAAGAAACGTTCAATCTCACATTCGATGATTATTATGTTAAATCAAATGAGCATAGATTTACGAATCATCCAATTTTACAAGAAACACAAGTTGAAACTGAATCTATACAAATGGATGATACTGATTATGATTTGATTTTTGGAATTTCAGATCATGCAGTTGATGCTGAAGTTCATGCTCCTGATAATCACATACCAGAATTTTCAAAACTTACTGATGATTCACCATCGACTCCTCAAGAAGGCGAAACTATGAGTGATAGTCCACTGGAGGGGGAGCAATTGGATTCGAATACTTTAGATGATGAAGAGCATTCTTTCGAGGGGGAGAAAGAAAAATTGAATGCTGAAATTGAGGGGGAGCATGTTGTTGAGGGGGAGCATAATGTTGATGATGCTTGTTCGAATGCAAGCTCATAAAATGATGAAATATACGAAGATGTCCCTTTGGAATTTGATCCAGCATATCCACCCATGGAAAAATGGACAAGAGACCATCCAAAGGATCAAGTTATTGGGAATCCACAAGAGGGAGTTCTGACAAGAGCTCAAATTCGTGCAAAGAATGAGGTATTGAATACTCATCAAGAATTTTGCATGTTTAATGTTTTCATCTCTAAAATTGAACCAAAAACAATTAAGAATGCAATGGAACACTCAGATTGGTTTGTTGCAATGCAATCGGAGTTGTCTGAATTTGAACGAAACAAGGTTTGGAGATTAATTCCTAAACCTGAAAATGTTTCGATTGTCGGGTTAAAATGGATTTTTAAAAATAAAACCGACAAAGATGGAAACATTATTCGAAATAAAGCCAGACTTGTTGTAAAAGGATATTCACAACAAGAAGGAATCGACTATGAAGAAACTTTTGCCCCTGTCGCAAGACTCGAGGCGGTTCGAATATTTTTGGCTTATGCAGCTCACAAAGATTTTGATGTTTATCAAATGGACGTGAAATGTGCATTTCTCAATGGAGAGCTTGAAGAAACAGTTTATGTGGAACAACCCCCAGGTTTTATTAACGAAGAATATCCTAATCATGTTTATATTTTAGATAAGACAGTTTATGGTCTGAAACAAGCACCAAGAGCATGGTATGCAACACTTACATCATTTTTGAAACAATCTAAATTTAAACAAGGATCAGTTGATCCCACATTATTTCGAAAGAAAGTGGGGAATCATCTAATGCTTGTTCAAATTTATGTTGATGATATTATTTTTGGCTCAACTGACCCTGCTTTGTCTAGAGAATTCGAAGAATTGATGAAAAGCAAATTTGAAATGAGCATGATGGGAAAAATCAATAATTTCCTTGGAATGAATATTCGTCAAAACAGAGAAGGGATTTTCATTAATCATGAAAAATATACGAAAAATCTGTTAGAAAAGTTTGGATTGATGAATAGCACAAAGCTTCGTGTACCAATGGCAACAGGCATAAAGCTAACACCATCGTTGGACAAACCTGCTGTTGATATAACATTGTATAGGAGCATGATTGGTTCATTACTTTATCTAACAGCAAGTAGACCTGATATCATGTTTTCTGTGTGTAATTGTGCTAGGTATCAGTCTAATCCACGCGAACCACATCTTACTGCAGTGAAGAATATTTTTCGTTATCTTAAAGGCACAATTTCGTTAGGATTGTGGTATCCTTCGAAAACTGGATTCTTCGTTCAAGCATACTCAGATGCAGACTTGGGTGGTTGTAATCTTGATCGAAAAAGCACAAGTGGAGGATGTTAATTTCTTGATGGCAAATTAGTCAGCTGGCAGTCGAAAAAGCAAACGTGTGTGTCAATTTCCACAGCTGAAGCAGAATATGTGGCTGCTGCTGCTTGCACTTCGCAAATAATATGGATCCAAAGTCAATTGCGTGATTATGCAATTAATATGAAAAAGATTCCATTATATTGTGATTCTCAAAGTGCAATAAGAATTTGTCATAATCTTGTGCAGCATTCGAAGACTAAACACATAGCTCTTCGTTATCATTTCATTAAAGATCACGTGGAGGATGGAAACATTGAAGTACATTTCGTGAAAACAACTGATCAGTTAGCTGATATATTCACGAAAGCTTTGGATGAAAAATCTCTAATGCGAATAATAGAAGGTCTTGGAATGATCGATGGCAATTCTGTTCCATGCGAAAAAGAAGAATGATAGGCGAAAAAGAATGAATCAGAGGCGCTGAATAAAAGATAACACAAAGTCATTCAGCATTCAGAGGTTACTGTTCATGGTCAACGCTTCGACCGCTTCGAATTCGCATGATTGTCACTTATTTTCAGCGTTGAGTTAATGGTTACTGTTCATAGTCAACGCTTCGAACGCTTCGAATTTGTACATTTGTCACTCTTCAAGGAATGCCAAATATTCATCTGTTTGCAACAAATTCAAAAAGATTTTGTTTTGTTTTGTCCTTAAATTTTCGAAAAATCAAAAATCCAAAAAGATTTTCGTTTGTTCGGTCTTTATTTAAAATAAAAAAAAATTCAAAACAACAAAAATATTTTTGTTTTTAGACTTTTGTTGCAGATTATGATGATGATTCAGAGGGGACAATGCAGGCAGTTTTAGGGTCAGGTAAAATTTTTCGTATGAATTGATATGTTTCTCATTATTCGAATTAGTTAGGTTGTTCCTAGAAGCATGCTGCTGCATGTCGTCCAAAGCCTCCATGACTCAATGTGTGTGTACGAAATCCTTAATGAAATGTTTCGTACGAAAATTTCTTCCCAATCAGGCTTATATTCACATTAGTCTCTGAGCTACCTTACTCTTCTCACAATGAGTTAAGAGTTTCCTGTTTGGTCCAAAACATAACAGAGGTACTTTTCGTGTCTTACACCAATCTTTTTCATCCAAAACATTCTTACACGATCACACACAAAGACGTATATCCGAGAGGTCTCTGATCAAACCCATCGAGACTTAGATTTATAAAAACTCTGTGTTTATGATCTGACATCATGAGTCCGTGATAGAAGTGAAACCCAAAAATCTTACAAATTAAGGAATTGACGGGGAACATTGTTCCAGATATATACGAAACTTTTGTTTCTGTACCAATGTTCGAAACTCCAAATCATATTGATTTCGAATGAGTAGTCTTGATCAAGCATTCGAAACCCACGATGTTTGTTACCCAACAAGATCCAGTATACAAATTTTTTATGAATATGATTTCCGTGTGAGTTTCATTCGAATGTCCTAGTCATGTTAAAATTTTTCAAAGCCGACTTGTCACTGACTACACTGGTCATACAAGTAATTTATGTTACACTTTATCACCTTATGTTTAGGTTGACATGTAACGAAATTTTGAACCTACCCACGAAGCATTCTTAAAAGAAGCCCTTTGATACTTATCAAAAAGTATTCGATTGTAATTCACGGGAACATACACAAGCTGTTGATCATCTCTCTTGATGATTAACGAAGCAACCTTTGCCCGGGGTTTAACTGCCTTCGTGTCAAATTAAATTTTTGACATCACAAAATTCAAAAAAAAAAAAAAAAGTTCTTTTTGTTCAGGAAGTCAAGAAAGTGAGGGAGGATGTTAACTCCCAAATTCACGAACTTCGTGAAGACATGAAAAAGGAAATTCTATCTGTTCAACATGATTATGCGTCCTTGAATCAGAAGGTCGATATCATTTGTGATGCTGTCACTCGATTTGTCAAGCTATACGAAGGTTTGAGTCCTCAAATAACTCAAATCTCCAAGTCTGAAAGTGAAAATTTTGAAGGTATGATCAAGTTGTTAAAGGAGTTGAAGGAGATCTCAACGAAACCGGTTTAGTCACCGTTGATTACTCCAGAATTTTTATCCCAGAAGTTTGTGCTGTTCGAAGCCATACTTAACAAGCAACTTGCTCCACTATTTCGCATATCCAGTCTTCTTCCCACAACTACTGCCCCTCCTGTTTTCACAGGGGTGCAAGGGGGAGAAAGGAAGTCAACAGAAGAAGAAGCGAAAGTGGTGGGCAAGGTATTTCCATCTAGCATCCCTTCAACAAAACCAGTAATTGTGTCTGCTCAACCAGTGACCTTAACAATCGTAACAACATTACCAATTACAAGAACAATTTCAAAAGGAATTGTAATTGGTAAACCTTTGGAATCTGGTGGAAGTGGTTCGAAGCTAAAAGATGTAACTGAAAAATCTGCTTCGAAAGACAAAGGAAAATCAATTCTGGTTGAAAAATCTAAAGAAGAAAAGAAGGCTGAAGCTGAAGCTGAACTCGAGAAAATGAGGCTTATTCAAAGCATCATGACTCAGAGGGAAAGTGATCCGAAGGGCATGAATAAAGGTGATCCAGCAAAACATTACAACTATGAAACAATCGAAGCCTTGGTTGCCTTTAATCACATGTACTCAATTGATAAGAAGCCAAAACAGAGTTATGTGGTTACAAACACTGATGCATGCCAGTTGGATTTCCCTATAAATGAGATGATGTTCATCATGCCTCAGTTCAAAGCTGAAGGGAATTTCAAAGAAAAAGATGAAGGGACTCATATGAAAATTCGTTTTCATCCTGTACTTGGCAAAGCCCCTGAGGATGTTTGGTCACTGATCAAGATCAAGAAGGTGATAAGCATGAAAAAGGATGTGGTCTTTGAAAACATTGTTCAAAATGTTAAATATGTTGTGGCCAGGGCAAATGGAAAAACATGCGAATTCACTATTGCAGATTTTCCTCTGATGAACTTGTATGACCTTATACAAGTGACATTGCTTCTGAAAGACAAATCCTTTTCTTTTCTGCAAAACACAGATCCAGAGGAATTCAAACTTGGAGTTGCTCACATCAAAATCTTCATTGAGAATTATTATGAGTGCCTAGCACTGACTGATGTGGAGTTGGCTACTGCAAAGGGAATGGAAGTAAAAGTTCCAATGGCTCCTTCGTTGACTCAGACTGAGTTAAAGAAATATGCTGATGGAGAAATATGTTTAAAGCCATTTGGAATAGTTTTTGCTGGAAAGGATAAAGCTGGAAAAGCGAAGCGGTTTTTGTTCCAAGCTAGCGAAGTGGAGAGATATTCTACATCTCAATATACGAACTTGATTGTTCGTATGAACCACTGCAAAAAGAACAATGAAGGAGACAAGAAGGAATTGAAGAAAATTATTTCTTGGTATACTGAGGTTTGAAGAGTTTTGCTGTACTCCATTACTCTACTTACAAACTGAAGACTTCGACTTTGATTACAAAGGGGGAGATTGTTAGGGTCGAAATGTTGTAATAGTCGAAGTTTGTATTTAGGGTCTTCGAACATTTTTGTAATGTATTTTACTAGGGCATAATATTCGAAGCTTCATGTTTAGTCCTTAGTATATTTTTTGTACGCTTTCCTATTCTATAAATAGGAGTGGTTACTAGTGTCTTAGTAACGAAGTCTTTACAGAATATTCATTGTACTCTGTAAAATTTGCAAAAGCGTAATAGAGCCAAACAGATCATATTTACATCGGTGTTCAAATCTTTCAATTCTACTTTGAATTTTACACTCTAATTCGTTCAATACTTGATTCATTGTCTCATCATATATGTTTTGGGCTTATGATACATGATGGACTAAGTTTATGGAAGAATCCATAAAGAGTTAGCCCACTTAAATCATGGATCATGGATCATGGATAATAAGCCCAAGAGTATGAATTAGGGTTTTACCCATGACTCTTGGATTCCTAACACACACACACACACACACACACACATATATATATATATATATATATATATATATATATATATATATATATATATATATATATATATATATATATATATATATATATATATATATATATATTGACCCCATAGCTAAAATCATAGAGGCTAGTGTTCTTGGAGTCCACATAACCGATTTTAGTGTGCATAAACTCTCTTAAAAGTCATCCTTTGTCTAAGGTGTGTTGTGAACCATTTGAGGTGCAACATTTGGGGCACTAAGTTCTTAAAGGCCAAATACAACAAGTTCTACAAGCTACATAAAGAGGTAAACTCCTAACTAGTATTTTATCTTGTTTATGTCAATTGCATGCTAGTTGTAGGCTTAATGCTTTGGAAACAATATTGCACGTATAATTAGAGAAAACATAGATCCAAAGCATTTAGGGTTGTATGTGCACCATAGGATGTTGTAGTATACAAAACCCAACAATGGTATCAAAGCCATGGGTTGTTTTCTATTATAGATGATGCTTGCTTAAGTTTCAAAGCTGGAAAATTCGTTTTTCTGCATTCTGACTGATGAACTCGCCGAGTCCACTGCATGACATAATGATTCCACTCAGTAAAGCATGAACTCGGCGAGTCCAGATCATGAACTCGTCAAGTAGGTGCTTCAGGATGCAGAATTTCGACTTTTGGCTAGAAATTGGATTAGGATCATTACCCCAAGCTGTTTTTTGAACCATGAAATCTGTTTTTTCATAAGGTAATGATCATGCTTGTCCAATTTAAAGATAATTGTCATAATTTCAAGATTTGTATTAGTTTATATGATTAGGCTAATTTCTTGAAGATTGATGACATGAATTATCTTGTTCTTATGAGTTTAGTTAGATCATGAATAAATTTTTTGATAATTTTTGTTAGTTAAAAATATGATCTAATTGCCTTAATGGAATCCATAAATTGTCCTCAAGTTATGGAAAATGAAAAGGTTTTCTTTTAAAAGGTTATTAAAACTCATAGGTTATGGAAAATGAACGGTCTCATTTTTTAAAGTCATTTTAAATGGTTTTAAAGTCTTCCGTAACTTGTTCTCAAGTTATGGAACATGAAAAGTTTTTCATAAAAACCACATTAAACTCATAAGTTATGGAAACCAAAAGTTTTGACAAGTTTCATAACTTGCCCTCAAGTTTTGGAATTTGTAAAGTCTCACTTTTGAATACTTTAATTCCAAACCCTAGAGTTTTAAAAGTTAAAACTCAACCCTTATACTATTATATTATTATAAGTTTAATAATTATATATATATATATATATATATATATATATATATATATATATATATATATATGTATAAGACAAGTCAGTTTTACCGTTAGTAGGCCTCATTCATGAAGCCGGTCTATAAGGGGGGGGGGGGGGTATAAGGTTATTGCCTATAAAATGACAGTTTAATGGGTGTCCACTCTCACCCACCGCTTCCTTGACTGGTAGAGGGTCGTTAGCCGAACAGGTAGGATAGGACATTAATTTTCATTAAAAGTATCATGATAATTATAAAGTAACTAAACTTTTATTAAATTCCCAATCTGAGTTACTTTAGGAAAAATGTGAATTTGGTGCGAATCCATGAAATTACACTTTGCACCTTGTTAAGTCGTTAGTGGAGCGTGTGTGGTTAAACGACACACTAATCTGGGACTAACAATGTGTGGCAAAGGGTAACTTGATGTTAATCATAGATCAATGGAGCGTGTGTGGTTAACCGGCACATTGATTAGGTGATTTGTAACATTGGGTGTACCAAGCTAATTTTCATGGTTATTCACACCTTGTTTGTGATCCTCGGCATCCCAGTCACAAACTTGAAGGGCACAATCGAGATTTAAACATGCCATTGAAAAGTTCAATGAATCTCAAAGGATCTAGGAATTTCAAATCCAATTAAAACTTAATAATCTATTTCGTTTTTCATGGTGGAAATTGGTAAATCGTCATTTACCTACCTTCAAATATTCTACAATTGGATTACGGCATCCCTTGTCGCAATTGTAGAGTATTGTGTTGGGTCTTAGCCTTAATATTTCGTTTTGGGTGTTATATTAAGGACTTAAATAAACTAACTTGAATTTCACCCTCATAGATGTCTAGTTCTGACAACTATGGTCTTCTTTATCCTTTTGGAAAAGCTTTCTAGTGAAGATGATATCCCACATGGCGATCAAGGTGCAAGATTAATCCCTTTGTCGTGCATTAATGGGACTGGAAATCATACTTCACTTCCTCCACCTCCTCCAATTATTCTCCCTAACCCACAAGTTCAAAGACATGAAAAGTTTAAGGTCGCTCAAGCCCTATTGGCAAGTAAACACAAAGATGGAAGTATGTATGTGCCAACATCTTGGAGATGAAGTTACATATTGACAGGCTGGGAGAGTTGGGTGTCGAAGTCTCAAGGAAGTTGGCTGTTGACTGGGTTCTTCAAATCACTTCCTGAATCATATAGCGGGTTCATTAAGAACTACTATATGACAGACCGCGACATGACCCTTATTTATCTTACCTATTTGCTTATTGCTGCTGAGTCAGAAATGATTTGGCGCAATGGTCAAGCAAATTTGATTGGAAGATCTACTTCCCAAGCTGCCATGGACATATGCAATGACATAGATAGTCCAGAAAAGATCCCTTCTCCTATGGGAAGGGAAATCGTTATGGTAAAAAGATTTGACCATAAGAGAAAAGCCAGTTCTGAGATAGTTCCATGTGCAAATGCCAAAGAGTCCACTTGTTTCTACTGCCATTTGAAGGGACATTGGAAGCGAAGCTGCCCTGATTACCTGAAAGATTAGAAGGATGGTAAAGTCAAAAAGTTTGACTCTACTTCAGGTAAGTCCAATATCTAACTCTATTAAGTTCGTATTTGGAGATTCTTAATACATGATGTAATGTAATTATATTTTGATGTTTTGGAGAATTGAAGAAAAGAATGGAAACTTAAAGGAAGAATAAGCTGATTCCGAACGCGAAGAGATGGATTTCAATCGCATGATTCGATCATCAGAATTTTGAGCCGCTGCTTTAGAGTTATGATAGATTGCTTAGGGATAAATAACAACATAATTTTCATATGTATTTCCATTGTAAGGATAAGTTCTCCGCATTTTTTATAAATAAAGAAAATTTTTGAAATTTATTTTATTTTAAGTTTCCTCACAATGTCATTGGTGAAAATTGTTGTTTTTGTGTTTCCATTGATAGCAATATTGGAAAATGGATTTGATTCTTTCGCTTTTGTTAGTGTCATAATTTACCAAATAAGGAAAGATTCTCATCAACCAAGTTTCAGTTGGATAGAAACTTGGAATCATGCAAATTGTATTGTATGATGAATGAGAATTTTCATCGTTGGGAAATAAGACTAATTCCTTGTTCACATGTATATGTGAGTCAAGTGAAGGCCTAGAGGATTAGGTACACTTGGTTGTGCGCTGGTCAGGTCCACCACAAAGAACGATAAGACTATTCGTTGTGATTTACTAAAGTTTAGTAAATAAGGTTATGCTTACAAGATTAAGTGTAATTCTGAATAATTGGAAAAGTTTCAATGTATGGCATAATGAATGAGAAGAATCAAACTAGGCCGAAAGATAAAAGTTTCTCAAATCTGAAAAGATGGGAGAGTACTTGAGTATCGTGTTTTATGATATTATAGTGATTATGAAACCATATCACAATTGATCCTCTAAGGATATCTTAGTGCTTTTGTATGGCTAAGAAGAGGAATCGTGAATTGTTGAAATGGTTAAGTCAAGAAGATGAGTCATACTTCGTTCTAAAAACAAGTCTTAGAGTCATACTCCAAGATTGTAACTTGAGTGACATGGTCTTAAGAAAGGTTTATAACACTTGTCAAATGTAGAGTAAAATGTTTCTACTCTTGTACATTTGAAATTGGTAAGTTGTGATGTTTTGGATAAAACAAATACCAACTAAGGCCAATTGTGTGAAGTGTTTGTCTTGATAAGAGACCGCACTAACTCTTGAATATTTGTTTGTAAAGTAATGTTCTTGACAAGGTGAATCTTATATGTCAAGAGGTCAGTGGGAGTCTTAAAGATCTTGAAAGTTTCAAGAACTAATCAAGAGTAAACCTATTGTGAAACACTAGCACACGACTTGAGGTTTGTAACCTATCGTGTTGACATATTCTCGTTGTTGTGCCCATTCCAGTTAAAGTTGACTATGCATGTGAGTTCTATGAGTGCTCAGTTGTTTGCATAATAACTTGGAAGCAATGGTAGGCCCTTGTGCTGCCAGGTGGCAAGAAATTAAGATTGAACAAGTTCAGTCCATATGAGTTTGGATTTACCACTAACCTTGTCTTGTGATTATGGTTATGACAAATTCACATGGATAGGAACACATACACCATAAAATCTAAGTGTCATAAGGTTTCTCTCCAATTCATGAAAATGATTGTGAGGAAACTCCTTCACTAAGTAGATTTTAAGAAGACAGCATTTGTGATATTTGCATTCTCAAATTCGATTATGATTATGGCATCCCTCTTCATAGTTCGAATTGTGAGAAACGGCAAAGGTCTAAACATTTGAGACTTATTGCTATAAGTTCTAAAATTGTTTAGACACACATGTGAGCTATCAAAGGAAAGGTGTATGATTTTGAGAAGCCTAGATAAAGTCTTATCAAAGCATCTCGTATCGGAAATCTGAACTTTGGTAAGGAAGTCAATTAGTATTGATTTCTAGAAGTCCAGCTGATTTTTGGGTACATGTCAAAGCTAGTGGGAGCATAAGTGTTATGTTAATAAGAATGTAATTATTATGCTAGTGGGAGCATAATTATTATGGTAAGTGTTGCAAGTTAGCAATGTTAATTATAGAAAACAAAAGTTTCAATTCGCAAAGTTGCAGGGGTTGAAAAGTTGTTTTGCTATAATTAAGGGAGAGGAATTCATACTTCATTTCAAATCTAAAAGCTTAGATTGAGATTTTAATCAAATTTAGTCAAGGATATATATAAATATCATGTTGAAATGCTTCAAACATTGGAAATTCTATATATGGAAATATTATAGCAAGAGACTGGTAAAGTATCATGTCTTTATGTAAAACATTATGTATTATATCCCATATGCTTCGGGTATAGGATCGATTACATATGCTATAACATTAATCTGTTCTAATTTTCCAAATGCCTGGGGCTTTAAGAGGGAAAAGGGACTAGAGCGAGATATGACTAAAATGGTTAAGCAATTGTCAAGGACAATCTGAGGTTTACCAAAGATTGGTTGCTCATGGACAGTTGGAAGTATATCGTAAATTTTGGAAGGACCATATTGACATACGTTGAGAAGAGGTAACTCTTGTTCAGAAGTGATAGTCAAAATGGGAATATGGAAATGTTTCCATAAGTGGAAGTTATTCTTTAAATCTGTGTAAGATTAGAAAACTTAATGCAAGAAGGATGTTCAAAGGAATGTACTTTGAATGTGAGACTTCATTTCTATTGGAATACTTTTTAATGTCTGTTGCCAAGTCTCTGTGACTTTTGTGCATAGTCATTACAAGTGGGTCATTGCATGAAGTTTAGAATCTAACAGATTACAGTAAATGGAAAGAATTCAGTATTCTCACATTTACGGTAAGGATTTGGAATTGTGAAATGAGTTTCATTGAATATGAGTTCAATTGATCTATTTCACAAAGAAAGGACCATAGGCAAACATAGTATGCATGCTTGGAGCATGGCATAACTATTGTTTTAATTCAAGTATTAAGTTGATTAATCGAAACATTATACAATGAATAATGTGTAATCAATATGGTGATTAAATAAAAGGTGTTTTATTTATATTCATAAGTTCTGAGACCATATTGTATTCGATTATTCTTGTGTTTCACTTTGCATGTTGTGACTTCCCGAATAACTAGGTTATTTAAACTGTCCACAGTCGATCATACTTTAGAAGTAGGTATTGAGGCAAGACTGTCATGAATCTGGATTGTAGATTGTCTAAAGTGAGAGATATAGCAAAAGTTTGCTACAACATTCATGAGTGCTCATAAGGTATGAGTATTGGATTAAACCCACGCTCATCTGAATCACTTCATGGATTTTATCACGAGTGATTGGTGAGACGATAATATCTTATATTCTTGAAACCAAGACATGTGAGTTGTAATTTACAAGTCGGTTGCACAATGACATATGTAAACGCACCAGTAACTTGGTGTTATAAAACATATTGTTGTGTGTGATTTGATGAGGAAGTACAAGCAATCATTTGAGTCGAAGTTTATCCATTCCTTTTACCCTTAGAGGGATAAAAGCGATATATGTGGGCCCCTCGATGATTTAGTGATGACACCCTAAGCGCTTGGCCAAGCCTGGACTGATTTGATTTGTGTAATTAGTCGGTCGTCATAAATCGGAAATCGGGAAACAACAGATGGATGGAGAGAATGATTATAATCCATGTCTCAGTTCATACGATATCTAGAATGGAGGAATATGTGATCCCTTATCTAATGGACGCGTCATTGACTAAGTCAGAGTTCGACAACGGCTTTTAAGAGCTACGATTGCTAGTCGGGTTGTGGAGTCGTACTTGCAATAATAGTTATTTGACTTATCCAAGTGGGAGTCTGTTGGATTAGGTGTCTAAGCCCATAACTATAATTAGTATGTACTTGACCCGAGAGTAACATGGTCCATTTGGGTTGCATATCACCAGGACAATTTGATAGGATGGACTTTTAAAAAGAGGTTATTTGTGATTTATTAATATATTATAAGTTCTAATATATTAATATGAAATCATATGATTTAATTAGTATTGATCAAGATTAATTTGGAATTAATTTAGTGATCAAAAGAGACTAATTAAATTAATGGGGACTAATTGTGTAAATTAGTTATATATATATATATATATATATATATATATATATATATATATATATATATATATATATGTTTTGGGTTTATGATACATGATGGACTAGGTTTATGGAATAATCCATAAAGAGTTAGCCCACTTAGATCATGGATCATGGATAATAAGCCCAAGAGTATGGATTAGGATTTTACCCATGACTCTTGGATTCCTAACATATATATATATATATATATATATATATATATATATATATATATATATATATATATATATATATATATATATATATATATATATTTGACCCCATAGCTAAAATTACAAAGGCTAGTGTTCTTGGAGTCCACATAACCGATTTTAGTGTGCACAAACTCTCTCAAAAGTCATCCTTTGTCTAAGGTGTGTTGTGAACCATTTGAGGTGCAACATTTGGGGCACTAAGTTCTTAAAGGCCAAATACAACAATTTCTACAAGCTACATAAAGAGGTAAACTCCTACCTAGTATTTTATCTTGTTTATGTCAATTGCATGCTAGTTGTAGGCTTAATGCTTTGGAAACAATATTACATGTATAATTAGAGAAAACATAGATCCAAAGCATTTAGGGTTGTATGTGCACCATAGGATGTTGTAGTATACAAAACCCAACAATATAGTCATACAGATCTAACATATCACTAACATAGCAACCGTCCTATAACCAGGATATCGATCTAACAAATCACTAACATAGCAACCATCCTATAACTAGGATATCGATCTAACGGATCACTAACATAATAACCATCCTATAACCAGGATACCGATCTAACAGATCACTAACATAACAATCATCCTATAACCAGGATACAATCATAAAGGGTCGGCCTTGGTGCCGTAGACCCTGTTGATATTGTAGGAAGAACTCACCTCACAAGTAGCTCAGGATGATAGTGTCAACTCCCCAAATATAGCTCCAAACTCAAACACCTACATCCACCAGTAATCCACTTCCATAAATTTCCAAATTACTAAAATACCTCTAGGAGTCAAACTGGTCAACCCTTGGTCAAAGTTGAAGTCAACGGTCAAGGTCAACAGTCCATGTTGACCCAACTTGTTGAGTCGGGGTCCTTTGACTCGTCGAGTAGGAGTCAAAAACCATGCGTAGGTTCGACACGACGAGTTGGGGCCTCCAACTCGACGAGTCCCCTTAATAAAATGATCATAAAGCTTTCGAAAATTATACCTGGGAGTCGGGATGTTACACAAAACCCTAAAATTTAGGGTTTCTCATTCAGCCTCCAACTCGCCGAGTTGGTCCATAAAAATGCGCGGCCCAAAAACCTTCAACACGCCGAGTTCCCCTTCATCAATTCGCCGTATTGGTCCCTAGGAAGGGGATTTATTTCCATAATTATTCCTTTAGATTCCGAGTGTTACAACTCTCCCCCACTTAAATTATATTTCATCCTCGAAATCATTCCTTACAATCTCCCCTACCGAACTGACGATCCTGACTGAACTCCCTGAACCCCAAAAAGACTAGGGCGACACCCCGCTCAGATGACCGCCCAACCATACCAATGTCAAATCCAAAATAGAAGATACCCAACCGCTATACCTGAACTTGAAAACACTGAATAATGTTGTACTCCATGACAGATAGAACCAAAAAAACTGTCCCCACAAAACTCAACTTCATAACCCGAACCGAACAACTTATCCAACTTCAACGAATTTACTGATACCCGAGAACATAAATCCCTGACCACTTACCAGATCCCTGATAAAAGACAACCATCACTACTCAGCTCAAAACCAGGAATTCAATACCGTATCTGAGAAGAACCCGATCACATGTATCTGTTGGATTAGGTGTCTAAGCCCATAACTATATTTGGTATGTACTTGACCCGGTAGTAGCATGGTCCTTTTGGGTTGCCTTCACCAAAGCAACTTGACTGGATGAATAATTGAGAAAGAGGATAAATATGATTTATTAATATATTATGTGAATAATATATTAAAAGAGAAATCATATTATTTAATTAACATTGGTCAAGAATTAATTTTGTGGTCAAAAGAGGTTAATTGAATTAAGGGGACTGATATTGTAATTATATGATAATTGCAATATGGGCTGAGGAACCCTAAGGATAGGGTTGGATGAAATCCTTGTGGAAGCCCACTGGATTTCATCCATGGTAGGGATTCTGGAAGATTCATGTGGGCTGCTTAGGGCTTAAGCAACTTGATTAGGTATTTTACTAAAACCCTAATTCTTCAGATATATAAGGACACCCTTGGTATCCCAAAATCGGCCACTTGAATCCCTAGAAGGATCACCAGCCGATTTTGAGCCTCCTCCTCTCTCTCTAACATTCTCCAGTTGCTTGTAGTGTTTGTGGTCGAGTAGAGGTATTACATGTAACATCCCAAAATTTCAGACCAAAAATTTTGTTTTTAATTAAGTTATTATAAAACCAACAGTATAAAAAGACCATAATAATATCTCATGTCAAAACCAAAGCGTCAATAATCAAAACATATTATCATAAAACCATATCAGAGTAGAATCCCAAAGATCTCATGTGTGGAAAACATAGTGTGATGCGCTGTGATCGAGCCAGCTCCTTTCCTTTGAAAACGAAGTACCTGAAACCAAAACTGAAAATCGTAAGCACAAAGCTTAGTGAGTTCCCCCATCATACCACATACCATACACCATCAAATTGTCAGGCATATCTGGGTGCCCGACCTACCCCTTCGGTCTCTTTCAACCGGTAACCGAGAACTAACCTCCCCTTCAGTATCTTTCAACTGGTAACCGGGAGCTAACATCCCCTTCGGTATCTTTCAACCAGTAACCGGGAGCTAACCTCCCCTTTGGTATCTTTCAACCGGTAATCAGGGACTATTTCACCCCTACCACTACCACATAATAACATAACATAAACATACTGCTAGGCATGGATGGGTTCTGACGACCCCTTCGGTATCTTTCAACCGGTATCCAGGGACTATTTCACCCCTACTACTACTAACATGTATCATAGAGTATCCTAGCACACAAACATAACAGATAATGACATACTAGATAATTATCACAAAGAAAATCATCTAACAAAAAACTCCTACTAGTGGGCCGACATTGTGGCCTTAGACCCACTTCTACTGGAAGGTAACTCACCTCGCACTGCTGAAGTCCCGCAGACGAAAACCCGGACTGCTGGATGACAGATTCCCGAACTGTCAACATCAAAACAATACCCAATTAATAATTGGGTTCCAACACATAACCATAAGTCCATGCTTGGGGTAAAAGACTACTTTACCCCCACCTTAGCTTGATTCCAACTCAAGGCCCAATCCAAAGGCCTAAAAGTCAAACTATGAATCGAAGCCCAGCATATGGCCCAATTTTCCAAATTGGGCCCAAACCTTTACATGGTCTTATTCTAAGGCCCAACTACTTATTCCAGTCCAAACATTTGGCATTTCTAATGGCCTAACATCTCATAATCATAAAGGCCTAATTATGGCCCAATTTTCCAAATTGGGCCCAAACCCTCACATGGGCCTTACCCTAAAGCCCATGAAATTATTCTAGTCCATATGATTGTTCTTAAATGGACCGTTATTGGCCCAATCACCAACACCCAATAGAAAGGCCCAACTTAAGGCCCAAGTGAAATTAGGGTTTTCACATAAAATGACGATTAGGGTTAAGTGTTTCTTACTTAACCCATTAAGGACTTAATCCATTAAGTCAATCAATCTATTGGGTCAATCATGTAGTGTGGCCAGACTTAATACATAATCCCAATCCGGTCATCCAAAATGCGGGTCCCGACAACCCATAATCCATATATCCAAAATTAGGGTTTTTCTAAACCCTGATTAGGGTTTCCAACCCAATCACAACCCAATAGGCCCAAAACTAAGTCTTTTGATCAATTAGGGTTTCCTTAGGCCTATTAGGGTTTCACTAGGCCCATTAGGGTTTCGTTAGTCGGGCACCACCCACTACCACCTCGGGTAGTGGTGGTCAATGGCGGCGGCCACCACCTCACGGTGGTGGTTATGGTTCTAGTCCATTTTTGTCCAAGCATCCCAAACGAAATCTAACACACACAAAGCACACTGCCACCCAACACGGCGGATGGTGGTGGCAGGAGGCGGCAGCCACCACCTAAAGGTGGTGGTTAAGAGTTTTCTTTTCATTATTCTTGCCACTAATTACAATTTACAATGCTAAAACCCAAATAACACACACACATACTAATACAAACACACACACAACCACCCTAGTGGTGGCCGGCGGTGGCACGTGGTAGCAGCCACCACCTCACGGTGGTGGTGGTGGCTTTTCCGGCCAAATAAACACCCACACACAACACCCTCTCACTACATAAATAAACGCAAACACACCAAAGCACACTCACATCCACCTTTCACGATGGCTAGTGGCGGCAGGTTAGGGTAACATGGCGGAAACGGCAACACAAGCGGCACAACGGCGGCGGTGGTCCGGTGACAACACAACAGCAGAAGAACAGATGAAGCGAAGGGCAGTGGCGCAACAACCGGCAACAACGGCGCTTGGATCGGCATCAGCGGCGGCAACAAGAGGCTCGACCGCTCTGTCTTCAATGGGTATGGGCTGCAGCGGCAGCTGACCTGACTGTGGTGGTGGCGCTTCGACGAACTGAGGGAGAAGAAAAGATGAAGTAAAGCAGCAGCGACGGAGGAGGATGGCAGCGGCACTTGGAGGCTCCATGACGGCGAAGTAGCATCGGCCAGGTGGCGATCGTCTCACCAAGGTGGCGGCTGGTGGGTCACGGTGGTTCTTCCTCATCTACGTGCGACGTACGACGACAAAAGTGGTGGTGACGGCGTCTGAGAGCAAGGAAGGGAGGTTGGCGGCTGCATCCATCCTTTAGGGTCAGGGTTCGCATGGTGGAATAAGGTGACGGGTTTAATACCCGTATCCCATACAAACTTCATTAGGATTTGACACTTCCAGCCCCTCTCGTCCCTAATCTTTTCGAAATCAATCCTTAAGTTACCATTCAGCCCTTGTCGTTCCATAATTCCTTCAATTTAAGTCCAACATTTTATCAAACGTCCCTTAGCTTTCGAGATTATTTGCAAAGCCAATCCATAAATTAACCTTTTAGCCCCCAACTTCTAAATTATGCCCGTTAACTCCTCGAAACCAACACCTTGCTATATAATTATTGATTTTAGGGCTACTATTCATTCATTAATTTGTTTATTTATTTATTAAATAAACAGGGTGTTACATTACATTTGTGATACTAATCTCTCAAAGGCAAGGATCTTCAAGCTACAACTGAAAGGTAACATTCTTACTTGTTTATTTATGTTGATTTCGAATTTTGTATGCTAGAGTAGGGTTTACAAGTTTTGGATGATTATTGCATGTACAATTAGAAAAACTAGATCCAAAGTATTAGGGTTTGCATGTGCACCATAAGATTGTTGTTTTGCTCAAAACCCAATAGTGGTATCAAAGTCTAGGCTGTTTTTCCATTGTATGTGATGCATAACTAAATTGTTCAAAGCTGAAAAAGTCGAAAAATCTACATCTGCCTGATGAACTCGTCGAGTCCCTTGATGAACTCGACGAGTCAGGGCTACTCGACGAGTCCAGTCTATGACTCGGCGAGTCGGCTCGTCTGTTGGCAGATTTTTCGGGATTTTGACTAGAATTGTGTTGGGATAATTACCATAAACGTTTTAACTGATAAAATCCAATTTTTTCAATATGGTATTGATTATCGTCATCCAATTAGAAGATAATTGTTAAATAATAAGATAATTACTTGTTTATATGATAAAATAAATTATTTGTATTATTTAATATGAATTATCTTGCCTTAAATGAGTTAGGTCAAATTTAGATAATCACAAATTATTTTATTAATTAAATTTTTTGAAATTTGATCTAGAAGGTTTTGAAAAGTTTCAAACTTACCCTCAAGTTTTGGGATTTAAATTTTTTGATTAATAGTTTTAATTTTGAAATATTTAAATTCTAAACCCAAGAGTTTTAAAAGTTTAAAATTCAACCCTTATACTATTATAATATTACAAGATTAATAATTATATATATGTATGAGATAAGTCAGTCTTGCCGTTAGTAGGCCTCATTCACGAAGCCGATCTATAAGGATGTATAAGGTTATTGCCTATAAAATGGTGGTTTAATGGGTGTCCACTCTCACCCACCGCTTCCTTGATTGGTGGAGGGTCGTTAGCCGAACGGGTAGGATAGGACAACTAATTCTTCATTAATATGTATAATGATTATATAAAGTAACTAAATGTTTTTTTATAAATTCTCACTCTTAGTTACTTTAGGAAAAATGTGAAAATGTATGTTATTCCATGAAATTGCATTTTTCACCTTGCCAAGTCGTTAATGGAGCGTGTGTGGTTAACCGGCACACTAATTTGGGACTAGAAAAGGTGGCAAAGGGTGGCTCGATGTTTATCATAGATTGATGGAGTGTGTGTGGCTAATCGGCACATCGACTAGGTGATAAATGACATCGAGAGTACCAAGCACATTTGCATGGTTATTCACACCTTGTTTGTGATCCTCAGTATCCCAGTCACAAACTTGAAGGGCATAATCGAGATTTAAACATGTCATTGAAAAGTTCAATGAATCTCAAAAGAATCTAGGAATTTCAATTCATTTAAAACTTAAAATCATTTTCGCTTTTCATGGTGGAAATTGATAAATCGTCATTTACCTACCTTCATATTATTTGCAATTAGATTACGGCATCCCTCTTCTGAATTGTAAACAATCATGTTGGGTCATAGCCCTAATTTCTCATTTGAGTGTTTAATTGGGGATTATTATCTAATCTAAACTTTGTTCCTTTTCTATTTCAGATGTCTACTCAAAACAACAACGCTTCTGGATCGACCCCTTCTGGCTCATTCTCACTCATGAACTTGTGTGGGAGGGTGATATTTTTATGGAACCAATTTTAATGATTGGATCCGCAATATTCGCATGGTTACCCGCCACAAGGACAAAGAGTATGTTCTCGACAAGGAGTTGAAGGAGGTTAACACGAACACTGCTACTCCCGAGGAAATTGCTGCGTACGAAACTCATGAAAGAGATGCTACTAAGGTGAATTGCATCATGATCGCAACAATGACTACTGAACTCCAAAAGTCCTACGAGGACTACTATACATACGAGATGCACCAAGATTTGATGGAAAGGTACCATCAAAGTGCTAGGCAGGATAGGTACGAGATCATCGCCTCGATGATCACTACCAAAATGAAGGATGAAGAGTCCATCACGACCCACTTGCAGAAAATGCAAAGGTTTGTGGACCGCTTGCTAAATTTGAATGTGAACTTCGACGAGGAGCTGGCCATAGATATCATTTAACACTCGTTGCCTCCTTGTTATGACCAGTTTCGTATGACCTATCATATGAACAATGAGGAGGTTACTCTGAGCAAGCTTCAAGGCCTGCTAAGGACTGCTGAGAGTAGTCTAAAAGGCAAATATGTTGCATCTGCTCGTACTACTGCTGCCCCTGTCTTGGAAATTGGACAAGGGAAAGGGAAGAAGAGGAAGGCTCCTTCTAAGAGCCACAAGGGTAAACCCCATGATGGATCCTCTTCTAGTGGGACCAAAGCTGGTTCTGCTACCCCCCATTCTAACCCAAAAGAAGCTGAGTGCTTCTATTTTCACGACAAAGGGCATTGGAAACGAAGATGCCCGAAGTATCTGCAGGACATCAAGGATGGGAAGATAAAGCCCTCATTCGCAGGGATTTATGTTATTCAATCTAACAACTCATCACATGCTATTTATGTTGGATTAATGTCTAAGCCCATAACTATAATTGGTATGTACTTGACCCGACTTGGCATGGTCCATTTGGGTTGCACTTCACCGGAACAATTTATATGGATAGTCTTTTGAGAATAGTATGTTTTATGATTTATATTAATATATTATAAGTTCTAATATATTAATATGGAATCATATTATTTAATTAGTATTGATCAAGAATTAATTTAAAATTAATTTAGTGGTCAAAAGGAACTAATTAAATATGGACTCTTATATATATATATATATAAATATATATATATATATATATATATATATATATATATATATATGGAGTGGGCCAAGTTCATTTAGGTTGGGCTAAGCTTTCATGGATAGTCCATGGAGTTTTTAACCCATGGATCCTATAGAAATGAAAGGTCATGGGTATTAGGGTTTACATGGATGTAACCCTAATCCTCCATAATATATAAAGGGGTCCTTGGCTCACAAAATGTGGACAAGTGTGTGAAAAAAAGTGTGGGCCGTTTTTAGTGAGCATACATATTCTCTCAAGTTCTTCCAAGGTGTTTTGGTGATTTGTGATTCCACTTGAGGCTTCCACACTATTGGGGCTAAGCTCTTAAAGTTCAAGACTTCAAGCAACATCAAAGGTATGTCATCTAACTAGAACTTTGTAGTATAGTTGCTTCATAATATGCTAGTTAGGATGAAACCTTGGAATATTGATTATTTGCATGTATAATAGAGAAAACATAGATCTAAGGTTTATTGGGTTGCATGTACACCATAGCAGTGTTAGAATGCTCAAAACCCAACAGTGGTATCAGAGCCATGGGTTGTTTTATGTTATATTGATGCAAATGTTTTATTTTCAAAGTTGGAAAAAAAAGGAAAAAAACATGACGTTTGTCAAATTTTAAGATAATTACTTGTTTTGTGAAAAACTAATTATTTGTAAAATTTGAATCATTTGCTATATGAGTTGAATAAGGTCAAATTTAGTAAAAGATAAAATGATATGATTATTTTATTAGTTTTAAAAGGTTGATCTAAATGTTTTAAGGAGTTACAAATTTTGTTATAAAATTTTGGAGCTCAAAAGTTTTTTTTTTTAAGTTGTGATCTTAAGAGTTTTGAAACTTCCATAAGTTATGGATATGAAAGTTTTTTTTTTTTTAAAAAAAAAATTGATTCAAAGTTTTTATGGAGCTACAAAATTTGGTGTTAATGTTTTAAAGAATTCCATAACTTGTTCTTAAGTTATGGAACATGAAAAGTTTCATCATAAAACAAGTATTTAACTCCATAAGTTATGGAATCCAAAAGTTTTCAAGAGTTACAAAACTTGCCCACAAGTTTTGGAATTTGGAAAAAGTATTTTTATGATAAAAAAAAAGAATTGAATTCTAAAACTCTTGGGTTCATAACTTAAACAATTAATTAAATGACTTTAATTTTGAATTTAATAATTGGAATTATGATGTTTTTATTGAATAATTCAATTAACTTTTATGGACTTTATTAATAGATAATTAAAATGTTTAATTAAAAGAGAATTAATAATTCCATAATGACATGGTTTAAGTTTAATTAAATTAAGAGTATAGTTTAATTAATAGATTAAACCACCAAGTATTTTAAATGTCTAAAATACACCCTTATACTATTATAATATTAAAAGTTTAATATATTATATGTATAAGAGCAAGTCGTCTTACCATTAGTAGGCCTCATTCACGAAGCCGGTCTATAAGGGGGTATAAGGTTACTGCCTATAAAATGGCAGTTTAATGGGTGTCCACTCTCACCCACCGCTTCCTTGACTGGTGGAGGGTCGTTAGCCGAACAGGTAGGACAAGGACTATAATTCTCCCTTCATTAAAAGTATTAATGATAAATACTAAGTAACTAAACTTTTTGTAAATTCCCAATCTTGGTTACTTAGGAAAATGTGAATTTGGTGCTAACCCATGAAATTACACTTTGCACTTTGCTTAAGTCGTTAGTGGAGCGCGTGTGGGTAACCGTCACACTAACCTGGATTTAACAAGGTAGACAAAGGGTAACTTAATGTTTATCATAGTATCGTTGGAGCGCGTGTGGTTAACCGGCACATCGATTGAGGGGTAAATATTAAGGGTACCAAGTATATTTGCATGGTTATTCACACCTTGTTTTGTGATCCTCGGCATCCCAGTAACAAAATTTGAGAGGGCACACTCGAGATTGAAACATGCCATTGAAAGTTCAATGAATCTCAAAAGATCTAGGAATTTCAAATCCAATTAAAACCTAATAAATTATTTTGTGGAAATTGGTGAATCGTCATTCACCTACCTTCAAATATTCTATAGCTTGGATTACGGCATCCCTCTTCCAAGTTATAAAATATTGTGTTGGGTCCTAGCCTTAATATTTCATATTAGGTGTTATATTAAGGACTTTAAATCAACTATCTTGAATATCTCCCAAAAGATGTCTAGCTCAGACATCTATGATCTTCCCAAATCTCTTGGAACTTCACTTCCTCCACCTCCTCCAATTATTCTCCCTAACCCACAAGTTCAAGATCACTCAAGCCCTATTGGCAAGCAAGGTCTATGTGTGCTCACATCTTGGAGATGAAGTCACCTATTAACAAGCCGGGAGAGTTGGGTGTCAAAGTCTTAAGAAATTTGTATGTTCAATCACTTTCTAAGTCACATAGTTAGCTCCTTGGGACTACTATGAAACAGACTATGACATGACCCTTAATGATCTTATCTATTTGCTTTGTGCTGCTGAATCAGCAATGGTTTGAAGCACTGGTAGAGCAAATTTGATTAGAAGATCACCTTCCCAAACTACCATGGACATTGATAATGGTAACATTGAATATCCAAAAAAGCTTTCTCTTCCCAATGGAAAGGGATCGGCCATAGTCAACTTGGTTGACCAAATGGTAAAGAGAATGGCAAGTCTTAGATAGTCCAGTGCACCATTCCCAAAAAGTCCATATGTTTCTCTTGCCAAAGGAAGGGGCATTGATTACGAAGCAGCCTATTTACCTGAAAGATCATAAGGTTGATCAAGTCAAGACTCGACTTCAGGTAAAGTCCACTATCTAACTCTGTCAAGTTTCTATTCTGAGATTCTTGTTACATGATGTGACTGGGTCACATGTTGATGTTTTAAGAATCAAAGAAAAGTGAAGAAACTTAAAGTAAGTATATGTTGATTCTGATCGCGAAGATGGATTTCGATCGCATGGTTCAGTGATCAGAATTTTGAGCTGTTGCTTAGGAGTTATGATATATTGCTTAGGAATAGATAACAACAAGTTTTTCATATGCTTTTGCACTGTAAGGATAAGTTTTTCCGCAAAGTTTTAAAATTAAAGGAAAAATTTGATTTTATTTATTCTAAGTATCCTTACAATAGCATTTGTGAAAAACTATTGCTTATATGATTCCATTGATAGCAATATTGAAAAATGGATTTGTTTCTTTCATTTGTGGTAATGTCTAATTTACCAAATAAGGAAAGATTCTCATCACCCAAGGTTTCAGTTGGATAGAAACTTGGAAATCATGCAAGTTGTATAGTATGATGAATGAGAATTTCCATCTTTGGAAAATTAAGATTAATTCCTTGTTCACATGTATATGTGAGTCAAGTGAAGGACTAAGGGATCGAGTACACATTCTTGTGCACTGGTCAAGTCCACCACAAAAGATCGATAAGACTATTCGTCATGATTTACTAAAGTTTAGTAAATATGGTTATACTTACAAGTTTAAGTATAATTCTGAGACATTTGAAAAGTTTCGATGTATAGCAGAACGAATTGAGAAGAATCAAATTAGGCAGAAAGATAAAAGTTTCTCAAATATGAAAAGATGGGAGAGTACTTTAGTATCAGGTTGTGTGATCATCTTAAAGATTTAGAAATCATATCACAATTAGTCCTCTAAGGAATTCTTAATGCATTGTTATGACTAAGAAGAGGAATCAAGAATTGCTGAAATGATTAATCAAGAAGATGAGTCATACTTCGTTCCAATACAAGTCTTAGAGTCATACTCCAAGACTGTAAGTTGAGTGACATATCTTAAAGAAAGGTTTAAATCACTTGTCAAATGTAAGAGTAAAAGTGTCCTACTCTTGTACATTTGAAATTGGTAAGTTGTGATGTTTTGGATAAAACAAAGACCAACTAAGGCCAATTGTGTGAAGTGTTTGTCTTGATAAAGAATCCGCACTATCTCTTGAATATTTGGCAAGATAGTCTTATATGTCAAGAGGTCAGTGGGAGTCTAAAAGATTCTGAAAGTATTTCAAGATCTAATCAAGAATAAAACCTGTATTTCATCACTAGCACCCGACTAGAGGTTTATAACCTATTGTGTTGACATTTCTGTGCCCATTCCAGTAAATTTGGCTATACATTTGAGTTCTACTTGTTCTTAATTGTTTGCATAACTACTTGGAAGCAATGGCAGGCCCTATACTGCCAGGTGGCAAGAATTTAAGATTACACAAGTTCAATCCATATGAGTTTGGATTTGTCACTAACCTTGTCTTGTGATTATGGTTTTGACAAATTCACTTGGATAGGAACACATACACCATAAAATCTAAGGGTCATAAGGTTTCTCTTCGATTCATGAAAATGATGGTGAGGAAACACTTCCACCAAGTAGATTTTAATATAGCAATTATGATATTTGCATTCTCAAAGTCGTTAGTGGTGCGTGCATAGTTAACCTGCACACTAACATGGACTTATAAGAAATGGCAAAAGTCTAAACAATCGAGACTACGATTACGGCGTCCCTTTTTATAGTTCTAAAATTTTTTAGACACACATGTGTGCTATCTAAGGAAAGGTGTATGATTTTGATAAAGTTCTATCAAAGCATTTCGTATCAGAAGTCTGAACTTTGGTATGAAAGTCAATACAGTATTGATTTTCTAGAGGTCCAGCTGACTTCTGAGTACATGTCAAAGCTAGTGGGAGCATATGTTTTATGCTACTAATCATCATGTTAGTGGGAGCATGGTAATTATGATAAAGGTTGCAAGTTAGCAATGTTAATTATAGAAAACAAAAGTTTCAATTCGTGGAGTTGCAGGGGTTGAAAAGTTGTTTTGCTATAATTAAGGGAGATGACATTGTACTTCATTTCAATTCTAAAAGCTTAGATTGAGGTTTTAATCATCTTTAGTCAAGGATATATATATATATATATATATATATATATATATATATATATATATATATATATATATATATGAATTTTGTGTTGGAATGGCTCAACATAAGGAAATTCTATATATGGGTCCATTATTTGCGTTCTAAAATTCGATTATGATTACGGCATTCCTTTTCATAATCTGAATTATGAGAACTTGGAAAATAGACATAGAAATATTATAGCAAAAAGACTGGTCTAGTATCATGTCTTTATGTGAGACATCATGAATCGTGTCCCATATGCTTCGGATATAGGATCGATTGCATGTGCTATATTATTCATCCTTTCTAAATTTTCCAAATGCTCTGGGCATTAAGGGGAAAAAATCTGGAATTGGATATGACTAAAATGATTAAGCAATTGTCGAGGACAATCTATGGTTTACCAAAGATTGGTTGCTCAGAGACAGTTGGAAGTATAGTGTTAAATTTTGGAGAGGACCTTATTGACATATTCTGAAAGGAGGCAACTCTTGTTCAAAAGTGATAGTCAAAATGGGAATATGGAAATGTTTCCATATGTGGAAGTTATTCAATTTGTGTAAGATTAGAAAAAACTTAATGCAAGAAGGATGTTTCCATGGAGTTGATCTCCATTTGAATACTCTGTAATGTCTGTTGACAAGTCTTTGTGACTTTGTGCATAATCATTATAAGAGCATCAGTGCATATAAGTTTAATATCTAACAAGATTTCGGTAAATGGCAGGAATTTGGAATTCTTGCATTTGCAGTAAGGATTTGGGACTGTGAAATGAGAATCATTGGAATCATGTTCAATCGATCTATTTCACAAAGTAAAGATCATAGACAAACTTAGTATGCATACTTGGTGTATGGCATGACTAGTGTTTAGAAAACATAGTGTACATGCTTGGAGCATGGGACAACTATTGTTTTAATTCAAGTATAAAGTTGATAGTTTGAAACAGTATGCAATGAATAATGTGTAATCAATATGGTGATAAATAAAAGGTGTTTTATTTATATTCATAAGTTCTGAGACCATATTGGATTCGATTATTCTTGTGTTTCACTTTGCATGTTTTGACTTCCAGAATAACTAGGTCGTTCTTCCTGAATGACTAAGTTATTCAAACCATCCACAGTCGGTCATATGTTGGAAGTAGATATGAATCAAGACTGTCATGGGTTGGCTTGTAGAGGTCTAAGATGTTGGACAAAGTGGGGCTACAACACTCATGAGTGCTCATAAGTTCTGAGTGTTGGATTCAACCCACGCTCATTGGAATCACTTCATGGATTTTATCACGAGTGATCATGAGACGATAATATCCTATATTCTTCAAACCTAGAGATATGAGTTGTTACTATGAGTTGGTTATACATTGATTGCACGAAAACGCATTGGTAACTCAATGTTATAAAACGTGCCTTTGTGTGTGATTCAACAAGTAGTAGAACAAGCCATATGAGTCGAAGTTTATTCATTCCTTTTACCTTCGGGATAAAAGCGATATTTGTGGGCCCCTCGATGATTTAGCGATGACACATGTGAGTGCTTGGCCAAGCCAGGACTGATTTGATTTGTTCAATCAGTCAGTCATCATAAATCGGAAATCGGGAAACAACAAATGGACTGAGAGAATGATTGATAATCCATGTCTCAGTCCATATGATATCTAGAATGGAGGAATATATGATCCCTTATCTAATGGACAAGTCATTGACTAGGTCAGAGTTCGACAGCGGCTTTAAGAGCTACGATTGCCAGTTAGGTTTTGGAGTCATACACAATAATAGTTTTAAACTTATCCAAGTGGGAGACTGTTGGATTAATGTCTAAGTCCATAACTATAATTGGTATGTACTTGACCCGACTTGGCATGGTCCATTTGGGTTGCACTTCACCGGAACAATTTATATGGATGGTCTTTTGAGAATAGTATGTTTTATGATTTATATTAATATATTATAAGTTCTAATATATTAACATGGAATCATATTATTTAATTAGTATTGATCAAGAATTAATTTAGAATTAATTTAGTGGTCAAAAGGAACTAATTAAATATGGACTCTTATATATATATATATGGAGTGGGCCAAGTTCATTTAGGTTGGGCTAAGCTTTCATGGATAGTCCATGGAGTTTTTAACCCATGGATCCTATAGAAATGAAAAGTCATGGGTATTAGGGTTTACATGGATGTAACCCTAATCCTCCATAATATATAAAGGGGTCCTTGGCTTACAAAATGTGGACAAGTGTGTGAAAAAAAGTGTGGGCCGTTTTTAGTGAGCATACATATTCTCTCAAGTTCTTCCAATGTGTTTTGGTGATTTGTGATTCCACTTGAGGCTTCCACACTATTGGGGCTAAGCTCTTAAAGTTCAAGACTTCAAGCAACATCAAAGGTATGTCATCTAACTAGAACTTTGTAGTATAGTTGCTTCATAATATGCTAGTTAGGATGAAACCTTGGAATATTGATTATTTGCATGTATAATAGAGAAAACATAGATCCAAGGTTTATAGGGTTGCATGTACACCATAAGAGTGTTAGAATGCTCAAAACCCAACAATTTATTGGGTCCTTGATACAGGATGTGGTTTTCACATTTGTTCTGATTTGCATGGTCTAAGAAGAAGTAGGGACATGGAGCATGGGAAGATGAACCTGATCATGGGGAATAGGAAAGTGTCGCCTGTCACCAAGATTGGAGTTTACTCTTTAGTGCTTAGTAGTGGGTTAGGTTTAAATTTAAATGATTATTGCTACTCGTCAGAAATGGCGAGAAACATTATTTCTTTTCATGGTTTGTACATACAAGGTTTTAGATTTTCGTTTAATAATGAAATTGGTTCTATTAATGCTTTCTGGAATGGTACTTTCTATTTTGAAGCATTGCCTTGTAATGGAGTATATGAAACTGTGAATATTGTAGATAACTTAGGAAATAATGTGCTGCATATTGATTCGTCCAATGGTTTGGACAAAGCATGCTTGTGGCATTGTCGTCTTGAACATGTCAACAAGAAGCGTATAGTCCAACTACAAAAGGATGGAGTGTTGGATTCGTTCGACCTCAAGTCGGATGACATGTAAGAATCTTGTTTACTTGGAAAGATGACCAAGTCACCCTTCACTGGTACTTGTGAAAGGGGTGAGGGTTTATTGGATCTCATACATACGGATGTATATGGACCCTTTAGATCCACCACAAGGGATGCAGACCGCTTCTATGTGACTTTTACCGATGATTATAGCAGATATGTGTATATCTACTTAATCAAGCACAAGTCAGAAACCTTTGAAAAGTTCAAGGAGTTTAAACAAGAAGTGGAGAATCAGTTGGGCAGGAAGATAAAGATGCTCCGATCCGATCGAGGTGGTGAGTATCTTAGTATCGAGTTTCATGATTATCTTAAGGAATGTGGAATTGTTTCACAATTGACGCCGCCCAGGACATCGCAGTTGAATGGTGTGGCTGAAAGGCGCAATCGAACCTTGTTAGACATTGTTCGTTCCATGATGAGTCGAGCTTTGTTACCTATCTCATTCTGGGGGTATGCCTTAGAGTCTGTCGCCCATAACCTTAATCTAGTCCCAACTAAGAAAGTTGCTAAAACACCTCATGAGATGTGGACAGGGACGGTTCCCTCGTTGGCACATATCAAGGTTTGGGTTTGCGAGGCTTTCGTAAGACGAGAGACCCACGACAAACTCGAACCTCGTAGTGAGCGGTGTATTTTCATCGGCTATCCACAGAAGTCCTTTGGATATCTCTTCTATAGACCGAGTGACAATGTTGTCTTCGTTGCGAGGAGAGGGGTCTTTCGCGAGAGAGAACTCATATGCAAAGAGGATAGTGGGAGGCAAATTGATCTTGAAGAGCTTCAAGAATCAAATGATGAAGGAACCTCTAACACTAGCGATCAACCCGAGGAGGAAATTCATGTTGAACCCATTAACGAGTCCTTACCTCTTATACATTCTAATAGGGTTAGTGTTCCACCTGTGTTGTATGGTTTCCATATAACAACTGAAGGTGATACGTTTATTAGTGATAGTAAATTAATAAATTTGGATGAACCTAACAACTACAAGGAAGCCATGGCGGGCCTGGAGTCTACGAAATGGAAAGAGGCTATGGACAGCGAGATTCAGTCCATGTATGACAATCAAGTTTAGAACTCGGTTGAAAATGTACCAGGTCGTAAGACGGTTGGGTGCAAATGGATATTCAAGAAGAAGACCGAAATGGATGGGAAAGTGCACACGTATAAGGCGCGATCGGTTGCGAAGGGCTTTACTCAAACTCCAGGAGTTGACTATGATGAGACCTTCTCACCAGTGGCGAAGATTAAATCTATAAGGGTTATGCTAGCCATAACTGCATTTCATGATTATGAAATATGGCAGATGGATGTCAAAACCGCTTTCCTAAATGGGAAGTTGACTGAGGATGTTTATGATGGGTTTTGAGCATTCTAACACTTCCTAAGTGTACATGCAACCCTAATAACCTTGAATCTATGTTTTCTCTATATACATGCAAATTTCATTTTCAAGGTTATTTCCTAACTAGCATGGCATGAGGATTACATAAAACATAAAACTAGTAGAAATACATACCTTGTTGTTGCTTGGATTCCTTCAAGACTTTGTGAGCCTAGCACCCCAAATGTTGTGACTCAAATGCTTCACACAACACCACAAGACTTGGAATAACTTGAGAGAATACTTCTAGCACTCAAAATTGGTTATGCCCTCTCTAGTAACACTATGTCCACTAGCTCTTCTAGATCACCATTTTGCTAGCCATAGGGTTCCTTTTATAGTGTTGTCACAATTAGGGTTTACACATGAATGCCCTTAATTGTCATGACTCTTGATTTCCCATGACCCATGGATTTGTAACTCCCATGGACTATCCATGGAGCTCCATATGGTTACATCCATATCCCATAAACCATGGATCATTAATCCACCATAAAAGAATTGATGATTGTCATAATCAACCCTATATATTTAATTAGTCTCACTTTGATCACCAAATTAATCCTAGATTAATACTTGATCAATACTAATTAAATAATACTATTATTAATATATTAGAACTTATAATATATTAATAATCCTAAGTGCCTTATTCTCTCATTTAGTCTATCCAAGTATTGCAATGCCATGCAACCCAAATGGACCATGCCGGGTCGGGTCAAGTACATACCAAATAAAGTTATGGACTTAGACACTATATCCAACAGTCTCCCACTTGGATAAGTCTAATAACTATATTTGCGAATATGACTTCAAAATCCGACTAGCAATCGTAGCTCTTTCAAAGTCTCTCGGAACTGAGATGATGATGATACGCCATTTAAGATAAGTGATCATATAATCCTCTGTTCTCATGATATCAGCCGGACAAACACATGGAACATGGTCTTACTTATTGTCCAGCATTTGTTTCTCGATCTCTGATTTGTTTCGACATAGAACTAAATTGAACACATCAATTAGGTTCTGACCGGGCCCGGTACATAGGTCAAAACCAAATCATCGAGGGGCCCAGATATCGCTTCTATTTCTAGAAGGAACAGATAAACTTCGACTGATATGCTTGTACTAACTACTTGTTGAATTATTCACAAAGGCACGTTTTATAACATCGAGTTACCAATGCGTTTTCGTGCAATCAATGAATAACCAACTCACAGTCAACAACTCATATCTCTAGGTTTGAAGATTTATATGATATTACCGTCTCACGATCACTCGAGATAAATTCCATGAAGTGATGCAAGTGAGCGTGGGTTGGATCCAATACTCAGCCCTTATGAGTACTCATGAATGTTGTAGCAACTATTGCATTGTCCAAAGCACTTTTAGACAAATCATACAAGCCAAATTCATGACAGTCTTAAATCAATACTTACTTCCAAAGTTTGACTGGCTGTGGATGGTTTGAATAATAATATAATTATTCTGGAAGTAAAAACATGCAAAACTGAAACATAGTAAACAATCAACACAAGATAGTAACACCTTACTCATAAATAAATAACAACTTTTATTTATCATCAAATGTCAATTACATTTTACAAGTTTCAGGAATCTAATTATTGAAACTAATATCATCCCTCAGCCCAATGCGCCTCGCATGCTGTAAATGCTTAACCCTGCTCAGTCCCTTCGTGAGGGGATCTGCTGGGTTCTCATTTGATGATACCCTCTTAGCCACGAGGAGTCCTTCTTCTATTCGATGTCTGATGAAATGGTATTTTCTGTCAATATGCCTAGATCTCCCGTGATCTCTTGGTTCCTTAGCCAAAGCAACCGCACTTTCGCTGTCACAGAAAATTTCCATTGGCTCTTTTATAGCTGGTACAACTCCAAGGTCTCCGATGAAGTTCTTTAGCCATATCGCCTCCTTAGCTGCTTCACTTGCTGCTATGTACTCTGATTCACAAGTAGAATCAGCTACTGTCTCCTGCTTGGAACTTTTCCAAGTAATTGCCCCTCCATTTAGGATAAAGACCCAGCCTGACTGAGAGCGGAAATTATCCCTATCAGTCTGGAAGCTAGCATCGCTATATCCTTCCACTCTCAAGTCATCACTGCCTCCGAGGGTAAGGACCCAATCCTTAGTCCTCCGCAGATACTTGAGAATGTTCTTTACCGCTGTCCAGTGTGCCTTGCCAGGGTTCCCTTGATATCTACTGACCATGCTCAAAGCAAAGGCCACATCAGGGCGAGTACAAGTCATAGCATACATGATTGAGCCCACAGCGGAAGCATATGGTATATGACTCATTTCAGCTATCCCAGCCTCTGTACTCGGACTCTGAGTCTAACTCAGCTTGGCATTACTCTGGATTGGTAATTCTCCTTTCTTGGAATCTTGCATACTGAACCTCATCAGTACCTTATCCACATAAGTACTCTGACTAAGTCCAATTAGTCTCTTACTCCTATCTCTCAATATCCTTATCCCTAGGATATAGGCAGCTTCCCCAAGATCCTTCATAGCGAAACACTTCCCAAGCCAGGACTTAACCTCCTGCAAGGTTGGGACGTCGTTTCCTATGAGAAGTATGTCATCCACATACAACACCAAGAAGCTAACTATGCTCCCACTAGCCCTGACATACACATAAGACTCATCCTCACTCCTAGAAAAGCCAAACTCTTTGACTTTCTCATCAAAGCAAAGATTCCATCTGCGAGATGCTTGTTTCAATCCATAAATGGATTTATCAAGCTTACACACTCTATTAGGGTATCTTGTATCGACAAAACCCTCTGGTTGAGCCATGTAAACATCCTCATCCAACTTTCCATTAAGGAAAGCGGTTTTGACATCCATTTGCCATATTTCATAATCATGAAATGCAGCTATGGCTAACAATACTCTAATAGACTTAATCTTAGCTACTGGTGAGAAGGTCTCATCATAGTCAACTCCCGGAGTTTGAGTAAAGCCCTTCGCAACCAGTCGCGCTTTATAAGTGTGTACCTTCCCATCCATGTCGGTCTTCTTCTTAAAGATCCATTTGCACCCAACTGTCTTACGACCTGGTACATTGTCAACCAAGTTCCAAACTTGATTGTCATACATGGACTGAATCTCGCTGTCCATAGCCTCCTTCCATTTAGCAGACTCAGGGCCTGCCATGGCTTCCCTGTAATTATTGGGTTCATCCAAATCTATTAGTGTACTATCACTAATAAATGTATCACCTTCAGTGGTGATGTGATAACCATAATAAAAATCAGGTGTGTTCCTCAACCTAGTGGAACGTCTTGGAGGTACAGACTCATCTATCGGATCAACAGGAGTTTCCTCCTCAGGTTGGTCGATAGCATTTGAGGTTCCTTCACCACTTGACTCTTGAAGCTCTTCTAGTTCAATTTGCCTCCCACTGTCCCCTTGGATTATAAATTCTCTCTCACGAAAGACTCCTCTTCTTGCTACAAAGACCACATTATCACTGGGTCTGTAGAAGAGGTAACCAAAGGATCTCTGTGGGTAGCCGATGAAAATACACCTCTCACTTCGAGGTCCAAGCTTGTCATGAGTCTCACGCCTCACGAAAGCTTCACAACCCCAAATCTTGATGTGGTCCAAATTGGGAACTTTCCCAGTCCACATCTCGTGAGGTGTTTTGGCAACCTTTTTAGTAGGGACTAGATTAAGGATATGGGCGGCAGTCTCTAAGGCATACCCCCAGAAAGAGATTGGTAACGAAGCTCGACTCATCATGGAACGAACCATATCCAACAAGGTTCGATTGCGCCTCTCAGCTACACCATTCAACTGTGGTGTTCTGGGAGGTGTCAATTGTGAGACAATCCCACATTCCTTAAGATAGTCAAGGAACTCAATGCTAAGATACTCTCCTCCCCGATCGGATCGGAGCATCTTGATGTTCCTGCCCAATTGATTCTCCACTTCCTGCTTAAACTCTTTGAACTTTTCAAAGGTTTCTGACTTATGCTTGATTAAGTAAATATATCCATATCTACTGTAATTATCAGTAAAAGTCACATAATAGCGATTAGCATCCCTTGTAGCAACTATGAAGGGCCCACACACATCCGTGTGTACAAGGTCCAACAAACCTTCACCCCTATCACAAGTACCTGTGAAGGGTGACTTTGTCATTTTTCCAAGTAAACAAGACTCGCAACTATCATCTGACTTGAGGTCAAATGATTCCAAGACTCCAGCCTTTTGGAGTTGGCCTATGCGCTTCTTGTTAACATGTCCAAGACGACAATGCCACAAGGATGCTTTATCCAAGCTATCTGAAGAATCAATATACAACACATTATTTCCTAGATTGTCCACAACATTCACAGCTTCATATACACCATCACAAGGTAATGCTTTAAAGTAAAGTACATCATTGTAATAAACATGAATAGCACCATTTTTATTATCAAATGAAAATGTAAAACCTTGTTTGTACAAGCCATGAAAGGAAATAATATTTCTCGCCATTTCGGGCGAGTAACAACACTTATTCAAATCTAACATTAACCCATTATTAAGCAATAAAGAATAAACTCCTATCTTGGTAACAAGTGATGCTTTCCTGTTGCCCATGACTAAGTTTATCTTCCCGTGCTCCACTTGCTCACTTCTTCTTAGTGCCTGCAAATCAGTACAAATGTGAATACCACACCCTGTATCAAGCACCCAAGAATTAGCATTAGATGAGTTGTTAGACAATATTGTGTAAATACCTGCATGGGTGGGTTTAACCTTCCCATCCTTTAGATCTTGCAGATATTTGGGGCAGCTTCGCTTGAAGTGTACCTTATCCTGGCAATAGAAGCATTGTGCTTCCTTTGGGTTTGAAGAAGGAGTAATGGGACCTTTCTTTGTCCCACTTGAAGAGGAACCATCAAGAGTCTTACCCTTGGTACCCTTCGAAGGGCTTTTCCTCTTCTTACCCTTTCCATGCCCAATAGCCAGAACAGGGGCTGTTGAAGGAGTTGAAGTAGCAACCGCTTTACCCTTAAGGCCATTTTCAGCTGTCCTTAAGAGTCCTTGAAGTTTGCTAAGTGTGACTTCCTCCTTGTTCATATGATAAGTCATACGAAACTGATCATAACTTGGAGGTAAGGAATGGAGAATGATGTCAATCGCCATTTCCTCAGGAAAGTCAACATTTAGCTTCAGCAACCGGTCAACGAACCTTTGCATCTTCTGTAAGTGACCGGTGATGGGTTCACCATCCTTCATCCTTGCGGTTATCATGGAGGAGATGATTTCATACCTCTCCTGACGCGCGCTCTGATGGTACCTTTCCATCAGATCCAGGTGCATCTCATAGGGGTAGAAATCTTCATAGGATTTTTGAAGTTCAGGAGTCATGGTGGCCATCATGATGCATGCTACTTTAGTAGCATCCTTTTCATGTGCAACAAACTCCGCAAACTCTTCAGGAGTAGCAGTGGCTTCATTCACAACCTTAAGCTTCCTATCGAGGACATATTCTTTGTCCTCATAGCGGGTAATCATTCTGATGTTTCTGATCCACTCATTGAAATTGGATCCATCAAAGATGATCTTACCACACAAGTTCATAAGGGAAAAGGAGCCTGTTGGGTTTGAGCCAGAAGCATTGTTGGAAGACATCTGAAAGGAAAGAAAGACAAGTTTCATTAGATTAGGAATCCTTAATAATTCACCCAAATGAAATATTAAGGCTAGGATCCAACAAACTATTTATAGTTGGAAGAGGGATGCCGTAATCCATACTATAAAATATTTGAAGGTAGGTAAATGACGATTTACCAATTTCCACCATAAGAACGAAATATTTTATTATTAGGTTTTATTGGTTTTGAAACTCCTAGATCTTTTGAGATACATTGAACTTTTCAATGGCATGTTTGAATCTCGATTGTGCCCTCTCAAGTTTGTGACTGGGATGCCGAGGATCACAAACAAGGTGTGAATAACCATACAAATTGACTTGGTACCCTCAACAATATTACCTAATCGATGTGCCGGTTAACCACACACGCTCCACCGATCTATAATAAAGTCAAGTTACCCTTTGCCACTCTTACTAGTCCATGTTACTGTGCCGGTTAACCACACACGCTCCACTAACGACTTGGTAAGGTACATAGTGTAATTTTATGGGCTAGCACCAATTTCACATTTTCCTAAAGTAACTAAGATTGGGAATTTATAATGTATAGTTACTTTATAATTCATTATACTTTTAACAAGTATTTAAAGTCGTATCCTACCCGTTCGGCTAACGACCCTCCACCGATCAAGGAAGCGGTGGGTGAGAGTGGACACCCATTAAGTCACCATTTTATAGGCAACAACCTTATACCCCCCTTATAGACCGGCTTCGTGAATGAGGCCTACTAACGGTAAGAATGACATATTCTTATACATATCTATATAATAAAATTATAATAATAGTATAAGTGTTGATTTTTAAACTTTTTAAAAATCTAAGGTTTAATTTGGAATTAAAGTATTAAAGTATAAGACTTTTCAAATTCCAAAACTTGAGGGCAAGAATTGAAACTATTTTAAGTCTCTTCAATTTGTAACTTATGAGTTTTAATGGTTCATAAAATGAAGACTCTTCATTTTATGAAACTTCTTTAGTTCTTTAATCACAATTTAAAAGAAGTGACTTTTGGTTATCCATAACTTGAGGACAAGTTATGGACACCATCATAGCCATTAAGATCATGAATTAAACACACATAGTGGTTACACATAATTCCTATGATCTTCTAAAAACTCATAAGAACACAAATTCATGTCAAGCAATTTCAAGAAATCATATAACTATATACAATACTTGAAAATTGATAAAAGTCATGCAAAAATGGGTTAACATAATCATTATCATTTTGAAAAACAGATTTTGCAAGTCCAAAACAGATTGGGATAATGATCTTAATCCATTTCCAGCAACAAAACTCGAAAAAACTGCCCAACACGCTCCTACTCGCCGAGTGCATTATTCTACTCGTCGAGTAGGATGAATTTGTTCATGGACTCGGCGAGTCCTCCCCATGGACTCGGCGAGTCCAGTCGTCAGAATGCAGAATTTTCGATTTTTAAGCAGTTTTGCATCAAGTATACAGAAAACAATCCTAGGCTCTGATACCACTGATGGGTTTTGAGCATTCTAACACTTCCTAAGTGTACATGCAACCCTAATAACCTTGAATCTATGTTTTCTCTATATACATGCAAATTTCTTTTTCAAGGTTATTTCCTAACTAGCATGGCATGGGGATTACATAAAACATAAAACTAGTAGAAATACATACCTTGTTGTTGCTTGGATTCCTTCAAGACTTTGTGAGCCTAGCACCCCAAATGTTGTGCCTCAAATGCTTCACACAACACCACAAGACTTGGAATAACTTGAGAGAATACTTCTAGCACTCAAAATTGGTTATGCCCTCTCTAGTAACACTATGTCCACTAGCTCTTCTAGATCACCATTTTGCTAGCCATAGGGTTCCTTTTATAGTGTTGTCACAATTAGGGTTTACACATGAATGCCCTTAATTGTCATGACTCTTGATTTCCCATGACCCATGGATTTGTAACTCCCATGGACTATCCATGGAGCTCCATATGGTTACATCCATAACCCATAAACCATGGATCATTAATCCACCATAAAAGAATTGATGATTGTCATAATCAACCCTATATATTTAATTAGTCTCACTTTGATCACCAAATTAATCCTAGATTAATACTTGATCAATACTAATTAAATAATACTATTATTAATATATTAGAACTTATAATATATTAATAATCCTAAGTGCCTTATTCTCTCATTTAGTCTATCCAAGTATTGCAATGCCATGCAACCCAAATAGACCATGCCGGGTCGGGTCAAGTACATACCAAATAAAGTTATGGACTTAGACACTATATCCAACAGTCTCCCACTTGGATAAGTCTAATAACTATATTTGCGAATATGACTTCAAAATCCGACTAGCAATCGTAGCTCTTTCAAAGTCTCTCGGAACTGAGATGATGATGATACGCCATTTAAGATAAGTGATCATATAATCCTCTGTTCTCATGATATCAGCCGGACAAACACATGGAACATGGTCTTACTTATTGTCCAGCATTTGTTTCTCGATCTCTGATTTGTTTCGACATAGAACTAAATTGAACACATCAATTAGGTTCTGACCGGGCCCGGTACATAGGTCAAAACCAAATCATCGAGGGGCCCAGATATCGCTTCTATTTCTAGAAGGAACAGATAAACTTCGACTGATATGCTTGTACTAACTACTTGTTGAATTATTCACAAAGGCACGTTTTATAACATCGAGTTACCAATGCGTTTTCGTGCAATCAATGAATAACCAACTCACAGTCAACAACTCATATCTCTAGGTTTGAAGATTTATATGATATTACCGTCTCACGATCACTCGAGATAAATTCCATGAAGTGATGCAAGTGAGCGTGGGTTGGATCCAATACTCAGCCCTTATGAGTACTCATGAATGTTGTAGCAACTATTGCATTGTCCAAAGCACTTTTAGACAAATCATACAAGCCAAATTCATGACAGTCTTAAATCAATACTTACTTCCAAAGTTTGACTGGCTGTGGATGGTTTGAATAATAATATAATTATTCTGGAAGTAAAAACATGCAAAACTGAAACATAGTAAACAATCAACACAAGATAGTAACACCTTACTCATAAATAAATAACAACTTTTATTTATCATCAAATGTCAATTACATTTTACAAGTTTCAGGAATCTAATTATTGAAACTAATATCATCCCTCAGCCCAATGCGCCTCGCATGCTGTAAATGCTTAACCCTGCTCAGTCCCTTCGTGAGGGGATCTGCTGGGTTCTCATTTGATGATACCCTCTTAGCCACGAGGAGTCCTTCTTCTATTCGATGTCTGATGAAATGGTATTTTCTGTCAATATGCCTAGATCTCCCGTGATCTCTTGGTTCCTTAGCCAAAGCAACCGCACTTTCGCTGTCACAGAAAATTTCCATTGGCTCTTTTATAGCTGGTACAACTCCAAGGTCTCCGATGAAGTTCTTTAGCCATATCGCCTCCTTAGCTGCTTCACTTGCTGCTATGTACTCTGATTCACAAGTAGAATCAGCTACTGTCTCCTGCTTGGAACTTTTCCAAGTAATTGCCCCTCCATTTAGGATAAAGACCCAGCCTGACTGAGAGCGGAAATTATCCCTATCAGTCTGGAAGCTAGCATCGCTATATCCTTCCACTCTCAAGTCATCACTGCCTCCGAGGGTAAGGACCCAATCCTTAGTCCTCCGCAGATACTTGAGAATGTTCTTTACCGCTGTCCAGTGTGCCTTGCCAGGGTTCCCTTGATATCTACTGACCATGCTCAAAGCAAAGGCCACATCAGGGCGAGTACAAGTCATAGCATACATGATTGAGCCCACAGCGGAAGCATATGGTATATGACTCATTTCAGCTATCCCAGCCTCTGTACTCGGACTCTGAGTCTAACTCAGCTTGGCATTACTCTGGATTGGTAATTCTCCTTTCTTGGAATCTTGCATACTGAACCTCATCAGTACCTTATCCACATAAGTACTCTGACTAAGTCCAATTAGTCTCTTACTCCTATCTCTCAATATCCTTATCCCTAGGATATAGGCAGCTTCCCCAAGATCCTTCATAGCGAAACACTTCCCAAGCCAGGACTTAACCTCCTGCAAGGTTGGGACGTCGTTTCCTATGAGAAGTATGTCATCCACATACAACACCAAGAAGCTAACTATGCTCCCACTAGCCCTGACATACACATAAGACTCATCCTCACTCCTAGAAAAGCCAAACTCTTTGACTTTCTCATCAAAGCAAAGATTCCATCTGCGAGATGCTTGTTTCAATCCATAAATGGATTTATCAAGCTTACACACTCTATTAGGGTATCTTGTATCGACAAAACCCTCTGGTTGAGCCATGTAAACATCCTCATCCAACTTTCCATTAAGGAAAGCGGTTTTGACATCCATTTGCCATATTTCATAATCATGAAATGCAGCTATGGCTAACAATACTCTAATAGACTTAATCTTAGCTACTGGTGAGAAGGTCTCATCATAGTCAACTCCCGGAGTTTGAGTAAAGCCCTTCGCAACCAGTCGCGCTTTATAAGTGTGTACCTTCCCATCCATGTCGGTCTTCTTCTTAAAGATCCATTTGCACCCAACTGTCTTACGACCTGGTACATTGTCAACCAAGTTCCAAACTTGATTGTCATACATGGACTGAATCTCGCTGTCCATAGCCTCCTTCCATTTAGCAGACTCAGGGCCTGCCATGGCTTCCCTGTAATTATTGGGTTCATCCAAATCTATTAGTGTACTATCACTAATAAATGTATCACCTTCAGTGGTGATGTGATAACCATAATAAAAATCAGGTGTGTTCCTCAACCTAGTGGAACGTCTTGGAGGTACAGACTCATCTATCGGATCAACAGGAGTTTCCTCCTCAGGTTGGTCGATAGCATTTGAGGTTCCTTCACCACTTGACTCTTGAAGCTCTTCTAGTTCAATTTGCCTCCCACTGTCCCCTTGGATTATAAATTCTCTCTCACGAAAGACTCCTCTTCTTGCTACAAAGACCACATTATCACTGGGTCTGTAGAAGAGGTAACCAAAGGATCTCTGTGGGTAGCCGATGAAAATACACCTCTCACTTCGAGGTCCAAGCTTGTCATGAGTCTCACGCCTCACGAAAGCTTCACAACCCCAAATCTTGATGTGGTCCAAATTGGGAACTTTCCCAGTCCACATCTCGTGAGGTGTTTTGGCAACCTTTTTAGTAGGGACTAGATTAAGGATATGGGCGGCAGTCTCTAAGGCATACCCCCAGAAAGAGATTGGTAACGAAGCTCGACTCATCATGGAACGAACCATATCCAACAAGGTTCGATTGCGCCTCTCAGCTACACCATTCAACTGTGGTGTTCTGGGAGGTGTCAATTGTGAGACAATCCCACATTCCTTAAGATAGTCAAGGAACTCAATGCTAAGATACTCTCCTCCCCGATCGGATCGGAGCATCTTGATGTTCCTGCCCAATTGATTCTCCACTTCCTGCTTAAACTCTTTGAACTTTTCAAAGGTTTCTGACTTATGCTTGATTAAGTAAATATATCCATATCTACTGTAATTATCAGTAAAAGTCACATAATAGCGATTAGCATCCCTTGTAGCAACTATGAAGGGCCCACACACATCCGTGTGTACAAGGTCCAACAAACCTTCACCCCTATCACAAGTACCTGTGAAGGGTGACTTTGTCATTTTTCCAAGTAAACAAGACTCGCAACTATCATCTGACTTGAGGTCAAATGATTCCAAGACTCCAGCCTTTTGGAGTTGGCCTATGCGCTTCTTGTTAACATGTCCAAGACGACAATGCCACAAGGATGCTTTATCCAAGCTATCTGAAGAATCAATATACAACACATTATTTCCTAGATTGTCCACAACATTCACAGCTTCATATACACCATCACAAGGTAATGCTTTAAAGTAAAGTACATCATTGTAATAAACATGAATAGCACCATTTTTATTATCAAATGAAAATGTAAAACCTTGTTTGTACAAGCCATGAAAGGAAATAATATTTCTCGCCATTTCGGGCGAGTAACAACACTTATTCAAATCTAACATTAACCCATTATTAAGCAATAAAGAATAAACTCCTATCTTGGTAAGCACCCTAACAGAGTGTGTAAGCTTGAGAAATCCATCTATGGATTAAAACAAGCATCTCGCAGATGGAGTCTTTGCTTCGATGAGAAAGTCAAAGAGTTTGGTTTTACAAGAAGCGAGGATGAGTCTTGCGTATATGTCAAAGCTAGTGGGAGTATAGTTAGCTTTCTCATTTTGTATGTGGATGACATACTACTCATAGGAAACGACATCCCAACCTTGCAGGAAGTTAAGTCATGGCTTGGGAAGTGCTTCGCTATGATGAGAAACAAGCGTAAGAGACTAATTGGACTTAGTCAAAGTACCTACGTGTTGAAACATTTCAGCATGGAGAATTCCAAGAAAGGGGAATTACACATCCAAAGCAATACCAAGTTGAGTAAGACTCAGAGTCCGAGTACCAATACCGAGATAGCAAAGATGAGCAGAGTACCATATGCTTCCGCAGTTGGCTCAATCATGTATGTTATGACATGTACTCACCCTGATGTAGCCTTCGCTTTGAGCATGGTCAACAGATATCAAGGAAATCCTGGTAGAGCTCATTGGACTGCGGTAAAGAACATTATTAAGTACCTATGAAGGACTAAGGACTGGTTCCTTGTCCTCGATGGAGTGATGACTTGAGAGTGCGAGGGTATAGTGACTTCGGTTTTCAGACCGACCGAGATAATTTCCGCTCTCAATCGGGCTGGGTCTTTACCCTGAATGGAGGAGCAGTAACATGGAAGAGTTCCAAGCAGGAGACCATAGCTGATTCAACGTGCGAATCAGAGTACATAGCAGCAAGAGAAGCGTCGAAGGAGGCAATATGGCTAAAGAACTTCATTGGAGACCTTGGAGTTGTATCGGCCATAAAGGAGCCTATGGAGATTTTCTGTGATAACGAAGGCGCGGTCGCCTTAACCAAGGAACTGAGGGATCATGACAGATCTAGGCACATCGACAGAAAATATCATTTAATTAGACATCGGGTAGAAGAGGGACTCCTCGTAGGAAAGAGCGTATCGTCAGAGGATAACCCAACAGATCCCCTTACGAAGGGATTGAGTAGGGTTAAGCACTTGCAGCATGCTAGGAGTATTGGGCTGAAGGACGATATTAGTTTTAGTGATTAGATAGCTGTTAGAAACTTGTAATAGATAAAATGTAATTGACATTTGATGATTAAATAAAGGAGTTTTATTTATAAGTAATGTTACTATCTTGTGTCAATTGTTTACTATTGTTTCATTTTGCATGTTTTGACTTCCTAAATAATAAGATTATTTAAATTATCCGGAGTCGATCATACGTTGGAATTAAGTATGAATCAAGACTGTCATGAATTGGCTTGTAGATTGTCTAAGCGTTTAGACATAGCAAAAGTTTGTTGCAACGTTCATGAGTGCTTCTGAAATAAGATTTGAGTATTGGATTAAACCCACGCTCACATGAATCATTTCATGGAATTAATCACGAGTGATTGTGAGAAGATAATATCGTATAGTCTTTAAACCGAGATATATGAGTTGTTGTGTACAAGTTGGTTGTATATTGATAATGCGTAAATGCATCAGTAACTTGATGTTATAAAACGTATTGTTGTGTACGATTTAATAAGTAAATAGTACAAGCATATAAGCCAAAGTTTATCTGTTCCTTTTATCCTACGAGGTTAAAAGCGATATCTTGGGCCCCTCGATGATTTTTTTTGACTTATGTGTCGGGCCCGGTCAGGACTAAGTTGATGTGTTCAATTAAGTTCTATGTCAGACAAATCAGAAATCAGGAAACAGACTGCTGGACAATAAGTATGACTATGTTCCATGTATTTCTCTGTATGATATCTTGAGAACGGGGGACTACATGATCCCTTATCTATAGGACGTGTCAGATTTCGACAACAGCTTTTGAGAGCTACGATTTCTAATCGGATTTTGAAGTTGTACTTGCATTTATAGTTATTAGACTTATCCAAGTGGGAGACTGTTGGATTATGTGTCTAAGCCCATAACTATATTTGGTATGTACTTGACCCGGTAGTAGCATGATCCTTTTGGGTTGCCTTCACCAAAGCAACTTGATTGGATGAATAATTGAGAAAGAGGATAAATATGATTTATTAATATATTATGTGAATAATATATTAAAAGAGAAATCATATTATTTAATTAACATTGGTCAAGAATTAATTTAGAATTAATTTTATGACCAAAAGAGGTTAATTGAATTAACGGGACTGATATTGTAATTATATGATAATTGCAATATGGGCTGAGGAACCCTAAGGATAGGGGTGGACGAAATCCTTGTGGAAGCCCGCTGGATTTCGTCCATGGTAGGGATTCTGGAAGATTCATGTGGGCTGCTTAGGGCTTAAGCAACCTGATTAGGTATTTGACTAAAACCCTAATTCTTCAGATATATAAGGACACCCTTGGTATCCCAAAACCGGCCACTTGAAACCCTAGAAGGATCACCAGCCAATTTTGAGCCTCCTCCTCTTTCTCTAACATTCTCCAATTGCTTGTGGTGCTTGTGATCTATTAGAGGTATTACATTTGTAATACTAAGCTCTCAAATGCAAGGATCTTCAAGCTACAATTGAAAGGTAACATTCTTACTTGTTTTTTTATGTTGATTTCGAATTTTGTATGCTAGAGTAGGGTTTACAAGTTTTGGATGATTGTTGCATGTACAATTAGAAAAACTAGATCCAAAGCTTTAGGGTTTGAATATGCACCATAGGATTGTTGTTTTGCTCAAAACCCAACAATATCACGAATCACTAATATTGTCTGAACATCGTGCTGCCTTCTAGCTGCTTTCTAAAAGCAGCCGAGACCTCCCTGGTCTCAACTTGTCTACCAACTATCTGAAATACCGGATTCCTGCCCCAGTTGCTGAGTCAAAAGGCATGGCACTTATCCATCAATATATCCACTCAACTCCTAATGATAACGATTCCATGAACACAAGTGAGATACAAAATATTGACTTCTTCAACTGTCGGATCGATACACTGCTGCTATGAACCTGAAACCTCATCACTTGCCCGACCTTCACAATGGTAGAACCATCATGGAGTACAGACACATAAGCTAAATCCTGAACCCTCCAGCTGATTCCTTTGGCATACAAATTTCCTAACCTACACCGATCTGGATACAGACCTTGCACGGATACACTCGTGATTCCCAACACGAGTTTCCACCAAAAGCCCACTCGGAAATGACCACTCTTAATACCTTCTTGCAGAACCTTCCCTAAACTGACGAGTATCCATTTAAATCTACCCCCAGTCCCTAACTGGGGCACTAACCGAACCACGCCGAATGATTCTCGAAACACACCGACAGCAAACTTAGACCAAAACCAAACCATAAGGTGAACCAAAATATTAACAACCCTTGACTCTTGCTATGCCACAACCAACTCCTTTCACAGACTAGCTGTTGCCCATGCAGAGGCCAACGCAATCATGGTCGACCACGACCCAAAAACAAGACAACGGCTGAATCCTTGATCCAATTCAAGGGCTATCACCCAAAAGAACCATGTGAATAATTCAATCCAAGCCCCAAAGCTATCTTGCCCAATCCACATACACACAATGAATTTCCACAATACGTATCCTGATAAACTCATAACCTCATCCAAAAAGGGTAGAAATACCAAGGTTCTATCGAACCACGAAGCTCAATCTTCACAGAAGACATTCACATGATTGATCAAAAAAAGATTCCACACTTCCAGAGATGGTAAGCATACCCAGAGACCAAAGGAACCTAAAACCTGATAAACCTGATGATAAGATGACGCATCCAGAGAACTTCAACTGCCATACTCCAAACCTTCAAGTACCCTTTGTTGAATAACAACGATGCGACCGATAATCGCGAACACATGACATTAAATTGAAAGAACCAAATCCATTGCGGGGCTGAACGCTCCAAATTCCGAAACTGATTCCTTGATCGATCCTTATCCCAACTAGACTATAATTAGAAATCTTTACACCCAACTGACAATTTTTCCCCGTCACCGATACTCGACCTGAGTAATCCCAATGGTTCTCATCTATTCATTGGCATCACAAAAGAATCCACTAGCTGCAACGAGCTCCTTGACCAACCACTTTCTACTGAAAGACATCCCATGAACCTTATAACCCATACGTCTGATCGCCACCTACTATATGCCCTTGCCTTAAACAAGTCCCAAACCGAGATTCCACATACTCGTACCACAAATTCCTATGATTCAGCCTTCCAATACCACAACTCGAATAAATCGATGTGTTGGGTTTTGAGCATTCTAACACTCCTATGGTGTACATGCAACCCTATAAACCTTGGATCTATGTTTTCTCTATTATACATGCAAATATTAACTATTCCAAGGTTTCATCCTAACTAGCATATTATGAAGCACCTATACTACAAAGTTCTAGTTAGATGACATACCTTTTGATGTAGCTGTTGGATTAATGTCTAAGTCCATAACTATAATTGGTAAGACTTGACCCGACCCGGCATGGTCCATTTGGGTTGCATGGCATCATGCATTTGGATAGACTATAATGAGAGAAATAACACTTAAGGTTGGTTAATATATTATAAGTTCTAATATATTAATAAGGTTATTTAATTAGTATTGATCAAGAATTAATTTGGAATTAATTAAGTGATCAAAAGGAGACTAATTAAATATATGGGTTGATTGTGTAAATCATTCATTCTTATATATGTGGGCTTGTGATCCAAGATTCCTTATGTTGGACTAAGTCCATGGGGTGACCCATGGATACTCCATGGAGGTTAAAATCCATGGAGCATAAGGAATGGGTAAAGTTATGAGTTACATGGTGTAACCCTAATAGCCACCATATAAAAGAATCCCATGGCTCAAGAAATCGTGCACAAATGTGTGAGTGTGAGGGCTAGACGATTTCAAGGAGTGTTCAAGTTTCTCTCAAGTTATTCCAAGTGTATTTGGTGTTGTGTGAACCATTTGAGGTGTCACACTTGGGGCACTAGGCACTCAAGCTTCATGAAGACATTCTACATCAAAGAGGTATGTATTCTATCTTGTTATATTTATTATTTTGTATGCTAGATTAGGATAATACCTTGGATGTTCATAATTGTATGTATAATAGAGAAAACATAGATCCAAGGTATTTAGGGTTGCATGTACACTTAGGAGTGTTAGAATGCTCATAACCCAACAGTGGTATCAGAGACTAGGCTTGTTTTCTTGTTATACTTGCAAAAGTAGCTGAAAAATCGAGTTTGATGCATATATTCGATTGTTTTGGCTGGAATTGGACTAGGAACATTACCCTAAGATGTTTTTGGACTTATAAACTTGTTTTTGATGTGGTAATGTTCATGCTAATCCAATTTCTAAGATAATTGTCATAATTTCAAGATTTGTATTAGTTTGTATGTTCATGCTAATTTCTTGAAGATTGATGATTTGAATTATCTTGTTCTTATGAGGTTCTTAGATTAATAGAAAAGTTGTGTGAAATAGTTGTTTTCAATCCATTTTAATCTAAGAGTTGATTCCAAAGTGTGTTTTTGTAACTTGTCCTCAAGTTATATGAAAAGTCACATTTAAGAATCATAAAACTCATAAAAGTTGGCAAAGGTTACAAAATGAAGAGTCTAGTTCTAATTAAATGGTTTTATGACTCCATAACTTGTCCTCAAGTTATGGAGGTTCAAGAGTCTCTTCATTAAATTAAAAAAAAAGTGTAACCTTAATTAGTTCCATAAGTTACAATAAAAAAAAGTTATTTTTTTTGATTAATTAGTTTAAAGTCTTCCATAACTTGTCCTCAAGTTATGGAACTTGAAGAGTTTTTTTTTTTTTTTTTTTTTTTTTTTTTTTTTTTTTAATTAAAACTACTTTAAACTCATAAGTTATGGAATTAATTAGTTTTGAATAGTTTCAAAACTTGCCCTCAAGTTTTGGAATTTGAAAAGTTTTCACTTATGAATACTTTAATTCCAAGTTAGCCCTTAGAATTTTAAAAGTTAAAATTCAACCCTTATACTTTATAATATTATAAGTTAATAATATTTATATATATGTATAAGAGTAAAGTTAGTCTTACCGTTAGTAGGCCTCATTCACGAAGCCGGTCTATAAGGGGGGTATAAGGTTACTGCCTATAAAATGGCAATTTAATGGGTGTCCACTCTCACCCACCGCTTCCTTGACTGGTGGAGGGTCGTTAGCCGAACGGGTAGGACAAGGACTATAATTCTCCTTTCATTAAAAGTATTAATGATAGATACTAAGTAACTAAACTCTTATTAATACCCAATCCTAGTTACTTAGGAAAATGTGAATTTGGTGCTAACCCATGAAATTACACTTTGCACTTTGCTTAAGCCGTTAGTGGAGCGTGTGTGGTTAATCGGCACACTAACCTGGACTTAACAAGGTAGGCAAAAGGTAACTTAATATTTATCATAGTATCGGTGGAGCGTGTGTGGTTAACCGGCACACTGATTAAGGGGTAAATATTAAGGGTACCAAGTATATTTGCATGGTTATTCACACCTTGTTTTGTGATCCTCGGCATCCCAGTCACAAAACCTGAAGGGCACACTCGAGATTGAAACATGCCTTTGAACAGTTCAATGAATCTCAAAGATCTAGGACTTTCAAATCCAATTAAAACCTAATAAATTATTTCGTTTTTCATGGTGGAAATTGTTGAATCGTCATTCACCTACCTTCAAATATTTTATAGCTTGGATTACGGCATCCCTCTTCTAAGTTATAAAATAGTTTGTTGGGTCCTAGCCTTAATATTTCATATTGGGTGTCATATTAAGGACTTTAAATCAACTATCTTGAATATCTCCCAAAAAGATGTCTGGTCTAGACATTTATGATCTTCCCAAATCTCTTGAAACAAGCTTTCCTAAATGAAGATGATGTCCCATGGATATCATACTTCTTTCACCTCCTCCAATTATTCTCCCTAACCCACAAGTTCCTAAAAAGTTTAAGGTCACTCAAGCCCTATTGGCAAGGCAAGGTCTAGGTGTGATCACATCTTGGAGATGTAGTCACATATTGACAAGCCGGGAGAGTTGGGTGTCAAAGTCTTGAGAAAGTTGGTGGCTCAACTACTTTCTAAGTCACATAGTGAGTTCTTTTGGGAATCCTATGAAACAGACTAAGACAAGACCCTTAATGATCTTATCTATTTGCTAAGATCAACTTCCTAAAACGCTATGGACATTGACAATGATGACATTGGATATCCAGTAAAGCTCTCTCTTCCCAATGGAAAGGGATCGGCCATAGTCAACTCGGTTGACCCAATGGTAAAGAGAGAGGCGAAGTCTGAGATAGTCCCATTATCAAGGGTCCATAGGTAACTATTGCCAAAGGAAGGGGCATTGGTTACGAAGCTACCAAATTTACCTAAGGATGTTAAAGTCAATAAGTTTGGCTCTACTTCAGGTAAAGTCCATTGTCTAACTCTATTAAGTACATGCTGATTCTGATCGCGAAGATGGATTTCAATCGCATGGTTCGGTGATCAGAATTTTGGGCTATTACTTAAGAGTTATGATATTTATATTGCTTAGGAATAGATAACAACAAGGTTTTCATATGGATTGTAAGGATAAGTTTTTCCGCAAAGTTTTAAAATAAAAGAAAAAGGTTTTGATTTTATTTATTTTAAGTATCCTTACAATGGCATTTGTGAAAAGTTGTTGCTTATAAGATTCCATTGATAGCAATATTGGAAAAATGGATTTGATTCTTTCGGTTGTGGTAGTGTCTAATATTACCAAATAAGGAAAGATTCTCATCACCCAAGGTTCAATTGGACCGAAACTTGGAATCATGCAAGTTGTATAGTATGATGAATGAGAACTTTCAGCTTGGAAAATTAAGACTAATTCCTTATGTGAATAAGGAAAGGACTAAGGGATCGAGTACACATTCTTGTGCACTGATCAAGTCCACCACAAAAGATCAAGAAGACTATTCGTCATGATTTACGTAAGTTCAGTAAATATGGTTATACTTATAAGTTTAAGTATAAGTCTGTAGCATTGGAGAAGTTTCAATGTGAGACAGAACGAATAAGAAGAATCAAAGTATGGCAGAAAGATAAAAGTTTCTCAAATCTGAAAAGATGGGAGAGTACTTTAGTATCATGTTTATGATCATCTTAATGATTAAGATACCATATCACAATTGGTCCTCTAAAGTCATCTCTTATGACTAAGAAGAGGAGTCATGAATTGTTGAAATGGTTAAATCAAAAAGATGAGTCATACTTCGTTCCAAAACAATTCTTAGAGTCATACTCCAAGATTGTAACTTGAGTGACATATCTTAAAGAGGGTTTGTTAACACTAGTCAAATGTAAGAGTAAAAGGTTATCTACTCTTGTACATTTGAAATTGGTAAGTTGTGATGTTTTGGATAAAACAGAGACCAACTTAGGCCAATTGTGTAAAGTGTTAGTCTTGATAAAGAATCTGCACTATCTCTTGAATATTTGACAAGGGAGTCTTATATGTCAAGAGGACAGTGGGAGTCTTAAAGCTCTTGAAAGTTTCAAGACTTAATCAAGAATAAAACCTAAAGTCCTTCACTAGCACACGACTTGAGGTTTATAACCTATCGTGTTGAAATTTTTGTGCCTATTCAAGTTGGCTTTGCATAGGAGTTCTGAGAGTTCTCAATTGGTTGCACAACTACTTGGAAGCAATGGCAGGCACCTGAGCTGCCAAATGGCAAGAATTTAAGATTGCACAAGTTTAATCAATATGAGTTTGGATTTGTCACTAACCTTGTCTTGTGATTATGGTTTTGACAAATTCACATGTATAAGAACACATACACTATTAAATCTAAGTGTCATAAGGTTTCTCTCCGATTCATGAAAATGATGGTGAGGAAACACTTTCACTAAGTAGATTTTAGCTAGATAGCAATTGTGATATTTGCATTCTCAAAGTCGTTAGTGGAGCGTGTGTGGTTTACCGGCACACTAACATGGACTTGTGAGAAGTGGCAAAGGTCTAAACAATTGAGACTATGATTACGGCATCCCTTTTCATAGTTCTAAAATTGTTTAGACACACATGTGAGCTATCTAAGAGAGGTGTATGATTTTGATAAAGTTTTATCAAAACAATCTAGTATCAGAAATCTGAACTTTGGTAAGAAAGTCAGCTGATTTCTGAGTACATGTCAAAGCTAGTGGGAGCATAAGTGTTATGCTAATAATCATCATGTTAGTAGGAGCATGATAATTATGACAAAGGTTGCAAGTTAGCAATGTTAATTATAGAAAACAAAAGTTTCAATTCGTGAGGTTGCAGGGGTTGAAAAAGTTGTTTTGCTATAATTAAGGGAGAGGAAATTATACTTCATTTCAATTCTAAAAGCTTAGATTGAGATTTTAATCGTATTTAATCAAGGATATATATATGAATTTCATGTTGGAATGGCTCAACATAAGGAAATTCTATATATGGGTCCATTATTTGCGTTCTAAAATTCGATTATGATTACGGCATCCCTTTTCATAATCTGAATTTTGAGAACTTGGCAAATTGAAATGGAAATATTATAGCAAAAGACTGGTTTAGTCTTTATGTGAGACATCATGAATCGTGTCCCACATGCTTCGGATATAGGATCGATTACATGTGTTATATTCATCCTTTCTAAAATTTTCCAAATGCCTGGGGCATTATGAAGGGAAAAGGTCTAGAATTGGATATGACTAAAATGATTAAGCAATTGTCGAGGACAATCTAAGGTTTACCACAGATTGGTTGCTCAAGGACAGTTGGAAGTATAATGTTAATTCTGGAAGGACCATATTGACATAATCTGTAAGGAGGCAACTCTTTTTCAGAAGTGATAGTCAAAATGGAATATGGAAATGTTTCAAAGTTAGAAATTATTCAATCTGTGTAAGATTAGGAAACTTAATGAAAGAAGGATGTTTCCAAGGAGCTGATCTCCTTTGGAATGCTCTGTAATGATTGTTGTCAAGTCTTTCTGACTTTGTGCATAATCATTAAGAGGATCAATGCATATAAGTTTAGAATCTAACAGATTTCAGTAAATGGCATGAATTTGGAATTCTTGCATTTGCAGTAAGGATTTAGGACTGTGAAAAGAGGATCATTTGAGTGATGTTCAATTGATCTATTTTACAAAGTAAAGATCATAGACAAACATAGTATGCATACTTGGTGTATGGCATGACTAGTGTTTAGAAAACATAGTGTACATGCTTGGAGCATGGGACAACTATTGTTTTAAATTCAAGTATAAAGTTGATAAAACCGAAACAATGAATACTGAGTAATCAGTATGGTGATAAATAAAACTGTTTATTTATATTCATAGGGTTTGATACCATATTTGATTCATTTATTCTTGTGTTTCACTTTGCATGTTTTGACTTCCAGAATAACTAAGTCGCTCTTCCTGAATGATTAAGTTATTCAAACCATCCACAGTCGGTCATATGTTGGAAGTAGATATGAATCAAGACTGTCATGGGTTGGTTTGTAGAGGTCCAAGTTGGTGGACAAAGTGGTGCTACAACACTCATGAGTGCTCATAAGTTCCGAGTATTGGATTCAACCCGCGCTCATTTGAATCACTTCATGGATTTTATCACGAGTGATCATGAGACGATAATATCTTATATTCTTCAAACCTAGAGATATGAGTTGTTACTATGAGTTGGTTATACATTGATTGCACGAAAACGCATTGGTAACTCGATGTTATAAAACGTGCCTTTGTGTATGATTCAACAAGTAGTAGAACAAGCCATATGAGTCGAAGTTTATCCATTCCTTTTACCTTCGGGATAAAAGCGATATCTGTGGGCCCCTCGATGATTTAAAGATGATACATGTGAGTGCTTGGCCAAGCCAGGACTGATTTGATTTGTTCAATCAGTCAGTCATCATGAATCGGAAATCGGGAAACAACAAATGGACAGAGAGAATGATTGATAATCCATGTCTCAGTCCATATGATATCTAGAATGGAGGAATATATGATCCCTTATCTAATGGACAAGTCATTGACAAAGGTCAGAGTTCATCGACAAGGTCAGAGTTCGACAGAAGCTTTTGAGAGCTACGATTGCTGATCGGTTCCTGAAGTCATACGCAATAATAGTTTTAGACTTATCCAAGTGGGAAACTGTTGGATTAATGTCTAAGTCCATAACTATAATTGGTAAGACTTGACCCGACCCGGCATGGTCCATTTGGGTTGCATGGCATCATGCATTTGGATAGACTATAATGAGAGAAATAACACTTAAGGTTGGTTAATATATTATAAGTTCTAATATATTAATAAGGTTATTTAATTAGTATTGATCAAGAATTAATTTGGAATTAATTAAGTGATCAAAAGGAGACTAATTAAATATATGGGTTGATTGTGTAAATCATTCATTCTTATATATGTGGGCTTGTGATCCAAGATTCCTTATGTTGGACTAAGTCCATGGGGTGACCCATGGATACTCCATGGAGGTTAAAATCCATGGAGCATAAGGAATGGGTAAAGTTATGAGTTACATGGTGTAACCCTAATAGCCACCATATAAAAGAATCCCATGGCTCAAGAAATCGTGCACAAATGTGTGAGTGTGAGGGCTAGACGATTTCAAGGAGTGTTCAAGTTTCTCTCAAGTTATTCCAAGTGTATTTGGTGTTGTGTGAACCATTTGAGGTGTCACACTTGGGGCACTAGGCACTCAAGCTTCATGAAGACATTCTACATCAAAGAGGTATGTATTTTATCTTGTTATATTTATTATTTTGTATGCTAGATTAGGATAATACCTTGGATGTTCATAATTGTAAGTATAATAGAGAAAACATAGATCCAAGGTATTTAGGATTGCATGTACACTTAGGAGTGTTAGAATGCTCATAACCCAACAGTAGCTTGATGTCTTCAAGCTTTAAGAGCTTAGCCCCAATAGTGTGGAAGCCTCAAATGGAATCACAAATCACCAAAACACCTTGGAAGAACTTGAGAGAATATGTATGCACACTAAAATCGGCCCACTCTTATTCTCACACACTTGTGCCAATTTTATGAGCCAAGGACCCCTTTATATATTATAGAGGATTAGGGTTACATCCATGTAAACCCTAATACCCATGACCTTTCATTTACATAGGATCCATGGGTTAAAAGCTCCATGGACCATCCATGAAAGCCTAGCCCAACCTAAATGAACTTGGCCCATTCCATATATATAAGAGTCCATATTTAATTAGTTCTTTTTGATCACTTAATTAATTCTAAATTAATTCTTGATCAATACTAATTAAATAATATGATTCCATATTAATATATTAGAACTTATAATATATTAATATAAATCATAAATATACTATTCTCAAAAGACTATCCATATAAATTGTGCCGGTGAAGTGCAACCCAAATGGACCATGCCGGGTCGGGTCAAGTACATACGAAATATAGTTATGGACTTAGACATTAATCCAACAGTCTCCCACTTGGATAAGTCTAAAACTATTATTGAGTATGACTTCAAAACCTAACTGGCAATCGTAGCTCTTAAAGCCGATGTCGAACTCTGACCTTGTCAATGACTTGTCCATTAGATAAGGGATCATATATTCCTCCATTCTAGATATCATATGGACTGAGACATGGATTATAATCATTCTCTCTGTCCATTTGTTGTTTCCCGATTTTCGATTTATGATGACTGACTGATTGAACAAATCAAATCAGTCCTGGCTTGGCCAAGCACTCACATGTGTCATCGCTAAATCATCGAGGGGCCCACAGATATCGCTTTTATCCCGAAGGTAAAAGGAATGGATAAACTTCGACTCATATGGCTTGTTATACTACTTGTTGAATCATACACAAAGGCACGTTTTATAACATCGAGTTACCAATGCGTTTTTGTGCAATCAATGTATAACCAACTCATAGTAACAACTCATATCTCTAGGTTTTAAGAATATAAGATATTATCGTCTCATGATCACTCGTGATAAAATCCATGAAGTGATTCAAATGAGCGTGGGTTGAATCCAATACTCAGAACTTATGAGCACTCATGAGTGTTGTAGCACCACTTTGTCCACCAACTTGGACCTCTACAAACCAACCCATGACAGTCTTGATTCATATTTACTTCCAACATATGACCGACTGTGGATCGTTTGAATAACTTAATCATTCAGGAAGAGCGACTTAGTTATTCTGGAAGTCAAAACATGCAAAGTGAAACACAAGAATAAATGAATCAAGTATGGTATCAAACCATATGAATATAAATAAACACTTTTATTTATCACCATACTGATTACTCATTATTCATTGTTTCGGTTTTATCAACTTTATACTTGAATTAAAAACACTAGTTGTCCCATGCTCCAAGCATGTACACTATATTTTTCTTAAACAATAGCTTTGCCATACACCAAGTATGCACTCTATGTTTGTCTATGATCCTTACTTTGTGAAATAAACCAATTGAACATAATTTCAATGATTCTAATTTCACACTCCCAAATCCTTATCGAAAAATGTGAGAATTTCAAATTCCTATCATTTATCGAAATCTGTTTAGATTTTAAACTTATATGCACTGACCCTCCTGTAATGAATATGTACAAAGTCACAAAGACTTGTCAACAGTCATTATAAGGTATTCCAATGGAGATCAACTCCATGGAAACTAAGTCTCATATTCAAAGTACATTGCTTTGGACATGCTTCTTGCATTAAGTTTTCTAATCTTACACAGATAACTTCCACCTATGGAGACAACTCCATATTCTCATTTTGACTATCACTTCTGAATAAGAGATGCCTCTTTTCAGAATATGTCAATATGGTCCTTCCAAAATTAGCACTATACTTCCAACTGTCCCTGAGCAACCAATCTTTGGTAAACCTCAGATTGTCCTCGACAATTGCTTAATCATTTTAGTCATATCCAATTCTAGACATTTTCCCTTCTTAATGCCTCTGGGCATTTGAAAAAATTTAGAAATGACAAATATTATAGCACATGCAATCGATCCTGTACCCAAAGCAAATGGTACACGATTCATGATGTCTCACATAAAGACATGATTCTAGACCAGTCTTTTGCTACAATATTTTTATTTGCCATGTTTTCAAAATTTGACTATGAAGAGGGATGCCGTAATCATAATCGAATTTTGAGAACGCAATATATAGAATTTCCTTAAGTTGAACCAATCCAACATGAAATTCATATATATATTCTTGACTAAGGATGATTAAGGTCTCAATCTAAGCCTTTAGAACTGAAATGAAGTATATCCTCTCCCTTAATTATAGCAAACAACTTTTTCAATCCTTGCAGCCTCACGAATTGAAACTTTTGTTTTCTATAATTAACATTGCTAACTTGCAACACTAACAATAATTATCATGCTCCCACTAACATGATGATTATTAGCATAACACTTATGCTCCCACTAGCTTTGACATGTACTCAGAAATCAGCTGGACTTCTAGAAAACAATACTTTATTGACTTTCTTACCAAAGTTCAGATTTCTGATACGAGATGCTTTGATAAAACTTTATCAAAATCATACACCTTTCCTTAGATAGCATGCATGTGTGTCTAAACAATTTCAGAACTATGAAAAGGGATGCCGTAATCATAGTCTCAGTTGTTTAGACCTTTTGCCATCTGCTTCAAATCTACTTGGTGGAAGTGTTTCCTCACCATCATTTTCATGAATCGGAGAGAAACCTTATGACCCTTAGATTTTATGGTGTATGTGTTCTTATCCATGTGAATCGTCAAAACCATAGTCACAAGACAAGGATAATGACAAATCCAAACTCATATGGACTGAACTTATGCAATCTTAACTTCTTGCCACCTGGCAGTACAGGGCCTGCCATTGCTTCCAAGTTGTTATGCAACCAATTGAGAACTTTCAGAACTCCTATGCAAAGCCAACTTTAACTGGAATGGGCACAGAATATGTCAACACGATAGGTTATAAACCTCAAGTCGTGTGCTAGTGAAGAACCTCAGGTTTTATTCTTGATTAGTTCTTGAAATTCTTTTTAGGATCTTTAAGACTCCCACTATCCTCTTGACATATAAGACTATCTTGCCAAATATTCAAGAGATAGTGCGGATTCTTTATCAAGACAAACACTTCACACAATTGGCCTTAGTTGGTCTTTGTTTTATCCAAAACATCACAACTTACCAATTTCAAATGTACAAGAGTAGGACACTTTTACTCTTACATTTGACAAGTGTTTTAAACCTTTCTTTAAGATATGTCACTCAAGTTACAATCTTGGAGTATGACTCTAAGAATTGTTTTGGAACGAAGTATGACTCATCTTCCTGATCTAACCATTTCAACAATTCATGACTCCTCTTCTTAGTCATAATAATGCACTAAGATGACCTTTAGAGGACTAATTGTGATATGATTTCTAAATCATTAAGATGATCACAAACATGATACTAAAGTACTCTCCCATCTTTTCAGATTTGAGAAACTTTTATCTTTCTGCCAAATTTGATTCTTCCCATTCGTTCTGCCATACATTGAGACTTTTCCAATGTTTCAGAATTATACTTAAACTTGTAAGTATAACCATATTTACTAAACTTTAGTAAATCAAATAGTCTTAACGAGCTTTGTGGTGGACATGACCAGTACACAAGAATGTGTACTCGATCCCTTTAGTCCTTCACTTGACTCACACATCCATGTGAACAAGTAATTAGTCTTGATTTTCCAATGCTTGAAAGTTCTCATTCATCATACTATTCAACTTGCATGATTCCAAGTTTCGGTCCAATTGAAACTTGGGTGATGAGGAACTTTCCTGATTTGGTAAATTTAGACACTACCACAAATGAAAGAATCAAATCCATTTTCCAATATTGCTGTCAGTGGAATCATATAAGCAACAATTTTCCACAAATGCCATTGTAAGGATACTTCAAATAAATAAAATTAAACAATTTTCTTTTATTTTAAAACTTTGCGGAAAAACTTATCCTTACAATCCACATGGAAAATTGTTGTTATCTATTCCTTAGCAATATATCATAACTTCTTAAGCAACTGCTCAAAATTCTGATGCGATCGAAATCCACCTTCGCGATCAGAATCAGCATATACTTCCTTTAAGATTTCTCTCTATTCTTTGATTCTTAAAACATCAACATGTGACCCAGTCACATCATGTAATGAGGATCTCATAATAGAACTTAACAGAGTTAGATAATGGGCTCTACCTGATGTAGAGTCAAACTTATTGACTTTAACATCCTTAGGTAAATTTGGCAGCTTTGCAATCAACGCCCCTTCCTTTGGCAAAATAAACATATGGACCCTTTGGTAATGGGACTATCTCAGACTTAGCCTTTCTCTTTACCATTTGGTCAACCGGGTTGACTATGGTCAATCCCTTTCCATTGGGAAAAGAATGCTTTTTCTGGATTTCCAGTGTCACCATTGTCACTGTCCATAAAGTTTTTTGGAAGTTGATCTTCTAATCAAATTTGCTTTACTATCGTTCCAAATCATTGCTGATTCAGCAGCACCAAGCAAATAGATATGATCATTAAGGTTCATGTCATAGTCTGTTTCATAGTAGTCCCAAAGGAACTCACTATGTGACTTAGAAAGTGATTGAACATCCAACTTTCTCAAGACTTTGACACCCAACTCTCCCGGCTTGTCAATATGTGACTTCATCTCTAAGATGTGATCACACATAGACCTTGCTTGCCATTAGGGCTTAAGTGACCTTGAACTTGTGGGTTAGGGAGAATAATTGGAGGAGGTGGAGGAAGAGAAGTATGACTTCCATGAGCCAAACTCGGGAAGTCATATTCATTAGGAAAGCTTGGTTTGGGAAGATCATTGTTGTCTAAACCAGACATCAACAATGGGAGAAATTCACGTAAAGTTGATTTAAGTCCTTAATATAACACCCAATATAATATATTAAGGCTAGGACCGAACAAACTATTTTATAACTTGGAAGAGGGATGCCGTAATCCAAGCTATAAAATATTTGAAGGTAGGTGAATGACGATTCACCAATTTCCACCAAGATAAACGAAATGTATTATTAGGTTTTAATTGGTTTTGAAACTCCTAGATTCTTTTGAGATTCATTGAACTTTTCAATGGCATGTTTCAATCTCGAGTGTGCCCTTCAGGTTTTGTGACTGGGATGCCGAGGATCACAAAACAAGGTGTGAAGTAACCATGCAAATATACTTGGTACCCTTAATATTTACCCCTCAATCGATGTGCCTGGTTAACCACACACGCTCCAACGATACTATGATAAACATTAAGTTACCCTTTGCCTACCTTGTTAAGTCCAGGTTAGTGTGCCGGTTAACCACACACGCTCCACTAACAGTTTAAACAAAGTGCAAAGTGTAATTTCATGGATTAGCACCTTATTCACATTTTCCTAAGTAACTAAGATTGGGAATTTATAAAAAGTTTAGTTACTTAGTATTTATCATTAATATTTTTAATGAAGGGAGAATCCTTGTCCTACCTGTTCGGCTAACGACCCTCCACCAGTCAAGGAAGCGGTGGGTGAGAGTGGACACCCATTAAACTGTCATTTTATAGGCAGTAACCTTATACTCCCCTTATAGACCGGCTTCGTGAATGAGGCCTACTAATGGTAAGACGACTTGCTCTTATACATATAATATATTAAACTTTTAATATTATAATAGTATAAGGGTGTATTTTAGACATTTAAAATACTTGGTGGTTTAATCTATTAATTAAACTATACTCTTAATTTAATTAAATTTAAACCATGTCATTATGGAATTATTAATTCTCTTTTAATTAAACACTTTAATTATCTATTAATAAAGTCCATAAGAGTTAATTGAATTATTCAATAAAAACATCATAATTTCAATTATTAAATTCAAAATTAAAACCATTTAATTAATTGTTTAAGTTATGAACCCAAGAGTTTTAGAATTCATTTCTTTTTTTTTTATCATAAAAAAACTTTTTCCAAATTCCAAAACTTGAGGGCAAGTTTTGTAACTCTTGAAAACTTTTGGATTCCATAACTTATGTAGTTAAATACTTGTTTTATGATGAAACTTTTCATGTTCCATAACTTAAGAACAAGTTATGGAATTCTTTAAAACATTAAGACCAAGTTTTGTAACTCCATAAAAAACTTTGAATCAATTTTTTTTAAAAACCTTTTCATATCCATAACTTATGGAGGTTTCAAAAAACTCTTTAGATCAACCTTTTAAAACTAATAAAATAATCATATCATTTTATCTTTTACTAAATTTGACCTAATTCAACTCATATAGCAAATGATTCAAATTTTACAAATAATTAGTTTTTCACAAAAACAAGTAATTATCTTAAAATTTGACAAACGTCATGTTTTTTTTTCTTTTTTTTTCCAACTTTGAAAATAAAACATTTGCATCAATATAACAGAAAACAACCCATGGCTCTGATACCACTGTTGGGTTTTGAGCATTCTAACACTCGTATGGTGTACATGCAACCCTATAAACCTTGGATCTATGTTTTCTCTATTATACATGCAAATATTAACTATTCCAAGGTTTCATCCTAACTAGCATATTATAAAGCACCTATACTACAAAGTTCTAGTTAGATGACATACATTTTGATGTAGCTTGATGTCTTCTAGCTTTAAGAGCTTAGCCCCAATAGTGTGGAAGCCTCAAATGGAATCACAAATCACCAAAACACCTTGGAAGAACTTGAGAGAATATGTATGCACACTAAAATCGGCCCACTCTTATTCTCACACACTTGTGCCAATTTTGTGAGCCAAGGACCCCTTTATATATTATAGAGGATTAGGGTTACATCCATGTAAACCCTAATACCCATGACCTTTCATTTACATAGGATCCAATGGGTTAAAAGCTCCATGGACCATCCATGAAAGCTTAGCCCAACCTAAATGAACTTGGCCCATTCCATATATATAAGAGTCCATATTTAATTAGTTCTTTTTGATCACTTAATTAATTCTAAATTAATTTTTGATCAATACTAATTAAATAATATGATTCCATATTAATATGTTAGAACTTATAATATATTAATATAAATCATAAATATACTATTCTCAAAAGACTATCCATATAAATTGTGCCGGTGAAGTGCAACCCAAATGGACCATGACGGGTCGGGTCAAGTACATACCAAATATAGTTATGGACTTAGACATTAATCCAACACGATGATCCTCCAAACGGAATACCCAGTTCTCCCCCACTTAGGGTTCGAACTACCACCTACTAGTGTTGAAACAAACCCATAACTCAACCAACTCAATCAGGTACAACCATTCTTGACCGTGAAAAGAATAACATATGCAAGATGATCTTCCAGATAAGGATCAAACAAATCCTAAGAGAATCCTAAATTTCAACTGAAGACCTCTGGAATTTTCCAATCATACCCAGTTTAACATTAAGGATTCCTTACAAGAGCATAAACCAATACCGACTTATGGTCCAAAACATGCACTCCATGCCTACAATTCCAACCGCCAATCTGGTACCTGACCTGCCTATATCCAAGAAAATGGACCCTTGATCGCATCACAAAGCATCCATACCACCTCAATCCTCCTGAACACTCCCACGCTAACATACTGTTACCAACACCGCGACCAACCGACTCCTAGTAGGGTCCACATCTCAACACTAAAATTCACAAGCCTGATCACTCCTCCTACGAAGTTGGAAAGGTGAAAATTGATGCTATTGATAGCGACATACCAACCCATCAATCCACCCCTCAACTTCCAACTGCGATCCCCAGCCACTCATATAAATCGTTTCCTCCTTGAGTCTCGCAACTCGAAGCACGGACTCAGACAAAACCCTCGAGACCTCCAAACCAACATACTCATCTAGGTCTGAACCATTCAACCTAAACCGATATTGCCACGCGGGCCCGAAAAAAATATCAACCCATCCTCGTGCCCGAGCAATCATAACCCAAAGATCGACAGATACGCAACCGATGTCGCGAATCATGGTATCAAACCATGCTAATCTCTCTCGACCGATCTTTAGAATCACTAAAACTCTCATTGATTCGAGTATGGATGTTGTGCTTCCAGTAGTACGGGCCCAATACTACCTTCCACACTTATCCATACTTTTCCTCAAGGATCATCTCGGGTCCTCTAAGACCTATCCAAAATACTCCCAAAACCTGCTTCACAACGAAACAACCGCACTAAAATACTTCCTAAGCTCTCTTAGGATTCTACCCACACCTCATCTGCCATCAGCTAACCACCTTATGAGTACAATTACATGCAATAAAGCTTGAATAATCCACATGAGACATATGTTGGCCAAGCCTATCTATAGGGATAGATAGATGAAAATGTTGAGCATGTAAACACTGGAAAACTGCTTTCTGCCGAGCCGTCATGTTGAAATGCACTTCCATATCTTGGACAATTTTACTAAAAAGGGCACTCACCAGTGTATTTTGGGATTTAAGGGGGGGGGGGCAGTGTCCTTAGTAGTAAAACTGCTAATGTCAATGTCTGAAAGCTTGTTACGAAGAGAAGCTAAGGCACAAGCATAATCACAATCCATACCATAAATGTCGCTATCCCGTAAGATGTGGTCTTGCAATACCTAAGATTAGGCCCTTGAGGCAACAAAAGCATATGAGGTACCCATCACTGCCGAGTATAAACCCAAACCACCAAACCGAATGGGTAGGGAAGCAAGTCGCCACTGTATGTCGCCAAAGAAAGGGCCACCACAAACTACAATGTCCTCAATCGCCCGCGCAACACATTATCGAAGAACAAAGCCTCCTCCTCCATGTGAACGGGTTGGCACGTCCTCAGCCCAAAGAAAAGTTTAGCAATACCCATACAATACCGAAGTAGAAAGAGCTCACTCTACGGTTCAGAAAATTATGGAAGAAGGCGCATCAAATTCACAGCGTTTTCAGCTCTCTTTATGGCTAAGCTGCTAATGAAACTAGCATCTCTACTAATAGCTCCCTCGGGAAGTTTCACACCCAATGGCGGCCTCCCGATGCCAACCGGGAATAGCCCCTCACGCAACTTCCCACCATCACACGAGGGCCAAAAGAGTTCGGTTATCTTAATATTCAACTGAAGGCCCAATTTTGGGCCAATAACCTTAATAATGTCTAACGCTTTGGCTACCTCCTCAAAATCTCTAATAAGCGTGCCATCATCAAGGTACCATGCATGGAGAAGAATCTTGCAATTGTCTCTAATATTATGCAATAGCGGGTGCAACACAAGGGCAAAGAGAAGCGGTCCAAGGGGTCTCCTTGCTGAACTCCAGTAGTAGACCAAATATGCGTGTCTCCTAAATACAACCTTGTTGTTTGACCATATAGGAATTCTACCAACAAGGATATAGAAGGGCACCTCAATCTGACCTCATGAAGTAATGCGGATCTGTCAACAAGGTTAAAGGCATTGGAGAATCCCACGGTAAGCATGGAAAGAGACCCGTCATTATGGCGCTCACTCAACACCCTATTGGCGCTATGTAATACGGCTTCAGCGTCACCCGACACCCCGACCCCGAACTGAAAATCATTGGGATACTTGGCCATTTCTTTACCAACACCTTTCATAGCCAACTTGGAAACCAAACGTCTCCATATAGTGCATATTGCAATAGGTCGTATTCCCTTGTCAAGTTTTAAGAGTGGTGTAAGAGGAGCAAATGCAACAAATTCTGCCAAACTCGAAGGGCATCTTCCCCATAACCATAGATTAACCACACATGTAATAACACGTAGGAGGTATTTGGCTATAGTTGAACCTTCTCCACAAAGAGCATTTAAAATGTGTTGATATCTCAACCCTTCTCTCCCATACGAGGTTCCTTTAGGGAATGATTTAATGCCCCCAAGGACATTGCCAATATCCACCACATGGGAAGGTATTGAACATATGGTACTCGTCATGGATGGTAGTGGCTTGTGTAGATGCTTATCCTCCAATGCCTTTGTGGTAGCATCCCCATATAGAGCAACCCCCGAGGAACATAATACTTTCACTGCTGTTCTGAAATCCTCATCTGCAACCTTACGGAGACATTGCCTGACGTTGGTGACGCCCCGTGTTCGATCCTCCTTAATGTACTCTTATTTTTTGTCTTGTTGCTCCAACCTTGCATTGTTAACCAAGTTTTTAACAAGCTTGGTTATACCGTCTTTTGTACCCCAAGTAGCTAATGCGCTTAGGATGTTACGATTTTGCACAGACTTCCTGTTCCCATACCTACTTTCTTGCCTATTCTTGGGTCTGAACACCTGAAGAGTACACCTAGGAAGAATTAACAACGTAACCCACGCTTCAACGGATCCGGGATGAGCAGCCACCTTGGAAAGGGCTATTTTCAAAGCCTGAGAGAAAGCCATACGACACTTATGAGGGATGCTTTTGACTATGGTGATAGGTAGCTTAAACACAAGATCAAAGAGCTGAGCATCCAACACCAACCCATCATTGAGGTCGGCCTCCGGTTCATTGGGTGACGACCTTTTTTATGTCAAAATTTTGCACCAAGTAACTTTTCAAGAATTCAGTGATAGTGGAATGGAAGTTCCAATTTTATGTGTTTTGCTAATAAGACCAAAGGGTATGGAGCGAGAAGAGGTTTCCTCACTCTTATTTCACTCACTGTCAATTTTTAGTACTTTCCCCACTCTTATTTTACTCACTGTCATTTTTTACTATCTTTCACGTTTTTATTTTTTAAAAGAATATATTTTATACAAGTATTATATTTATTTTTGTAGGGAATTAAAAATTTTGAATTTTGATATATTTTTTTATAGTTTTTAAGTATATATAATTTAATAAATATTAGAGAAACTAAAAAAAATATCAATCACACGAGAGAGAGGGCGGGGTAGTCTCCCCGTACCCCTAAACAGCATCCATGGTATTGTGTTCTGGGGTGCGGTAAATAAGAGTGGGGAAAGCTAACGTCCTTGTCCATTCAAAAAGTAAAGATAGAAGATGACGTGTAACAGGCGACCTTTCCGTCCGCTGCGTAACCCTGACGCCTCCCCAGCGTTTCCCATATAAACCCCTTGCCCGCCCTCGATTTTCACCCTAACAGACGCTCTCAGGTCTCAGCATCTTCGATTCTCAACTACAATGGCTATCAATGATCCCGAAAACAGAGAAGAGGAGGAGGAAGCCGCCGCCGCCGAAGACGAAGACACCGGAGCGCAGGTTGCTCCGATCGTCAGGCTTGAAGCAGTCGAGGTCATTAACGGTGAAGAAAACGAGGATGCAATACTCGATCTGTGAGTATTCGATCTTGATCCGAGTTTACACGTTTGTATGGTTTATTCTATATTATAACTTCATATTTCACGATTTCAGTAAGTCGAAGTTGTATAGATTCGACAAGGACGGGAATCAGTGGAAAGAACGAGGCGCCGGAACCGTTAAGCTTCTAAAGCATAAAGAAACTGGAAAAGTTCGTCTTGTTATGCGTCAATCAAAAACCCTAAAGATCTGCGCCAATCATCTCGGTATGTATAAATTACAATTGACGTTTTCCATATGTGGATTTCCATATGCTTATTATGCAATGTGATATTATTGCTGTAGTTCTACCGACGACATCGGTTCAAGAACACGCTGGTAATGACAAGTCATGCGTGTGGCATGCTGCCGACTTTTCTGATGGTGAACTTAAAGACGAACTTTTCTGCATTAGATTCGGATCAGTTGATAGTAAGTTGAAGTTTAATTTCTGTCAAATGTGTTTAATTTGGATCTTTTGCTCTGTCAATGTAATTATGTGCTGTTATTTTCTTTGATTTCAGATTGCAAAAAGTTCATGGAAACAGTTGAAGAAGTGGCAGAGTCACAGCAGCCGGAGAAGGAGGAAAACAAAGATGCCTCAAATGCTGCTGGACTGCTGGAGAATTTGACTGTTAAAGATAAGACAGAAGAAGGAAAAGAAGTCAAAGAGGCATCTGCTGATGCACCAAAGAAGGAGGAGAAAGAGCCTGAAAAGGCAGCAGAGTCAGAGGAGAAGAAGGAAGAAGCTTCCCCTGCTTCCTCAACTTAAAATGTGGCCTTATGAGGTTAAGTATTCCTTCTTGATCACGTGTCCAGACAAAGAGAACTTTGATGGGTGGTTTTATATTTGAATTAGGTCTATTGGGGGTTTTGGTGAAAACATTTGGTTTTGATTTTGTCATCATATTGCATGTGTTTGTTTTGTGTCATTGATATAGTTTGGTTTTGGTGGGTTTTTACGGATGGTATTATTAGTGTACATCTGTTTGAGGGATATGCTTGTGATATTGCATGAGTTTGTGATTTAAGTGTCGTATAAAAACAATTTATCATTTGTTACCTTGATTTAAAACTTTTCAATTTTGATATCTTTAATCATTGTGTGTGTCAAAGTGGTTTAATATTTCAGAACTTGTAGTTTGCTTGAATGGCTTGTCAATTGTTTGGTCTATGGTTTGTTGCATTGTATTGTAAAATTTAAGGGAAATTGAGTAATCTAACTAATATGAATGTCATTTTTGACAAAAATAATCATTTTTTTGTTTTGTTAATTGACCGCATTGTCCGGAATTATACATTCTAGAGTTTTCGGAATCACATAACGCCATTCGGAACTACTTTTGTATTTTTTTTGTGTAAGTTTAAATTAATAGTTGGTTAAGTGGTTGTTTACTTTTAGTTTTGAAAAAAAAAACTGTTATAAATATGGAATTGCATGAAAATACTTAAATCTATTGTAAAAAATAATAACTACATAAACTTCAATATGTTTAAATAATAATATAAATGGATTTTTTTTACAACGACGAGTTAGTATATGTTTGAGTTTAAGTACCCCTTTGTTAGCTAAGTGGGTTAGCCCCAACTTGTATTTTTTTTCTTTGTATAACATACAATTTTCGCAAATCACCTTCGAGACTTGATTCAGGTTTGGGTGCAACCCATGCTCAAAGATTTGCCACCGATCAACTGATCAAGCTCTCTAGAAAGTAACACAAGAACACTCCACAATCTCTTTATCGTGAGATTGTTGTGGTACGTCTGTGCCATTTAAAAGGGGTGTGTAAACTCTCAATGGAGATTACATCAATGAGTTTGATACCACTATAGTTGATACCCACTAACAGTTTGTGGATAGGGGCTCACATAACTATAAAGCAAGATGTAGATTCAAAAAAACAGTCTTCGTCCAAGAAACTATCATATATCGTAAATGTGAAGTCTGGAAATACATAACTCCCAAAGACCGGTGGCCCTAAGGTATATTAATAGGGAAGTACAATATTTTTTTTCTTTGTATCACATACAGTTTTCGCAAATCACCTTCGATATGACTTGATTTAGGTTTGGGTGCAACCTTCTGTGCTCAAAGATTTGCCACCGATCACTGATCAAGCTCTCTAGAAAGTAATACAAAAACACTCCACAATCTCTTTATCGTGAGATTGTTGTGGTACGTCTGTGCCATTTACAAATGGGTGTGTAAACTCTCAATGGAGATTACATCAATGAGTTTGATACCACAATAGTTGATATCCACTAGCACTTTGTGGATAGAGGCTCACATAACTATAAAGCAAGATGTCGATTCAAAAAAATAGTCGTCGTCCAAGAAACTATCATGTATGGTAAATGTGAAGTCTGGAAATCTAGAACTCCCAAAGACCAGTGGCCCAAGGTATATTAATAGGGATATATATTTGCATAAAGGTTGGATTTAGCTAATCAATAGATAACATTTTCTTATAAGTAATTGTTACTTGGGTAATATAATTGAAAAACATTTATACCGTATAACACTCAGACCAAGCTGGGTAATTGATCCATCAACCATGTCACTCCAATCCTGTACATATGTGCCGAAAGCTATTAGTACAAATGTCCGTCGAGCATCAGCTGACCTTCGCTCTATCGACAATAAAATCCAGAGCATGATATGATGTCAATCAACACATGTATACAATGAAGTAATTAACCTAACTGAATGTTTAATGTGTAATGATCATATACGTATATAACTTACATCACATTCCAACCAACCCAAAGTCAATGTCCCAATATATGCGCATCCAAAACTCCATTATCGTTATACACGTGAGAAACCGATAAACAAACAATAATGAAACATACCAGTTTTCTTGATCTAGGTTTTTATGCACATTTCTTCATGTTTATATTAATGTGAGTGGATGGATCCAATAAAGATGCCAACTTTATTGATCCTTGAGGTCCTAAGAAGGTTAGATGCTCCAGATCTGAAGTGTTATGTATGAGCTCATGCATGAGGTTTTGACCCGATTCCTTTCATTTTGACCTTAGTTAAGTAAAAGACATGCATTAGACATGCATGTCCTCAAAGCAAGGATTTTTATTATACATATGAGTGTAAGGAAGCTTTCTGGAAGGTATGAATATGGGTCTTAATGGATTAAGGGGTTAATCAAATAAGTTGATTCTGATGAGATACAACGACGTGGTGACATGCTCGCCACGACGTGGTGGTGGAATTTGTCGCAACTTTTTTGTCGTGGAGTAGCCTTGACGTGACCAGTAGTTGGCTACGACGTGGTCATCTACTAAGTTGACTTTGACCTTGAACGTTGACTTTTGACCAATTTGAGTTGTAGTCAAACTTGGAGAGGTTTTAAGTGGTAGCATGAGGTTTGGTTTGTGAATAGTTAGGAGGTTCGTGTAGCTGATTATGTGCGATTTTCGAGTACAAGATTATAACTTTTTGATCATGTGAGTTTTATCACTATACTATGTAGGACACTAGGTATCGTGATATGCTAGACTATCTATGTGACTTTTGCATGAAAAACTGTGGTGTGGGATCACAACACATGTATGAAATAGTGTGATGGGATCACTAGACTTGCATGGAAGACCATGGTGGAACCATGGCGGGAAAGACTGCAGCGGGGGTGTAGCAACAAAAGTGATTGTAAGACTATGGTGAGATCATAGCATTCACATGGGTTGAAACATACCCCTAGTACAAGACCTACTGTTATGTATGGTATGTGGTATTTTGAGAAACTCACTAAGCTTTGTGCTTACGGTTTAAGTTTAAATGTTTCATGTACTCAGTGGCAGACCGCCTTAGGGGCCAGGGGGAGGCCATGGCCTCCCCGCTTTTTGGTGTTCTAATACTTGTATATACCCATCAATCTGATATTCAAGTTAAAAAAAACAATAGAATGACATCTTTGCCCCCGGTTTCCAGATCATGTGAATATATATCATATAGATAGATATACTGGTAACAAAATTTCCGGAAGATCACAAACGAAATCAAAACCAACCTGTTTATTTAGGATTCTATAAAATAAGGAAACTTAATATGTATTAAATTCTATAAAAACCCACGATCTAATCAAGAATTCAAGATTATAACAATTTAGCCCAAGTTTGAGTTAAGAAAACTGAAACGTTTAAACCTAAATCAAAAGTTTATTCAAACCACCAGATTTCAGAATACTTTTTCTCGTAACTAACCCGAAGAACATCGGCGCCCATTCAGACCGTTGTTGTTTTGTACTCTTTTCCAGTTGCCGACACCATTGGTATCGTACGCTCTTTCTCCTATTCGCTAGTCGCCGGAGCCTGAACTGTTGACATTTTTCTGTTGAAACTTGGTCTCCGCCGTCCGCCGAGGCGCTGACCGTCGTGTCGATTGGCTGGTTGGGTGTTCTTCGCCACTTCGCTGGATACTGGTGGTCGTTCTCTATTCTCATTATCCGGTACATAGTTTTGTTCCTTTGTTTTTCTTTATATATCTATTAACTTGTTTTCTCTCACTAGGGGAGTAGTGTGTAGGCGTAAAGTAGAAATTGTGTGTTGCACTCTTGCAGAGCCTTTATTAGCTTTTATTATGAATTATGACTACACACCACACACTCTCTGACATTATGACATTGGTATATATTCAATTAAAATATATAAAAATATATATCCATTACTTTATATTTATTAGTTTATTATTAATTCTAAAGTATCTTCTGAATTTGCTTCGTACAAGTTGAACGGATGAATTATAATATACAAAAGTATATATATTACTTTATACTAGTTATTAGGTGAATTGAAGATTTATTTGTATATAATTATAGGAACTGTGGTATCTATTTGCACATGTGGTGTCATATTATATTATATTATATTATATTATATATATATATATATATATATATATATATATATATATATATATATATATATATATATATAAGAGTAGTTTATATCATATGCAGTTAATATTATCTTTTAAAAATAAAAGCTTTAATTATTTATTGTTATTTTATATTGTTATTTGTTGATTGTTATTAAATTTGGCTGTCTACTAGATATTAACATGAAAAAACAATCAACTGTTGATGGATTTTTTAAAAGAAAACACTCAAGTTCTGCTCAAGATTCTGAAAACCCACCGGAGATTATTTTGGATGAAGATGCCCTCACACCCGATGTTCCTAATACTGATAATCGTTTCAAAAAACCTCATCTTAAAATTAATGAAATTGATCTTAATACATTAGAAAGAGATCCTGGTTTACGTAAGCAAATTTATGATTATCCGGTTAATCAACGAGATACTATTAGGCGAGCATATATTAATCTTGGTCCCTTTCAACAAACACTTTCTGTATATCCAAAATCGGGACCAGAAACCTATAAACGTAGTTTTCAAGCTTCTTGGTTTAAATTATATCATTGGCTTGAATATTCAGAGAGCTTAGATGTTGCGTTTTGTTTTCCATGTTTTCTATTCAACAAGCCTTCTGGAATGGGACACTACGGCCAACAAGCATTTACTATAGATGGATTTCAGAATTGGAAGAAAGTTGGTGGAAAAAAGTTGTGCTTTTTTGCATCACATGGGGACTGAGTGTACATCTTTTCACAACGTTGCACAAAAATCTTGTGATGATTTGTTAAACGAGGCACAAGATATACGAAATGTGTTTGAAACATTTACAGAAAAAGAGCGTAAAAATAATAGATTAAGACTGAAAACTACTATTTATGCAGTACGTTGGTGCGCCTTTCAAGGAGTTGCATATAGAGGCCATGATGAAGGACCAGATTCCATAAACAGAGAAAATTTTCATCAAATGTTGAAGGCAATTGGTGATTTTAACACGGAGATGGAAGAATTGTTCCATACTGCTCCTAAATATGCATCGTATATATCACCGTCAATTCAGAAAGAGGTTCTAAACCTTATATCAAATAGGGTGAGGAGGATGATTTGTGCGAAGATTGATGGTGGGAAATTTTGTTTAGTTGTTGATGAAGCACGTGATCAGTCTAATAAAGAACAAATGTCAATTGTTTTGAGATTTTTAAATAAAGATGGCTTTGTTATGGAGCGTTTCTTTGGGCTTGTTCATGTACCTGACACTATAGCACAAACTCTTAAGAATGCAATTTATTCAGTAATGTCACATAACAATCTTGATCTTAAGTCTATTCGTGGCCAAGGGTATGATGGTGCAAGCAATATGCGAGGTCATTTCAAGGGTTTGCAAGCATTGATTTCAAATGATTGTCCATATGTGTATTATGTTCATTGTTTTGCCCATCGATTGCAGTTAGCATTAATGGCTGCATCACAAGGAGTTGTTGCATTACATAAGTTTTTTACTCGATTATCTTTTGTTATTAATGTTGTTGGTGCTTCCTCCAAGTGTGCCGACCAAATTAGAGATGCACAAGCCGAGGAAATTGCATATAAGATTTCTATTGATGAGTTAGAGACAGGTAGAGGTCTTAATCAAATTGGTACATTACAACGAGCTGGTGATACTAGATGGAGTTCTCACCTCAAATCAGTTTCGAGCTTAATCAAAATGTTTAGTCCAACTTGTGAGGTTTTACTTAAAATTATTGAAGATGGCACAGGTGCAATCAAAGGCGATGCAGATTCAGCATATGAGGCTATTACTACATTTGAGTTCATTTTTGTTCTTCATCTCGTGAAAGAAATAATGGAGATCACCGATTTACTTTGTCAAGCTTTACAAAGACAAACTCAAGATATTTGTAATGCATTGAGGTTAGTTGCATCTACCAAATTGTTATTACAAAAAATGAAAGATGAAAGATGGGATGGTTTGCTCTCTCTTGTTAATTCATTTTGTCAGGAACGTAACATTGATATCCCTGATATGTCTTCTCCCTACTTTAGTAGAGGGGCCCGAGCTCGTAACGAGCGTAGTGATCATACACTTGAATATCATTACCGAGTGGATATATTTTACGAAGCAATTAATTGTCAAATAATGGAACTAAATCATCGATTCAACGATAGCTCCACGGAGTTGCTTCGACTTTCAACAACTTTAGATCCTAAAAGTGTTGATGAGCCTTTTCAAAGTGGTGATATAATTAAGTTAGTAGAAAAGTTTTATCCTGAAGATTTCAATGAACAAGAGAAAGCAGTTTTGAAGATATAACTTCAACATTATGAGATTGATGTCATTCAACATGCAGATTATAAACTATTGACATCTATGTCCGAATTGTGTCAATGGTTGATAAAGACTAGAAGAGTAGCGAACTTTCATCTTATTTATCGAGTAGTTAGTCTCATACTTACTCTTCCAGTTTCTACTGCTACAACAGAGAGATCATTTTCAGCAATGAACCTCATTAAAACAAGATTACGGAATAAAATGGAAGACGAGTTTTTGAATGACTCATTGGTTTTGCACTTCGAAAGGGAACTTGCTGAAAATATTAGTTTAGATACAATTGTAGAAGATTTTAAAAAAGCAAAAGATCGTCGTGTTCCACTTTGATAAACGGTTTACCAATCTTTATATTAGTTTTCTTGTTTAAATTTTTGATATGTCATAATTTTGAACTAAATAAAATTTGTTTATATAGTTTAATTATGAAGTCTTAATTCCGGCCCCCCTAGCTGTAGTGCTTGTGTTTCGCCCCTGCATGTACTTCTAGTAGTAGGGGAAAGGAGTCAGCTTAACTGCATTGCATCCACCGATGATATCCGCACTACAAGATTGTGGGATTTACTCTGATAGTTTTGTGAAAACAATATACTCATGTTTTGGATTACTTGACTTGTGATGTTTATGGATGGGTTTTATTACTTAAAAGTTGAAAAGTTTTTTTTTGGTATTTTTGGGATGTTACACACTTCTATCGCAGGTCCGTCATCTGACTGCTTTACAGTTTTAATAGTTTCATCCTACAAAAAGAAAAGATTAAATATAATTAAGTTTTTAACAATACAACAACGTATAATAGCACATATGTAATTATTTATGTACCTTAAACCCATGTGTCCAAAAGTCATCATCCTGTAACGGACCACGATCCTCTATGATAAATTGCTCTAACAGGGTAACCTTGTCACCCTATAATCATTTAACGAATCCATACTATTAAAATATCAATGATGCAATAATGGATATACCATAAATATAAATAACAATGTGCGAGAATTAATTAACAATGTACCTCAAACCCCTGTGAGGTGTCATCATCCTGTCTAACACCCTTATTACTAGGAAGTACGTGTATGCCTACCACAACTTCGAGTTGTATAATACACATTTCATGTGCCACCGACATTCTTAAAGCTCCTTTTGCAAATACATAGCGAGTTGGTCCTTATTTATTGTTGGTCCAGTTTGTGGTGGTAGGTCGGATGTATATGAACCTTTGTTAGTATCGCGTTGTACCTATTTTTTGGAGGCTCATAATTAGGTGACATGTGAGGACGTGAGGTGATGGTGTGAGAGATGGTTCCCTTTGAACGTAGGTAGTAAGTAAAGCATCAAGATTAATCCATGCAGAGCTAAAAGACCACCATGTCGCATGAATCTCATCTGTTGTCGACTGCAACTTCTCTATAAGCATATTATCTTCCTAACATAATTGTACGTTAACTGTTAACATCATTATACATAGGAGAAAATGATAAATTTATATAAATAATCATCCCCGCTCGACATCAAGAAACGTATTGCATTGATGTTTTTGTAATTTCCTAAGCCTGTACCATTTAATAGCTTGAGGGATCACATTTAATAGCTTGAGGGATCACATTCAATTGGCGCGCACCAAACAAAATGTTGACTGGAAAACTCTCTAGAATCCATATCTAAAAGAATCATATATCAGGATACTAGCAAATAGAAAATGTTGAAATGATAATCATGTATTTTACCTTAAAAACATATGAAAACACACCGAGGTTGTACATTAATTTTTTTAGGGTTTTTTCTTTGACATGATGAATAAGCCTATAAAGCTTATTGAATATCATCTCTAGCTGAGTGTACAATCGATCCTAAATTATCCCCCAACTACATGATTCATGTTGAATCATCAAAGTTGGATACCAAACCCAAATACTTCTCCTTCACAGATTGGTGAGCTAACCAACCATTGAACCCCTTATCCAACAAATATAATAAACACACACGGACTGCATCCTCATCCGATTACTCATGAAGAGATGTTTAAAATACATTAATAACATGTTGCAATTATACAGATTCAGTTGTCTTGACCATAGGAAACACACGTAATCGGAAAGCGTAACGGTAATACGAGGCAGCCAAATATTAACCAAACTGGAAGCCGGGCACAAAGCATAATTCCCTCTTCCCAAAAGTCAACTTGGACTCATCGATTTCAGAAAACTATTTCTTGTACTTGGCTTCGAGGGCTTGTCACAACTTTTTTGCTGAATACGTAATGTAAAAGCAAATGATCCCCTTCTATTTCTACATGAATATCTAACCATCTAACAAAACACATCTCATGACAACCAAATGACTTCTAGGCCAGCGGTATCAGGTGGTACCCTCCCTCCTTGAGGTCGAGGGTTCAAGTCCGGTTGTGGACATTAGTGGAATTAGATGTTTGTTTAGGTGTAGATTATATATTTATATTTGTCGGTTCAAAAAAAAACATCTCATGACATTCGGTTCATGAGTTTAGCAAGAATATCTACAACAATTCCAGGTTTGCACAACATTGCAAGTGAATGTTAAAAAATTTTGTGACGTTGACCTCGAGCTTGTTCCTAAAATTTTGGAACCACCTTAAGTGGTTCCGGTTTAGGTTCTCATTATCTTGGAACCGCTACCGTTGGGTAATCGCCGGTTCAGTACCCCTTTATCTGGTCTTTTATATATGTAATATTAATTAATATATATATTTTATAAATCTTTTTTGAAAAAAAAATATTATATACAAAATTAAAATAAACTTAGCTAGGTTTTATATCTCGTTTTGTTGGCCGATATCACAAACACACAAGACAACTAGGGTACAATCCGTTCTCTCTCGCTCACTCGTTCAATCGCACAGACGCACACACCGTTCAATCGCATAACGTCACAGTCCACCGGCGAGGCCTTAGCCGGCTCCTGCACAGCAGCGACGGCATCGCCGATAATCACAATCCCATTCTCATTTTTTCTGATTCTGCCAAGTCCCAAATCGATCGACGACACATTCAATCGCCTCCACCGTCTAGAATTGCACACCGCCACCTTCCACCGGCACACCGGTGACGCCTTTCTTTGAATCCGGCACACCAACGACGCCTTCCCCGACTCCACAGGTCAGAACACATAACTCAGAACATCTTTACTGATTAATGATGACATTCTGTTTACCGATTTAATGATGTCATTTCTGTTTACTGATTGTGAATTTGTGATTGTTTAGTAGCTGTTTACAATGTGCTGATTCTTTGAAATGAATTCTAAACATTTACAGTGTGATTGTTTAATGACCCATTTTCACTTAAATGGGTTGAATTTGTGATATTATTTTTAGTTTAATTTAAGGTATAAACGCTTTGTTGATTTCCATTTCCCTCTTCCCTAAATTTCAGGTCATATGGACATCAGCAACAGCAACAGCCACATATTATGGTTCTTCAAGCAGAAAGGTTTTCATGAGAAAGGCATTAACGAAATCATGAGAAAATGCAAACGCCTGGAATCTGTCCAAAAACAAAACCTATCTGAAAACTGGGATTACTTAAAATCCATTGGCATCCAAGAACGAAAGCTTCCATCAATCATCACAAAATGTCCCAAAATCATGACCCTCGATCTAAACCAAAAACTCATCCCAATGATCCAATGCCTCACAACTCTCTCAACAAAACCCGATGAAGTCCCTTCCGCCATAACCAAATTCCCCCACATTTTAACCCACAGCATCGAAGAAAAACTTTGCCCACTCCTCGGTTTCTTCGAGTCACTCGGTGTGTCCGGAACTCAACTTGGTAAACTCATCCTCCATAACCCTAGAATCATAAGCTACAGCATCGATTCGAAGCTTTCGGGGGTAGTTGACTTTCTTGTAAACATCGGTTTGACCAAAGATGGAATGATCGGGAAAATCTTGGTTAAATACCCGTCGATTATGGGGTACAATGTTGAGAAGCGGCTACGGCCCACAACCGAGTTTTTACTTTCGTTAGGGTTAACGAAATCGGATCTACAAAAGGTAGTGATTAATTTCCCGGAAGTTATATGTAGAGATGTGGATAAGATTTTGAAACCAAATCTTGATTATTTGAAAACCCGTGGGTTTGCTTCGGGTCAAATAGCGAGTTTAGTGGGTCGATATCCACCGGTTTTGATTAAGAGTGTTAAGAACTCGTTGGAACCGAGGATTAGGTTTTTGGTGGAGGTGATGGATCGGGGAATTGAGGAAGCTGCTGATTATCCCGAGTTTTTTCACCATGGTTTCAAGAAACGACTTGAGAGACGTGAGAAGCTTTTGAAACAGAAGAATGTTTCTTGCAGTTTGAGTGAAATGCTTGATTGTAATCATAACAAGTTTCTTTCAAGATTTGATCTCGTTGCCAAAATTGTTTAACTTATTCCTTCCATCTTCTCTATATGTAATATGTATGTAGTTGTTTTCAAGTTTTAATTATATATGAGAGTTTTAACGACTTAATAGAGAAAGCCGAGAAAATGAAGTAGCTTTGATTCTGTTTCAGATCCTGATTATTTTCATCCTTAACTATTGCAAAGATAATCAACTATCAAGTTAACAAAGCGGCTGCCTCAATTAGTCAATTTTAAATTGATTGTTGCAACTTGCAATTATATATATGTGGGAGAAGGCTCAGTAGGTTCATTCTTGAAAGATTAACGATTTGTTTTTAACCATAATTTGAGTGTTAAAAGTTGGAAACTTCAATTTGATGCTACTCGGATTTCAATTCTTATGCAAGACTGAAAGTTACCCAGCTCAAAATCACCTTGTAATGCGCATTTAGTTACTAAGCATTTCAAGATTGTAAGGAATTAGCAGCAAATAGCGATGAATCTACGAGGTTCAAAACTTGTATTTTGTACTTGAACTTATTAAATTAGATTCAAACCACCTCTGAGTTTAAATCCCCTATCCTAATAAAAGAGTACCAATTTATCACGTGTCAATTGCTCAGCCCACCTCCCAATGTCTTTCCCGCTCATTTCACAATAAGTATATTTACCGAATACCCTTCTATTGCTTTGAAATCGGAATTGCCTGTCAGTTGTTTATATTTGATTCTTAAATTCTTAACTCTCGCCCAAGTTATAAGCCCCGCTCATTTCAAATGCATTCAATTTAAGGAACCTGATTGTATTACCAAATGAATTAGGGTTACTTTTTATGATGTGCTTCAATATCAATCGGTCATACTCAATCTCCATCCTCAATTTCAGTTGGATCGATCATCGCTTTTTCTTCAAACTCTCCCTAAACCGGAGACGTGAAATATATATATCATTTTTTAAATCCATCTCTCTCCTATTTCTCTCTTGCCTACACATATCATGATTGTTTTGTGGAGGTTTTTATTATTAAGGAGTATAAGAAAGACCTTTCATTCTCTTGACGACGTCTTGGCTCTGTTCATTATTAATCATTCATATCCAAGTATGCATCTGTTCGATTTACAAGTTTTTTTCCCCACCTATTGATTAAGGAAGAACCCTCAAATTTCTATTTTCTTTAGTCTTCTCATCTCTATATTTTCACCCCTGCTAATTTTTAGATGGCGATGGGCATATCCTGTCTTCTAGTTGAACATGTATGTGAAAAATCTAAATGATTTAAAATTTTGTTGCCATCTTGTTGTTGTTCCATTTTTTGTTATTGGAATATGTTCATCCTAAAAAGTAAATAATGTTTTTGTCATAGTTTATAATTCAAATGTTGTGCTCATGTTTATTGCTTTAATGTTTTTTTATGGCTGTAACAGGTTAATGACAAGAGATGTTATGAAACTGATGTTTTATGATAATGCCTAATAGGTGTTTGATGAAATGCCTAAGAGAAACAATATTATAGCCTTTCCCTCTAATATCGAGGTTTAAGGATAGATACCTAAGGCTTGATAACGCAGTTAGAAGGAAATGGGGTTCCCATCGAAAAAGAATTAGTTCAAGTTTTTGATGAATAATCGAAAATTAAACATTTTTATGGATTTGTGGAGTTGTTGTCGATATATATTTTTATTGAGATAAAATGGGAAGTTAAAGGATTTATAGTCTTATAGTCCTTTACATTGCTTTGAAATAACATTATACCTAACATAGAAATCTCCGAGAAATAACAGTTACTTTCATTTATTTGTTTATTGTACCAGATCAAGCAATTATCCATGAAGAAGAACGCCAATGATGAGAGTTTTTTTATCTATCTCAGTAACGACTTTTTTTTCTTATTTTGGATGGTGTTTCATTATTGCTTTGTTACGCATGGTTTTATAACTAATTTGGATTGAAGGTGTCGCCTTTAGAGCGAAGATACCAAACTCAACTTTCAACCAGTTAAAGTATTGTTTCTTTATTTTGCATTTATGTTATATATTTAGTCTTGTATTGAGACGGAAGCACGAAACCTACACCACCATTTATTTTATACAGTCTTTCTATCTACTGGAGATATGCCATTTGTTTTCGAATGGTTCATATCATTGAGACCGGATGTTATGCACTCTTGTATCTATATCAACCTAGACAACATGACTCCTGCAGATGTAATAGCTATGGATTCGTTCCTATTTTTATTTAATTTGACATGTTATGGCTTATACTTAATCCTCTTTTGTTTTTTACCTATAGTATCTGACTATTTACTGTTCAAATTTCAGATGTGTTAGTCAGTTTCCAGGTCCAATTGGAGAATTTATAGGTGACTATGGTAGTGTTTCTTTTACGCCCAATATTGCCTTCACTATCGCCGGTAAAAAAAAGTACTTACCCATAAATAGGTAACTTTATATTATGAATCGGACTCATATTTATTTCTTTCATTACATTAAGTATTTGGTTTTCAATTTTCATCTCAGGTTATTTATTCAAAGGAAAAATACATAAAAGTTCTTATACCTTTACAACAATTTTTTTGCAGCCACTTTATTGTTTTCTATATTGATGAAACCACTGTATTTTGTAGATCATTTTGGCCATTGGTAAGATTACAGGTCTTGAAAGAATTATTTTTTGTAGTGACGAAAGTTGTATTCTTTTAGACCGTTTTGACCATTGGAAAGGAATGGGTATATGTGTTGTGTTGTGTTGTCAAGGTCTAAAACTTATGTATATCGTCTCATGTTGAAACGAGGTGCTTTTTGTTTCATCTTTTCATCGACTTACTTCTACATCCCAAAGTATGTTGTCAGATATGATAAAAAAAAGGCTTAGCTCTTGAGTTTTTTTTTTATCTATGGGGTGTATTGTGGTTATTATTAGTCAGATAAATGCAGGTATCTTTCTATTATGGATGAAAAAGATGTAAGTTTGTAGTTTGGTGCCATTATGAAATAAAAGTATATTGCATAATATGATAAATAGTATAAATTTTGTTGATATTTCATGAATTACCCATTTTAAACGGAATAAACAAGTGGTTGTACTTTTAACGATTCAAAAAGAATGTAAATTATCCTTTATATTCTATGTTTAAACCGGTAATTCTTTTAGGAAAAATCTTTTTGTGTCTAGAGATCACCAAAATCCAATGAATTCTCAATTGTAGTCTGATTTTGGGAAATATATATGGTTAGGTTTCTGGTTTCTTCCAAATAATAGCATGAGAAAATGGTGAAGTGTGGAATCATTAAGTGCACGAATGTAGATGCCTTTTTCAAGCTATATAAATCCCTATTTGAGCATTTTCTTGCTTTAATATTACTTTTATATGTTTAACCTTAATGTTTGAGATGCGATTGATTTTGCATATATTTATGGAATTATTTGGTTATTTTTTTTTGTTTGAGATGGGGTTGATTTTTTTATATATGTTTGTAATTATTTGGTTACTTTTATAGTGTTTTTCTTTGTCAACCTTGGTTTCCATGGGTTTAAAACTAGTATCTCTATAAAAGCTTGACCAATTTGAACTCCTACTTAAAAAAGTTGAATCTTAATGGGAACTTAACTTACCCGCCGAGCGTCGTGGTGGCGTCAATCCGTTTTGTAAGTTGAATTTTGATAATTAAATTGATAAAAGTTAGGTACTTTTGCATTTGTTGGCATATAAATACATAAGGTCGATACAACTGAATAACTCCACTTTATACTGTCGTATGAAAACGTATTATATGTAACCAAACTCATACATAAAAAACGTACACAAAATTCACATCGAAACTTAAACAAACTCGAATTTATACTGAAACGTACATAAAAACAAGTAAAATTATTTTTTCTAAGTTAATGAACGGAAGTTCAAATAATCAAAAATTTATTATATGTGACCAGAATCATACATAGGAAATGTATAAACATAAGCACTAAAACAAAACAAAAAATAATAACAATAACGTTAAAACGTTCGACGTAGAAAAACTCGAATTTATACCAACATGTTCTTATAAAAAAGCAAGTAAGTTTTTTTTTTGAAAAAAAAAATTAACGAACGAAAGTTCTAAATTTATGTAACATCCGTAAAATTCATGAAAAATTTAAACTTTTTAAATATCCCAAAAACCATTCATTGTTTACAAATTGTTTTCAAATTAGTTTATCATCGGAGAAATCCCAGAAAGCATGACATAAAATGTGAGGAGGTGCACGCTCAAGCCTTCGCCTTCCCGCGGTCATCTGAAGTACTTGAAACAAAATCCACAACTGTAAACCCGAAGCTTAGTGAGTTCCCCCAAAATACCGATACATAACAAATAGCACGTATATAGTAACAACATGTAATGGGTCCACAAATTTTACAGACTGGATTACCCCTGAGCCCACAGTATGAGTTTGGCTTGTCTTACAGGCCCACAACTCATATATGGCTTGCTCCCGAGCCCACAGCATAAGTCTAGCTCGAGAGCAGCTTATGTCTGGCTTGCTCCTTCAGTCCACGGACTTGAATATAAACGACTAGCCCTCAATGCGAGCCTGGCATGCTCTCCTTGGCCCTCAGCTCGCATCTGGAATGCTTAGGAGTCCTCACTATGAGTCTGGCATGCTCTCCCTGGCCCTCAACTCATATCTGGCAAACTCCACGGTTTGTTGGCAACAACACGGAGCAGTACAACCTCAACCGAACCCACACAATATGTCGACATGTAACAGATAAATACACATACAGACAATCAAACAGTGTCACAGGTAGTCCTACAGATCTAGCATGCATAACTAACTCATACTCAACATATCAATAACTACTAGGATATCAATCCAATGGGCACGCCTTAGTGCCTTCGACCCCTACGTATAGTGAGGAAAACTCACCTCACAAGCAGCACTGACTGACAAGGTCCAACTCTCAAATCACAGCTCCGAACTCAACTGCCTACAACCACAGTGAGACTAACTCCATCAAAATCCCGAAATACCCACAATACCCTTAAGGTCCAACTTGGTCAACCATGGTCAAACTCAAAGTCAACAGTCAATGTCAACTGTCCATGTTGACCTAACTCGTCGAGTTCCTTCAGTATGCAGAAAATGGGAAAACTCGATCCAACTCGTCGAGTTGTCAGGGCAACTCGTCGAGTTTTCCCAGTCTTAACATATTCAACCCTTTCTAAGCGAATCTGAAGCCTCAAACTATAGATCTGGACCCATAGAACTGAAATACCACGTAAAGTTGCTAACTTACGTCCATGCATGGTATCAAGAGGCTAAAACACTAAAACAAAGCTTGTTAAGGGACTTAGAGCATGAAGGAGGGCCAAGACTTGATAAAGTTGGCAACTTTAAGTCCACAAAGGCCATGAGATGTCCAGATCTGAAGTCATAGATTCATAACATGCTCAAATTCAGGAATGGTCCCAAAATAAGCTAATAATGACCATAAACTCTCAAGGGATGAGATCTAGCAAAAGAATGGTCAAGGTATCGACTTTATACCTTAATATAGCTGCCACAACAGAGAAATTCTCGGATCTAAAGCTTCTCCCTTCAACTATGCACCGCCAAATTTCAACTCCTTCAAGAAAGCACCAAGGAAACACTCTTTAAACTCACACACACTCAAAATGGGAGATGAGACACGATTTAGGGTTTCTCTGGACTGAGGGGGCGATAAGGGAGGCTTAGAATGAGGCTTAAGGCCTTTAAATAGGGCGCAGAACCCTGAAAATTAGGGTTTCATTAACAGCCGCCAACTCGTCGAGTTGGGGCCTTCCAACTCGTCGAGTAGACCTTAAAAGATACGCGACCATTTAAAACTCTACACGACGAGGTGGCACCTTCCAACTCGTCGAGTTGCCTTGAAAATATACATATATAAGGCTTTATATTCTTACCTGGAGTTTGGGATGTTACAACTCTCCCCCACTTAAATTAGATTTCGTCCTCTAAATAGTTCCTCATTAATTCTCATAACAACAACCATCCCCAATGATCTCAATCGGAAATTATGTGCACAAAATTATTTTCCCGAGGCAACTGAAACTTCTATCCCGAGGATAACATCCCAAGTCCACTCGAAACCCTTCTGATGCTGCCATTGTACCTTTACTAAAGGTATCCCCTTGTTGCACAGGACCTTTACCTTTATTTCTAAGACAGTCATCGGCCTCTCAACGTAGTTCAAGCGATCATCAACTTGAATGTCGTCCAATGATACTACGACATCCTCATCCAACACGCACTTTCGCAACTGCAAAACATGGAAAGTGCTATGAATCTGACTGAACTCTTTCGGAAGATCCATTCTATACGCCACCTTGCCAACCCTGGCAATACCCCGAAATGGTCTAATATATCGGGGACCCAACTTTCACCTCTTCCTGAAGTGGATCACACCCTTCCAGGGTGAGATCTTCAGCAACACCATGTCACCGACCTGAACTCCAACTTAGACCGGCGTTGGTCGGCATAACTCTTCTGCCGACTCTGAGCAGTCTGCAATCGCTGCCTGATCTGCTGAATCATCTCAGTGGCCTGCAGTACCACCTCCTCGGTCCGAACCATGACCATGTGGTCAACCTTGCCCCAACAGACTGGGTACGACATCTCCGCCCATACTAACCATCACTAGTTTCATTCCCCTTATTCCATAAACTGACTACTCAACCCTGAAAACCTGGAGTTCTTGCCAGAAACAGAATCATAGATCATACGCTACTGCCGATAATTCTTTGCTGGAAAAAGATAGTAGATATTCTGTCAAGAGAAAGCTCATTCAAATGACCAAATTTCCAGGGATAAAATAAACAACGGGAGGCAAACTGGGATATGAACCCGTTTTGTGCTGGTAGGATAATGCTTCCTTTTAGCTCCCGAACCAATCTACATAAAACAACCAACTAACAAGCTCGAACATTCATACCTAGCCCAATCAGCTTCGGGATGGGATACCAGTCATCCTTAGGATGGAATACCCTCGTATCATGAACATATTTGGTCCAATCAACCCTCAAGTTGGAATACCAAACACGTCATGTCCAATCGATCATAGGGTCCAGTCATCCTCAGGATGGAATACCCTAGATTGGAATACCACTATATACATAACTCGGGTCTAAACTCATAACTTGAGTTCCAAGGACCTACCCTTGTATTTCGCCCAAAATCTGTTGATTCATCGCAACCCTCACTATACCTGGATACAAAGATTTTCCTCAACCGCCGCTGACACTACCAACCTCACACCTGATCCAGCCAACGGATTACGACTCGCCCAAACCCCAACAATGCATCCACTCCAAAAGCGCTCAAAACAGGAGGAGTGAACCATTAGGATCACTAGGCCCACAGCCTATGACTGGAATACTCTTAAGTGGTCCTCAGCATAGGTCTGGATTGCCTCTGATCCCACAGCATGAGTCTGGTATGCCATCCCTAGCCCTCAGCTCATGAATGGAATGCTCCTGATAACCTATCGACACTGTTGTCGTCACATCATTCGCCCAAAACTCCAAGCCTGAAAGGTACTTACCTTCCTCCATTGCCCCAAAAGGGCCTAATCAACGTCCCTCACAACACCAAATAAGCACCACAATGTTGAAACCCTACCACACACGATTCACTTATAGAACAAGTTGCTACCCAAGCAAAATCTTACGAAACCATGGTCACACACGACCCGAGAATAGGATGATGGTCGAACTTTTGATCCAATTCGCAGACTATAACCCCGACCTAACCATGCGCATAAGTCGAACCAAACCCCAAGGCTACCTTGAACACCCACAGATACACACGAAGAATCACCACCATGCACGTACTTAGGAAACTCCTAACCCCATGTTTGATCGCCAAAAAATCCCATACTTGCTCGAGACTGAATAGATTCTACTAATAAAAAACTAGCTCGAGAAGACTTCCAAGGTTATCCCGAAGGTTGCCAAAACCCGGGTCTGATACGAATCAGAATTCCACTCCACCATCAAGGGTAAACATACCCCAAAGACTGAGGAAACATAAACACGTTGCACAAGGGAATTGGTGACGCATTCCTAGCTTCTCAACCATCGCCTCTTGAACACTTCGGGGAATCCCCGGTGAAGATGAACTCAACGACCACTGGTCCAGAACACCCTGACACCTAAACCAGGGAACCACAAGTCCACCTGGAGTTGAAAATTCCTGCTTCTGGAGTGGTTTACTGATTAACGCCTGCCCTACCACTTTAGAAACCGTAATCCGAACAGCAACAGACAAAACCTTCAATGGCTGACGCTCAATTTGAGAATTCCCAATTCTCCCCCACTTAGAACACTAACCACTACCTACTAGTGGCAAAACCGTCCCAACCAGGTATTACCATACTTAACCATGGAATGAATAACCTACACAAAATAATCCTCCAGATACGGAGCAACCGAACTTCAAGAGAAATCTGAATCCCAGCTGAAGACTTCTGAATTTCCAAATTATAACTACTTACCTGGGACCGGCGATTCTTTACCCTAACTTCTCATCCTCAAATGAATCTCTGAATCCTAACCATCTACAATCCCTTCATAATAAATTCCCCTAACACCTCCTATGTCATGACGACTCATGCGGAAGGCATATAAAAGTTCACAATACAATCATAAACAATAAGATAAGAGTTAAAGACATACCAGTCACCACATCAGGTGTTGTCCTGGCCTCCTCAGCAGTGAGCTGAAAAGCACGACCTCGAGTCCGCGGGGGCTCCGCCTTGCCCTGGCTCCCGTCAGTGATCCTCAATGTAGCTGGCGCGGGAGCCTGCGCCGGCTTAGCGGCAAACAAACGACAATTGGCCCTCACGTGGCCAATCTGATCATAATGGTAGCAAATCCTCATACTCTGAACCGGGGCTAACTGGCGGCAATCCCTCGCAAAGTGCCCATCGTTGCCACATTTTTGGCACACACCACCGGATCGACAAGCTCTGGTATGAACCTTCCCGCACCTCCCACAAGTGCGGCCATCCTGACCTCCAGTCCTAGAATTAGCGGCCTCGAACTGCTTCAGTGCCGGCTGCGCCTGTGCCGGGGCCTGCCTCTGCTCCCTCAACTGAAGCTCGATCTCAAGCTCACGCCGCTTAGCGGCCTCCTGTAACTCCAACAAAGTGATATACCTCTGAGTAGAGACGAACTGTCTGATGTCCGTCTTGAGCATGCTCAGATAACGGTTCATTTGAGCCTGATCTGAAGCAAAGTCAAGGCAAAACAGCGCCCTCTCGGTAAACATCCGGGTGATCTCCGTCACCGACTCGAATCCATGTCTCAAATCCAAAAACACATGATCCAACCTCTCTCGCTCAACCCGTGGGATATAGCGAGTGCGAAACATCTCCCTGAACTGATCCCATGGTACCGCAGCCCTCTGCTCATCAGAATATGATCCCGTAATAAGTCTCCACCAATCCTTCGCTCCGGACCTCAGCAGGTTCAGAGCGCACCTGACCTTCTGGTCAGCAGGGCATGAACACCTGAAAAAGCATCCCTCAACTTCAGATAGCCACCTCATGGCTATGATCGGGTCCTAGACTCCGTCGAAAGTCGGGGGCTTCGTATTATCGAAGTCCCGATACTGAAAGGCCCAACCTGTCCCACCACCTGCAGCTGCGGAGGCTGCAGCGGCAGCCATCTCAGCAATGGCTACATAGCGTTCATCAAAGTACTCAACCATAACGGTCTTAATAGACCCAAACATCTCTGGCAACTCAGCCCGGAAAAGTGCAGCAACCTCATCGTGCATGATCTCCCGAATCCTGGCATCCAACTCATCTGGTCTCATCTGACCAACGGTCCCTGACAATGTTGGCCCGCCCTGGCCAGCTCCTGATTCTGACCCGGATCCAGTCTCGAATCATCTTGTGACCACCATACTGAAAATATACCAGAGGATATCAGATAATCCACCTAACAACAGGGGACCAACTCCTAACGAATCCCTAGGGGTTGTGACTTCCTTGCTACGCGTATGGGTCCTGTGCTTTCACTAGTACGGGCCCATACTACCTTCCACACCTACCCATATTTGTCTCAAGGATCATCACGACGCCCTAGCTATACTCGTAAGCATAACTATACACTCAATCCTCACTCCCTAGAGGAAAGGCTAAATATCTCCCAACTGGCCAGCTGACCTCGCATAACTCATCCATGAAACTTCCACCAACTCTGCAGCACTCGTTTATGCTAGCCATACATAACGTTGGACCCTATAGACATTCGAATATCTGATCCTACCCTAAGCCCTTCATCAGACAAGAACAGGAAATAAGGCCAAACCAAACATTCTCAGGCTATAAGATCTTAGTTATATACAACCATGATGCATACACTAAGCAACTACAGTAATGATGTCAGTTTCATAAAAGAAAGACCCTAGGCTATCAGGCATCATATAATCAGGCAATTCTATCATGCAATTCCCGAAGATCACTAGCCTATCACTAGCATTATGTTCTAACATATCTCAATATCAAGTAATAGCATGGCATTTTGGGGTCTACTTACTGGCTCCAGCTGATCGTACACATCGCATCCTTCTTTAGTATTTTGAAAATTATTTGAAAACCATTTTGAAAATCTTTTCCTTAGTTTGAGACTGGGTTCACACAAGTTTTCCTCCAATTCACTCAAACCAAGGCTCTGATACCAACTTGTAACATCCGTAAAATTCATGGAAAATTTAAACTTTTTAAATATCCCAAAAACCATTCATTGTTTACAAATTGTTTTCAAATTAGTTTATCATCAGAGAAATCCCAAAAATCATGACATAAAATGTGAGGAGGTGCACGATCAAGCATTCGCCTTCCCACAGTCATCCGAAGTACCTGAAACAAAATCCACAATTATAAGCCCGAAACTTAGTGAGTTCCCCCAAAATACTGATACATAACAAATAGCATGTATATAGTAACAACATGTAATGGGTCCACAACTTTTACAGACTGGATTACCCCTGAACGCACAGTATTGATGGGTTTTGAGCATTCTAACACTTCCTAAGTGTACATGCAACCCTAATAACCTTGAATCTATGTTTTCTCTATATACATGCAAATTTCTTTTTCAAGGTTATTTCCTAACTAGCATGGCATGGGGATTACATAAAACATAAAACTAGTAGAAATACATACCTTGTTGTTGCTTGGATTCCTTCAAGACTTTGTGAGCCTAGCACCCCAAATGTTGTGCCTCAAATGCTTCACACAACACCACAAGACTTGGAATAACTTGAGAGAATACTTCTAGCACTCAAAATCGGTTATTCCCTCTCTAGTAACACTAGGTCACGATTTTGCTAGCCATAGGGTTCCTTTTATAGTGTTGTCACAATTAGGGTTTACACATGAATGCCCTTAATTGTCATGACTCTTGATTTCTCATGACCCATGGGTTTGTAACTCCCATGGACTATCCATGGAGCTCCATATGGTTATAACCAAACCCATAAACCATGGATCATTAATCCACCATAAAAGAATTGATGATTGTCATAATCAACCCTATATATTTAATTAGTCTCACTTTGATCACCAAATTAATACTAGATTAATACTTGATCAATACTAATTAAATAATACTATTATTAATATATTAGAACTTATAATATATTAATAATCATAAGTGCCTTATTCTCTCATTTAGTCTATCCAAGTATTGCAATGCCATGCAACCCAAATGGACCATGCCGGGTCGGGTCAAGTACATACCAAATAAAGTTATGGACTTAGACACTATATCCAACAGTCTCCAACTTGGATAAGTCTAATAACTATATTTGCAAATATGACTTCAGAATCCGACTAGCAATCGTAGCTCTTTCAAAGTCTCTCGGAACTAAGATGATGATGATACGCCATTTAAGATAAGTGATCATACAATCCTCTGTTCTCATGATATCAGCCGGACAAACACATGGAACATGGTCTTACTTATTGTCCAGCATTTGTTTCTCGATCTCTGATTTGTTTCGACATAGAACTAAATTGAACACATCAATTAGGTTCTGACCGGGCCCGGTACATAAGTCAAAACCAAATCATCGAGGGGCCCATATATCGCTTCTATTTCTAGAAGGAACAGATAAACTTCGACTGATATGCTTGTACTAACTACTTGTTGAATTATTCACAAAGGCACGTTTTATAACATTGAGTTACCAATGCGTTTTCGTACAATCAATGAATAACCAACTCATAGTCAACAACTCATATCTCTAGGTTTGAAGATTTATATGATATTACCGTCTCACGATCACTCGAGATAAATTCCATGAAGTGATGCAAGTGAGCGTGGGTTGAATCCAATACTCAGCCCTTATGAGTACTCATGAATGTTGTAGCAACCATTGCATTGTCTAAAGCACTTTAGACAAATCATACAAGCCAAATTCATGATAGTCTTGATTCATATCTACTTCCAACATATGAATGACTGTGGATGGTTTGAATAATATGATATATACCATAACATAATTATTCTGGAAGTCAAAACATGCAAAGTGAAACATAAGAATAATACTAATCTTATATGGCCCCAACACTTTGAGTGTAAATAAAAACACCTTTTATTTAAGCACCATATTGATTACTCATTATTTATGTTTCGATTAATCAACTTTATGCTTGAATTAAAACATTAGTTGTCCCATGCTCCAAGCATGTACACTATGTTTTTCCAAACAACAATTATGCCATACTCCAAGTATGCATACTATGTTTACATATGGTCCTCTCTTTGTGAAATAGATCAATTGACAATATTCCAATGATGCTAATTTCACAATTCCAATCCTCGTTGTAAATGAAAGAATACCAAACTCTTGCCATCTACTGTAATCTGTTAGATTCTAAACTTATATGCAATGATCCCCTTGTAATGACTATGCACAGAAGTCACAAAGACTTGGCAACAGAAATTACAAAGTATTCCTTTGAACATCCTTCTTAGCATTAAGTTCTTTAATCTTACACAGATTCAAAGAATAACTTCCACCTATGGAGACAATTCCATATTACCATTTTGACCATCACTTCTGAACAAGAGTTGCCTCTTTTCAAAATATGTCAATATGGTCCTTACTCTATACTTCTAATTGTCCATGAGCAACCAATCTTTGGTAAACCTCAGATTGTCCTCGACAACTTTGCTTAATCATTTTAGTCATTTCCAGTTCTATTCCTTTTTCCATCTTAATTCCCTAGGCATTTGGAAAATTTAGAATGGATGAATATTATATCACATGTAATCAAACCTATACCCAAAGCATATGGGACATGATTTATGCTATAAATTTTTTTATTTGCCATGTTTTCATAATTCGAACTATGAAGAGGGATGTCGTAATCATAATCGAATTTTGAGAACGCAACATATATAGAATTTCCTTATGTTAAACCATTCCAACATAACATTCATATATATTCTTGACTAAAGTAGATTAAATTCTCAATCTAAGCTTGTAGAATTGGAGTGAAGTATAAAATCCTCTCCCTTAATTATAGCAAAACAACTTTTTCAAGGCGAATTGAAACTTTTGTTTTCTATAATTAACATTGCTAACCTGCAATATTTAACATAATCGTCATGCTCCCACTAGCATAACGATTACCAGCATAACACTTTATGCTCCCACTAGCTTTGACATGTACTCAGAAATCTACTGGACTTCTAGAAATCAATACTTTATTGACTTTCTTACCAAAGTTCATATTTCTGATACTAGATTGCTTTGATAAGACTTTATCAAAAACATACACCTTTCCTTAGATAGCTCACATGTTTGTCTAGACCTTTTGCAATTCTCACTAGTTAGTGTACCGGTTAACCACACACGCTCCACTAACTATATGAGAATGCAAATATCACAACCGCTATCTACTTAAAATCTTCTTAGTGGAAGCGTTTCCTCACCATCATTTTCATGAATCGAAGAGAAACCTTATGACACTTAGATTTTATGGTGTATGTGTTCCTATCCATGTGAATTTGTCATAACCATAATCACAGGACTAGGTTAGTGACACTTCCAAATTCATAGGGACTGAACTTGTGCAATCTTAATTTCTTGCCACCTGGTAGCACAATGCCCACCATTTCTTCCGGGTTGTTATGCAAACAATTGAGAACTCATAGAACTCACAAGCATAATCAACTTTCAACTGGAACAGACACAGAAACAAGAATATGTCAACACGATAGGTTACAAACCTCAAGTCGTGGGCTAGTGATTAACAAAACTCTTGATTTAGTTCTTGAAACTATTTCAGAATCATTTAGACTCCCACTATCCTCTTGACATATAAGACTTCTCTTTGTCAAGAACCATTCCTTGACAAAACAAATATTCAAGATCTAGTGCGGATTCTTATCAAGTTAAACACTTCTCACTATTGGTCTTAGCTGGTCTTTGTTTTATCCAAAACATCACAACTTACCAATCTCAAATGTACAAGAATAGGAAACATCTTACTCTACATTTGACAAGTGTTATGAACTTTATGTCACTCAAGTTACAATCTTGGAGTATAACTCCAGGATTTGTTTTTGGCACGAAGTATGAATTATCTTTTGATTTAACCATTTCAACAATTCACGATTCCTCTCCTCAGGCAACAAACACACTAAGGTGTCCTTAGATGATCAATTGTGATATGGTTCCATAATCACTAAGATAATCATAAAACAAAATACACAAGTACTCTCCCATCTCTTCAGATTGGAGAAAATTTTATCTTTCTGCCTTATTTGATTCTTCTTATTCATTCTGCCATACATTGAAACTTTTCCAATGTTTCAGAATTACACTTAAACTCGTAAGCATAACCATATTTACTAAACTTTAGTAAATCATAACGAATAATCTTATCTATCTTTGTGGTGGACCTGACCAGCACACAACCAAGTGTACCCAATTTTTAGTCCTTCACTTGACTCACATGTACATGTGAACAAGGAATTAGACTTAATTTCCCAAAGACGAAAACTTCTCATTCATCATACAATACAAGTTGCATGATTCCAAGTTTCTATCTAACTGAAACTTGGGCGATGAGAATCTTTCCTTATTTGGTAAATTATGATACTACCACAAATGAAAGAATCAAATCCATTTTCAAATATTGCTATTAATGGAAACATATAATCAACAATTTTTCACAAATGCCATTGTAAGGATACTTAAAATAAATAAAATCAAAACTTTTCTTTATTTTAAAACTTTGCGGAAAACTTATCCTTACAACCCAAATGAAAACCTTGTTGTTATCTATTCCTAAGCAATATGTCTCAACTCTTAAGTAATAGCTCAAAATTCTGATCACCGAACCATGCGATCAAAATCCCTCTTCGCGATCAGAATCAGCATATACTTCCTTTAAGTTTCTTCACTTTTCTTTGATTCTTAAAACATCAACATGTGACCCAGTCACATCATGCAATAAGAATCTCAGAATAGAAACTTAATAGAGTTAGACAATGGACTTTACCTGAAGTAGAGTCAAACATTTGACTTTACTATCCTTATGGACTTTTAGGTAAATTTGGCAGCTTCGCAACCAATGCCCTTCCTTTGGCAACAGAAACATATGGACTCTTTGGAAACGGTACACGGGACTATCACAGACTTAGCCTTTCTCTTTACCATTTGGTCAACCGAGTTGACTATGGCCCAATCCCTTTCAATTGGGAAGAGAAAGTTTTTCTGGACTTCCAATGTTACCATTGTCAATGTCCATGGAAGTTTGGGAAGTTGATCTTCCAATCAAATTTTGCTTTACCAATGCTCCAAATCATTGCTGATTCAGCATCATCAAGCAAATAGGTAAGATCATTAAGGGTCATGTCGTGATCTGTTATCAGGGAGTGACCAAGTCAACAGCCAGCTACCTTGAGACTTCGACACCCTACTCTCCCGGCTTGTCAATATGTGACTTAATCTCCAAGACCTAAGCACATATATACTTTGTTTGCCAATAGGGATTGAGTGACTTAGAACTTATCATGTCTTGAAACTTGTGGGATAAGGAGATTTATTGGAGGAGGTGGAGGAAGTGAAGTATGATTTCCAGTCCCACTAATGCACAACAAAGGGATTGATCTTTCACCTTGGTTGCCATTTGGGATATCATCTTCATTAGGAAGCTTGTTCCTAAAGATTTTGCAAGACCATAGCTGTCTAAACTAGACATCTATAATGGGAGAAATTCAAGTTAGCTGATTTAAAGTCCTTAATATAACACCCAATATGAAATATTAAGGCTAGGACCCAACAACCTATTTATAACTGGAAGAGGGATGTCGTAATCCAAATTATAAAATAGTTGAAGGTAGGTAAATGACGATTTACCAATTTCCTACCATAAAAACGAAATATAATTAAGTTTTTAATTGGATTTGAAACTCCTAGATCTTTTGAGATACATTGAACTTTCAATGGCATGTTTGAATATCGATTGTGCCCTCTCAAGTTTGTGACTGGGATGCCGAGGATCACAAACAAGGTGTGAATAACCATACAAATTGACTTGGTACCCTCAACAATATTACCTAATCGATGTGCCGGTTAACCACACACGCTCCACCGATCTATAATAAAGTCAAGTCACCCTTTGCCACTCTTACTAGTCCATGTTAGTGTGCCGGTTAACCACACACGCTCCACTAACGACTTGGTAAGGTACAAAGTGTAATTTTATGGGCTAGCACCAATTTCACATTTTCCTAAAGTAACTAAGATTGGGAATTTATAATGTATAGTTACTTTATAATTCATTATACTTTTAACGAGTATTTAAAGTCGTATCCTACCCGTTCGGCTAACGACCCTCCACCGATCAAGGAAGCGGTGGGTGAGAGTTGACACCCATTAAGTCACCATTTTATAGGCAACAACCTTATACCCCCCTTATACACCGGCTTCGTGAATGAGGCCTACTAACGGTAAGAATGACATATTCTTATACATATCTATATAATTAAAATAATAATAATAGTATAAGGGTGTATTTTAAACATTTAAAATACTTGGTGGTTTAATCTATTAATTAAACTATACTTAATTTAATTAAACTTAAACCATGTCTTTATGGAATTATTAACTCTTTTAATTAAACACTTTAATTAATTTAATGAAGTCCATAAAGCTTGAATTTTACCTTTAAAAAATTCTAAGAGTTCAATTTGGAATTAAAGTGTAAGGCTTTTCAAATTCCAAAACTTGAGGGCAAGAATTGAAATTATTCCAAGTCTCTTCAATTTGTAACTTATGAGTTTTAATGGTTCATAAAATGAAGACTCTTCATTTTATGAAACCTCTTTAGTTCTTTAATCATAATTAAAAGAAGTGACTTTTGGTTATCCATAACTTGAGGACAAGTTATGGACACCATCATTAGCATTAAGATCATGAATTAAACAAGCATGTAAGTTACACAAAATTCTTATGATCTTCTAAAAACTCATAAGAACAAATATTCATATCAAACAATTTCAAGAAAATCATATAAACATATACAATACTTGAAAATTGATAAAAGTCATGTAAAATGGGTTAACATAATCATTATCATTTTGAAAAACAGATTTTACAAGTCCAAAACAGATTGGGATAGTGATCTTAATCCATTTCCAGCAACAAAACTCGAAAAAACTGCCCAGCACGCTCCTACTCGCCGAGTGCATTATTCTACTCGTCGAGTAGGATGAATTTGTTCATGGACTCGGCGAGTCCTCCCCATGGACTCGGCGAGTCCAGTCGTCAGAGTGCAGAATTTTTGATTTTTAAGCAGTTTTGCATCAAGTATACAGAAAACAATCCTAGGCTCTGATACCACTGATGGGTTTTGAGCATTCTAACACTTCCTAAGTGTACATGCAACCCTAATAACCTTGAATCTATGTTTTCTCTATATACATGCAAATTTCTTTTTCAAGGTTATTTCCTAACTAGCATGGCATGGGGATTACATAAAACATAAAACTAGTAGAAATACATACCTTGTTGTTGCTTGGATTCCTTCAAGACTTTGTGAGCCTAGCACCCTAAATGTTGTGCCTCAAATGCTTCACACAACACCACAAGACTTGGAATAACTTGAGAGAATACTTCTAGCACTCAAAATCGGTTATGCCCTCTCTAATAACACTAGGTCACGATTTTGCTAGCCATAGGGTTCCTTTTATAGTGTTGTCACAATTAGGGTTTACACATGAATGCCCTTAATTGTCATGACTCTTGATTTCTCATGACCCATGGGTTTGTAACTCCCATGGACTATCCATGGAGCTCCATATGGTTATAACCAAACCCATAAACCATGGATCATTAATCCACCATAAAAGAATTGATTATTGTCATAATCAACCCTATATATTTAATTAGTCTCACTTTGATCACCAAATTAATACTAGATTAATACTTGATCAATACTAATTAAATAATACTATTATTAATATATTAGAACTTATAATATATTAATAATCATAAGTGCCTTATTCTCTCATTTAGTCTATCCAAGTATTGCAATGCCATGCAACCCAAATGGACCATGCCGGGTCGGGTCAAGTACATACCAAATAAAGTTATGGACTTAGACACTATATCCAACAAGTATGAGTCTGGCTTGCCTTACAGACCCACATCTCATATTTGGCTTGCTCCCGAGCCCACATCATAAGTCTGGCTTGCTCTCGAGCCCACAGCTTATGTCTGGCTTGCTCCTTCAGTACTCGGACTGGAATATAAACGACTAGCCCTCAGTACGAGTTTGGCATGCTCTCGTTGGCCCTCAGCTCGCATCTGGAATGCTTAGGAGTCCTCAGTATGAGTCTGGCATGCTCTCCCTGGCCCTCAGCTCATATCTAGGATACTCCATGGTTTGTTGGCTACAACACGGAGCAGTACAACCTCAACCCAACCCACACAACATGTCGACATGTAACAGATAAATAGACATACAGACAATCAGACAATATCACAGACAGTTCTACAGATCTACCAGACTAGATTATCAAACTAGCATGCATATCTAACTCATACTCAGCATATCAATAACTACTAGGATATCAATCCAATGGGTCGGCCTTGGTGCCTTCGACCCCTAAGTATAGTGAGGAAAACTCATCTCACAAGCAGCACTCACTGACAAGGTCCAACTCTCAAATCACAGCTACGAACTCAACTGCCTACAACCACAGTGAGACTAACTCCATCAAAATCCCGAAATACCCAAAATACCCTTAAGGTCAATCCTGGTCAACCATGGTCAAAGTCAATGTCAACAGTTAATGTCAACTGTCCATGTTTACCCAACTCATCGAGTGCAACTATCAACTCGTCGAGTTCCTTCAGTATCTAGAAAGCGGGAAAACCCGATCCAACTCGTCGAGTTGTCAGGGCAACTCGTCGAGTTTTCCCAGTCTTAACATATTCAGCCCCTTCTAAGCGAATTTGAAGCCACAAACTATAGATCTGGACCCCTAGAACTGAAATACCACGTAAAGTTTCTAACTTTACGTCCATGCATGGTATCAAGAGGCTAAAACACTAAAACAAAGCTTGTTAAGGGACTTAGAGCATGAAGGAGGGCCAAGACTTGATAAAGTTGGCAACTTTAAGTCCACAAAGGCCATGAGATGTCCAGATCTAAAGTCATAGCTTCATAACATGCTCAAATCCAGGAATGGTCCCAAAATAAGCTAATAATGGCCATAAACTCTCAAGGGATGAGATCTAGCAAAAGAATGGTCAAGGTATCGACTTTATACCTTAATATAGCTGCCACAACAAAGAATTTCTCTGATCTAAAGCTTCTCTCTTCAACTATGCACCGCCAAATTTCAACTCCTTCAAGAAAGCACCAAGGAAACACTCTTTAAACTCACACACACTCAAAATGGGAGATGAGACACGATTTAGGGTTTCTCTGGACTGAGGGGGCGATAAGGGAGGCTTACAATGAGGCTTAAGGCCTTTAAATAGGGTGCAAAACCCTGAAAATTAGGGTTTCATTAACAGCCGCCAACTCGTCAAGTTGGGGCCTTCCAACTCGTCGAGTAGACCTTAAAAGATACGCGGCCATTTAAAACTTTACACGACGAGTTGGCACCTTCCAACTCGTCGAGTTGCCCTGAAAATATACATATGTAAGGCTTTATATTCTTACCTGGAGTTTGGGATGTTATAATTTACGCCGAAACGTTGACCACCTCGAATTTATATCGACACATACATAAAAATGCGCACATAAAAAAATTAGTTTTTTTGAAGTTAACGAACGAAAATTATTAACGAAAATCAAATTATATATACTATGGGGGATAAAGACGAAAGTTTGAAAATGAAGTGGTGAAAATGATATTTTACAAAGCTCAAAATTGAGGTATCAAAGTAACATTTTAAAAAGTATATGGGTAGAAAATATCATTTTACAAAGTAGACAAAAAATAGAATGGTAAAAAATGTCATTTTATAAAGTAGATGTGTAGGAAATATCCATGGAAACATGAAGAGATGAAAATGATATTTTACAAACTTCAAAATTGAAAGGAACAAAATGACATTTTAAATAGTAGAGGTGTGGAAAATCATTTTACATAGTAAAGAAAAAAATAAAAAAAAATCATTTTATAAAGTATAGGAATAGGAAACATTAATGGAAACATCCACCAACATTACCTTTTAATATATAATTAATTTTTTCACCAACTTATATCTAAATGATTTAAAGATAAACTATTCGGAGGCTATATCTAAATGATTTAAAGATAAACTATTCGGAGGTTGAATGGTTCAGAAACTTTGGATGAAAACTATGCTATTTGATAAGGTTGATGGATATATTTGCTAAATGACAAAAATTGTGATTTTATTATTCTGAACCATTTTGTACTAAATGAATGTTTCATGTTTAATAAAACATATAAATAAATTAGCTGAAAAAATATAAAAATTACAAGACATCATACAAAATGTTATGTTAAACATAATAGTTGATAATCCATAAAACATACTAAACTTTAATCATAATAGTTTGCACATATTTTTTTAAAGTTGAAACTTTATAAATAATTTATTAGCAATCTGATCATGCAAATTGTCTGTATATTCATTGTCTTAGTGTAACACCCCTCGCTAGGGCCTAGCTGAATCATACTTTAAAAAAAAATGAAAAACATTTATGGAAAATTTCCCAAAAATTCAAAGTTAATGATTAACGGAAAAACACTTTGGTCCCAAAATAGTAATCGTAATCAAGTTTGAAAACTAGCGAGATTGTTAACAATAGACATATCAAAACAAGATTCAAGCTCACCACACATTATGCGGTCTTCTTAAAGTCTAAGCTAAAGCCCCTGACTACGCTTGGGGTTCTGCCCTTTGGGGGTGCTTCCCCTAGAACCCCACCAGTTACACTGCCCCAGACCCCCGTGTTATCGATTCCTCTTAAGTTATCCAAGTGTGCACTGCACACCTCCTATCTCTGAATATGACTAAAAGGTACTCGACTTCTCTCAAATAGAATGTTGACTACACTAAAATATCGATAATACTAAAATCACCAACATTTCTCTCCCATTATAGTGTAATCCTTGATTCCACAAAATCAAACTCATGGATAAATGAAAATCTCTTGAAGAGTGAATTTACATATTAGTATAATACACATTTCAAACATTCGAGAATTTGGGTGTCCTAGGGATTGAACCCTCAATTCATTGTAACTGAAGATATTATACACATAAGTTTTACACAAATTCTAAAGTTTTATTCTTGACACTATTACAAGCCATGTGTCCAATCCATTCATGAGCGCATAAAAGCCTAGTCCAAGTTTTCTGAAGTGGCAAAACATCACACTCACTTAGGTAACTTTTCTAAATCATGCACGTGTATATGCATTTTTTTCAAATGAACTATTAAGTAATTACTTCAACCTAACATAAGTCTTACACTCTTACATATTAAAGCATATACACTGAGATGTTATAAACGGATGCGCTTCAATCTCCACAAGTAAGCTTTCCACATTGAGTTCAGCATCTAACATTGTATTATAAGCGAATTAGGTATCTTACCCATAGAGATTTCAAGTGGTCCTTAAACCCATACCTATCACCGACTTTCTTACCAAGTCCCTACCTAACCCCTTCGTCAAGTGGTCAACTAAATTCTGTTAAGATTGAACAAATTCAACAGAAATGATATATTGAGTTATAAAATCATGTACCATAATGTGTCTAACACCTAAATGTTGCGACTTTCCATTATATACTTGGCTATAGGCCTTTGCAGCACTATCATAATGTATAGAAATGGGTGATATAGGCTTTGACCGCAAAGGAATTTCAAAAATAAAATTCATCAACCATTCTGCTTCCTTACCAGTAGCTACAAGGGCTACAAATTCAGATTACATAGTTGAGTTTGTGATGCAAGTTTGCTTCTTTGAGTCCTATAAAATCACACCTCCTCCAAGAAGGAAAACCTAACCACTTGTAGGTGATTGGTCCTCGTTTTCTGTAATCCAACTAGCATCAGAAAACCCTTCTATGACTGAAGGAAACCCTACATAAGTCAAACCACAATCCATGGTTTTATTAAGATACTTCATCACCCAACTTACTGCTTACTAGTGGAGAGTACTAGGATTCCTAGTAAACCGAGTGAACTTTCCTACAACAAATGCAATATCAGGCCTTGTGGTGGTCATAACATACATCAAATAACGTATAACCTTTGAATATTCAAATTGTGAAACTGCTTGACAAATATTAGGCATAAGTTTCACACTTGGATCAATAGGAGTACTCATTGGTGAATACTATGTACATTTGAATTTCTTAAGAACCTTCTCAATGTAATTAGAATGTGATATAGAAATTCAATGGTGTTCACGCTTGATTCTTATTCCAAGAATCACTTCTGCCTCCTCAATATCCTTTATAGATAATTGACATGATAAAAATTCTTTAGTCATGTCAACTTATCTTTGATCAGTTCCAAAGATCAACATATCATCCATATGCATGCAGATGATTACTCCTTTACCAGACTCATCAAATTTACTATACACGCACGTGACTGATTGATTTAACTTGAAACCATTAGTCAAGACCACATCATCTAACTTGTGATGCGACTGTTTAGGTGTTTGTTTCAACCCATACAGTGACTTAACCAACTTGCACACTTGATGCTCATTACCAAACATAACAAAACCCTCAGGTTGTTACATATAAACCTCTTCCTCTAAGTCACCATTCAGGAATGTTGTTTTAATATCCATTTGGTGAATAACTTTGCAGCCAAGGAAATCAACAATCTAATAGTTGAAATACAAGCTATAAGTACCTAAGTATCAAAAAAGTCAATACCAGGTTTTTGTATAAAACATTGAATAACCAACCGAGCCTTAACTTTGCCACTTGATCCATCTACTTTCATCTTCCTTTTGAAAATTCACTTGCAAGCCAATAGTTTGCATCCGAGATGAAGATTAGATAAAACTCATGTGATACTTCCCATGATAGAATCCATCTCATCATTAATTACGTCTTTCCAGAAAGCAAAATTTTGAGATTTCATTGCATCATCAAATGTTTTGGGACCTTCTTCAACAATAAAACAATAAGAATATTGAGTTGCAACCTCATCTCTATAACCTGTAACCAGATAAAGCTGAAAATCAGGACCAAAATATTTAACCTTTCTTTATATTTTGCTTCTCTGAATCTCAAGTGATTCATTAGAGTTAGGTATAACTTCAACTTCCTTATTAGTTCCACTAGAACTAGGAAACATATCCTTTGATCTAGGTACGGTTGAAAAACGATTTTTATCAAATAATGCATCTCTTGATTCTATGACAGAGTTAACCAAAACATAACCATTAGGTTCAACAAAGAACCTATAAGCCTTGGAATTCTCAGCATAACCAATGAAGATACAAATAATACCTATTTCACCCAAAGTTTTCATTTTAGGTTCATTCATTCTTACAACTGGTCGACAACCCCAAACTTTAACATAGCCTAAGTTTGGTTTCTTTTTCAACCAAAGTGCACAGAGCTATTTTATTCCTTTTTATGGGAACCCTATTCAATAAATAGTAGGTTGTTAACATAGATTCTCCCCAGAACCCATCACTCAATCCTGAATATGACAACATATAATTCATTATTTCCTTCAAAATTCTTTCTGATATACCACTTTGTTGAGGGGTATATGTAGTTGTAGTTTCTTATATGATTCCTACTGATTGAAAATAAGTAGGATCATAATATTCACCACCTCTCCTAGTGCAAAGCCTTTTAATTAATTAATTTTGTTGCAACTTAACTTCAATTTTATAAATTTTAAATTTATCAAGGGCTTCATCCTTAGAGTGTAATAAGTATACATAACAAAAACAAGAATAATCATCTATAAATGTAATAATGTATTTCTTATTACCTACGGATGGAGTTGCATGCAAATCACATAGATCATTATGTATTAATTGACGCATAACATAATTCATTTTTATATTTGGAAAATCATGTCTATTAATCTTAATTGGCATACAAGTTTTGTACTTTTCTATGTTTATGTCAAAAGTTGGTATTTATCCATTTTTTGACATTTCAAGCATTTGTTTATAATGTACATGTTCTAAGCGAGCATGCCAAAGAGAATAATCATTAATACTAGAACAAGCCATATATCGATTCTGCAACATTGTCATATAAATGTATCACACTTTAGTAAAATATCCAAATCCTACAAATGTATCACACTTTGATAAGATACACTTATCATATTCATACACTTGTTTATAATCACACTTACTTAATACCAAGTTCTTCCTAATCTTACGAACATGTATAATATTTCTAAAAATAAGACTTTTTCGAGAACTAAAAACTAGACACACTGAACCACAACAAAAAAACGGAGCTTTATTATAATATAGAGCATCGATCCATCATCTACTACTTCATAATCCTTGAACAAGTGACAAACTTTACATACATGACTCGTCGCCCCCGAGTCTACCCACCATGTGTGATCATCATACTGTACATAATATGCTTTATGGATCAATGTTACATGATATATAAAAAAAGTAGTTCTAAAAATTAAATTCTGACCTTGTTGTGGTTGTGGACCTTGATCTTGAGATCATTCTCCTGATGTGCTTGCACCATTCTTGTTCTTTCTCAAACGAAAATCATGTTTCAAGTGACATGGTTCGTTACAATTCCAACACACGAGTTTTGGTTTCTTATTGGAACCTTTGTGATGGTCATCTTTCTTCTTTCTCTTTCATTTGTTATTTTTTTGGTTTTTTTCATCTTCTACCATACTAACAGAAGATCCATGAACATCTTTTTCCTTTAATTTTTCCACTTTATTGAACCCGGAGGCCCTATTCAATTCATAAGTGACTGCCAAGTTGTATAAGAGACAACTCTTCCTTTTGTAGTTTCAGAATGTGCTTGAAATCCTTCCATGATGGGGGTAATTTGTCTATAACACTTGAAACAGAAATGGACTCGTCCATTTTCATCTTGTGTTGTTCAAATTGTCCCGAAATTTGCATGAGTTCATTGTAATGTTCCATGACAGGCCTCGAATCCTTCATTTCCTCTAAAATTTGTATGTTTACCCACTAAAGTGATCATGTGCATGTTTGACTATTTATATCAACTGGTACATTTATGTTAATTATGCATGCTTGTGAGTGGTTTACTATCGAGATTATTGATATGGATGTATATGATTTCACTTTTGTTGCATAAATATTTGCAATTGAGTTCTTTTTAATTGTCTTGGGGAGTTGGTTATTTTTCCAAACGGTGAAAGACATGTTTATATATGATCTCCTTAATTGTTATTTAAACCCTACATACTTCTATTTTTATTACATCATCATTGTTAGGTACTCCATTTGAGGATAGGCGTATCTGTATAAGGTGATAATTTTGTACACAACACTTTTTAACCACAAACGAGGGTGCTAATTTTGTACACAACGCTTTTTAGCCATAAACAACAATTTATGCTTTATAGTAGTACAATACATTCCTCTTAAGCATAAATTTTTGTGTTCGGCTAAAAATATTGTGTACAAATCACTCCCCATTTGTATAAGGAGTTTGTTTCCCATATTTTGGGTTCAAAAAAGGAAGTTGAGTATCATTTTACTATTTTAATATTTTCGATTGTGGTTGATTTTTTTTATAAAATCGTTTTTAACAAAAAAAATGTAACAATATTTGTCATTGTAAAAAAAAATCGAGGCCATTTGATGCAAGAAATTAACACTAAATGTGTGTGTGTGTGTGTTCAAATTACAGTCAAATAAGAAAACTAAATATAAACTAGTATTTAACTCGTCTTGTGCATTGTCGCGGAGAACTCATTTGCACTTACAAAAACGAAAACCATAAAAGGAAATTATGTAACAAACAAAAAAGTGAACTTTAATGCGCATGGTTGTTGGGGTATGAAGTCTTGTCCAACACATGGAGCACTTGGAGTGCAAGTGAGCATCAGGAATGACAAGTGAGCACTTGAGGTTGCAATGGAGCATCAGAAATCAACATGGATCACTTGGAGTTCATGGAGCATGTGACAAACGAATGGCCCATTTGAGAAGGGAATGAATCATCAGATAAATGACGAATCTTCTAATAAAGGGTATGGATCACCTAAGAAGGGAATGGAGCATCTTGTGATGTTTCATGATGAAGGTGTGCCACATGTGTTCCTTTGTTGAGCCATGATATCCTTTGATGAGCTACTCCTGGAAGATGCTCATGGAAGATGCTTATGTGATGATGCTCACGGGTGATGCTCATGGAATATGCTCGCGGATGATGCTCATGGAAGATGCTCATGTGATATGCTCACGGATGATGCTCGTGTGATGATGCTCACGAGGGATGCTCATGGAATATGCTCATGTGATAATGCTCACAGTTGATGCTTATCGAAGATGCTCACGGATGATGCTCATGGAAGATGCCCATGCGATGATGCTCACGAGTGATGCTCATGGAAGATGCTCGCGGATGATGCTTATGGAAGATGCTTACAGATGATGCTCATGAAAGATGCTCATGAGGTTGAAGATTCCAGAAGCGTCTACATGCCTTCTATGATTGGTTGAAAATTAGGGTATCCCCTTTATGGGCTAATTATTGATGGGCTTGGCCCATCAGAATTAGGGTTTTCCATGCTTGCCTATAAATAGGCTCATATCCCCATTCATTATTCTTTGTGCAAGTGTGTGCGAGTGCTTGTACACAGTAATTTCAAAAGAACAACCATTGTGAGGATGAGTGCACATCCTTCAGAGCAGTTAGTAATCGAGAGAGATTCTTTTGTTTTGAGGGCTCAAATGAGGTGTAACATTTTTGTGTAATTATAATTATCCTTGGAAGTTTAATAAAATCATCTCTCTCTCTCTCTCTCTCTCTCTCTCTCTCTCTCTCTCTCTCTCTCCTATGGATGTAGATCATCTTGACCGAACCACGTTAAATATTGTGTTCAGTTTTTTATTTAACTTTTTAAGAAATTGTATTCCGTAAGTTTCACCAAAGTTTGTTTGACGTTTGTCAGAAGTGCTTAACTTGTTTTGTTGTCATCCCAACAAACAAGGGTAACCCTTTTGCTATCGTCTATATGGTGTGATTTACAGATGTCAAACAGTCTACATATAGCATGATGGCGATACCTTAAAAATATCAAAATAAAGTTTCGATCAAAACAATTATATACGGAGGAGGGGGACAAAAATAAGGCACAAGTAAAACATTTTTTAACCTAAGATGTTCTTGTTTTGATATAGAAAAACACATAAATATGACTCGGAAAAAAATATTCTTATAAGTTACACGATTAGCTTTTTAATAAGTCAAAATTATATGGTTTTAGCTCAAATATTTTTTTATTATTATTTATAAATTTCATATTAATTCAATTACAAAAAATATCAACAATAATATACATTTAAGACAAAACCTCATAAATGCTAATTGTGGTTTCTCAAAATTTAGGATATAGTTTATAAGTTTAAAAAACCTCATATAAATGGTTTTGTGGTTTTCAATTTATATCATAGTTGGTCCCTCATCCATCTAAAAAGACTTTTATACTCTTTTTATTTCTTTTATCTTTTTCTTTAAATTAAAATTAGTTAAAAAGAAAAAGTAAAATAAAATAAATACCACCCCCACCAATTTTCTTCCCTGTCCCTTTCTTCCCCCAAATCGAAATACATTTTCTTATATTTTTCTAGTAGTTTTCATCTAGTTTTTTGAAATCGTTCTATAGAGATTGTTAATACAAAGAAATTAGGAACTTGTTAAACATGCTTTGAATTGTATGTAACGTGTGATCGTGTGATGGAGTTTTTGGTTTCTGAAATTTTGAGAATTTTTTAGCTACGGTTTTGCAAGATAACTTTGTTTTGATTGTATAATTTCAGGTAAAATTGAGCTATCTGAAGTTGCTTGCTTTTTCGTCATGGTTATTATTCGTCGATAGAATCGGTTTAGCGATATATAGTTAAAATGTTGTGTACAAGCATTTCTAGTATGTCGTTTGGAGCATTCCGATCAATCTTGGGATTTGGAAACGATCATTATCAAATTTCATACAGAGGAGGTGAACAACAATTCTAAATCTCCACTGGATCATGAACTTGAAAGGTTCCAAGGTCAAGTATTCACTTAGTTCATGCATTTTCATCTTCTTCTCCCGATGAATTTCTCTCCATTTTTTTAGGATATCAAATGGTTGTAGCTAGTGATGAACGCATTTCCATGTAAGCATGATTCATTCAAACAAATCTACCACCTCCTTGGGGTTCAACGGTTCTCTCATGAGAGAGAGAGAGAGAGAGATCTTTTAGGTGGGTGACAAACCAACCATGATATAAATTTAAAACCATATGGGCCATCCATGAGGCTTTTCAACATAAGGACTGTATCCACGATTTTAGAAAACCACATGACCATTTATTAGGTTTTGTCTACATTTAAATAAGCAAACGTAAAAAATTATTGAAAGTATGATAGAAATTTTACAACCCATAAAAAAACATGAACATGCATGGGCCAACATCCTTTTTTATGTAAATTATGTAATACTTATAACACAAAACTGAAAAAAAATGGTTATAGCTGTCCAATTTTGGATACATTGTGCAACTTTGGTCCCTACCTCGTTAACTTTAACAGTTTGGTTTGGTTGTTAACTTTTTTGAAATAATAATTTTACCCTAAGTGACCACTTCTATAATTGTGTCTTTTTGACAAACTATAAAGACAATTTTTGCAATTTATTGAATTATTATATATTAATTTCTTTAATTACTTATTTTTTTTAATTTTTTTTATAAGATTATTATATATGAATAAATATTATTTTAAATATATAATATTTATATATTAATAAATATTATTTTATTGGATTATTAATTTCTTTTAATTAATTTTTTTATTTGATTATTATATATAAATAAATTTTACTTTTAATATATAATATTTATATGTTAATAAATATTACTTTTAATATATAATATTTATATATTAATAAATATTACTTTATTGGATTATTAATTTATTTTAGTTACTTCTTTTTAAATTTCATTTTTAATGGATTAATTAGTATTATATATTAACAAATATTATTTTATATGTAATATTTATATATTAAAAATATTAATTTATTGGATACTAATTTTTTTATTTATTTTTTTATTTTTTTAATTGTTTTTAATTTCTTTTAATTGTTTTCTTTATAAGTTTCAATAAACAAAAATCTCACCCGCCCCGTCTCTCGTAATTTGTTTAAATATTTGGTATATAACATATTTTGGACAATACGACCACCATCCTAATTTATTTTAAAAAATCTCACCCACCCCACTATTGTCGAACCGAATGTTGGTGGTGGTGTTGTCTAAAATAGGTTATCTTCCAAATATATTAAAATAAAGTAGGACGGGTAGGTGGGTGAGATTTAACTAAAAGAATTTATCCAACAAAAATAAAATTAAAAAATAATAATAAACTAAAAGAAATTAATAGTCCAATAAAATAATACTCCCTCCGTACCATATCTATAGTTCACTTTAAACTTTATGAAGTCTTTATTTTTTAACTTTAACCTTAAATATTTTTGTTTTTGATATATAATAGTTGATGTAAATTTTATTGATAAATTATGTTTTAAATGTCTTTTCATTGTTATAAGTTTGATCAAGTAATTTATAACACAAATAAAAATATTTAAGATAAAAGTTGAAGAATAAAGACTTAAAAAATCAAAAATGGACAATAAATATGGGACGAATGGAGTATTTATTAATTTATAAATAATACATATTACAAAAAATATTTATTAATATATAATAATCCAATAAAAAACGTAGAAAAATAATTAAAAGAAATTAATAGTCCAACAAAGTAATATCTATTAATATATAAATATTATATATTAAAAATAATAATTATTATTATTATATAATAATCCAATAAAAAGAATTAATCGAATAAAAAGAAATTAAAAAATTACTAAACCAATAAAATAATATTTTTTAATAAAGAAAAATCCAATAAAAAGAAATTTAAAAAAATTAGTTAAAAGAATTAATATATAATAATTCAATAAAATTTAAAAAAAATAAAAGATGCAAAATTGGTTCGTTTAATTTGGTAAAAAGACACAATGTCAGAAATGGTCGTTGAAGGTAAAAATATCATTTTAAAAAAATTAACACCCAAGCTGTTAAAATTAACAGGATATGGACCAAAACTGCACAAAATATCCAAAATTTGTCTACTGAAAGACCGCCAGACATTTTTGGAACTAAACAACATATTTTATTTTTAACATGACCATTTTTGCAATTTTGTCTGGTTATAATAAGGAAAATAAGAGATTTAACAATGAAAACTAAATTTAGGGGTTTTTTTGCACAAAGATTGAAAAAATAAATGGTTAATATTTAATTTTATTTATTGTCAAAATGCCACGAGATGATATAACATTTTGGTAATTTTCGGCGAAAGTTAAATATTTAGATGCTTAAAAGGGAAGAAAAAAAAAAGAAAAAAATCAGCTTTTAGCGATGTACACGCGCCCTCTCCCCCACTCTTTGTCACATGTCAAATTCTTATTGGTCAAAGCCTTTTTTTCCACTCATTTGTTTTTCGGCTATAATTTTTTTCCTTTAAAAAAGTCTGAAAAAACCAAAGTTTTTTAAAATTTAACTATTTATAAAATGTACATAATTATGAAATTTTCAAGAAAACAATAATAATAAAAATAATAATTTACACCTTTTTTTAAAACCAAAAAAAATCTCCAAAAATCTTAAAATTTTGCGTGATACTTCTACTCACTACACTATACTAGTGACTTTGTAAATAATAATAATAACTTTTTGAAAGTATCAATATTTTAATTTTAAAAATAATAAGTTTTATAAAATATAGCAGAAATTTTTTGTCCAAATTCTTTAACTATTTATAAAATGTACATAATTATGAAATTTTCAAAAAATAATAATAATAATTTACACCTTTAAACCAAAAAAATCTCCAAAAATCTTAAAATTTTGCGTGATACTTCTAGTCAATATACTAGTGACTTTGTAAAAAATAAAAATAACTTTTTGAAGTGTCCATATTTTAATTTCAAAAAATATTAGACTTTATAAAATATAGAGGAATTTTTTTATCCAAATTCAAAAAACAAATGAAAAAAATTATGCATCTTACTATTTTATTAAGTTTGTCAAAAAAAAATCTAAAATATTATTGTTAAGGATACCTACGTTTTGTTTAAAAGATTCCAAGTATTGTTGTTAACAACATTTCGGTGGTGACTCATGGGGTGAGGGCTAGGCGTCCCATATAAAATGTCTCAAGTTCATGCATTGTGGTTCAATAGAGAAATGTGTGTGACACACTCTAAAAAGAGTTGTGCTTATTATCATCACCAAAGGTGATACCTTACTTCAAAACCTCATAATATCGGTGGCAACAGGTGGTGGCAAACCCAGTTCTATATAATAATATGTATTTTTTGAAACATTATTTTTTTAAAAACAAATTATATAAGATTAATGGTAAAATATGTAAATAAAAATTTAATGGTAAAATATATTAAAAAAATATTAAATGGTATAATATAGTATTTTTCTTTTTTTGTACAATTTTAATACTTTGTTACCTTCCAAGTCATTTTCTCCTTTTTGCATACCACTTGATGAAAAGGGAAAAATAATCAAAAAGAATAAACGCGAGCATTATTTTATTTTTTGTGCTTTATGACAATAACAACGTACTCATGAATAATTCAAACCAATAGTTACTCTCAATAGAAATAGACATGAAAACACTTCTCTTTCTTTAGATCAAAATTAAGTGAGAATCAATTAGAATAACTTTGATAAAAGTTTACAAAGGTACAATGGTTTTTTATAAAATAAATGTGTGAGAAATTTTATTTTACGTTTGTGACATTTGGAAAAAAGGTTATTATGGCATCTCCAACCAACCCCACTACAAAGATTGAATTTCACTCTATTTTCATTTTCTACCTCACTCTATTTTTCACACTATTTTGGTATAAAATAATACTATAACACCAATTTTGATATGTTACGCTATTTTGGTATAAAATAATAGTACAACACCAATTTTGATATGTTATATTGGTCCTTCGGCTTTTGGTTATAAGTTTTGTAATAATATATTTTAGAAAGTTAATAGAACAAAAAAGATATAAATAAGAATGTAAAAATCAAATAAGTTGAAAAATGATTTTGACAATCTATAAAAAATTGGATACACCGAGGAATATACTTTAAAATGGTGTAGGATCGAAGATGAACATTATTTGCATCATTTTTCACACTATTTTGGTGCAAAAATATTAAATAGTGTTGTGTGGGAGATGGTCTTATAGGCCCTTTACTTTTTGCATAAGGTTTTCGACCTTACAAGTTACAACTTGATCGATGAGCTTAAAATGTCTATTACAGTTTTAAACCTATCTTTAAGGGATTCATCTTTTTTTTTTTCATTCGTGTATCGAAATGGCAAGTGATTTCCTACTTATGCAATGTGATTCTACCAAGTAGTATAGACTTTTGGTGTGAGGTGGAATCACTATATTCCTTGTGTGTTTTAGTTGATTGTTTATACTCCTTGTTTGTTGCAAGAGTTTTCCCTTATAACTTAAAATTCCAAGCATTTGTATCTAGTTGTTGAAATTTAACACACATATAAATAGTGTTTTTCAAGTGAATTTTTGTGGTAAAGATTTAAATTTTTTTTTCTATTTTGTGCAAAAAGCAACCCTTTCCCCGTGACATCTCTTACCTAGCAACCCTCTTATCCATCCTCATATTAACCCCAAATTGCTTTCTGCGTTATTTCTATATGAATATAGTTTAGAATCTTGAACTGAAATCATTCTATCTCCATAATCATACCTTGATTTGAAGACCATCATAGGCTTTTTTGAAGCACCAAATTCATATGTAGCCTCCTACTCATGAATATGCTTATTTTTCTATCAAAGAGCCTACTCGCTACTCAAGGGTTTCTTACACACAATCTAAAGTCACCATAGTATAGAGAAAAACTATTTCTTGTACTCTATAAGAAACAATATTTCTAACCGCCAAAATAATATCGTTTGAAGCACCAATTTTGTACACAACCTAAACTTAATGTTAAGCATAACTTTCTCTCCTCCAAATAAGCAGCACAAATAATTTGTACCCAAGGGCAAATCTAGAAAACATTTCATTATTCCTAACATCATATACTCCAAAACGTTTCAAGATTAAAGAAAATATGATTTCATTTCCAAGATAAAACATGGCATGATCAAAATCCTCACATCTCACAACAAATAAAAGAGCCCCACAAAGTAATCTGCCGTTGCCTTAGCTAAAAACTACTCAGAATCGATAGGCATGGTTAATTTGCAAGCTATTTGTAGAACTTTGAAATTGAGATCAAAAATGACATTTGTGAGAGGGAAAATCCATCAATGCCTCTTTATTTCGGTTAATTTTTTTACTCAATATTTAATCTTACTTCATTGACCGTTTACAATATAACAAAAATCAGAATCAACTTATTTACAGATAAGTTGGTCAAAATTACTCTTTCTACAAGGTTGATAATATGGTTATTTTTATTTTATTTCTTTTGCAAAAACATAATTTATAAATCAAAATGAATATGTGTGTACATCTCTATAATATTGTTAATAAAACTGTTGTCATTTCTGGTTGATAAAATCTTAAGTATCACTTTCATATTAAGTTGACGTCACTGTATAGCCACAAACTATAACCATTTTGTTGTTTAAATGATTAATAATATTCATCGATTTTAACCTAATCTAATAAACCAGTAATAAATTTGATGTGGTCCCTACCCAAAAACAACATTGTGTGAAAGATAAGCATACATGTATATGCCTACACCCGCACATATATGTATACAGACAAATACATCCGGTGCACACACACACACACACACACACACACACACATATATATATATATATATATATGTGTGTGTGTGTGTGTGTGTGTGTGTGTGTGTGAAGGCATGCACATGGGCGAACTCAAGTTGCGAACTTTTCCCCCCATTAAAATTTTGAGCTTGATTTTAACTAGGTTAATATTAAAGTAGATATAGACCTCCCAACCATTATGCCCCATGATAATATGAAATAAAATGATAGAAATAACTATTTGTTAACAATATAAACTAAGTTGATTTACCTCCATTTTGAAGTGTTCCAAAACAGAGATGGCACAATGGCCAGGTCAAATGGGTAATTTTTAATACTGGTCAAAAGGGGGTCTTTTGGTGCTTCATAGACATATAAGGTCAAATGGGTAATTTTAAGTTTCTACATTTTACACATTTGACCCTTCAAATATAACCCAAAACCATTTTAGAAAAAGGAGGATAGGCCAAGAAAGCTTTAAGAGATGCATATAATGTAAAACATACCTCAATCGGCTCCAATAAGTCTTCACTTCAGAATGTTTGTCCAGCAATGCATAAGTGGCTCATCCACACTTCATACTCAAGAATATGAAAAGGGTCTAAAGTTTTTTTTTTTTTTTTTTTTTGTTTTTGTGGTGAAAGCATCAAAAGCGTTAGTTAACAAAAGTTAAAAAAGCTAGTGATGGCTTTAATGTCCAACAGCTCACCACACTATTAAATCTGTAGCATCAAAGCAAAACAAGATTAAAAAATCAGCCTATATATGTATGTCTCTTCTGTCCATTGGTCGACACAACCAACTGTTTATACTTTATATTATTGTTGTATGAATATAAAATTATAAAATCATAAACCGCTAACCAAAACCAGGTTGATACAAACAAAAAAAAAAAGCAAATAGAAGTGTACCGGGTAAGATTGCCTAAGTGGGCCCATTCTGCAGCTTCAAATTCAAATACATATTTACCTTCAACTTGTTCTTCTAGTGCACTTTTTTCCTCTTATTCTGATGATGATTATAGTCATTATCTGAAGAATCATTGACCATTTGCCATGTGTCCTTCCTTTTTACATCCCTTCTTTTTCTTGAATGACGCCTACAGCTACAATCACTGTCTGATTGATCCCTGCTACTATGATGATGATGATGATGATGCCTTTTGTCATTTTTATGCCTCACTTCATCATACCTATGGTTACCACTATGCACATCTTCTACTTCTAATTCTACCCCTGAAATTGATCTATCTGTATGATATGATCCATGTTCTCGACCATCGTTTGTGGAATGAGAACGTTTTTCATATCTTTTATGATGACTAGATTTGATGTTTAGATCTTGATGTTTGTCATAGTGATGATCTTTTTGCAACTTTCTGCCATGGCTTTCTTCTGAATTGCTCACAGCCTTTCCCCTGTTTCTTTGAGATTTATATTCTGATGATCTAGAAAGCTCATGGGAGTGAGACTCATGACGCTTTGGGATTCCATTTCCATCATCTTCATAATCGGAAGACCTTTGTCTATAATTTAAAAAAAAAAAAAAAAAAAAAAAAAAAAAAAAAAAAAAACTCTTGTTACTTCTGATTGTTATATTTGATCCCAATAGGCCAATACTTATGTTATATGGCTAAAAAGTTACCTCTTTTCATGGCCATATTTCATTCGGTTATCACTGTTCTGAAAGTCCAAATTCTCAGGGCGTCTTGTGGAATGTTCAGCTCTGGGTCCTACAGGTGTCATACCTCCCATTCTTGTAACTCCACTGCAACCAAATAAGGTACATGAAATTGTAGAGTGATCTTGAATATGATGAATAAAAGTAACAAGTAAGAACAATGAAAATGTTTATATAAGAAAGTTGACCTAGGAACAGGAAAGGTGGCATATGTAGATGCAACATAAGGTGGAACTCCATAAGGTGTGACAGGACTAAAAGGGAGCATCCCAGGGTTTCCATACATATTCATGTAAGGATTAAATGGAGGGAACATGGGAGTGGGAGTGTTCCAGTAGGGCATCGGGTAGCCTGACACACCTCCTTGAAACATATGATCTCCTGAAAATGAAACTCACAAAACTAGATCATCAAAAGATAGTCTTGACAAAATTTAACAACATGTTAAAGAAAAAAAGAATTTACCTTTATGATACATATGATGTTCATTGGAAGCAATCGGGCAATCTCTTATGAAATGGGTTGGAGAGCCACACATGTAGCAAGTTCGCCCTCCCTAATTTCAACAAGGTAAGATTTCATAATTCATATCGTATGTATGATTATTAATTGTAAAATGAAAAATCATGGATTTTGAAATAAGTACCATGTTGATGTTGTTTCTATTGTTAACTGCATAACCTCGATCTCCACCTGACAAAGTAAGTCATTTCAGGAAATTTTGTTAAAGATGGGGTTGAGTTACTAGTAATAACTTAAAAAGTCGGTGTTTTGAAATTGTGAACATATATGGAATGAGAAACACCTTCATTTGGCAAGCAAACTTGAGGCATAACAGGCTGGTTTTCACCTTCAGAGTCCACAGAAGGTGTCAAATCTTCATGAGCATCTCTATTCTTAACTTTAAGCAAAGGAGTTGAATTCAAGAAATCATTTTTCTTGTTTAGTGACTCGTACACAGACTCTCCCATATTCTGATTTGGTCCTTTCTCAGAATAAAGCAAATCCAATTTCCTTTTAGTGGAAACCTCCTTTCCTTGAATACCAGATTCTCCATCTGAAATAAAATTTCAAAGAATCATATATAAGCTATAGAGGAAATTATTTTTTATTATTTTTGGCCAGGTAATATCAGAAGGTCTCACCTGGGACATATTTCTGCAAATCATTTTCTGGAGCAGTGGCAAGAATCTGGGATTCAAGAAAATGCTCAATGGCATGTCTGAGGGATAAATTTGGTAGCAAGTGTTCTACCCTATACTTAGTGGAAGAACATTTAGGGCACCTTGCCTTCAATGGAAGTACATCACAGATGCCTGTTCAAGCACAAAAATACAGGTCAAAAATATATGGAATTAGTTCCAGCAATAATATCAACATTAACAACTTAAGGGCTTACATTTTTTACAGAAGCTATGCTGACAGCATGGTATCATCACAGCATTCTTGAAATATGTGTTGCAAATAGGACATCTTAGTTCTGATGGCAAGTCAACTTTTTCCAAATCAATACCCTTCGTGTTCGCCATTCTATCATGTCAAGTCAAATTTTTGAAAAGGAAACAAAAAGATTGTTTAGATAGGCTGAAGGAATTAGTTTATCAGAAACTAAAAAAATCATATGGCACAAACTTTACTTTTCCAATTCTATGTGTTCGACATCTACAGGTACAGGCTTCTTCTCTAGAATTATATCTTCAGGTTTATTGTGATTGATACCTGCATTTTTGATGTAGTTAGAGCGACCCATCAAAAAAATTATAATGTATTGCTTTAAAATGTTATATACCTTTCGGAATATCCTCACTAAGCTCACTTGCTTCAGGCTTATGATGTCTTAACCTGAAGAAAGCAGAATATCAGATGCCAAGTTCATAACAAGAAAAGACAAGATGATTTAGAGTATTAGTTAATCAACAGTACATATCAATTAATGAAATAGAAGACAGTGTGAAAGGCTTATCACTCATACATAATTACATATACTCCCACACACCCACATACACCAAAGAAATCATACTGTAAAAACTCATCAAACGATTTATTGATATCATATAGCTAAAAGATATATTAACAGGGTTTTATGAGTTAGATTCAATTCAATAAAAGAACGTAAAACTTACATAGCTAAAGGCACCGGTTCTGCTGGAACCCTCTTTATGATAACACTCGAACCACTAGGAATCTTGAATTCATCGTCATTGTACTCTAATAACTCAAAAATAAAACACGGAATCAAAAACCAAAAAAAAAAAAAAAAAAAAAAACGAAACCAATTGATGATACATGAAAACACACTATTCTGCTGCACCTGTACGCCAACACAATTTGCAGAAGAGGACTTGTAGCTCAAGAATATGAAAACTAAAAGCAGGTAGACTAATAGAATTAGAAAATAACCTTGACCAGTGAGGTCATCTAAGAAGACGAGATCAAAGTCTTTATGGCATATGCCGCTTAACTTCTTCTGACACAGAATTTTAGATCTGAGTTCTCCCACCGATATGTAGGGTTTACCACCATCGATTTCGATTGTATCGAAATTGACAGAGCTTCTGAATTTGAATCTGATAGACATAACCTATATTGTTTCTGATGAGTACGATTCGATGCCGCTAGACGATTCTGAGCTTGGAATGAGAACGTGAGAAAGGAGGAAAGAAGAAGGAGAATTATGAAGAAGAGGAACTGTTCTGTTTGTCGATAGAGGAGATGGGAAGGTGCGTTTCACGTGACACGTGCAATATGTTGCACCTTATTTCGTCAAACAAACATTTGACCAACTATACTTTGGCATTCCATTTAAAAAGATAATCACAAAAACATGAAAGTGAGATTGGTGTCATAATTCTTTTTAAAAATTTATATATCAAGATTATTCACTTCCTTATAGATATTTGTGATTTGCCAAATATGTACAAAGTAGGGCTTAATGCAAGGGTAGTACAACAACTAATATGTATAGTATGAGTTTTTATAGAAGTATTAGATTGATGTTGATGTAGAAATGTATTAATTCCATGAGGAGCAATTGATTCGGTCTTCAAAATTGTCTTGGATGTTAAAAGTAGTAACAAATCAGCCTAATTAAGATTAAGAATCCATTTCTAGAAAGAAGACCGTGTCAATATTAAAATTCTAAAGATAAATTATTATCATAATACTTTCACATAAAGCTTCGCTATTTAGGTAGTGTTTGTTTTTTGTCTGCAGATCTGCGTGGCCTCTTTGGTCTGCGCCGCACAGACCACGCGCAGATATTAGCCTTCGCAGACTGTTTGTTTTTTTGAAGACTGCAGACCTAAAAATGTCTGTGCGCCCTCTTCTTGGCGCAGATGTGGACCAGAGTCTTCTAACATCGTCAGACATCTTCTAGCCTAAAAAAACATATATATCTTTATTTTTTTTAAGTTTTTTTTTTTAATTTATATTTTTTCCAACTTTATTAATGATAAACAATTTGAAAAAAAAAATTACAAAACTTAAAAAAAAACGTTCGACGATACAAACATGATATTTTTGACAAATTTATAAATAAAGATTTATTACAATAATAGTCGTTGAAGTTTTTTATATAAATATGAAAAAAAAAATCATAATATATTCTTATATTTTGTTGCCAAATTTTGTAAAACATTATTTAATACAGTATCGTCAATTTCTCAAGAAAATATTTATGGTACGTTTTTAATAGATTTAATTGAAAAAATCGAAGTTTATTTCCATCCATTTATGTATCAAATTCTTTGATCACTAATTATAATGTTTAGTTATAACTTTGCAACCAAAGTTGTTGGTTTTCATCAAATATATACGTTAATTCATACCATTTTTATTTTTATTTTTTATACAATAATACATAAAAGTTGATCTAGATTCGTTAATTATTTATAACAAAGTCATAAAAATATTAAAAAATCATTTTGAAGTTTAAAAAAACAGTTTATTTATATTTCAGTTTATTTTAGTAGTCCGTAGATGTTAAAAAAACAAACAGTCTTCTTTTTTCAGACTGCAGACGTTTGGTCCACCTCTTCTACTGCAGAGGTCTACAGATGTGGTCCGCAGACTGCAGACATTTTGTCTCAGAAAAAACAAACAACACCTTAATCTCTATCAATAAAGAAGGTGTTGGGTTGGAAAAAGATAAATACATACAAAAATTAAGGGGATAAAAATATCATTGGAAAAAAAATAGACATACAAAAGATATGCAAAGACGTGTACATAGAAGATTGTTGGAAATAAAGTCGAGACACAAAAAAGATATACAAATAAGTTAAAAAAAAACATGTTAATGTTGGACTATCGACCTTGATGGTAAAGAAAACAAACGCAACCACTAGGACGGTCGTAGCTAATAGTTTTAAAATGACGCACAATACTTGTAAAATGAATAGGAGTGGTTGTTGTTCATAAAAAAAAAAAAAAAAAAAAAAAAAGTTAAGAAAGTTTAAAAAATGAATGATGGGGGCCAAATCCTCGCCCTTAATAGTAATGAAAACACACGAAGCCATTAGGTATGGATACTAGTGTAAATGCGTTGATAATTGTTTGTGATAAATGATGTATAATCTGAACAATTTGTTTCATCGACCATATTTCATAAGCAACGCCCTTTTGCCTCTATCTACAAAAATAATTATAAACTATCGAAAATAATAAACTTTTAGGGAATCATATTAACCTAACAATATTTTTTATCAACCATAAAACTCATCAAAACGGGAGGTGTATATATAGTAATTAAGGCATCTCCGATGTTTAAACTCAAAAAAAGATTTACTTTTGTGACATCATCTTTCCACCAATTTTTATTTTATAAAAACTTTTATCAAATATCATCTCCAATTGTTATATAAATCCGATCCGAACCAACCAAATTATAAATCGATATATCAATTTTTATTATTCGGTTTTTAAAAATTAAGACATTTAATAATATAACTTTGACTTAGAATGGTTAAGTTATCGGGTTTACATCTCAATATACACTAATAAAAATATAAAGAAATAATTAAGTTGTCAAATAATTATTTATAAAAGAATTTTTTCATAATTTAATATAATATTTATAAAAAACATTTGAAATATTGTTATTAAATATGAGGGACAAAAATTTCAATATAATTAAAAAGTCTAATGAACAAAAAACTTAATAAAGTATATTAGTTCAAATAAAATATAATTAACTAAATTAAAAGTTATTAAATTCTTAGAAAACTGGTTTTTAATTTATTAATCACAACAAATTTAAATCCAAATTAATAAATGAGACATGTTACAAAACCAAATGAGAATACCCAAGCTATATAGCTAAATTCAAATTGTTCAATTTGACAATTTAGTTTTATCTAAACAATGAACACCTATAGCCGCCATCATCATTCTTTCTTTCTGTCGCCACCACCTTAACTACTTCCTTCCATAACCGCCTTAGTTGTTTCATACCGTTGCGTGATTATTCCAATTTGAAACTTATCAATCGTCACATTAATTGTTTTCTTCCATCATTGTCTTGTATGTTTATTCCATAACCAACTTGTTGTTACCGAACTAAAACTTAAAGACATGTGCCTTTGTTTTTGCACTAGATTTTGACGAATAGAAGTCTTTCATATTTTTTAGGGTTGCTCATTGTTACGTATCTTATTTGTTGTTGCTCCAATGTCCGTGTTTGTGAAGAATATAAACTATGTCCCTTCATCTTCTTCGATGTTGTTTCCACCGTCTTTTTTATATCTCTGAAAAATATATCACCTTCCACTTACATCAAAAAAATTTGGATATATATTTAATGTTTTTTGTATTTCATGTTTATTCAAGATCTTAGGATTTAATTTTTTGCTATTTCAGACTTATTCTTAATATTTGGTTTTAATGTCGTTATTATATAAATGTATTCAATATTTTTGCTTTTCAAAACTATCTAAATTATCATTTATCAAACTTAAATGTTTTATTAAGTATCATCTTATAATTTATCAGTTTACTAACATATGTTATATTTCCGGGTATTGGATAATTTTTCTGAAAAAACTTATCGTGTACTTATCATTTTACTAACATGTGTTCCAAATCGCATCTTACTTTCAACAATAGGTGGTTAGGGAAACATATGCATAGCAGTAACATCAGTTGATTATTTTGTTATATCTTCAAGATTTTAAATTATCTTCCACTTTAGGAAGAAAAAAATCAGTATCTAACTCATGTTCACCAAAGGGTTTCTAGTCCAACAGTATCAAGTGTTCTCTTCCATCCTTAGACATATGTGGATTTAGAAGTGGTTTATGATTATATTATATTTTTTATTCAAAAAAAAATCTAACTCATGTTCAAGACCGCATTTGAAGTTTATTTTAGAATAATGTCTAACAATCATTAACCACCCATTTTCATGCTTATTTTGAACATACAAATACCATTAATTGGTTTATTTATATGGGCAATTGTGAGAGTAGTTTGCATCGACTTTGTGAATATAGTCTAAAAAACAATAAGAATCAACATGCAATAATATTCCAACACCCAAACAACTTTATTGACAGTTGATTACAAAACGATTCTTTGTCCCGGTAACCTTCGGTTTGTTGATTTCCTTGTTTTCCCTCTTACTCAGTCCGAGTTGGTTCATGCATCGGGGTCTATTTGACCGAGTAAGAACTTATGTAAACTTTATATTGTTATGACGTACGTTTCCCAGCTCCAAATGACATGATTGTTTTTGCTATTACTTTATTTTTTTCATTGAAAACATATTGTATTAGGTAAACTACTAATGTTGTATACAGACACCTAGTATTCATATCCATTTCCAAGTGGTATCATGTATTTAATTCACTCGTTCACATTTTAACGAATGCGACTACATACCAAGTCAAGGTTTATACTCTTATGTATTGTAAGCTTTTGCATGATACACAACTTTAATATAAAGTTTCAAATTAGTAATCACGCACTGAACTTTGTATCCATGAGTCATCCATCTAAACAATTTTTGTTTAACCTAAAACATATTAGACTCATCTCAGTATCATCACTTAAGCTCTAAGAAATCCTCATAATTCTTAGTTCACTTAAACTAATGTTCTGATACCAACTGTGACATCCTCTATTTTTCCATAACCAAAAAAAACTCTTCTTTACGCTTTAAAATCATAGTATTTTTGTTTTCAGAAGATCCCAGTATAATAAAATATTGTGCGGACACTATTTCGTTTTATAAAAATTGTCTTTGAGTAAATATGTTATTTCAAATACAAAAAACTCTAATGATGCCATAATCAATACACAACTTTGTTACAGTGTAAAGACCCAATGGTCATGAACACTAATGCATGTTGTCTCTTAATCACTCGGCATCATAATCAAGTATGGTCATGAACACTAATGCATGTTGTCTCTTAATCACTCGGCATCATAATCAAGTTTCAGTAGCATAACCCTGTAACCAGTGATGCAAATAAACTGAGTAAGTCAAGCTTGGGAGCCTAGTGAGCACATAGGGTTTTCAACCCACAATAATATAATTATAATCTTTTAAATATTCACCCAACAAATAACCCAATTATCCATTCTCACTATTCTCACTCCCTGATCTCAATATAAATGATCTCAAGGGACCTACCCTAAAGGACCACTACAAGTAATGAGTAGACAATGATGTTTCGTGGATTCTGCTAGTGTTCCACCAGACTGTCTAGAATAGTCAGTGGTCGTCATCTATACTTTCATAGATGACTGGTCCCAATTGTATGATAATACTATGCATGGACTATTACCATTATTTTATTTTACCATAACCCTTCACTACCCAACACGATTTAAATATGATAAAAATAAATATACAAGTAAATCGTATCAGGTTATTGCATCTAGCACATATATCAAGAACATAGATAATAGGCGCATATAGCATTTAATTGTCTAAATACTTTGTATCTATGTGACTGACATTTCATATTCTCTTTTAAAACGACCTAAACATAAATATTACTAAGCATTTAGAATTTGTTTGTATTTATAAAGTTTAATCGTTATAAAGTTTTTATCATATTTATTAATAATTCTAAATGAACCACTGACGTATAGTTGATAAGAAACAACCAGGTAAGATCGTATCGGAGGTAGGATTCGTTTGATATATAAAGATATATTGTTTGGAAATCCACTTGAAACACCTCACTGATCTAGCCTTGTCATCATTCCTGTAAGTAGATCGGCCAGTATAACGACTGGTATTACTGATAGATCTTATTTATAAGTTCATAATAACAATTATAAACATAAATATAAGTTATACTTAAAGCACGGTAAGTATAACTCAACTTACAGGTTGTCTGACGGAAAAGTGAACATTACGCTGGCAGAACTTCGAAGTCGATACCTCCATTTCTCGGGGCTCTCTGGCCCTCCAAAGCTTCGCTACTAACACCTAAGAGATACCAAGAATGGGCCTCGCGGCCTCGGGAAAATTTAAGAGAGAAAGGAAGGAATTTAACAACAAATGAACAAGAAAACCGCTTCTATATATAGCAATGCATGAGGTGCGTGTCGCGCCTGGTGACGTGGCAACCTCTCCTTAAGCCACGTGTCGCCGTCTGCTTGCAAGACTTAGGGAGAAAGGGTTCAACCGTATCTCGCCACGTGTCGTCATTTGGGCTGTCCAAATTTAATATTGTTCTTAAATCATAACTTTCGCATAAAGACTCTATTTTCGATAGTTTATATCCACGTGTAGCTATCGAAGAGTACTATAACTTTCATTTAGACTTCATCGGCTAATTTCCACTTTATTTTTCGTTTTACGGTTTGATGAGGTTTTAGACTATAAACGTGGATTAGAGATGATTAAATCTTGATCATTGGGATATATTTTACATATTGAATGTGAATTAGAGTTGATTAGTGAAAAGTTATACATTTCAAGCCTTAGGTCGCTTCAAATGTTAATTCCTTAATTAAATTCAACTATAGTTGAAATACTTCTTCCAAAATCTTTATAGATAAGCTTCACCGCCTTTAAACTTTTCATATGGAGAAATGAATGGGTTATTGCATCTTATTTGTCCAGGTTTTTTAAGCTTACCCTCAAGTTTCATGTTGTTTTTCCAAAACAAACCTATTTAATATGTATGTTACATTAATTTAGGGTTTTTCCACATTTAATCCTTCCTCACTCATAATATGATTTTTATTGTTTAATTTCATTTAATATGATTTTTTATTGTTCAAGCGAGTCAAACATTTGGTTAAACATACTTTCTTTTTAATTTAACGCTTTTAATCATAAAACTTATATTAAACTGTTATAATTTTAACATTCAATTTTTTTCTATTTATCATTTAAACCATACTTCAATTATTCATATTATTAAAGTTTAATTATTTATTTGTTGATTAAATAAGATTTTTTTACGCATATATTTTCAAAACTTTAATTTTACTAAAGATTTCTAGAAAAAAAAAGATGTTGCAAAAACCCGATCCAAACGAACCAAAATATAAATTGATGTATCAAATTTTCTTATTCGATTTTCAAAAGTTAAGGCATTTAAATAATATAACTTTAAATTAGACATCGTCGTTTACATTCATAAGTTATTCGATATATTTACATCTTAATATATAATAATAAACCTGCATAATAAAAAGTTTAAGTTGTCAAATAATTATTTATAATAAAATTTTATCGTAATCTAATATAATATTTAAAAAGATATTCTAAAATATTATTATTATTGTTATTATTATTATTATTATTATTAAAGATTTTTTATTAAGGCTAAAAATTTCAATATAATTAAAATGTCTAACGAACAACAATTGGATAAAGTATCTTAGTTCAAATAAATATAATTAACTAAATTAAAAGTTATTCAATTTTTAGATAATTGGTTCTTAATCCAAATCCAAATTAATAAATCAAAGATGTTACAAAACCAAATGAAAATATTCAAACTATGTAGTTAAATCCAAATTGTCCAATTGTCCAATTTATTTTATCTAAACTTTAAACAACCTCAACCATTGTCATAATTCTTTCCCTCTACTGCCATCACTTTAATTGTTTCCTTCCACAACCGTCTCAGTTGTTTCATATCGTTGTTTGGTTGTTCTGATTTAAAACTCATCAATCATCACCTTAGTTATTTTCTTCTATCGTTGCGTTGTATGTTTTATTTTACAACCGACTTGTTGTTATCAATCAAAAACTTAAAGACGCCTGCCTTTTTTTCACTTTGAATCTTGACGAAGAGAAGCCCTTCATATTCGCTAGGGTTGCTCATTGTTTTGTATCTTATTCGTTGTTGCTCCAACGTCTGAGTTTGTGAGGAATATAAATTGTGTCCCTTCATCTTTTCCGATGTTGTTCCATCGTCTTTTTCCATACCTTCGACAAAGATCTCACCTTTCATTTACATCGAAAAAACTACATGCCTATTTAATGTTTTTGCATTCCATGTTTGTTCAATATCTTAGGATTTAATATTTTTGTATTTTAGATTTATTCTAAATATTAGGTTTTAATGTCGTTATTATACAAATGTATTCAATATTTTTGCATTTTAGAATTATCTAATTTATCATTTATCAAACTTAAATGTTTTATTAAGTACCTTCATATAATTTCTCATTTTACTAACATATGTCATATTTTTGGGTATTCGATAATTTTTCCGAAAACACTGGTCGGGTACTTATCATTTTACTAACATACATTAAAAATCACATCTTACTTTCAGCAAAAGGTGGTTATGGCAACATATACATAGCAATATCATCGATTGATTATCACGTTATATTTTCAAGATTTTCAAATATCTTCAACTTTATAACCAAAATCACTATCTAACTCGTGTTCAACAATCATTAGCAACCAAATTTTCATGTTTATTTTGAACATACAAATGCCATTAATTGATTTCTTTATATGGCAACGATGAGAGTAGTTTTCGTCGACTTTATGAACTGAGTCTGAAAAGCAATAAGATTCAACATGCAATAATATTCCAACACCCAAACAACTTTATTGACAAGTAATTACAAAACAATGCCTTGTCCCGATAACCTTCAGTTTGTTGATTTCCTTGTTTTCCCTCTTACTCGTTCCGAGTTGGTTCATGCCTCGGGGTCTATCTGACCGAGTATGAACTGATGTTAACTTTATATTGTTATAACACACGTTTCCCAACTCCAATGACATCATTGTTTTTGCTACTACTTTATTTTTCTCCTTTAAATCATATTGTATTAGGTAAACTACTAGTGTTGTATACAAACACCTGCTATTCATATCCATTTCCAAGTGGTATCACATATTTAATTCACTCGTTCACATTTTAACTAATGTGACTACATACCAAGTCAAGGTTTATATTGTTATGTATTATAGGCTTTTACATGATACACACAATTCTAATAGAAAGTTTCAAATTAGTAATCATGCACTAAACTGTCTCTACGGGTCATCCATCCAAGACAATTTTTGTTCATTAAATTCATAATATAGTAACATAATTTGGATTTTTGTCCAATTTTGATATTATCACACGTATTCTTCCACCATTATATCTAAACATGTATAATCAAATTCTCCTACTTTTACCCATGTGAAACATGATGTCACACCCCCAAACCAGAACAGCTGAAACGTCCGGGGGCGGAGGACGTCATGCTCAATATCACAACAAATGTAAAATAGTAAAACAAGCAACAACATCCATTGCATTAATAATATAGTTAATACATGTGTGTTCATTGTATATTTGTATGACACTAAAAGTATAGCAAAATAAAAGACGAGTCTTGAACATGCTCCGTCCTCTCGAAACCTGTGCTAGCGTACCTGTCTAGTGGTTCCCTGAGAATACAAGTTATTTTGAATGAGAGTATCAACATTTAAGTTGGTGAGTTCATAAGTATTTAGTATTTAATGTTTGTATTTGTTCTATGAAAGTGTTAGTTTGTGTTCTCCAGAAAATCTCATATTTTCTATAATAAATGAATAGTAGTCTTCAACCCTAAGACCCAAATGTTTGTATGTTTTGTTCTCTGTAACAGTGTAAATGTATGTTTGTACTCTGAACTAGTATGATGTAAATTTTCCATAAAAGTAGACTATATTTACTAGAAAAATAGTATGTTTGTTCATGTATGAACTTTTCTGTATGCATATAATGGAAACTAATAACTTGCAGTTGTATTGTTTAAAGTAACACCACCGAAGTAAGTTGGTTTTGTAAACCGATTGTAAGATTACTAATCAAATGAAGTTATTTGAATATATATTACTCGTAATAGGTCGGGATTTTCTCCCTGTGAGTTCTTATAACCATACTAACCCTGTCTGCCTGATAACAACGGTTTTCAGGCGTCAAAACTGTTAACAACATTTGTCATCCCATGCCTGCCGACCTGACTGTAGCTAACAGTCGGGATGTAGGATTGTCAGTCCCAACATAGATCTATACACAATTGTCATCGCTCTCCCTACAAGAGACTATATTTATAAGCTCAAGACTTTTACCCATACTTAGATAAGTACATAAAAATGACTCACAAATTGTTTCAACGTATTACGAGTAATAACTGAGAATCCTTTTTGTTTATAACTTAACCTTGTGAAAATAGTTTTGTTTGTCCCTTAACTATATTTGTTATAAATTATAAGTATGTTTTTGTTTTGTTATGAAAATTGTTGTGTCTTAACATGTTTGTAAGTTGTTTCATGTAATGTTTCTTTGATCTACAAAATAGTATGAATTGATTCCCTAAACTATACCTATTATAGTTTACTAGTATGTTTGTCTGTACTGTAAATGATTTGAAGAAAGGCTCATTTGTTCACCTTATACAAGTGATTTAAGTATGTTCTTGAAAATGAGATTTAATATTCATGTATATATTTAGCATGTATAATTATGATTTAGCCGACATTCAGACTTATGATCCTACCCTAAGACCACAACCAAACAAGGAACAGGAGTTACAGTATTAGCAATAGTCCTAAGTCCGTTAAAGCATACTTATACATAAATATATAAATGAATACGATTTTGATAATAAACAACGATCTAAAATAGTTTAAAAGAGTTTGAAAATGATTTTTGACAATATTTGTAAGTATAAGAAATTCTTTGTTTGTTTGTTTTCATATGTAAGAGTTAACACAATTTTATTGTGTTCTACTTGTATTCTCTCCTTAAAAACATTAAAAAAGGTAAATTGCAGGGGTATGAACTCACCTTATGTGAGTGATTCGTTTGAAGGTTCGATATAGGATGTTATTTCCACGAGTGAAGTCCCGTAGCAAAACTGAGTCCTAATTAGCATTTTATGTAATATATATATGTATACAATTAGTGTATATAAACATAAGAATGACAAGGAATTGGACTAATTTGTAAGTTTAACTTACAAATAAGAGTGTTAGAAACAAAATGGAAGGCTGCTAGGAGTTTACGGCTAGCCTGGGAGTTCACGGCCCAAGAAGATCTTGGTGTTCTTGAGTTTGCGGTTGAGTGTTCTTGAAGGAATGAAAGAGATTCAAGGGTTTACGACCCAATGATCTTGATGAATGAAGAACACTTGAAGACCCTAAGCAATATTCAAAGGAAGAAGGATGATAGTTTAGAGAGAATGAGGGTTTCGGTTGGTGTTCTTGAATGTGAGAGGGTGAGTTTTCGGCTGGAATTGAAGAAGCGAGGGGGAGTTCACGGTTCAACCCCTATATAAGGTCAAAACTGATGGGACACCTTCATTGGTTTCCACACCGAATGGATAAGACCGGAGTTTACGGTCCGAGGAGTGGGTTCTCGGCCGTGAACCTCGTTTGCGGCTGCAAACCGTTTGCGGTCCGAAGTCTTAAGCTATGCGAGGGTTTGCGGCTGCGAGGGTTTGCAGCTCGGATGAAGGTTATCGGTTCCATGCAATTCACTACTAATTCAAGCAACACTTCTAATTAAATGTTTTAAACCAATCTAGAATTTAAATCTACTTTATATAAGATAGATCAAAGTAAGAAGCTTGACTTTAGTTCGACTTTTACGATAAAGAAAATAACGGGCTGTCACACATGATAAATACTAATATCGTAATATTTATACCTTTATCACACATTATAACAAAATATCAATGTACTTTACTTATTTCATCAGTTATTTCATTAACATATCTCCAAGCATATAATTTTCATACAATAAGATTTCATGACTTGTCCAAGCATAGATTTCACTGAAACTTGGTCATTGGGACATATTTTTCCATATTGATCGTGGATTAGAGATGAGTTGGTGAAGAATTATACATCCCAAGCTTTAGATCGCTTCATTGTTAATTCTATAATTGAATTCAACTCCAAATAGGTTACTTCTTCCAAAATCTCCATAGATGAGTTTCACCACCTTTAAAATGTACGTATGGAGAAAGGAACGGGTTGTTGCATTTTATTTGTCTATATTTTTTAATCTTACCCTCAAGTTACATGTTTGTTACATTAATTTTTTTTCAAACCACGCCCACTTAACATGTTTGTTACATTAATTTTGGTTCCTTTTCCACATTTAATCCTTCCTCGGTCGTCATATGATTATTACGGTTTAATTTCATTTAAGTGATTCAAGCATTTGGTTAAACATACTTTCTTTCTAATTTGACCTTTTTAATTATAAAAACTTATATTAAACTGTTGTAATTTCAACATTCAACTTTTTTTATTTATCATTTAAACCATATTTCAATTATTCACATTATTAAAACTTGATTATTTATTTGTTGATTAAATAAGATTTCTTACATATGTATTTTTAAAAACTTGAAGTTTACTAAAAAACTCTAGAAAAAAAAACATACGTTAAAGAAAACTGATCCGAACCAACCAAATTATAAATCAATATATCAACTTTTATTATTCGATTTTTAAAAGTCAAGACATTTAAATAATATAACTTTAAATAAAAAAATTAAGTTATCACGTTTACAACCATAAGTTATTCAATATATTCATCTTAATATACAATAATTAAAAAATATAAGGAAATGATTAAGTTGTCAAATAATTATTTATAATAAAATTTTATCATAATTTAATATAATATTTATAAAAATCTTTTGAAATATTGTTATTAAATATTTTTTATAAATAAAAAGTATGATGAACAAAAATTGAATAAAATATACTAGTTCAAATAAATAAAATATAATTAACTAAATTTAAAGTTATTTAATTTTCAGATAATTGGTTCTAAACTTAGTAGCCACAACAAATCTAAACCCGAATCAATAAATCATACATGTTACAAAAGCAATTCAGAATACCCAAACTATATAGTTAAATTCAAATTGTTCAATTAGAAAGTTTAGTTTTATCTAAACAGTGAACAACATAGCCACAATCATCATTCTTTCTTTTTGTCGTCACCACCTTAACAGGTTCCTTACACTACCGTCTAAATTGTTTCATACCGTTGCTTATTTTTTTCGATTTGAAACTTGTCAATTGTCACCTTAATTGTTTCTCCCATCATTGTCTTGTATGTTTCATTCCATATATGACTTGTTATCGATCTAAAACTTAAAGACACACACCTTGTTTCCACTCTGAATCTTGACAGAGAGAAGCCCTTCATATTCTTTAGGGTTGATCATTGTTTTGTATCTTATCTTTTTGTATCTTATCTGTTATTGCTCAAACGACAGTTTTTGTGAATAATATATAATATGTCCATTCATCTTCTCTGATGTTGTTCCACTGTCATTTTCATACATCCGACAAAAATCTCACATTCCATTTACATCGGAAAAAAAACATGCATATTTAATCTTTTTGTATTCCATGTTTATTCAAGATCTTAGGATTTAATATCTTTGCATTTTAGATTTATTATGAATATTAGGTTTTAATGTCGTTATTTTATAAATTTATTCGATATTTATTGTTCAAAGTATGTAGTTTTATTATTATTATTCATTATGCCTTGTATTTGGTATGTTTTAGGTCAACATGTTTTTCAAAATGTTGGTAGAGAGAGATAGATAGATAGATAGATAGATAAAAATAGAGAGACGATGGTAGTATTATACATACATATATATATATATATATATATATATATATATATATATATATATATATATATATATATATATTAGCATGTAAATTTAAAAAGAAATAAGTAAGATCGATGTAAGTGAATCCCCGTCGAGTGCTTAGTCTGATGGTACGCCCAACGTTAGGGGTTCTACGCCCAACGTACTCGTTGGGTGTTGACTTTCTGTTGACTTCGGCTAACTTTGACTTTTGGTCAAAGTTTAGGGTTTTGGACCTAAGGAGGGGAAAAATGGTCCTTTTTGCCCCTAGAAGGTTTAACCGTGGACCTAGGACTCATGAGTGGTTTGAACCTTAATTTTAATTAAGGATAATTATTTTGTTAACCAGTTGGGTCTAGCTGTTATGTTATGTTACAATATGTTATGTGTTGATATGATATTTGTTGTACTGGGGTTGCTGATAGCCAACCGGGGGATTGTGGATAACCTCCCTAGCCTGTTGTTAGGTCACTGAGACTGCTGATAGTCCCAGGGTTGCTGATAACCCATAACTGTTAATTTATGTTGTGTTGTATGTGGTATCTTAGGGAACTCACTAAGCTTTGTGCTTACAGTTGTTGATTTGTATGTGGCATGTACTTCGCAGGACCGCGGGAAAGCAAAGGTTTGATTGTACACACGCACAGGAAGTTTACTACTGGGACATGATCTTTTGTACTTTGATAACTATCACACTTGTGTTTTGAAATGATTTATAATTGATCTGGTTGTAAAACTCTGTTTTTGTAAGCTTTAAAATTGAAAATTTTGGTCTAAAATTTGAGGTGTTACATTATCGATGGACTGAGACACAAATGACCGACTCGCAATCAAAAATCATAAGAGCATGCAAGGAATTCACTAAGAAGATACCTAGCAGAATCATAAACATAAACATACCATAAAATAATTTTACAGAATAATAAATGAAAACATACGAGTAACGACGTCCGGTGCCACCCTGGCCTCCTCTGCTGTGAGCTGGAAAGCACGAACTCGACCCCTCGGGGGCTCCACCCTACCCTAGTGTTCATATGTGGTCCTCAAAGTAATAGGGTTTGGAGCATGTACCGGCCTGGCAGCAAGCAAGGGACACTGGGCCTTTATATGGCCCACCTGATCACAATGGTAACAAATCATGGTGTTCGGTGTCGGGGCCTGCTGGTGACAATATCTCGCACAGTGTCCCTCCTTGCTACCTTTGTGGCATCCTGAAGAATATCAACAAACACCCTCATGAACCTTGTCGTACTTTCCACAAGTGTGACCCCTCTGTCCTCTAGATTGTGCATCAGCGGGCTTGAACCACTTCTTTGCAGGCTGGGACTGAACTGGATCATTACGTTGCTCCCTCGTTTGCGTCTCTATCTTAATCTATCGCCTCCTCGTAGTCTCCTGGAGCTCGGCGGGGGTATTGTATCACTGTGTAGACATAAACTTCCGAATATCCGTCTTGAGCATGCTCAAGTACTAGGTCATCTGAGCCTGCTCCGAAGCAGCAAACTCAGGGTAGAAAAGAGCCCTCTCCGTGAACATCTTGGTGATCTTTGTCACCGTCTCAGTCGTCTGCCTCAAATTTAGGTACTCCTAAGCCAATCTCTCTCTCTCTCTCTCTCTATATATATATATATATATATATATATATATATATATATATATATATATATATCTTTCACGCCCAGGGGGACATATCTTGTACGAAACATCTCCAAGAACTGCTCCCAAGTAACCGCAACCCTCTGCTCATGAGTATACGAACCACTCACCAATCTACACCAATCCTTCGCCCCTAACCGGAGAACGTTCAGGGCGTACTTGACCTTCTGGTCAGCAGGGCAAGAACATGTGAAGAAACAACCCTCCACATCAGACAACCACCTCATCGCCACAATCGAGTCCCTGACCCCATAAAACTACGGTGGCTTCGTATTGCCGAAGTTTTTGGATTAGGTGTCTAATCCCATAACTATAATTGGTATGTACTTGACCCGAGAGTAGCATGGTCCATTTTGGGTTGCATTCACCAGAACAATTTGATAGGATGGATATTTGAGAAAGAGGTTATTTGTGATTTATTAATATATTATGAGAATAATATATTAATTGAGAAATCATATTATTTAATTAGTATTGATCAAGAAGTAATTTGGAATTAATTTAGTGATCAAAAGAGACTGATTAAATTAACGGGGACTGATTATGTAAATCAGTGATACATATGGTTTGGGCTAATGATCAATGATTGATTTGTGATGGACTAAGCTTATGAGATAGTCCATGAAGTTTTAGTCCAAATCAACTGTTTGATCATAAGCCTAAGTGTAAGAATTAGGATTTACAAGTGACTCTTGGAATTCTATACTATATATGTAACCCCTTCAACCCTAAAATCGGCACTTGTTGTTCCATAAGGAAACCCTAGCCGATTTGTGTCTCCTAGCCTCTCTCTCATTATCCTCCAATTGTCGGTGGTGTTTTGTGAACCATTTGAGGCATCACACTTGAGGTGCTAAGGTCTTGAAAGGCCAAGTTCTACAAGCTACAACAGATATGTAACCATCTAACTCGGTTTTATGTTTCAAATATCAATGTTGTATGCTAGTTAGGCTTATGCTTTGGAAAATGAAAATTGCATGTATAATTAGAGAAAACTTAGATCCAAAGCATTAGCGTTGTATGTGCACCATAGGAGTATTATAGTACATAAAACCCATCAGTGGTATCAGAGTCATGAGTGTTTTCTGTTATATTAATGCATTGGTTAATTGTTCAAAGTTTAAAAAATTGGAAAATTGTTGCCTGAACAATGGACTCGGCGAATCCCGTGAGTGGATTCGACGAGTTGGGTCATTTGGTGATGAACTCGACGAGTCCAATATCTAACTCGACGAATTGGATCATCAGGTTGCAATTTTTCGGGTTTTTTGGCCATAATTGGATTAGGATCATTGCCTTAAACTGTTTTGTATCATAAAATCTGGTTTTTCTGATATGGTGGTGATTATCCTCATCCAATTAAAACATAAATTGTCAAATTATAAAATAATTACTAGATTATATGATAAACTAATTATTTGTATTATTTGATTTGAATTGTCTTACTATATGAATTTGATTAGGTCAAATTGGTAAAAGATAAAGTTATATGATTATTTTATTAGTTTAAATTTGATCTAAATGTTTTAAAGGGAGTTACAAAACTTGCCATCAAGTTTTGGAATGCAAAAGGTTTTGAAGAGTTTCAAAACTTGTCCTCTAAGTTTTGGAATTTAAAATTTGATTAAAAGTCTTAATTATGAAATATTAAATACTAAAACTTTTGGTTTCCATAACCTAAATTAAGAATTAAAACGTTTTAATTATGACTTTGTTGATAATTAATTAAAAGAGTATTAATAAATCCATAATAGAATGGTTTAAAGTTTAATTAAATTAAAAGTCTGATTTATTAATAGATTAAACCACTTAGTATTTTAAAAGTTTAAAATACACCCTTATACTATATAAAATCAAAAGTCTAATATATCATATATGTATAAGTTAAAAAGTCAGTCTTACCGTTAGTAGGCCTCATTTACGAAGTTGGTCTATAAGGGGTATTTAAAGAAGCGGCCTGTAAAATGACCGCTATTGGGTATACACTCTTACCCACCACACCCTTGACCAGTGGAGGGTCGTTAGCCGAACGAGTTTGATAGGAAATTTAAATCCTCATTAAAAGTATAATGAAATATAAAGTAACTAAACCTTTTATAAATTCTCAATCTTAGTTACTTTAGGAAAATGTCAATTTGATGTTAACACATGAAATTGCACATTGCACCTTATTGATCAGTTAGTGGAGCGTACCAAGCTAATTTGCATGGTTATTCACACATTATTTGTGATCCTCGGTATCCCAGTCACAAAATTGAAGGGAATAATCGAGATTAAACATGCCATTGAAAAGTTCAATAAATCTCAAAAGATCTAGGAGTTTCATTTAAAAACCTAATTCATTTAGATTTCGTTTTCATGGTGGAATTGGTAAATCGTCATTTACCTACCGACAAATAGTTTGCAATTAGATTACGGCATCCCTCTTCCGAATTGTAAATTATTGTGTTGGTCCTAGCCTTAATATTTCATTTGGGTGTTATATTAAGGTCTAAATCAACTAACTTGAATTTCTCCCTTGTAGATGTCTAATACTGACAACTATGGTCTTCCCGAATCTTTTGGAAAAGGTTTTCCTCAAGAAGATGATGTTCCACGTTTCGATCGAGGAAATAGAAATCATTCTTCACTTTCACCACCTCCTCCAATTATTCTCCATGGCCCACATGTTCGTCGGCTTGAAAATTTCAAGATCACTCAAGCCCTATTGGCAAGCAAACATGAAGATGGAAAGTCTGTATGTGCTCACGTCTTGGACATAAAGTTGCATATTGACAGGCTGGGAACGTTGGGTGTCGTGTTCCCAATGAAGTTGGCTGTTGACTTGGTTCTTCATTCACTTCCTAAGTTATATAGTGAGTTTGTTAAAGACTACTATGTGACAGGCCACGACGTGACCCTTATGGATCTTACTTATTTGCTTATTGCTGCTGAATTGACAATGATTTGGCGCACTGGTAATGCAAACTTGATTGGAAGATCTACTTCCCAAACTTCCATGGACATTGGCAACATTTGAAGTCCAGAAAAGCTTTCTCTTCCCAATGGAAATGGATTGGCCAAGGTCAAACCGTTTGACCAAATGGTAAAGAAAAAGGCTATGTCTGTGATTGTCTCGTGTACCATTCCGAGAGAGTCTGTTTGTTTCTATTGCCAAGAGAAGGGGCATTGGTTGCAAAGCTGCCCTGACTACCTGAGAAATCTAAGAGATGGTAAAATCAAATTGTATGGTTCTACTTCAGGTAAATTCACTATCTAACTCTATTAAGTTCCTACTTATAGATTCTTAATACATGATGTGATAAGATTGCATTTTGATGTTTTGTATGATCAAAGAAGAGAAAGGAAGCTTAAAAGAAGAGTAAGTTGATTCTGATCGTGAAGAGATGGATTTCGATCGCATGGTTCGATGATCAGATTTTTTGAGCTGCTGCTTAGGAGTTATGATAGATTGCTTAGGAATAGATAGCAACATAGTTTGCATTTGTATTTGCATTGTAAGGACAAGTTTTTCCGTACTTTTATAAATAAATAAATTTTGATTTTATTTTATATTTCTTTGCAATGACATTTGTGAAAATTGTTGTTTATATGTTTCTATTAATAGCAATATTGAAAATGGTTTGATTCTTAGTTATATCAATTGTGGTAGTGTCGTAATTTTCTAAGTAAGGAAAGATTCTCATCGCCCAAGTTTCAATTGGATAGAAACCTGGAATCATATGATGTATGAAAATCTTGGTACTTAGGAAATTAAGACTAATTCCTTGTTTACATATGTATGTAAGTCAAGTGAAAGATGAAAGGATCTAGTACACATTGATGAGTACTGGTCAGGTCCACCACAAAGGACGATAAAGTATATTCACCATGATTTACTGAAAGTTCAGTAAATATGGTTATGTTTACAAGTTTAAGTGTAATTCTAATACCTTGAAAAGTTTCAATGTATAGCAGAACGAATAAGAAGAATCAATTAGGTAGAAAGATAAAAGTTTCTCCAATCTGAAAGGAAAGGAAAGAACTTTAGTATCGTGTTTTATGATCATCCTAATGATTATGGAACCATATCTCAATTGATACTCTAAGGACACCTTAGTGTACTTGCATAACTAAGAAGAGGAATCAAGAATTGTTGAAATGGTTAAATTAATAGGTGAGTCATACTTCGTTCCAAAATCGAGTCTTAGAGTCATACTCCAAGATTGTGCCTTGAGTGACTTAATCTTAAGTAGGTTTATAACACATCATGAAATGTGAAAGGTGTCTTACTCTTGCACATTTGAAATTGGTAATTGTGATGTCTTGGATAAGACAAAGACCAACTAAGACCAATTATGTGAAGTGTTTTTCTTGATAAGAACTCACACTAACTCTTGAATATTTGATTGTCTAGAAATGTTCCTTGACGGAGAATCTTATATTTCAAGAGGTCAGTGGGAGTCTTAATGGTCCTGAATAGGTTCAGGAACTAATCAATAATAAACCTATTGTTTATCATTAGCACACGACTTAAGGTTTATAACCTATCGTGTTGACATATTCTTGTTTCCGTGCCTATTCCAATTAGTTTGACTATGCATGTGAGTTATATGAGTTCTCATTTGAATGCATAAGGCAAAGCACCTTGATCAATGGAAAGTACATTGATTTGTATAGGTGAGCTGCTCAACAACATGGAAGCAATGGTAGGACCCTTGTGCTACTATATGGCAGGAAATTAAGATTGAACTAGTTCAGTCCATATGAGTTTAGATTTGTCACAAACCTTGTCTTGTGATTATGGTTTTGACAAATTCACATGGATAGGAACACATACACCATTAAATCTAAGTGGTAAAGTTTTCTCTCCGCTTCATGAAAATGATTGTGAGGAAACGCTTTCACTAAGTAGATTTTAAAGAGATTACAGTTGTGTTAATTGCATTCTCAAATTCGATTATGATTACGACATCCCTCTTCATAGTTCGAATTGTGAGAAATGGAAAAAAGTTTGAACAATCGGGACTTACTGCTGTAAGTTCTAAAATTGTTTAGACACACATGTGAGCTTTCTAATGAAAGGTGTATAAGCTTGTGAAGTCTAAATAAAAGACTTTTCGAAGCACCAAGTATCAAAAATCTAAACTTTGGAAAGAAAGTCAAAAATTTCTAGAAGTCCAGCTGATTTCTGGGTACATGTCAAAGCTAGTGGGATCATAAGTGTTATGCTTGTGAGAATGTAATTATTATGCTAGTGGGAGCATAATTATTACGTTAAGTATTGCGAGTTAACAATGCTAATTATAGAAAACAAAAGTTTACAAAGTTGCACAGTTTGAAAAGATTGGTTTGTAATAATTAAGGGAGATGAACTCATACTTCATTTCAAGTCTAAAAGCTTAGATTGAGATTTTAATAGAATTTAGTCATGAACATATATGAATGTTATGATGAAATGATTCAACATAACGAAATTTTATATATGGAAATGTTATAGCGAGAGACTGGTAAAGTATCATGCCTTTATGTAAGACATTATGAATCGTGTCCCATATGCTTCGGGTATAGGATCGATTGAATATGCTATAATATTTGTGTGTTTTGAATTTTCCAAATGCATAGGGCATTAAGAAGGAAAATGGACCGGAACCGTATATGACCAAAGTTGTTAAACAACTGTTAAGGACAATACAAAGTTCGCCAAAGATTGGTTGCTTATGAACAGTTGGAAGTATAGTAATGGATGGACCATATTGACATGATTATGAATAGATAGGATTGTCACATGGAAAATATGGAAATGTTTCCATAATGGGAGTTGGATATTAAGAATCTATGTGTAAGTCAGAAACTTTCATGCAAAAATGATGTTCAAAGGAATGTACTTTGAATATGAGACTTTGTATTTGTGGAATTGTCCTGTAACAATCTCCAGTGGAGTAATTTGTAATATCAATGTCCAAGTCTCTGTGACTTTGGTCCATTGACATTACAAAAAGGATCATTGCATGATAGTTTAGAATCTAACACATTCTAATAGTGGCAAGAATTTCGTATTCTTACACTTACGATAATGATTTGGAATTATGAAATGAGTGTCATTGGAAATGTTTACAATTGATCTATTTCACAAAGTAATGACCATAGGTAAACATAGTGTGCATGCTTGGAGCATGGGATAATTAACTATTGTTTTAATTCAAGTATTAAGTTGATTAGTCGAAACATTATACATTGAATAATGTGAAATCAATATGGTGATTAAATAATAAGTGTTTTTCTTTATATTCAAAAGTTTTGAGACCATATTGGATTCGATTATTCTTGTGTTTCACTTCGCATGGTTTACTTCCCGAATAACTAGGTTATCCAAACATCCACAGTCAATCATACTTTGGAAGTAAGTAATGAGGTATGATTGTCATGAATCCGACTGTAGATTGTCTAAGTGCTTAGACATAGCACAAGTTTGTTGCAGTGTTCATGAGTACTCCTGTAATAAGATTTGAGTATTGGATTAAACCCACGCTCATCTGAATCACTTCATGGATTTTATCACAAGTGATTATGAGAGGATAATATATTATATTCTTGAAGCAGAGCCATATGAGTTGTAGTTTACAAATCGGTTTCACATTGATGATACGTAAATGCACCAGTAACTTGATGTTATAAAACGTATTGTTGTATGTGATTTGATGAGTAAATAGAGCAAACATATGAGTCGAAGTTTATTGATACGTAAATGCACCAGTAACTTGATGTTATAAAACGTATTGTTGTGTGTGATTTGATGAGTAAATAGAGCAAACATATGAGTCGAAGTTTATCCGTTCCTTTTACCCTAAGAGGGATAAAAGCGATATCAATGGGCCCCTCGATGATTTAGTGATGACACCTAAGCGCTTGGCCAAGCCTGGACTAAGTTGATGTGTTCAATGTAGTCTGTTGTCAGTCGTCATAAATCAGAAGCCGGGAAACAACACTTGGACGGAGAGAATGATTATAATCCATGTCTCAGTCCATACGATATCTCGTAGAATGGAGGAATATATGATCCCTTATCTAATGGACGCGTCAGAGTTCGACAACGGCTTTTGAGAGCTACGATTGCTAGTCGGTTTTTTAAGTCGTACTTGCAGTTATAGTTATTAGACTTATCCAAGTGGGAGACTACTGGATTAGGTGTCTAAGCCCATAACTATAATTGGCATGTACTTGACCCGAGAGTAGCATGATCCATTTTGGGTTGCATTCACCAGAATAATTTGATAGGATGGATATTTGAGAAAGAGTTTATTTGTGATTTATTAATATATTATGAGTATAATATATTAATTGAGAAATCATATTATTTAATTAGTACTGATCAAGAAGTAATTTGGAATTAATTTAGTGATCAAAAGAGACTGATTAAATTAACGGGGACTGATTATGTAAATCAGTGATACATATGGTTTGGGCTAATGATCAATGATTGATTTGTGATGGACTAAGCTTATGAGATAGTCCAAATCAACTGTTTGATCATAAGCCTAAGTGTAAGAATTAGGATTTACAAGTGACGCTTGGAATTCTACACTATATATGTAACCCCTTCAACCCTAAAATCGGCACTTGTTGTTCCATAAGGAAACCCTAGCCGATTTGTGTCTCCTAGCCTCTCTCTCATTATCCTCCAATTGTCGGTGGTGTTTTGTGAACCATTTGAGGCATCACACTTGAGGTGCTAAGCTCTTGAAAGGCCAAGTTCTTCAAGCTACAACAGATAGGTAACCATCTAACTCGGTTTTATGTTTCAAATATCAATGTTGTATGCTAGTTAGGCTTATGCTTTGGAAAATGAAAATTGCATGTATAATTAGAGAAAACTTAGATCCAAACCATTAGGGTTGTATGTGCACCATAGGAGTATTATAGTACATAAAACCCATCAGAAGTCCCAGTACATGAAAGATCTTTCTCTTCGAATCCCCACAGTAGCAACGACCGCGGTAGCTGCATCAACAATAGCCTCAGAGAATGCAACATAACGATCATCAAATAACTCAATCATGGCGGTCTTGATAGACCCAAACAACTCCGGAATAGATCCCCGAACAGTAGTAGTGTAACACCCGTGTTTCTAGGCTAAGCCTTGGTGCGATGATGTAATAGTTAGGGTCAACCATTGTAACTTACTTTGAAGTAATAAAAAGGAATTATTTGAGTATTATGTGAATTATGTGAGTTTATGTGCATTAAACTTGTTTATAAAGATATAATAATTTAAGAATGAAAATAAGCGTCAAAAATAAAATAATAGATAAACCCAGTATCAATGAAGAAAGTGTTAGTGGTCGTGATAAGTATTCCGGAGATATAAATAAAGTCGAAATTCGAGTTATAACGAAGAAGTTATGACCTATCGAAGTTTCGCAACAAAACTGGCACGACACTGTGTGACGTAAAAAGTGAAGTTTACGATAAATCACTTTTTAGCCTTAGCAATCTAAACGAAAGTCGCAGTGTACGTTAAACTGAGAGCATGCGTAAAAAGAACGCCCAAATCTGACTTCGTATGAGGAAGTTATGATTTTTCCAAGTTTCGGCATAAGAGTATGCAGCCCAGAGTTCGAATATTACATCGACCGAGTTTTAGTCGACACAACCTAAACGAGAATCGAATATCTCGTTAATAGTATCTCAACGGTAAAAAGACAGACGAAAACGGACGTCGGATGACAAAATTATGAATTTTTAACGGACTTTTTCTGTACCGGCCTGTTAAAAATATAACTTTAAAAATAAAGTCAAAATTAGTCAACAAAGTCTAAACGAAAGTTGTAGAGTACGTCTCCACCTACGCGTGGATATAAAGAACGTAAAAAACAGAGCTCGTATACGAAAGTTACGAATTCTAGAAGTCGGGAATGTAATTTGCGAAGCTGTTGCGTAGTGTGATGACGTGGCGTGATCCGGACCCTCCCTTGCTCCCCATGGTCCTCGCCTCGGATGCAGACACGTGGTCTTCCTACGCCAAGCGTAACACTTCGGACTCCCTGCGTACACCGAAGGTACGCCCTGCGGTCTTCCATTGCGCGGTTCCGAAGCAAGCCACGATGGCCCGTCCGAAGATCGACACATGCCCCTTACGCGCAGCGTACCACCGAGTAGGGGTGTTCAAGGTCCGGTTTTTCGGTTTTTAGGTCAAACCGAAGCCAAACCGTTAGTAACGGTTTTTGTGAAGCAAAACCCGAAGCGGAACCGTTGAAAATTTAAAACATAACTTGGTTTCACGGTTTGGGCTTTTTAAGCCCATTTTATTCGAGTTCATTAAACTAATTTAGTAAAATAAATCGATTACATTGGCACATTAATAGAAAAACTTGCAAAAATAAAAATAACCTAACAGGACTAAGTTACATGATGTTTACTAATTTAAATAATAAAACATATGAAAACACTATTGTTGTCCATATCCTTTTTTAAATATTGAAAAGCAGATGAACCTAGAAAAAAAAACATATTATATGAAAAATTTCCTTGGAGAAGAAATGTTGTCCATAATGTCCTCGGGTTTCTGAATGTTGAGTCTTGTTGATTGAGATACCAACACCTCATGCACTCTATTCTTCAACTGAAAACCACTACAACAAACTTATGGAATGATATAGTTGTAATTTTATTTATATAATCTTCAAAACCAATAATATTTACAAAGGTTGGATTAAACCACATAGATCGTTTATACTTTTATATATCTAGGAAAATATTTAACAACTCTAGAAGAACTCACAATAATTATACGCTAATACAGGATCAATCCAAAGATGCTCACTGAATCTTTCTTTTATTTCTTGGTAAATTAAAATTTGCATTATTATTTAAAATAAACAACATAAGATTAATCATAAACAAAAAAAAAATTAAAAAAAGCCACAGTGTCATACTTGATCTGAAGGAGATGTCCCCCATTCTCCAGTATGAATAAGATTATCAGAAGTTAGAGGCTTAGAGCTCGGATTTAAAAGGAAAAAAACAATTGGTTCAGAATGGAAGAACGAGAAACGGACTTGATTGCGTCTTTTGCGAAAGGAAACAGCTTCGACTCTTGTTGCAGGCGGAGTAGCTTATGACTCTTGTTGGAGAGGTGGACTCTCAGTTGTTGGGCTTCATTTACACTACAGTACACAAAAGAAACTACTCGGAATCTGGGCTAACTAAACGTGGGTTTTAAATTTTATTATTTGTATATAAAAATTAATATATAATACAATAAAATACAATTACATATAAAAAAGAATATATATATATATATATATATATATATATATATATATCTTACGGTCTCGTCCGGTTTTTATACGGTTTGAAATCTTAAAAACTGTAAGCCAAACTGTTCACTATGGTTTGAAAAGTTCGAAACCGTAAACCAAACCGCAAAAAAAATACAAACCGTAAAACCAAACCGATGACCGTTTCGGCCGGTTTCACGGTTTCAAACCGTACCGCGAAGACCCCTACCACCGAGGGTACGCCCAGCGTACTGCACAGCTCCGACTCTATAAATAGAGGTGCGAGGCTGCCATATTTTTCACACCTTAAACCTCATTATTTCTATCTCTACTCTCTCTCTAGCCCTCCCAAACACCTCTAAGCCCTAGGAAACCTCCTTAGGTTTGAGGAAAGCCCCAGAGCCCCAGAAGGCTCCGAGAAAAAGAGCTTTTCGGCTCGGAAAGTTCTGCCCCCTCAGAGCCCGGTTTATAGAAAACCTCCCGGTAAGTGAGTTATGCTTACCATGTTTTAAGTATAACTTATGTTTAAGTTCATTATCGTTATTATGAACCTATAAACAAGATTTATCAATGATTCCAGGTCGTTATACTTATTGATCTACTTACGGGGATGATATCTAGGTTGTGATTTAGTGAGGTGTTTAAAGTCGGATTTCCAAACAGTATACTTCATATACCAAACGGGCCCTACCTCCGATATGATCCTACATGGTTGTTCCTTACTCGATAGATCATGAAAGTAGACTTTGAGTTAATGATGAATCTAGACTAATAATTAGTCGCAATAAATATTAGACTAAAATTTAGCGATAATAATGCTAGGTTTCGTCAAAGGAAAATAGAATTATTAGAAGCGAAGAGCTGCCCGAGTTTGGAATCATCACTTTAACAAGTGAGTGCATAGTTACTTTCATCTTACACATATATATGAAGTATTTAATATAAATTACGTGCTATGTGTGCATGTTATCTGTGTTCTTGATATCTATGTTGGATGAACGTTTTATACATGTTTTAAATTATTTAAACTGTATACGTATTTTATATATACAAAAATGTTGGGTAAAACATGGGTAGATGAAATAGATGATGTGTGATAAAATGACGAGAGGCCTCAATGTTGACGATGATCCAGTCATCTAGCGAGTATAGATGATGACCACAGACCATTCTATACAGTCCAGTGAATACTAGCAAGCTCGCAACCTGTAGGTGTTTATGAACGATGTGTTCACCGGTGTACTCCATCCCCTCCGTGGTTGCCTTACGGATATTTATTGATGAGGAACCCCCTTGGCAGTAGTGTCAATCCTGATGACAATCCTTAGGCTAGGTCCCTTGAATTAGATGCTTTAGGGATAGAAAGTGAGGATAACGGAAAAGGGTAATCGGGTTGATTGATGTGATGAAACTAATAAACATAATTATTGTGGGGTGAAAACCTTATGTGCTCACCAGGCTCCCAAGCCTGACCCACTCAATTTATTCTAACACAGCTAGTGGCACAATAACATAGTTGAGATGATCGGACGAGGGATTATGGATTATAAGCCAGTAGAAATAAATAAATGTTGTAAGGCCTATGTTGTTTCGGTTTATGCTTTTGATCTGTATTGACAATGACATCCCGAGGTTTTTAATATAATGAAATACATTTCTTTGGAAATGCTTTGATAAAATCTTTATCACATTTTTGGGAACAAATTCCGCAACACTTTCTTTTAAAAGTAGACTTTGATTTTCAAATAAAGCATAAACAAATTGGTATTTTCTGGTCATGAAATCAGTATTTTCTGGTCATGAAATTGGGTAGGAGAAACCACCCCAACGGAGGAAATGATGGACGTGGATGTAAGTATAAAAATTTCAAGGCATCTAAACCACCGTGTCTTTCTAGAAGCCCAACACTGGTGGAAGTCATGGATTGGATCTCTGAGATGGAGATGATGTTTGAGAGTTGCGACTGTAGCAACATACAGAAGACCGCCCTTACGGTTACACTGTTAAAATCTAGAGTACTGAGTTGGTGGAAGCTACTAGCTGATACGATGCCCAAGGGAGAAGCTAGAAAGATGTCTTGGGAAGACTTTCTGGTACAACTGAAAATGCAGTACTGCTCTGAGCAGGATATTCTGGAAATCAACAATGAATTTCAGAACCTAAATAAGGGAAGAATGAGTGTCACCGAGTATGCTGCAAGTTTTACGGAGAAGATGAAACTTGTTCCTTACTTAGTTCCAACTGAACTCTCCAAGGAACAAGTTTGCCCACGGATTACCAGCGGACTTTGGTCCAATGGTCAAGCAAGCAACCACTTTGAAAGCCGCCATCTGGGCAGCTAAGAATGTTGAGACCCAAATAAGAAAAAAGGGTCTGGAAAGAGCCGAGGTTGGTTAGAAGAGGAAGTTTGATGGATCTTCAAGGTCCAACAAGAAGAGCAAATTCTCGAAGTCTGGTTCGAAAAAAATTAGAGGAGGAGGAGGTGAAGCTAAGTGGTGCGAGAAGTGTAAAAAGAAACACTTCGGGAAATGTGACGGGGATGCCACTTGTTTTAAGTGTGGAAAGTTTGGGCACTATGCCAATGAGTGCACATTCAACAAGAAGGTTTGTTATGGGTGCAATGAAGAAGGGCATATTTCGAGCGACTGCCCGAAGAATAAGGAGGCAGCAAGGCCCAATGTTCCACAGAAGTCAAAAGCCAGAGCTTTCCAGATGACCTTGGAAGCCGCAAAGAATGCAATAGATGTCGCTTCAGGTACCTTTCTTGTAAATGGATTGCCTGCCAATATATTGTTTGATTCCGGAGCGAATTACTCCTTTATATCACACAAATTTGGTGGAAGAATAGCATTACCTGTAGATAAAATTGATAATGCTCTAGTTGTAGAAGTTGTCAGTGGCAAATTCATACCTGTTAGCGATTGCATTAAGAACATTGTCATCGACTTGAACGGAAACGAATTCCACGAGGAGTTGTTACCCATTGAGTTGAATGGTTTCGACATCGTACTGGGAATGGATTGGCTTAGTGCCAACGATGCCAAAATACTATCCAAAAAGAAGATAATAAGAGTAAAGCCACTTGGAAGAGAGTCATTTATGGTGCACGGAGACAAACATAGAGTGAATTATGGAATCATTTCCCTGATGAAAGCCATAAGATGTATGTCTAAAGGATGCACATCATACTTGGCATTTGTGATCGATGCCAAGAAGGAGAAGAAGGAGATACATAGAGTACCAGTGGTGTGTGACTATCCGAAAGTATTTATCGAAGATCTTCCTGGATTTCCCCCTGATAGACAAGTGGAGTTTCGAATAGACTTGTTGCCAGGATCGACACCAATAGCGAAAAGCACCATACCGATTAGCACCGACGGAGATGAAGGAGCTTATGATGCAACTTCAGGAGTTGTTGGACAACGGTTTCATTAGACCTAGTTCATCACCATGGGAGCTCCGGTGTTATTCATGAGGAAGAAAGATGGAAGCATGAGGATGTGCATAGACTACAAAGAGCTGAACAAGGCAACGGTTAAGAACAATTATCCATTGCCAATGATTGGTGACCTGTTCGATCAGCTGCAAGGTTCGAGCTATTTCTCAAAGATCGATCTCAGGTCAGGATATCATTAGATGAAGGTGGGAGAGCAGGATATTGAGAAAACCACATTCAGAACAAGATACAGACACTATGAGTTCTTGGTTATGTCATTTGGACTAACCAATGCTCCAGCAACATTTATGGATTTGATGAACAGGGTTTGTAAACCATTCATCGATAAATTCGTGATAGTGTCCATATATGACATTTTGATTTACTCAAAGAGCCAGCAGGAGCATGGAAAGCATCTATGAGAAGTATTAGATGTTTTGAAGAAGGAGAAGTTGTATGCAGAGTTCTCCAAATGTGGTTTTTGGATTTGAGAAGTCCAATTTTTGGGTCATGTGGTTAACCAAGAAGGAATAATGGTTGACCCAGCAAAGATTGAAGTTGTAATAAAATGGGAACGACCAAAAACTCCCACTGAGATTCAAAGCTTTCTGGGATTAGTTGGATATTACCGAAGGTTTATCCAAGGTTTTTCTTCGATAGCTGCTCCATTGACAGCTTTGACCCATAAAGGAGCTACATATACATGGAGTGAAAAACACAAAGATGCATTCGAGAAGCTAAAGAAAAAGCTGTGTAAAGCACCAATTCTTTCCTTACCTGACGGAGTTGAAGACTTTGCAGTATATAGCGATTCATCTGGAGTTGGTTTAGGTTGTGTTCCGACCCAAAGAGAAAAGGTGATAGCATATGCATCTCGACAATTGAAGGAGCATGAAAGAACTACCCCACTTATGATCTGGAGTTGGTTGCGATAGTATTCACCCTAAATATATGAATGTATTATCTTTATGGAACAAAGTGCAAACTTTTCGCTAATCATAAGAGTCTCCAGTATCTCTTTAATCATAAGGAATTGAACATGAGACAACAACGCTGGCTAGAGTTACTCAAAGATTACGACTGTGAGATACTTTACCATCCTGGTAAAGCAAATATCGTATCTGATGCTCTGAGTCGAAAAGTAAACCTTGAAAGAAAAAGGCCAAGAGCGTTAAGAATAGAAGTTGTCTCAACAATTGTGGAAAGCATTAAGAAAACTCAAGAAGAAGCTTTAGAGAAAAATGACCGAAAGGAAGAACGTTTGGGCAAAATGTTGGTGTTCGGTACAAATAGTCAAGGATTGAAGGTATTCCAAGATAGGATTTGGGTACCTAAGACGGGAGGAGTAAGAGATCTTCTAATGGAAGAAGCTCACAAGACCATGTACTCGATTCATCCTGGCAGCACTAAATGTATAGGGATCTGAAACCCTATTACTGGTGGCCGACGATGAAGCTCGATGTTGCAAAGTATGTAGTCGAGTGCGTAACATGTGCAAGAGTTAAGGCACGACATCATAAACCATATGGGAGTTTTGAACCTTTACATGTACCCATGGTAAATGGGAAGACATTGTAACATCGTAAATTTGCAAACAAATTTTTTTTAAATCACATAAATCTCATCAACACGTATCACAATATCCCCAAAATGTCAAATTATCAAAAACACATGTTTATAGTTGTTTGAATAAGATTCAGGATCCTCAGAAACATAACTCCATCTCGTATGTACAATCAAGCCGACGCCTACCCGTGATCCTGAGAAGTACCTGAAACACATAACACCTAACACGGTAAGCACGAAGCTTAGTGAGTCCCCAAACTACCACGCACATCTCATTAGCCTCTCATGGTTATATCTCGAATAAGACCCTCCGGTCAATGTGTCTCTGTGGAACCCTCCGGTCCCACAATCCGGGTGGACCCTCTGGTCCTATCTCAATAATGCACAGTATAATATACAACATAAATCACAAGACATAATACATGATATCCCGTGTCTCAGTATAAGCACATAAGATCAACATATACATAGAATACTATAACAGCATAAGTCACAAAGACAGTATGCACAATAACACATATCACATTATAAACAAATAAGACCCTCCGGTCAATAATGTACTAAGACCCTCCGGTCTACAATGTACTAAGACCCTCCGGTCAATAATGTACTAAGACCCTCCGGTCTATAATGTAGTAAGACCCTCCGGTCAATAATGTACTAAGACCCTCCGGTCAATAATGAAATTAAGACCCTCCGGTCAATAACACGAGTAATACCATCCGCTCACACATAAATTACCACACGAGTCACCTCAGATGGCGAACAGATCCTATAAATGTTGTTGTTGTACTCCGACCTCTAACACTGAGCCAAACCCACAATTAACCTCATTAGGATCTAAGACCCAACCTTCACATATTAGGTCTAAATATGGTCCACCAACCCGGCCCATAAATAACCCAATCCCATTGGGCCCACCAAGGCCCAATACCAATTGGGTCCACAAAAGTCCACTGATTGCCCAACTATGACCCAATTTTCCAAATTGGGCCCATACCCTCATATGGGCCTTACCCTAAACCATCTAAATATTCTAGTCCACATGATTGTTCTTGGATGGCCCATCAATAGCCCATTCACCAAAGCGCAATAGAAAGGCCTAACTCAAGGCCCAAGCAAAATTAGGGTTTTCACATAAAATGACGATTAGGGTTAAGTGTTTCTCACTTACCCCATTAAGTCCATCACTCCACTAGGCCATTCACACAATGAAGTCGGACAAAATTCACAATATCAATCTAACAGTCCAACCGCGGGTCCCGGTAAAATCCAAACTAACAAACCCAAAATTAGGGTTTTATAAACCCTAATTAGGGTTTCTAGCCCAATCATGAAGCAGCCAAGTCCAAGATTAGGTGTTTATGTCCATTAGGGTTCCACTAGGCCGGGAACCACCCACTGCCACCTCGGGCAGTGGTGGTCGACGGTGGCTCACGGCGGCAGGCGGTGGCAGCCACCATTTACAATGGTGGTGATGGTGGTTCCTGCCTAAAAATGCATAAAAAACCTCACACATAATACACACACACACAACCACCTCCCACGGCGGCTGGTGGCGGCAAAGGGTGGTAGAAAAATGGCAAAGGGTGGCAGCCACCACCTTGAGGTGGTGATGGTGGATTTTCCGGTCAATAACTCGCATATAATACCACAAACGCCGAGAACAACCTATATACTTGCTTATACTCGTATTCAGCCACCTCACAGGTGGCTACCGTTACCGGAATGGACAGAAACGACGACCATAAGGTCACCGGCGGCAGCGGCGATGTCCCACGACGTTCAACCAAAAAAACGAAGAAGAAGAAAGAAGATGGGTGGCTAGCAGTCTTACCGAAAGCTTTCTCTTTGCGCACTAATTGCACAGCGACACACACAGACTGCTTAACCGGTCTCAGCAGTTCCCCGGTTGCACACATCACCTCCTGCAACAGGCGTCGCGATGGCGTCATTCGTCGGCACTGAAGCGGCGGCGATGGATCTTGGCGTTGCAACTGCGGCAGATGACACTCACATGGCGGCGGCTGAAGTTCTGTGCCCTAGGGTTAGGATTGAGTCGCATATAAGGGAGGGAAATAGAACACAGATTGATCCCGCTCCCTTCCAAACTTCCATTCGTTTTTGTCACATCTAGCCCCTCCTTACCAGATCTTCTTCAAACTAAGTCCAAAACTTACCTAATAGCCCTTGCCCTCAGAAATCTTTACAAATTAAATCCGGAATTTACCATTTAGTCTTTACTTCCCAAAATCTATTCAAATTAAGTCCCAATAATTTACCAAGCAGTCCCTGCCTTCATAAATATTTACAAACCACTCCGGAACTTACACTTTTAACCCCCAACTTCTAAAATCGTGACAATTAACTCCTCGAGGCCAACAACTTGCGATGTTATTATTGATTTTAGGGTGTCTACTCATATTAACCCTTATCTATTTATTTACTTAATATACGGGATGTTACAGACATCACCATGGATTTTGTGAGTAAACTGCCCAGGACAAAGAATGGTCACGACATGATTTAGGTGGTCGTGGATCGGTTCACTAAGAGTGCACACTTCATAGCAGCCAATGAGAGATGGTCTATGGATAAGCTTGCAAATGCTTACGTGAAGGAAGTATTAAGACTTCACGGTGTTCCTTTAACGATTGTATCAGATCCTGATAGTCGTTTCACCTCAAGGTTTTGGAGAAGCCTACAAGAGGAAATGGGTACGAAGTTGTGTTTAAGTACAACTTACCATCAGCAGACTGATGGTCAGCACGAAAGAACGATTCAACACTGGAAGATATGCTAGGAGCATGTACCCTGAAATTCCAAGGTAACTGGGATGAACACTTACCTCTGGTAAAGTTTTCCTATAATAATAGTTTCCATTCGAGCATCAAGATGACACCTTATCAAGCCTTGTACGGACAGAAGTTTCGTACGCCGTCTTGTTGGCTTGAGGCCGAGGAAAATCAGTTCATGGGCCCCGGGATAGTCCATCAGACTGCTGAAAAGCTAAAGGTGATTAGAGAAAGGATGTTAGCAGCTCAGAATCGTCAAAAGAGTTATGCTGACAAGAAGAGACGACCGATGACATTCGAATTTGGAGATTCGGTTTTGCTCAAAGTCTCACCTTGGAATGGGCTTATAAGATTTGGGAAAAGAGGAAAGTTGAGTCCAAGGTTTATTGCACCATTCATGGTTTTTCAGAGGATTGGGAACCAAGCTTACAAGCTAGAACTACCAGAAGAACTAGATGGTATTCATAACACCTTCCATGTGTGTTATTTGAGGAAGTTCACGGGAGAACTTCCCGATATAATTCCAATTTCGTAGTTAAGGATGGATGAAAATAAGAGGCTAATCGAAGAGCCTGAGGCAATCGTTGACCGTAAGACTAAGAAATTGTGACGCAAGATGCTCGACTTAGTGCTTGTGCGATGGAAACATACGAATGACCCGAACCTCACCTGGGAAACAGAGAGTGACATGATGAGTCGCTATCCACATCTGTTTGTTGATGCATGATTCCGGGACGAAATCATCCTAAGGGGGAGAGAATTGTAACACCCGTGCTTCTAGGCTAAGTCTTGATGCGATGATGTAATAGTTAGGGTCAACCATTGTAACTTACTTTGAAGTAATAAAAAGGAATTATTTGAGTATTATGTGAATTATGCGAGTTTATGTGCATTAAACTTATTTATAAAGATATAATAAATTAAGAATGAAATAAGCGTCAAAAATAAAATAATAGAAAACCCAATATCCATGAAGAAAGTGGTAGTGGTCGTGACAAGGATTCCGGAGATATAAAGAAAACTGAAATCCGAGTTATAACGAAGAAGTTATGACTTGTCGAAGTTTCGCGACAAAACCGGCATGACGTTGTGTGACGTAAAAAGTGAAGTTTACGATAAAACGCTTTTTAGCCTTAGCGATCTAAATGAAATCCGTAGTGTACGTTAAACCGAGAGCATGCATAAAAAGAACCCCCAAACCTGACTTCGTATGAGGAAGTTATGATTTTTCCAAGTTTCAACATAATAGTATGTAGCCCGGAGTTCGAATATTAGATCGACCAATTTTTAGCCAACACAACCTAAAGGATAATCGAAGATCTCATTAATAGTAGCTTAACGGTAAAAAGACAGACGAAAACGGACGTCGGATGACAGAGTTATGAATTTTTAACACACTTTTTCTGTCCCGGCCTGTTAAAAATATAACTTTAAAAATAATGTCAAAATTAGCCGAGAGAGTCTAAACGAAAGTTGTAGAGTACGTCTCCACCTACACGTGGATATAAAGAACATAAAAAATGGAGCTCGTATGCAAAAGTTACGAGTTTTAGAAGTCGGGAATGGAATTTGCGAAGTTGTTGCGAAGTGTGATGATGTGGCGTGATCCGGACCCTCCCTTGCTCCCCACGGTCCTCGCCTCAGATATAGACACGTGGTCTTCCTACGCCCAGCATAGCACTTTGGATGCCCTGCGTAACGAGTACGCCCCGTGTACACCGAAGGTACGCCCTATGGTCTCTCATTGCGCGGTTCCGAAGCAAGCCACGATGCCCCGTCCGAAGATCGAAACGTGCCCCTTACGTGCAGCGTACCACCGAGGGTACGCCCAACGTACTGCACAGCTCCGACCCTATAAATAGAGGTGCGAGACTGCCATATTTTTCACACCTTAAACATCATTCTTTCTCTCTCTACTCCCTCTCTCTAGCCCTCCCAAACACCCCTGAGCCCTATGAAACCTACTTAGTGTTTGAGGAAAGCCCTAGCGCACTAGAAGGCTCTGAGAAAAAAAGTTTTTCGGCTTGGAAAGTTCTGCCCCCACAGAGCCTGGTTTCTAGCAAACCTCCCGGTAAGTGAGTTATGCTTACCCTGTTTTCATTATAACTTATGTTTAAGTTCATTATCGTTATTATGAACCTATAAACAAGACTTATCAGTGATTCCAAGTCGTTATATTGATTGATCTACTTACGGGGATGATGTTTAGGCTGTGATTTAGTGAGGTGTTTAAAATCGGATTTCCAAACAGTATACTTCGTATACCAAACAGACCCTACCTCCGATATGATCCTACCTGGTTGTTCCTTACTTGATAGACCATGAAAGTAGACTTTGAGTTAATGATGAATCTAGACTAATAATTAGTCACAATAAATATTAGACCAAAAATTAGCGATAATAATGCTACGTTTCGTCGAAGGAAAATAGAATTGTTAGAAGCGAAGCGCTGCCCAAGTTTGGAATCATCACTTTAACAAGTGAGTGCATAGTTACTTTCATCTTACACATAGATATGAAGTATTTAATATAAATTATGTGCTATGTGTGCATATTATCTGTGTTCTTGATATCTATGCTGGATGAACGTTTTATACATGTTTTAAATGATTTAAATTGTATACGTATTTTATATCTACAAAAATGTTGGGTAAAACATAGGTAGATGAAATAGAAGATGTGTGATAAAATGATGAGAGGCCTCGATGTTGACGATGATCCAGCTATCTCGTGAGTATAGATGACGACCACAAACTATTCTAGATAGTCTAATGGAACGCTAACAGGCTCGCAACCTGTAGGTGTTTGTGAACGATGTGTTCACCGGTGTACTCCATCCCCCTCATGGTTGCCTTACGAACATTTATTGCTGAGGAACCCCCTTAGAAGTAGTGTCCATCCCGATGAAAATCCTTAGGCTAGGTCCCTTGAATTAGATGCTTTAGGGATAGAAAGTGAGGATAATGGGATGGGTAATCGGGTTGATTGATGTGATGAAACTAATAAACATAATTATTGTGGGGTGAAAACCATATGTGCTCACCAGGCTCCCAAGGACGACTCGCTCAGTTTATTGTATTACAAGTTGTGGCACAAGAGCATAGTTGAGATGATCGAATGAGGGATTATGGATTATAGTCCAGTAGAAATAAATAAATGTTGTAAGGCCTATGTTGTTTCGGTTTATGCTTTTGATCTGTATTGACAACGACATCCCAAGGTTTTTAATATAATGAAATACATTTCATCGTAAATGCTTAAATAAAATATTTATCACATTTTTGGGAACAAATTCCGCAACACTTTCTTTTAAAATTACATTATAATTTTCAAATAAAGCATAAACAAATAGGTCTTTTCTGGCCGTGAAATTAGGGCTGTCACAAGTAGGCACCGCAACGGCAATCATCTCCCGCATCTGATCATTAGTCAACCTTGACCTATCCTGGGAACTCGCTCCAGATCCGGAACCAAATCCTCTCGTGAACACCATAGTGAAAATAAACCAATATATACATCAGAAAGGCCACAATTCATACTGCTATAACCATCATGACAGGACTAACCCTTGGGGTTTCTGACTTCCTTGCTATGCATACGGGTCCTGTGCTTTGAGTAATACGAGCCCATACTACCTTCCACAGCTACTCGTGTTTGTCTCAAGGATCATCACAAACACCCGAAACAAACACACAATTAGGATACGTATACATTCTATCCTCACTCGCTTGAGAGTGGCTAATCAATCCTCAACCAACCTGCTATACCCACATACTCACTCATGAAACTTCCACCAACCCTGTAGCCACTCGTGCATGCTAATCATACATAACGTTGGATCCCATAGAAAGTCGATTACTTGATTCTACCCTAAGCCCTTTATCAGACAAGAACAGTAAATAAGACTAAACCAAACATTCTCAAGCTATAGAATCTTAGTTATGTACACCTATGATGCACACACTAAGCGACTACATTAATGATGTCAATTTTATCTAACATATAAGAAGTCATCCTAGGCTATCAGGCATCATACATTAGGAAATTTTATCATGCAATTCCTTAAGATCCCTAGCCTATCGGTACCATGCAGTTCTATCATAAACATTAATAATAAATAATAGTGTGGGTAACTTGGGGTATACTTTCTTGCTCCGGCTGATCGTACACATCACATCCTTCCTTGGTTACTTTTGAAAACCATTTTGAAAACTTTTACATAACATTAGTTTGAGTCTGGATTCACACGAATGTTTCATCCAATTCTCTCAAACTTGGGCTCTGATACCGACTTGTATCATCCCAAAAAATAGAGTAAAATTTTCATTTTTCCAAACAACCCCAAGAGAATAATTATTTACAAAACATTGTTTCAAAAGTATAATTCCTAAATCAGAGTATCCCAAAATCCAATAACATAAAATCTGAAGGATTTACACGCTCATGCCTTCGCCTTGCCACGATCATCTGAAGTACCTGGAACAATAAACTAAAACTGTAAGCCAAGGCTTAGTGAGTTCCCCCAAGGTACCACCACACAAATATATAATCAAACAGATACTGGGTCCACAACCTCTTGGTTGGATTACCCATGGCCCACAACCTTCCGGTTGGAATTCCCCGGCCCACAACCTTTCGGTTGGATTGCCTAATACATACTAGGTCCACAACCTCCTGATTGGATTACCCGTGGCCCATAACCTTCCGGTTGGAATGCCCCGCCCACAACCTTTCGGTTGGAATGCCCCGGTCTGTTGACTGATAGCACAAAGCAGTATAGTCTTAACCCCACCATACCATGTCGACATATACATAACAAATAACAGATAACCATCAACAGATAATTATATAACCAATTATAAGATAAACATGAAGATCTAACAATTCACTACAACATAGAAATATCCTATATACCAGAATATATAATCTAGTGGGCTGGCATTGGTGCCTTCGACCCACAAATGCAGTGAGGAAAAACCCACCTCTTAGTCTGATCAGATAGCTGAATAAGTCACTGCGTCGAATATCAGCTCTATCAGTCACCTATACATAAGATAGTGACAAATCTCAACTACAACTCAAAATACCCAAAATACCTTAGGTAAAACTTGGTCAAAGTAAAAAATTCAAAAAGCCAACCGAGTCAAATCAGATGAGTACGCCCAGCGTACTCAGCTCGTACGCTTAGCATACTCAGGCCTTGACCATAAACGAGGTGTTGACCTCGTACACCCCGCGTACCATAACGTATGCCCATTGTACGTTTCAGCCATCATTTCCTTTAACTAAGAGCTTAATCTCTTAAGCTCTTTCATCCAAATTCCAGATCTAGTCCTCAAATGATGTCCTTAACCATAAAGTTTCAAACTTTATGATCTTGCATGGCTATTATGTGCTCAATACCAAAAACCCTAACTTCTTAACTCATTAAGACATCCTATTTCACGCATGGAAGGAAACTAATGACCAAGATTACATTTTTATGCTTCTAAACACTTCAAAACGTCTGAAAGAACAACTTATATGAATTAGAGTAACCCATACTCATAATACCAAGCTTTTTGGACCAAAAAGAACACAAATCCATGGCTAAACAAGATCCAGGTATAACTTCATTAAGATCAAAGCTTTTTACCTCCAAATGGTGTCAAATGACGATATGATTATGGATCCAAAGTGCTTCCCTCTTCTAAGATGATACTTTATTCCTTCTTCCTCCTTTAAGAACACCAAAATGCACACTCAAGGTCAAGATTGCTTCACTCAAGAGATTAGGGTTTGAAAGGGTCGAAATAGGACTGGAGCCTGATGAAAGAAAGGTTAATGGAGCTATAAAGTTGTTTGAATAGTGCACAAACCCTAAATATTAGGGTTTGAGACTCTGCCACGTACGCCCAGCGTACGCACGTACGTCCAACGTACTCATGCAGTTTCCAAAAATTACAAGAATGTCATTAAAGACCAATTTGCAAACAATTTTCATATCAAGTGCACAAGTGGAATACCTGAAAATCAAGATGTTACAATGGGATGTAGTTCTTGACCAGGAGCCTAGAACCTGCTATAACAAAAATCTCCAAGAGAATAGAAATAAGATCTTTGTATAGATTAATACATTATGAATTTGTTCCAAAAAATTATGATTCTGTAAAATTAAGTAAATCTAACTCTCTGGTGACATTAAAATCATCAAACATGCTGTGAGTGCCACCATTTTTATACACTAATAGCAAAGAATAAAGGTAGAAGGGCTGATCACTTGCATATTGGTGATTTCTATTATGGACTTGGTATGTGTTTTCTTTTAGCTCTTAGGCTTTACTTTAAAATGACATCATCCATGATTATGTTTTTACAAGACCATTATATTTGGTGCTTTTACTTTGGACTTGAGAAATCATGAAAACTTTTCCTACTATCTATAGAGATACTACAAGAATGCTGATGAGATATATTTGTCTTTTATTTTTCAAATTTTAGTTCAATAAAAATAATATGTAGGTGAACTCCACTAATAAAGGAATTCTATATGGGAATATTAGACATAATCAAATTGGAGTTCAAATTGATGTTTTCTATTTAAGTTCAGTTGATGTTAATAGATGCCGATTATCATTTTTTGTGTTTAGCTCACTCTGAATTGCAACACTCTTTAAATGTTCCAACATCACAACCACATGTTAATGGTTCCGGTTATCGGAAGGCAAATTTTATATCCATATTTGTTGAGTTTATTCCACTGGGTTTTCGACGTTATGATTGTGAAGTGGTCATTCTCATTGCTCGTGGTGGCGGTGATTGATGTCATCTATATTTTGAAACTTATTAATCGTCCGTTTGTTATGGTTAATTTATGTTAGGTCTCTATTTACCCATTTATTATTATTATTATTTTATTTGAGATACAAGTGAGCGTTAAACGTTTGTAATTTGTATGAAGTTTCAGAAATATGTTTTTTCTTTTAGAATGTACACCAATATTTGCGAGCACATTTGACGAAGTGTATGCACAAACTTTTTTACTAAGTTTTTATTTCTTACAAAGACTACATTAAAACAAAAACAAAAAGGTTTAATAGTTTAAATGGCATGAGTAAGAGTTTCATTAACCGTTTCATTTTTTTTCTCAATATTAATAGTAAACAAGTTAGAAAAATTCTAATAGGAAAATAATATATATATATATATATATATATATATATATATATATATATATATATAACATAATATTTAAATAAGTTTTATTAAAACATAAAAAGTTAGTACTAAAATTAAAAATTCAAATAATTTATCAGCAAACATAAATACAATTAATAAAATTTATAATTTTTTAAATGGATATTTGTTCTAAACCACATAGAAATAAAACCCACAAAATATAAACATAATATAGATAAATATTTTAATTGTGACCGAGGATAAGATGGATATTTTGGACAAGTTCTTTTCATTTCTATATATAAATGTAAGTAAATAAATATTCGCGAGTATTCGCTTTTGGATTCCATCAGTCTTCTCAGCGACATACCCGAAAGCCCGAAATCAACGTAGAAAGTAACGAAGTTCTCACTTTCTCTCTCGCACAGAGAAAGCGAGGGGGATTCAACCTTTTCATTTCTATTTCTGGCCGCCGATCGACCGTCAACGACGAGGAGCAACTACCGGAGGAAGATCCGATCTGATCTGATCCGATCTGATCTCACCTGGAAATTTCTCCCCTTTTACATATGTTTGAATACATTTCTCCATTTATGTTGCAAATTCAATTCTCTCGATGGAATGAGTGAAGCGTGTCACAAAATTTGATTTTGGTTTGTGCAATGCGATTTGTATGCGTCTTTTAGGTTTAGGTTAATTCTGCAAGAAATTTGGATTATCCTAGAAAAACGTGTAATACCTTAACCTAGGGTTTATAAATTCAAGCTGCAAATTTGGGGTTTCTTCGGTTGTGCATGAAGATTTGGTGTTGTTTATGCTTCGGCGAAGAAGAAGAAGAAGAATATAAGAAGCGAGAGACGATGGGGGAAAGGAAGGGCATTTTGGGAAATCTTGATTTTGATGAGGGTAAGTCTGAAGAAATAGGACACGACGAGGAATTAGGGTCTGGTAAACCAAGGGATGAAGATGACGGAGGAAAGTTTCGATTGCAGCCTGGGGAGGGCACTTCTAGAGGTAGTAACGTGGATGTCAATTTGAATTTGAGCTTGGGAGGAGACCCTTCGTCTTCATCAGCTGCTGCAGTGCTTGAAAGAGATGGTCTTGATCGTGATAGTCACAGTAAACGTCCTAAAGTTCATTCTCTTGCACTGTGAGACCATCTTTCTTTTTCTTCATTAAGAAATATTTGTTTTTAGTTGATCAATTAACTACTCAATCACCATTTGGTACTGGTAGTAGGTTTTCTGATCCTTCTAGTAAATCTCGTGACTGTCTTTTGCTTTAGTGGGATGAAGATAAGTCATATGCGTAAATGCCTTTTCAGATATTTACTTCAGTTAGTGGATGAAGCACTGAAAATATATGAAAGAATAAACAAAATGCCATTTCTGATGGTCAAGTCAAGATCTTTTTTGTCAATTGAAAAGCTTATTCTTCTATCCCACTGCAGGGTTTGGTTTTGGCTGGTTTGAGTGGCAATTATTTTTTCAAATTTGCAAGCTTAATTTGACAAATTTCCAAACCTAACAGACCGAATTGGTTTTGTTCTGTCAATTCAGCGTTTTGGTCCTATTTGAATTTTCTTTTTACAATTTTCACGAAAAGAAAGTCACATTCAAAAAAATACACATTTAACCTTACCAGTTACCACACATGTAAACCTTAGGGACTGGATGATATTTAATAACCATGTTTTTTTTTTTTTTTTTTTTTTTTCAGGGATTGTGATAGCTTTCTTCTATCTATGCCTTTTCAAGAAAACATGAGTGATGAATATGAGAGAATGCATAATAGCTTAGGTAACTACCTTTGTTCAGCATCTGAAGATGAAGGAAGTCCTTTAATGTCTAATATTTGGAGAATGGAGGAAGATGAAAATGTACAACAGGAGATGGATGATCGAGAAATTCGAATGGATCTTACTGATGACCTGTTGCATATGGTATTTATTCTTCTTTCTTCACCTCTACTTTTTGTTTTGTTTTTCTTTCTCCTATTTGTTGATGGCTGTTGTCCTGGCTTGTTAGGTCTTTTCTTTCTTGGGCCACATTGATCTTTGTAGAGCAGCTGAGGTCTGTAGGCAGTGGCGCATGGCTAGTGCACATGAAGATTTCTGGAGAATCTTAAACTTTGAAAACCGAAATATATCTCCACTACAATGTAAGATGGCCTTTTTTCTATAATTTCCATACCCAAATTCCTACTAAAGTTTGGTCCTTGACTCCTTTCAGTTGAAGATATGTGTCATCGATATCCAAATGCTACTCAAGTTAACATTAACGGGTCTCCTGCTATACATACACTTGTCATGCAAGCAATCTCTTCCTTAAGGTGATGATTTTTTTATTGCTTAATACCTTCATGGATTGTAACATTAACCGGTTATGCATTTGACTATTTTCAGGAATCTTGAGTTCTTAACTTTGGGAAAAGGACAATTAGGGGAGACATTTTTTCAAGCTTTAACCGATTGCACTATGCTAAAGAGTTTGATTGTGACTGATGCTATTCTTGGAAATGGCATTCAAGAGATACCCATATACCATGACACTTTGCGACACATTCAAATTGTTAAATGTCGCGTGGTCCGTATTTCTGTCAGGTAATAATAATAATAATAATAATAATAATAATATTAGTAAGTATTGTATATGGCTGCATGATATAATTTTGCTAAGAAAATGTTAAAAATGTCTCTTTTACAGGTGTCCCCAACTTTTGACATTGTCATTGAAGAGAAGCAGCATGGCACATGCTGTACTAAACTGTCCTCTTCTTAATGATCTTGATATAGCATCTTGTCATAAGCTTCTAGATGCTGCAATTCGGTCAGCAGTAACATCATGTCCTCTTGTGGAATCCTTGGACATGTCAAACTGTTCTTGTGTTAGTGATGAGACACTCCGTGAGATTTCATTAACTTGTGCCAATCTCCATATACTGAATGCATCATACTGCCCAAACATCTCCCTTGAGGTAATATCTGTTGGTTATTGGTGTTATTCCATCAATTTGTTAACAAAGTTGGAATCTTTATACTAGTTTCATGAATTCAAATCATATATAATCATGGGATTTCCTAATATGCCCTTTCTTGGTTTCTTGAAGTCTGTAAGGTTGCCAATGCTGACTGTTCTCAAGCTTCATAGCTGTGAAGGCATAACTTCTGCTTCTATGGCTGCTATATCTCATAGTTATATGTTAGAGGTAATCACCTGTTTTTTTTTCTTTTCTCATAATTTCTGCAACTTCAATGAATCCTTTAATTTTATGTATCCCCACAGGTTTTGGAGCTTGATAATTGCAGTTTATTGACATCAGTCTTCTTGGATCTTCCTCGTTTGCAAAATATCAGACTTGTACATTGTCGCAAGTATAATTCTCCATTCCAAACTATAATCCCTCATTAAAAAAAACAACTCTTTTCGAATCATTAAGCTGATTGCTATTTTTGGGTGCAGATTTGTGGACTTGCGTTTAAGAAGTGCTGTATTATCATCCATTAAAGTCTCAAATTGCCCTTCACTGCAGCGAATCAACATTGTATCAAACTCACTACAAGTATGCTCTAGTCTTTTGGATTTTCTTGTTTTTATATAATGTCATTGTAAGCTTTTAAATTTTTGTTATTTGTATGCAGAAACTAGTCTTACAAAAACAAGAAAGCTTGACTTCCTTAGAGCTGCAATGTCAACGTCTACAAGAAGTTGACCTCACAGACTGTGAATCTTTGACCAATTCAATCTGTGAAGTTTTTAGCGATGGCAGTGGATGCCCCATGCTCAAATCCTTAATCCTTGATAACTGCGAGGTTCATATTTTATAAACATGAAGTCTTTTACTTTTTTACCATTTTACCATTTTGAGATTTTCAAATGTTTATATAATTTAAAATTTGTTTCAGAGCTTGACAGAGGTGGAATTCTGTAGCAATTCTTTAACCAGTCTTTCACTTGCTGGATGTCGTGCCATAACTTCACTTGAGCTAACTTGTCCTTATCTAGAACAAGTCTCTTTAGACGGATGTGATCATCTTGAAAGAGCCACCTTCAGTCCAGTAAGTAAACCAATAACTTTTCTTATCTCATAAACTTTATAGTAATTTATAATTTCTTTTTTTTTCTTTGGTAGGTTGGCCTTCGGTCTCTCAATCTGGGAATATGTCCAAAACTAAACTCCCTGAAAATCGAAGCACCAACAATGGTGTTACTTGAACTCAAAGGATGCGGTGTCTTATCAGAAGCTTTAATAAACTGCCCTTTATTAACTTCTCTTGATGCCTCCTTTTGCAGGTCATATAAATAATCAAATATATTCTTCACCTTATTAATTAAACATACTAATATATATATATATTTTTATTTAAAAAAAAAAATTCAGCCAACTGAAAGACGACTGTTTATCCGCAACGGCTGCTTCATGTCCTCTCATCGACTCACTAATCTTAATGTCATGTCCATCCGTGGGCCCCGATGGCCTCCTATCTCTTCGTTGGCTTCCAAATTTGACCTCACTCGATCTCTCCTACACCTTTTTAACAAACTTGCAGCCTGTATTCGATTCCTGTCTACAGTTAAAGGTGAGTTCTAATACTTTTATATACTTTTTATATTTCTGTTTTGTTTTTATGATGATATGTAATTTAACTTGTTGTATGAAAGGTTTTGAAGCTGCAAGCGTGCAAGTATCTGACTGACACGTCACTGGAGCCGCTTTACAAAGATGGGGCCCTTACTACTTTGCGTGAACTGGACTTGTCATATGGAAGCTTGTGTCAGGCTTCCATTGAAGAGCTTCTTGCTTGTTGTACTCATTTGACTCATGTCAGTCTAAACGGGTGTGTCAATATGCATGATTTGAATTGGAGTTTTAGTACTTCTCAAGATGAACAACAGCAACAGCAGCCTGAACGTTTGCTACAAAATCTTAACTGTGTCGGGTGTCCGAACGTTAAGAAAGTTGTAATCCCTTCAGTAGCACGTTTTACACATTTGTCCTCTTTGAACATTTCACTCTCTGCAAACTTGAAGGAAGTTGATGTAGCGTGTTTTAATCTATGCTTCCTCAATTTAAGGTATCACTTTCTACTTTGTATTATTAATAATTTGTTATTGTTATTATAATAAAATGCTCATAACTTAAAATAAAGTTTATATTTATTGCCACCTCAGCAATTGCAGCTCGTTGGAAATCTTGAAGCTCGACTGTCCGAGGTTAACTAGCCTCTTTCTCCAGGTATCAATCAAATGTTTATTTCTATTTAGATTTCTGATTTTTTTTTTTTTTTTTTTTTTTTTTTTTTAATTTAACCTTTTTTTTTTCTCTTTCAACCAGTCTTGCAATATTAGTGAAGAAGCGGTTGAATCTGCTATATCACACTGTAACATGCTGGAGACTCTGGATGTCCGCTTTTGTCAAAAGGTGAATTATATTTTTTATTTTTATACTTAAGTTTAATATATTTAAAATTATGATATTGAATTGTTTAATCTTTTTAAACAGATAAGTCCATCGAGTATGGGAAGATTGCGGGCAGCCTGCCCGAGCTTGAAGCGCATATTCAGCAGCCTTGTGCCAATTTGAGCAGATTACAAGATGTCTGGAACTCTGGATTCTGGAAGAATTATCTCTACAAACATTCTAAGTGTTAAATTATGGATGTTGCAAGTGTTGTGGTGTTGTTTGTTTCAAGTATGTTTTTTTCTTTTTAATTTTATTAAAGCATATAAAAGCTTTGATGTGATGGTTACCTAGAGTGTTGTAATAAACGGTCTAAAGTATTTTAATCATTTTAAGTTTTGTCATGTCCGAATGCTTATAAAGTTATAATCGATGTTGGGCCTAAAAGATCTATCAAAACTATATTTTAATTTAACTTGTATTTTCTGAAAAATCTTATGTGAAATGCAATGATTGAAATAGATAGAAGCACAGTATGAATAAATGCGAGGATATAATTGGTGTTAAGTGGGAGTAAAATAATTTGTAGGGGACCAAAAATAAGTTCTATACGTTTCTCAATTTAAATGCATAAAATTAATATTATATTATATTTTGAGGGAGGCCTATGAATTTGTCGATTCATTAGAATTATAGGCCATGAGAATATTGAGGCTTTATAAATATAGATTTAATCGCCTTTAATTAGATAAAAAAACATAGAAACATATTTGTATTCATGTACATATGGAAGGAGACAGTTTCAATCAACACAATATGTAGACAAAACATCCTAAAAACATCTAATTGACAAGACGTATCGTCTAAATATCTAATTATTGCTGCCAAAGTTATGTTAAATTTTCGTTATGTTGGTATAAAATAATTTGATATATTTTTTTTTCAACATCAAATTTGAGGACGTGAAGCTTTTATCCGGGGTGAGACAGACTGTGGCATGGCTGATGTGGATGTGGCGGACAACGTCCCGGTTTGTGGCATGATCCGAGCTCGGCATCCCCATGGCCATGGCACGCTTCACTCCTTTCTTCTCCATTAATTCTTTCAACCTCTTTCTCTTCTCTCTTATCATGACACCCACAGGCACCCACTCTTTCTCTTCTTCCTCTGCCATGTTAAGTTACTCTTTCTCTTCTTCCTCTGCCATGTTAAGTTTATGTGGAGCTGAGGTGGACGATTTTGCCGTGACATAATTTTCTCCACCCTTATGACTATGCAACAAGTTCTATTTAGACCTGGCAAACGTATCGTGTCGTGTCGTGTCAAGACATTAAACGGGTTGAAAGGGCTTGACCCTAACCCGATCCGTTTAATTATCGTGTCGTGTCAACCTGTTTATTTTCGTGTCGGTTTCGTGTCGGGTTAAGATTTAGACCTTGTAAATATGTTGTGTCATGTCAGGTTGAAATATTTTAAAGGTTGGAAAGTAGGAGTTGTGGAGGCCAAAAGGAAAAAGTGAAACACTGGAGTTATGAGATGAAATGACAAAATTTATAGTAAGTTTAGAAGGAAAAATGAAAAGAGTTAAAGTTGGGGAGCAAAATGGATAGGTGGTGAGATGACTAAAATTAAGTAATTTTGAAAATTTGAATATTACTTCTAATTCTTGAGTTTGGCCCACTACAAGTCTATAACATATAATATATATATAAAAATATGAAATTTATTATAAATAATATATAATTAAACGGGTCATATTCGAGTCATCTTCGAGTTGAAAGTCTTGACCCTAACCCTACCCGTTTAATTACCGTGTCGTGTCGTGTCAACCCGTTTACATAAACGTGTCGAAATCTCTGACCCTAACCCGCTAATTTCGTGCCGGGTTCGTGTCGGGTTTTCGTGTCGTGTCGTGTCGTGTCATGTTTTGCCAGGTCTAGTTCTATTATGTTGAATTTTTTAAATTGACACTTTCCTCATGCAAAATGCTAAAATGTCACTATTTTAAAACAAAATAAAAAACCTGAATACTTTTCTTGACAACATGACGCGTTTAAATATGTTTTTAAAACATACAAATTATGTTATTTGGAAAACAAAAAAACCCTAAAAAAACCCCAAAAATCATAAAAATGCATAAAAAAAATACCTAGAGATCACCAAACTTTTTTTTTGACATTTTTTTATGAAAAAATCGCAGGTTTTTAAAGAAATTCGCTGAAAAAAAATTTGAAAAAAAAACTTTTTAAAAAAAAAATGATTTTTTTTTTCAGCGAATTTTAATAAAATGTGTGATTTTTTATAAAAAAAATTCAAAAAAAAGTTTTGTGATCTCTAAGTATTTTTTTTATGCATTTTTATGATTTTTAGGGTTTTTTGTTTTCCATAGAACCTAAACCTATATATATATATATATATATATATATATATATATATATATATATATATATATATATATATATATATATATAGTTTCAAATATGGATTGACATCTATTGTGCGAACATGTGGACAATGCTATTCTGTGAGAATGATAAATAAAATACGCTGTTTGGTAATGTGAATACGTTCAATCTTACATAACTATTGTGATTATCACACATTCTCACTAATTAAATCGTCTATAAGGTTATTATAGACTTTTATTATTATTATTCTCATTCTGTCAAAATGTTGTCAGAATGTTTATTGAGTCGTATTCTGTAATAATGATAATGAGTAAAAAATGATGTGTGAGAATAAAAATGAATAAGAATTAGTGAGAATGCATGAAAATGAAGATAGTTGTGTAAGGTTGAACGTATTCACATTAGAAAACAACCTATTTTCTTAGTAATTCTCATAGAATAACATTGTCCACACGTCCGCACAATAGTTGTCCATCCACATTATAAACTAGCTATATATATATATATATATATATATATATATATATATATATATATATATATATATATATATATATATATATATGCATTGTAATCGTCCAAAGTTTTTAAAATTCAATTCGTAACTTGATTTACTTCCAAAAAATTTAAAACTTTCACTATTATCTATCTCTCACATAATTTTCATTTGCAACTGTAATATATATAGTTTGATATGTGTTCGACAGAAAGATGTAATGTAAGAGGAATATAATAGTAAAATTTTGAAAATCTTAGAAATAAATCAAGTTAGGGGTTGAAGTTTAAGAGCCTTGTACGATTAGAATGCATATATATGATACAAAACGACGTATTATAGTTGGTTTGAGTACCTAAGTTTATATACATTCTAGGGTATATTCACTTTTCATATATATATATATATATATATATATATATATATATATATATATATATATATACAGAGAGAGAGAGAGAGAGAGAGAGAAATATTATTTTATGGAGAAAATACAAACTTACATGGCATATAGTCGTTTTCTAGAAACCCTAGCTGCTCTTGAAACGTACACCTACCTTGAGATCTCTTCTTAAGATCCGACTCCGAGCGGCATAAACCGTTCCTCATTTATTTCACTCAAAAAATGTTATGGGATCACCAACACCAAAATATACATTCCTCAAATTCTTGATCTTGAACCCCTCAACTACGACGCTTGGTAGGAACTCTTTGAAACTCACTATATCAGATTTGGGGTATTCGATCACATTGAAAACTCCTACGATGCCTCCGAACACAAAAGCTAATGGTACGAATGGAACAAAATTGACTTCGTCGCTAAACTATGTATCATGGTATAATTTCCCAATATTTGCCCCATATGATTCTCAAATTAAACGCCATGACTCAAAGGTGTGGACAAATTTAAAAAAATTGTGACAACGAAGACGTAAAACTTATTCAACTCGATAACCAGTTCAAAAATTTTATAATTGTTATTTCTTGATTACAAACTACCGAATCTGAATTAATACAATATCAGACCTCTTAAATAACATCGGGTATCCAATTCCTAAAAAGAATACATTCACCTATATGATCAATAGCTTGTCCCCTTAAGCATGACTACATCGCAAGCCTTATTCAACATCGATCCACTTGTCCTACATTCTTGGAAGCCCATTATACTTTCCTCCTAGAGGAACAATAAATGTGTCAAACATTTGTGTTATCAATTCAACCATTTATCTGTAACATCTCGATATTGAGGTATTTTCATTTTAAACCCTAAGTATGAGAATTTATTTCATTTTAGACCTTGGATGTGAATTGATTGCAAAATTGGGCAAAATGGCATTTTCGTAATTGGGAGATGGGTATGTACGTTGGGCGTTCCCCTGATGGGCGTAGGTGGCCAGAGTGCAAACCCTAATTTTTAGGTTTTGGACCATATTTAAGAAACCTTATGTTCCAAGGTTCTCTAATTTCCCAGCCTCCATTGCCCTTTTGAGCCTCATTTCGAAACCCTAGCTCATCTAGAGGGTTTTGACCTCTTTTTGTGTGTTTTAGTGGGTGTTTAGTGAACCTTGAAGAAAAAGAAACTTGGAGAAGGAGATTTGATCAATGGGAAGCTTGTAGATCCAGATTTCACTCATCATTTCTAGCTTCATTGAGGTATAAAGCTTGGAACTTGCTCATTTTATGCTTAGATCTACTTGTTGTGAAGTTTTGGACACTTTTTGGTTCCATGAAGGAGATCTAGTGGGATTCTTCCACTCCAGAAGTTAGGAGTTGCTCCTCTTGATGTTTCTGAGATCCCTAGTCCATAAAGTTAGCATCTTGATGGTTAAGAATCAACCATGCATGAGTTTATGTCCATTTGGTGAAAGTAGGATGCTAAATCTGGGTTTGAGTCCTTTTGTGCCATGCAAAGGCATCAAGTTAATGACTTTATGGGTAAAGACGTTCCCCAAGGTCTGAATCGGAAGTTTGGACATTTGGTCTTAAGCAATAAGGACTTAATGGAGGAAGTGGATGAAAGGGGCGTACGCCGGGCTTACCAATACGTATGTTACGTGTGCACGTCTGGATTCCCGACTCGGTGTAGCGACCTAGTACGCCGAGCGTACTAGGGGAACGCTTAGCGTTCGCGACCAGGTCATGGGCTTTGATGTTAGGTCGTCTTTGGACTTTAGGATTTTGGGCCCTTGTTGGGCCACAAGTATTTCTGATTATGGTCCACTGTTAGGGCTTGGGTCTTCTTGGAATTGGGCCCATATCGGGCCTTGTATGTCTTTTAGATTTGGGATAGTATTGGGCTTTTAGTGCCATTGAGTTTGGGTCTCGGTTTAGGCCAAGTAAGGGAAGGGTAAAATGGTCTTTTACCCTGGGTGTTGGGTCTAATGAATTAGATTCCCGGTTATGGTTTATGGCCCAATTATTAATTGGGATTTTTATCTGATTGATTAGTGCGAGGATTCTCCAGTTCAGCGGCCTGAGCATCTATTAGAATGACAACAGACTGAGGTGAGTTTGCTCACTATGCTGTAGGACACTAGGGATTGTATGTGCTTGTAGTATTTGTGACTCCTAATGTATGTGTTGTATGCATGTGTGCATGTTTGCTATATGTATGTGGGATGAAATAGACCCGGTACAACCTTGTGCTGACATATGAGTTGAAATAGACTCCGGGGTGAAATAGACCCGGGAGTGAAATAGACCCGGTACGGCCTTAGACTGACAGATGAGTTGAATAGACTCGGGGGTGAAATAGACCCGATGGTGAAATAGACCTGACACAGCCTTGAGCTGGCATATATGTATGGTATGCGGTATTTTAGGGAACTCACTAAGCTTTATGCTTACGGTTTTTAGTTTATGTTTCTGGTACTTCCGGATCGAAAGTGAAGGGGTTGGGATGATCGCATTGCACACACCATGATTTTCCCGCTTACTGACTCTGATGTACTTTTTGGGATGATATTTGATTTACTCTGAATACTTTTTGGTTTTGAAAAACATGTTTGGTTGATGGTTTATTTAATATAAAAACAAAAAATTCGCGTTTCCGCGTTTTGGGACGTTACAAGTTGGTATCAGAGCATTGGTTTGAGGGATTCGGGCATACTCTTGGGTGTGCCTGAACTCAAACTGAGGATTTGGTAGATTTTCATAAAAAGAAATGTTTTATGAAAGAGTTTTCTAATAAAAGAAAGGGGTGTGGTTCGTGTAATCGACCGAGCTCAAGTAAGTTTTCCTAAAATAACCATACATGATTTTTTGATATGTTTTAAGTTGTGAACTTGTGAAACGCATTCTAGATTAGGGCTAAGGATCTACTCAGGATTGCATGATAGAATGCTATGAGAGATGCCTTTATGTGCCTACTGTATGAGCCTATCGACTTGCATGCTAGTACTGATCAATTGGTGATAGGATGGCCTGTTTAGGTTATGCCTTGATTCCGATTACTCAATGCTCGAATGTTGCTTTCTTTGTGCTTTTAGGAGTTCTCATTAGCATAAGCTAACTAGTAAGCGAATACGCTAAGTTACATATTACTGAGATTATATAATTTCAGAAGGTTAGGTTTAACCCTATTGCACGACTCTTGTTTGAGTCCAACCGTTGTAGAGTGAGACCTTTCATTCGAAGAATTATCTAGTGTCGGTGGTATGTAATTGTATTCGTAAGCTAGTTAGAGGGTGTTAGGGGGAGTTCCTTCTGCAGTTGATAGCGGGAGTGGTGTGGTGGTAGCCTTAGGAAAACATAGGAGGTGATTCGGTGCCGAGAGCTTTGCTTTGCTAGAGGTCGTTTGGATTGATAGGGAAGTAGGTTGGGGGATTAGTGGAGATCCTTGAAGAAAGTACGGATAGTTGTGGAAGGTATTATGGCCCCGTACTACTGGAAGCAGAGGATCTATACTCGAGTGAAGGAAAGTCACGATGAGACCAGGAAGCTTGTAGAGTGTGGGATTCTTCGAGTGTATTATGATGGTTTGTATGGTTCATGTTTCAGTATGGTGGTCACTCGAGGAGGCTCTAGTGCAGATGTGGGTGCCGGTGTTGGTACCGATGATGGTTCGGGTTCGGGCTATGGGGTCGGGTGTATGGATGATCAGATGCGAGAGTTCATTTCATCAGAGATTACCCGCAATATTCTTGATCAGACTCCTGTGATTTTTAGTACGATCAAGGAGGGTATCATAGAGATTCTGGATGAGCGCTTGGGCGTTTTTCGTTCTGAGATGGTGGCGATGATGGCGCTCGCAGTTTGAATTTCCATGAGTTCCAGGCATGTAGGGCCCTTGAGTTCTTCGAGAATAAGTACCCGATCGCGAGCAGGCGTTGGTTAGCGCATGTCACGAACGCCTTCCGTACTAGCTGCTACCCCAAAGGGGCAAATGTCAGACTTTCTTCATGTCTTTTGAAAGACAGAGCTCAAGATTGATGGGAGGAGGTTGGACACGCCTTGGGAGGCGAGGCGGTTGAGTCAATGACTTGGGAGGATTTCGTGATGAGATTTCAGACTGAGTTTACACCTGTGATTGAGGTCTTGAAGTTGGTGAGGGAGTTTTAGGACCTTCGCCACACTATTGAGACGGTGGTGGAGATCACCGCTATGTTTCATAAGAGGGCGTTACTGGTTCCACAATATGTGGCAGACGAGGAGATGAAGAATGTGAGATATCACGCTATGCTGTGGAGCGACATCAGACAATTTTTAAGTATACCCAGTTGCAAGACATTGGATGATATGGTGGCGAGAGCCAGAGAGAGGGATATTGACTTGGAGATGGAGAAGAAGAGGAAGCCAGATCAGGTTCAGGGTTCTGAGGGTTCAGGCAAAAGGCCCAAAGTTTTTGATTCGAGATCGAGGGGCCAACAAGGTCAGGGCCGCTGTGGCAAGTGCGACAAGACATATGATGGGGCTTGCAGGGGAGGTGGTTCAGGCTGCTACAGGTGCGCAAAAGACTGGGCACTTTATTCGGGATTGCACAACCACTTCCCAGAGATCGAGTCTGATTTGCTTTCATTACAATTATAGGGGCCATAAAAAGGCCGATTGTTCGAGTTAAGCAGCGGCAGGACCAGTTGCAGTGCCCGCTCCGGCGACCTTGAGGATCATGGATGGCCACTAGGGCAAGACGGAGGTTGGGCTGTTCACTATTTGGTTATAACCGAATTGTCCAATCAGATAATTTAGATTGGACTATTTGGTTCGGATATTCTGATCTTTGGATTGATTTTAAGCTAAACCGAATTATTATTTTGGATTTCAGATTGGTTTGGTTTATAAAATGAGAACCGAATAATCCAAAAACCGAATAACAACTTATTATTTATTTTAAATATATATTTTTAATTATTTATCAGTTTACTAACTTATTTATTTAATTATTAGAAACTTTCATCAATATATAATACCTTATATGTACATCTTTTCAAACGTTTTTAGTCAATTTAATATTAAACTATAATTATTTTTCTTAATAGTTGTTTATATATTATAATTCATAACTAAAAAGTTTTTTTAGTTACTTTTATAGAGTTGGCAAATATTTAAGTTATATAATTTTTAAAATTTCTTGCCTTTAAAAAACCGATCCAACCGAATTGTAATTTGGTTGGATCGGATTGGATTTGAATTTAGTTTGGACTATTTGGATCCATGTTTTGAAAACCGTAATATATTTGGACTTACTTGATCGAATCGAATCAAACCGGTCCATCCAAACGAACACCCCTAAGTGAAGGCGCATGTTGTGAGGAGCAGGGTATTTTAGCTGACAGCCAAGGAGGCTCGTGCAGCACCATATGTGGTGACAGGTATGTATCTTATCCTTATCTCTTTATTTATGTTGATTTTACTGCTTATGTTGGTGTTTTGCTTTTTAGGGTCGTTCCTTGTGAACGGTATCTCTGCATTGGTGTTGTTTGATTCGGGGGCTACCCGATCCTTTGTATCTCTTACGCTCAACAAGAGGTTTGTCGATGCTCCAGGGGAGCTGGATTGTCCATTAGAGGTTGAGATTGCTGATGATCTTCCTGTGCGAGTATCGAGGGTTCATTAGGGATGTATATTGGGGTTGTTCAGTGAGCAATACTCTAATTGATTTGGTTCCTATACCTCTACGTGAGAGCAAGGTTATTGTAGGGATGGATTGGTTGAGCCCTAATGGGGAAATAATTGATTGCGAGCATCAGTTGGTACGCGTTCGAACCCCAAGTGGGGGATAATTAGTGATTCAGGGAGGGGGTGTTCAACATGGGCCAATTCTCTGTTCAGCACCTAAAGCCAGGCGCTATCTTCATCATGGTTGTTCTTGGTTTGTGGCTTATGTGATGGATACCCAGGAGAAGGGTAAGGCGGCGGTGGGTGATGTACCAATCGTTCGGGAGTACCCGGATGTGTTCCCGAAGGATTTTCCTGGAGTGTCACCGGAGAGACAAGTGGAGTTTCAGATTGATTTGGTCCTAGGTGCAACTCCGACAGCCAAAGTACCTTAGCGGTTAGCACCACCAGAGATGCAAGAGTTGTCTACAAATCTGTAAGAGCTGTTAGAAAAGGGATTCATTCGGCCAAGTAGTTCACCATGGGGAGCGCCGAGCTTGTTTGTGAAGAAAAAGGATGGGTTTCATCGGATGTATATCGATTATCGGGAGCTGAATAAGCTAACAGTGAAGAACCGTTATCCGCTCCCAAGGATTAACGATTTATTTGACCAGCTTCAGGGTGCATCTTGGTTTGCCAAGATTGATCTGCGCTCAGGTTATCATCAAATGAGGGTCAGAGAGGAGGATATGCAAAAGACGGCCTACTGGACTCGTTATGGTCATTACGAGTTCGTGGTGATGCCCTTCGGGCTCACCAATGCTCCAACCACATTCATGGATCTCATGAATCGCGTATGCAGGCCTATGCTTGATCGGTATGTGATTGTGTTTATTGATGACATCCTGGTCTATTCTAAGACCCAGGAGCAACATGAGGAGCATCTGAGAGAGGTATTGGAGACCCTGAGGATGGAGAGGTTGTATGCGAAGTTCTCTAAGTGTGAGTTTTGGTTGCGCGAGGTGCAGTTTCTGGGGCACCTTGTGAACCAAAATGATATTATGGTCGATCCGGCCAAGGTCGAGGTTGTAGTGAGATGGGAGGTTCCGAGGTGGGAGGTTCTGAGGTCTCTATCTTAGATTCGGAGTTTCCTTGGATTGGCGGGTTACTATCGGAGATTCATCCAGGATTTCTCCAAGATAGCGGTCCATTTGACCCGGTTGACGAAGAAGACTGTCACGTTTCGTTGGGGGTCTGAGCAGCAGGCAACTTTTGAGACTCTGAGGCAGAGATTGTGTCAGGCGCCGATTATGAACCTGCCGGAGGGTGTTGAGGACTTTATGGTTTATTGTGATGCATCAATCATGGGTATGGGTGTGGTGCTGATGCAGCGGGGTCATGTGATCGCTTACTCTTCGAGGTGGTTGAAGCCTCATGAAGCGAATTATCCTACACATGATTTGGTGTTGGTGGCTGTGGTTTTTGCCCTCAAGATTTGGCGAAATTACCTCTATGGGGTCCGTTGTACTATTTACACAAACCACAAGAGTCTGAGGTATTTGATGGATCAGCCGAATCTGAACATGAGGCAACGTAGATGGTTGGATGTGGTGAATAATTACGATTGTGAAATCCTTTATCACCCGAGAAAGGACAACGTGGTGGTCGATGCTTACTGCCCAAATCATGGATGTGTGTTTGAGGATGACAGTGATTACCCGACTTCTTGAGCAAATTCGAGTGGCTCAGGTCGAGGCTATGGAGGAAGAGCACCTGAAGAGTGAGCGCATAGTGGGTCATGTGACTTCCTTTGATTATGATAGTCGGGGTTTATTGATCCCTCATCGGAGGGCGTAGGTTCCATATTGGGGTGGTACGCATCATGTTTTGATGGAGTAGACGCACAAGTCAAGATTATCTATTCAACCCGGAGCGATAAAGATGTATAGAGATCTCCGACCCGATTATTGGTGGCCATGTATGAAGCGAGACGTGGCCTGGTATTTGGAGAGGTGCTTGACTTGTAGGAAAGTCAAGGTCGAGCATCATCAAACCCACGACAAAATGGAGCCGTTGGAAGTCCCCGTTTGGAAATGGGAGGAGATTACGATGGATTTTATCACCAAATTGCCTAGGAAGGCACACAATGTGGATTCGATATGGGTCATCGTGGATTGATTGACCAAGAGTGCGCATTTTATTCCGATCCAAGAGAGTATTTCGGCGGAGAAGTTGACCGATATCTACATTCGGGAGGTGGTGGAACAACATGGAGTGCTAGTTTCTGTGGTCTCTGATAGGGATGTTCGGTTTACTTCCAGGTTCTGGAAGAGATTCCATGAGGAGTTGAGTACTCGTCTGCCATTCAGCACGACTTTCCATCCGCAGACTGATGGTCAGAGTGGGCGGACTATCCAAACATTGGAGGATATGTTGCGGGCATGTGTTCTGGATTTTGGCCGTAGTTGGGATATGTATCTTCCTTTGACAGAATTTTCATATAACAACAGTTATCACACCATCTTTGAACAACCTCCTTTTGAGATGCTCTACAGGAGGAAGTGTAGAACCCCGATATGTTGGGGTCAGATCGTTCAGCGGGTCATGGGGAGTACCGAGGTGGTACTCAAGATGACATAATTGATTCAGCAGGTTCGTAGTAGACTTCAGACAGCTCAGAGCTGGCATAAGAGTTACGCAGATAGAGGCCGGTCAGACTTGGAGTTCCAGGTTGGGGACATGGTGTTGGATTAGGTATCTAAGCCCATAACTATAATTGGTATGTACTTGACCCAAGAGTAGCATGGTCCATTTCGGGTTGCATTCACAGGGCAATTTGATAGGATGAATATTTTAGAAAGAGGTTATTTGTGATTTATTAATGTATTATAAGTATAATATATTAAATTGAGAAAACATATTATTTAATTAGTATTGATCAAGAATTAATTTGGAATTAATTTAGTGATCAAAAGAGACTAATTAAATTAACGGGGACCGATTATGTAAATCAGTGATACATATGGTTTGGGCTATTGATCCATGATGGACTAAGTTTATGTAAGTTTCCATGAAGAGTTAGTCCATATAAGTTATTGGATCATAAGCCTAAGTGTAAGAATTAGGGTTTTCATATGACTCTTGGAATTCTACACTATATATGTATTTCCCTAAGCCTAAAATCGGACCCATGAGTTCAAAGGATGACCTAGCCGATTTTGTGTCTCAAAACCTCTCTCTCATATTCATCCAATTGTTTATGGTGTCTTGTGAACCGTTTGAGGCATCACACTTGAGGTGCTAAGCTCTTGAAAGGCCAAATTCAACAAGCTACAACAAGAGGTCATATTCTAACTAGTTTTATGATTCAAATATCAAATGTATGCTAGTTATAGGCTTCATGCTTTGGATAATTTTTTTTATTGCATGTTTAACTAGAGAAAACTTAGATCCAAAGCATTAGGGTTGTATGTGCACCATAAGAGTGTTATAGTACATAAAACCCATCACATGGTTCTCCTGAAGGTGTCACCTTGGAAAGGTGTCATCCGATTCAGGAAGTGGGGCAAGCGAGGTCCCATATATATTGGTACTTTCATGGCGTTAGCCCGGGTGGGCAGGGTTGCGTATCATTTGGATCTGCCATCGAAGCTCAGTCAGATCCATAGCACTTTTCATGTCTCTCAGCTGTGTAAATGCTTGGTTGATGATTTCGCAGTGGTTCCATTGGAGGACATTCAGGTGGATGACAACTTGAATTATATAGAGAGATCAGTGGCAGTCCTTGACAGGAGGTCGAAGACTCTGCGAAACAAGGTGGTGGATCTTGTGAAGGTGCAGTGGCAGCACCGAAAGGGTTCGGAATAGACGTGGGAACTCGAGTTAGAGATGCGGGAGCATTACCCTGAGTTGGTCATAGCAGCATACTTCGAGGACAAAGTCTAGTTCAATTGGCGGAGAATTGTAACATCTCGATATTGAGGTATTTTCATTTTAAACCCAAAGTAAGAGAATTTATTTCATTTTAGACCGTGGATGTGAATTGATTGCAAAATTGGGCCAAAATGACATTTTTGTAATTTTTTGAGCTGGGTACGTACGCTTGGCGTTTCCCTAGGAACGTTGGGCATGATGGGTTATGAGCACTACATCAATCCTATGGTGTACATGCAAACCCTAAAGCTTTGGATCTACTTTGTCTAACGAGAATGCAATAATCATCCAAAGCCATAAACCCTAGATCTAGCATACAATAATCAAACTAACATACAAATTAGGGTTTAGATCTTACCTTGATTGTTATGTAGCAATAACAACATCAATTTCCCCTTGTAATTGACTTCTGAAAGCTTAGTGTCACAAGTGTCACACCTCTAATGACTCACAAACACTAAGAGCAAGAGGATGACTTAGGAGAAGAGAAGGAGGCACCAAAAAACGTCCAAGAACCCTTAGGGATTCCTTCCATACATTTTTCGGGCCTTAGGGGTTCCGTATATAGTGAGACTATTAGGGTTTTGAACTAGGAAACCCTAATCTGACTGCTTAGGCTCTAAGCAGCCCATGGACTCCCTCCTTAGAGGCCTTGGACAAATTCTCATGGGTTTCCCCATAGATTTCGTCCACTCCAACCTCTATGGAGTCCATTAGCCCAATATCCAACTATCACACAATTGACAGTTCTAGTCCCCTTTATTTAATTAATGTCTTTTAGCCACAAAATTAATTCTTATTAATTCTTGACTAATATTAAAACAATATGATTTCTCTTTTAATATATTATTCATATAATATATTAATAAATCATAATTAATCTCTTTCTCCACAAATCATCCTATCAAGTTGCTTTGGTGAAGGCAACCCAAAAGGACCATGCTCGTAATCGGGCCAAGTACATACCAAAATAGTTATGGGCTTAGACACCTAATCCAACAGTCTCCCACTTGGATAAGTCTAATAACTATTATGCATATGACTTCAGAACCTGATCAACAATCGTAGCTTTCAAAAGTCGCTGTCAACTTTGATCTTATCAGTAAGGCGTCCTTTAGATAAGGGATCATATATTCCTCCATTCTAGATATCGTATGAACTGAGACATGGATTTAAATCATACTCTCTGTTCATGTGTTGTTTCCCGATTTCCGATTTTGATAAGGGATTGGGTGGATTGGGGTTATTGGGATATTGTTGCATGTAATTAGGAGGTTGTTGGTAAGGTGGGTATAGGTATTGTTGGTGATTGTACATTTGTGGTGGATAAGGTTGGTGGTTAGGGTATTGGTTGTGGGGAGGTTGTTGTTGGGGGTACATTGGTTGTTGGTACATTATAGGTTGTGGGTAATGAGGTTGATTTGGTTGATGTGCTTGTGGTTGTTGAACTTGAAAAGCATTGTTTTGAGGTTGGTTGTTTTGATGGAAGTTTTGGTTTTGTGGTTGTGGTTGTTGATAATTGGGTGGATTTGGTTGATGAGGGGTTTTATTCCAAGGTGGCATATCAATGAGAGGTTCCTGGTGTTGTTGTTGTCTTGGTTGTTGGGGTGGGGTATTGGCATCTTGATTGTTTGGGTTTGGGTTGGGATTGTGAGGTGGAGTGTGATTCATGGCTATGTAGTTTTCAAATGGAATGTCTTCAAAGGAATGACCAACAATTGGAGAACTCAGCTCGGTGTCGATATCACTTGAAGTATGAACTTGGTCTTCTATGTTGATTAGTGGAGAAAAGGAAGAAGCTTGAACGAGTTGTTGTTGCTTTGCTTGTTTGGCTAACTTTTTCAACCTTTTTGCTTCTTTTTCAATTTCCGGATTGTAGAGTAGTTCACCGGTTCTTGTAGACCTAGGCATAAACAATCAAATAACAATAACCAATTTCCCCGACAATTGCGCCAAAACTTGGTGGGATGTCAAGTCCACCAAGCAAATTACACCATTTGTTTGCAAATAAAACGTAATATAATGGTAAAAAGGGGTTGTTAGAACAAAGTTCTAGTAGGATCGATAGATTCTAAGCAGATAAACCATTAAAGACGTAATGAAGAACACAGGAATGGTTTAACTGATGTCGAATGATTAAACTTTAACACCTCAGAAGAGCTCGATTAAGAACTTCGACTGTAGAGGTGTTTAGGGTTACAAAGCAATAATAACTATAATCACGTTAGTTTCTAAGGCATACATGCATGCACTATTTATAGCTAAACCCTATAATAATCACGGATGGACAGGCCCAATACGGATATACAATACTAAGCCCATGACGCAACATAACATACCCAACAATCTCCCCCTTTGCGTCCATGGAGCTATAGAAGACTTCTTGATAGTCTTGAACACCTTCGGTATGATGGCCAAAAGAGTATGACGAAACGTGATATACCACCGAAGCATGTCCGCGAAGTTCTTCTTATCTGCCTCAGAGTTCTGCTTGCACCGATGGATGATACTAATAATGTGCTCTAAGCAGTCTGTTGAGAACAGATGTTTGTCAACAAGAGCGAAAAGAAAACGATTGGCTTCGCCTCTTGTGAACATCACCGTAAGATGTGTAGAATCAATTTGGCCCATCTTCATTTTATTCACATCTCCAGGTTTTGCTGTTGGCTTTACAGTCGGTTTCTTATTCATAACTTTAGCTATCTCCTGATCCATTGCAGCTACTTCATGGATATAGGAGGCCAACATCCTCTTCAAATGATCCAGGATCGGCTCATATTCTTTCGGATTGGTGAGCAGAATGTTAAACAACAAGATCCAATCATGAGGATTCAAATTTGGAAGATCTGCCAGGGATATGACCGAAACCGAGTTTGCTGAACCTCGGGTTATTTTGAAACTAACATTGATAAACTTCCCAACAGATGAAGGTTTCAGCACCTTGACAGTAATAATCTTCTGTGCACTCCATGTCAGGTACTGAGGCTGACCGTACTTCAAATAAAAATCGATAAGTTCGCGATCAACTTTAGGATGAGAGAAGGGAACTTCAACAGTCGAATCAAAGCAATGAAATGTAAATGCCTTTCGTGTTATAGGCATATCGAACTGTGAGTCCCTTTGAATTTTCACAATCAAAAGAAGGGACAGGTTCCAGCCAGTATACGCTTGGAAATTCTATTGCCTCTTTGATGAGCGTTTCTCTTGTCCAGAGAGGAAACAAGGCCTTTTTACAGTTTATAGCATCTTGCTCTTCCTTGTTCTTTCGCTCCCTTTCTTCAGCTTCCTTCGCAACCCGAAGGGTTTCATCCAATTCTTTATCCCTTTTCTTTCTTTTCAGGGCTTCAGCAATTGTCTCTTCTTCTTCATCACTATCATCATCCAATCCCTTCTTCTTATCTTGGTTACCAGAACCCAAAGCTTCATTACCCTTCGGTTCGGTTTTGACTGTGACTTTTGGTTGAGTAAATTGAGCACCTTCTCCCCCTTGTTTTGGAGGTACGAATCTCTCCGAAACACGCTTCATTTCATGTAAGAGAGCAAGGGCAGGAAGAAGTTTGGAAGGCAAATGATTCCTGATGGTCAGAGTAAGTATAGGATCATGAGCACCAAGAAGATTGGTAAGCATATTCTTGACATCCCCAGCACAACTCTGGAATACAGCTCGCTCTGTCTTTAACAATGAAATCTCCTTTTCAGCTTGAGCTAATTGCACTTTCTGAACTTCAATAGTAGAGGATTGACGTGCAAGATCTTCCTTTAATGCACTTTCCTTTGCTAAATCAGCTTGGAGTGTTTGAAGGTGAGAAGTCACTGAGCTAAGTAGAGAAGTGTTCTCAGCTTGAATAGAAGAACGAACATGCTCAAATTTAGCTTGCTCCTCTTTTAGTGACTTGGATAAAGAATCAATGGAAGCGTTCACCTTGGTTGCATTTGAATCAGCATGTCCTTTGAGTGATTCGAGAAAAATCTGAGAACTGTGAACAAGTTCTGCAACTTCAGTAGTGGCCTTCTTGCAAGAAGAAGTGGAATCCTCAACGGCCTTCGTCGATTTGTCAATGGCCCCAGTATATTGCTCAAAAGTGGTGTCCATAAAATCTTTGAGCACAACATCGTTGTAGGACTTTTAGCGGCAAGCAGTTGATCAAGCTTCTCATCAATATTCTGTAATTGTTGTATTGAGACAGGAGCCTCTTCATCGTCATCTGTTGGAAGCCGATAGGGACTGTAATAAGTTGAGTCAAATTCAACATTATCACCACCGAGAGTGGCACCAGAATCGGTTGAAGGTGAGGGTGAAAGAGGTTTGGATGTAACAGGAGGTTCGGTTTCAGTATTCGCCCCCGTATCAGATACGTTGACGTTAACTGTCGGTTCGGTTGTAGTGGTGGTAGTTGCTTGGGAAATGATAGGAGGTGGTAAAGGAGTTGTAGAAATTGGTATGGTACTAACTGGTTGTGGTGGTGGTACAAAGGTTGTTGTTTGAGATGTGGGAGGTGGTGGAATTGGAGCAACCGAAACTGGAACAGTGGTTTTCGGTGGAGATGGAGGAGGTGTTGGAACCGTGTCATTAAGCGGTTCGGTGGGAGTAGGAGAACGAGGAGGTGTATTACCTCTCGGTGATTCATGATGCTGAATTTTCTCTTCGTCATCCTCGTCATCATTGTCTGAGCTGGGAGGAGAAGGACTCTTTGATTTCTTCGCCATCTTCTTAATCTTCTTTGGAGCCGAAGAATCACCTTTATCAGCCTTTCGCTTTTTAGACTTGGGAGCTTTAGACGAAGCACCTTCGGTTGTCACTTTCTTGGTAGTTGCCCTTTTTCCTCGGTTGGCTGGCTTCTCCACAGCATCCAAAGCCGCTTGCTGTTCAGGAGTCAGTACTCTCGGTCCTTTGGGAGGAAGCTTTCGGTATTCAGCCATCACCTTACTTTCGGCTGACACACACTTGTACATCGTCTCAGGTATGGAACCATTATGGGAGAACTTTGTGGCATCATAGAAGATGATCTTCTTCGTATGAAAGGTAGCCACAGACGAGACCAGGGCATCCTTCATTACTGGAATCTGCAAAGAATCAATAGCCCTTCTCGTGATGATGGTCCAGAAGCGACCACAAGAAATTTCAGAGTGTCTTGTTGAAGTGTTGAGACTTTGCACCACTTGTGACCAAATAATCGACCCATAGTCGAGATTAATCCCATTGTAGAGACCATAGAGAATGGTCAGAAAACCCTTACTGGTACCATCTGACCCAGCAACCCTCTCCGCCAAACTCTTGTTGAGAAGAGTAAGCAATCCATTCCATTGGGGCGGCAAACATGATTTCTTAACCTTCGTCACGGTGGTAAGAACATCAGTGTAGCCCATCTCGTAGAGCATTGTAAATAGTTGGGTTGTGGTTATGAAATCCGGAGAGATAACAGATGCATCCACAACAAGCTTTAGCAGGGAACATAATCGCCCTTTCGAGATTGATGCGTTGTGCGAGAAGATTTGAAAGTAGATCCTCTCCTTGTTCTTGTCATAGGTTGCAGTAGAGTAGACTTGCAAGAGTAGAGACATCGGTATAGATTCCACCTGTGTGAGTGTGATTACCAGAGGAGAGTATTTGAGGCATTCAACAACTTGAAGCATGTACGAATCATACAGAAACGGGTTCAGTTGAATGATCATGTTCTGATTGGGTTTGATCACGAGCAATGAAGACGATGCAGTTTGATCTTGAACAGATGAGGAATCCGCCATTGTTGAGGTAAGGAAGAAGATGAACAGTTGCAGATCGCCTTGTGTATTGAGAGAATTTGAAGAAGGTAAGAAGGTACAATATGTGTGAGAAACCCTTTATATACCGTTGCCAGGAGAGAGAAAGAATCTTCGTGATGATGATACGATCACTGAAACGTCGCCTGAAAAAGCGCGATGTGACAGCTTGGTTTCCCCAGATAGACGTCATCAAGCGTGGGTTTAGGAACCGTTCAAATTCACGCGCCCAGAATCTTATCCACATAGCGACTTTTCAAATTCACCTTCGGTTCAAATATGATAATAACCATTTTCGCGCCTAAAATAAACTTCAAACGGGCCATAAGAAACAACAACCAAAATGTTGGAAAATCACAAAGTATTTTCGTGCAAAAGTGTGCCAAAAATTAAGAAATAAAGCGAAATGTGTATAGGATGTGAGTGATGTCTGTTAGAAGACATAAAGCAGATGATTCCGGGGAAGAATCTCTTCCTTCAAAGTCAAGAGAGGCTTGAAGTGCTTGCTTGGTTTCACGAAACAATACGATCGAGTGCTTGTAAAGAAACACCGAAAGGCTTCTTTTAAATAATAGGTTAAGGGTGGCTTATCTTCAACCGAACGTCGATTCTTAACATAAGACCGAACGTTGGATGAAGTATTTGTGAGACCGATGTGGTATGTTGAACAAGTAGGTTGGATATAATTTGCTGTGACTGAAGATGTTATATAAATCTCAAAAACAAAAACAAGCTGAATCTTTTTGGGAAGAAATGCCTTGGTGTTTAGACAATTTCATAAAAGACCACTCAAAAATAAAATGAGATTTTGTCAGGTAACAAGTAAGATCTTGAATATAAAGATTCACCGTCAATTCATTATTGGTGTTGGATTGTGGGTTTCACTCAGCACGTGGTTTACGTATCTAAGATCGTAAACATAGATTTTATGCAACCATAAACCTCAGTGGTAAAAGCTGAGAGTCTCAAGGGTTACAGTGGTGAACCGAAAGTTGATGGAGAATGTAAGGAGGGTGGTTAAGGAACCGAAAGTACCTCTGCTATATAAACGTGACAAAGCAGAAAAACTCTTAACTCATTTGAGAAGAATAAGGTAGCTCTTGACTTGAGTGGATTTTAACAGCCTGATTGGGAAGAAACGATAGGTATAGATCGAATCATTAAGGCCTAGCTCATAGTCTTAGAGGCTTCGGTCGACATGCAACATCATGCTTCTAGGGACACTTAACTAGTTCATATGAAAAGAATCATACCGGCCTTAGCTCCAAATTATGTTGCACTGAAATACTTGGGACCTAATTAAAAAGAACAAGCAAACAAACAAACCACACAAACAAAACAAACGAAACAAAACAAAAACACTTTTAGAAAAATATTTTTGGAGTTTTGAAATTTCTGAAAAATAACAAAAGAAAAATTATTTTTGGATTTTTGAAGTTTTCTGAAAAAAAAAATAGAAAAATAAACCAAAGTTAGCACAAAACACTCTTAAAAAAAATAATAAAATGAAAGAGAAAATAGAGTAAGAAATAGACTTAAAAAAAATAAACAAAATTTACAGCCGAAACCAAACCTTAAAAGAATGAAGCGAAATAAGCCGAACGTTCGGTTCATTTCGGTTCCTTAAAATTCCGGAGCCGAAATAGACCGAGCGTTCGGTTCATTTCGGTTCCCGAAAATTATGGAGCCGAAATAGACCGAGCGTTCGGTTCATTTCGGTGCCCGAAAAACCCGGAACCGAAATAGACCGAGCGTTCGCTCTATTTCGCTTGTCTAATTTTTAGAGAGAGATTTAAGGATTCGGTACCGACTCTGCTTCCATCATTCCCAAACCTTGTAAAATTTTATTGAAGCTTGCTTCTGGTAAGGCTTTAGTGAATATGTCAGCCAGTTGATCAGAGGACCGAACGAAATGTACTTCCACGTTCCCATCTTCTACATGGTCCTTGATGAAATGGTATCTCAGAGCAATATGCTTTGTCTTTGAGTGTTGCACTGGATTGTGGCATATTCTTATCGCACTTTCTGAGTCACAATAGAGAGGTATTTTCTTCATGCTTAGTCCGTAGTCCCTCAGTTGGCTTTGTATCCATATCACTTGAGAGGTACAGGATGCTGCAACTATATACTCAGCTTCGGCTGTTGAAAGAGACACACATGTTTGCTTCTTGGACTGCCAGCTAACAAGTTTACCGTCAAGGAATTGGCATCCACCAGTTGTGCTCTTTCGGTCCAGACAACATCCTCTAAGATCGGCGTCAGAAAAGGCTTGAACAAAAAATCCAGATGTAGCCGGGTACTAAAGACCGAGAGAGGAGGTTCGCTTAAGATAACGAAAAATATTTTTCACTGCCACCATGTGAGGTTCTCTTGGATTAGCTTGAAACCTGGCACAATAACAAACAGAAAACATAATGTCTGGTCTACTAGCCGTTAGATACATAAGAGACCCTATCATTTGACGATAGAGTGTTACGTCAACAACAAGTTTTTCCAAAGACGGTGTTAACTTTGTGCCAATCGCCATAGGAACCTTCACTTTTGAATCTCCCGTCATACCGAACTTTCCCAGCAAGTTCTTCGTTTAGGCCTCCTGGTTGATAAAAATACCTTCTGGTCCCTGTCTTATATTCAAACCAAGGAAAAAATTAATCGGACCCATTGCGCTCATTTCAAATTTAGTCTCCATCAACTTCCTGAATTCAGCCGTTAAGCTAGGATTCGTGGAGCCGAAGATGATGTCATCGACATAAATCTGAACTATCATTAGATGTTTGCCTTCTTTCTTTCGGAAGAAGGTTGGGTCAACCGAACCTTGCTTGAATTTTGACATTTTAAGAAAGCGAGTTAAAGTTTCATACCAGGCCCTCGGTGCTTGCTTCAGACCATAGACAACTTTATCTAACACATAGCAATGATCAGGATATTTCTCGTTCACGAACCCAGGTGGTTGCTCAACATACACCGTTTCTTCTAGTTCTCCATTCAAGAAAGCACGTTTCACATCCATTTCGAAGACTTCAAAGTTTTTATGAGCAGCATATGCCAGAAAGATTCTAACTGATTCCAACCTTGCTACAGGAGCGAAGGTCTCCTCATAATCTATTCCTTCTTCTTGGCAATATCCCTTCACCACCAACCGAGCCTTATTGCGTATAACGCTCTTTGTCCAACTTATTCCTGAAGACCCATTTTAAGCCGACCACTGAAGCATCCTTTGGAGTGGGAATCAACCTCCAAACTCGATTACGTTCAAACTCATGGAGTTCATCTTGCATGGCTTGTACCCAATCAGCGTGATCAAGTGCAGCATTTACCGTCTTCGGTTCGACTTTGGATACAAACGAATTAAACATACAGAATTCAACATTAGAGAATAATGCAGTTTGTTTCGCTTTCAATTGAGAACGTGTTAGAACTCGTTCAGATGATTCACCGATTATTTGTGCTTTGGGATGATCCTTAGTCCATTTCATTAGAGGAGGGTAATTTGGGTCATAAGCTGGATCCAACTCTGCATTTACTTCTTCTTCAAGTTCTGATTGATCACCTTCGTCATTTGTATTCTCTTTCTCCCCCTCGAATTGCAAAGCGTATCCCTTGTCAGGTTCAAAATTTTCTTCCTCTGTTGTAGTTGGATTCTCCCCCTCGATTGGACTATTATTGGGTGGGATCGGAGTTGGATGCTCCCTCTTGTCTGGAGTTTTATGGGTTGGGGATGGAGTTGGATTCTCCCCCTCGAAAGACATATTGGTTGTCTTTGGTGCAGATGAACCTTCCCCCTTGAACGTTGAGCTGTTGTTTGGAGGGTCAGTTGAGGGTTGACCACCAGTCGGTTTAGGTTGACCTGCAGTCGGTTTACTTTCAGTCGGTTTAGGAGGTTCATTTTTCATTTCTTTTGCAGCTTCATCAATGATCTTTTTCAGATTGTCGATTTTGTTGTCTGCTGCTTTCGCCTCTGAGTATGCAGCCTTTTCTGGTTCATCAAATAGTCTTGTGTACTCTTCAAACAGGTTGGAAATTGGAACCGAGATTTGTCCTGACTCAACAAATATTTCCCCCAAGGCACTTTCGCTTCTTTGAACTTTCTTCATGTAGTTGTCATCAAAGGTTACATAATATGTTTCTTCAATTCGTTTAGAGCGTTTGTTCAAAACTCTGTATGCCTTTGAGGTGAGTGAATAACCAAGAAAAATTCCCTCATCGGCTTTGACGTCAAACTTGTTTCGGTTCTCTTTGGAATTGAAAATGAAGCACCTTGAACCGAACACGTGGAAAAATTTAACGTTGGGCTTTCGATTGTTCAGAATCTCATACAGAGTGATTGAGAATCGTTTGTTGAGTAAGGATCGGTTCTGAGTATAGCACGCGGTTTCAACTGCATCAGCCCAGAAGTATAGCGGAAGAGAAGCGAAGCTTAGCATGGTTCGGGCTGCCTCACATAAAGAACAGTTTCGTCTTTCAACAATCCCATTCTGTTGTGGTGTATAGGGGGCTGAGAAGTTCTGAGATATCCCCTTTTCAGCCAGAAAGTCCTCAAAATCTTTATTCTTGAATTCAAGTCCATTGTCGCTTCTGATATTCCTCACCAACTTTCGCAGCTGCACTTCCACTTGCTTGATGAACGTCTTCAATTTGGGAGTTGCATCTGATTTCTGTTTAAGAAAGAAAACCCTGGTGAAGCGTGAAAAATCATCTACTATGACAAGAAGGAACTTACTACCACCGAAGCTTTCGATAGCCGAAGGTCCACATAAGTCAATATGCAGAAGTTCAAGAGCTTCAACAATATTTGTATTGATACGTGTAGGATGGCTCTTTCTGCTTTGTTTTCCCATCTCACACGCTGCACATAGGTGTTCCTTATCAAACTTGAGAAGAGGAAGGCCTCGAACATGATCACCAAGCACCAACTTATTAATGTCTTTGAAGTTCAGGTGTGATAGGCGTCGATGCCACAACCATCTTTCATCAGTGTTCGCCTTTGACAGCAGGCATATTGCTAGTTTTCCTCGAATTGGGGTGAGATTTAAAGGATACATCTCTCCCTTGCTTTCAGACTTCAACAGAACCCTTTTAGATTGCTTCTCAATAATTTCTGATCCCTCATCATTGAATGAAACCTTCAAACCAGTCCCCACAACTAATTGTGATACACTGATGAGGTTATGCTGCAATCCTTCCACATAAGCTACTTTTCGAATCGAGAATTATCCGTTGGTTATCATTCCATATCCTTTGATTGTGCCATAAGAGTTATTTCCATACTTCACACACCCACCATCCTTTAGGGACCGAAACTCCCTCAGCTCTTCCTTCCTTCCTGTCATGTGACGCGAGCAGCCACTGTCTATGTACCATTCGTCATCGAAGTGCTCGTCACTTATAACCTGCAAATTCAAGCAGATTTAGGAACCCAAAGTTTCTTGGGCCCTTATGAGTCTTTTACAGAAAAAGGAATAGCAGTAGAAATATCAACCAAATAAGTTCTTTTTATTAGTGTTGTTTGGTCTTTTCTTTTGATGGTATACACCTTGATTTTGTTTTTATCTTGTTTAAATTGTGGTGTATTAGATGGTGTGTTGTTAGATGGTTTTGGGATATTCTTTTTAATCCTAGGGTTAGCTGACTTTTTCTTATTATTGATATCAGAATCTGAATCAAGCTTTCCCTTTCCTTTGATGTCCTTCTCTAAATTTGGTTTTCTTTGGGAGTTGGAAGGACCGAAACTTGACTTTCGGTTGTCAGCCTTGACGTTGGGACCGAAACTAGACGTTCGGTTCTGAGCGCTGGTGTTGGAACCGAAACTTGACTTTCGGTTCTGTGCTTTGGAATAGTAGGAGCTTGGACTAAAATTTTCTTTTCCTTTTAGCTTTTCCTTTTCTTTGGCAATTGACTCTTTCTTGGAAGGAACGTAGTTGGGGTTTTTGAGATTGCCAATAACGTTTTCGCTCATTCAGATTTTTCATGTATCTTTGATTTCTTTGGCGTTTCTGTTCAGCTAACTCCTTCTAAGATTTGTGAATGTTGAAGCTTGATTTCGGCTTCTCTTTTTGAGTTTCGGTAGTCTTGGAAGGAACATTCGGTGTTTTCTTTGGTTCTTCATGGATCGCTTTTGTTCCACTTGTGCTTGGTTTGTCAAAACTCGAGGGTTTGTTGATGGGTTCAGCAACATATCTTCCTTTTACCCTCCATGAGGTTTGCTCCGATAAGCCGATGGTTTCGTCTGCGTTATCAATAGGGGCTGACCAGAAATAATCGTCGTACCCTTCAGCATTGTCTTTGTCGACCAAGATTTTCAATTCTGCTGTATGTTTTGCAGTGACCCCTGTAACAGCATATACCTGATTTGGCACAGTTTGAACCTTTTGATAAACCATTGCTTTCTCTTTTAGTTTTTGTGGCTTGTCCTTTGACAGGCGAGCGTATTCAACCGAGTTTTCAGATATGAGGGTTTTCTCATTCTCGGTTTCGCTTTTCATAAACTCAGAACAATCAACCACGTCTTCTACCGAGATTTCGCTCATCTCACTTTCCTCATCAAATTCAGACGTATTTTCTATATTCATTTTATGTTCTGAAATTAATTTGGCGTTAGACGAGTCAAATGATTGAATGGTCTCGGACTTAATTTTTAACCTATCATTTTCATCTAAAAGATTTTTGAGCATACATTTATGTTCCTTAGAGTCAATGAAGGTCTCTATCTTGTCCAGTCCAATTTTATAAGTGATGGATGTCTCTTTTGAGGACATTATGGACTCACATTCACCGATGACCTCATCCTCCTTAAATTCAAGGAAGGGTAAGATCATCTTATGAATCTTTTTCCCTATTTCACAACTTAAGTGCAATTGAGCAATATTTGTATATAAGAGTTTAGCAATTAAACAAAAAACATTCCTTTGTTTCAAAAACTTTAAATTGTCTCGTTGAAAATAAATAATTTCATCCCTAGCTCTATTTAACTTCGTCTCCTTCAGCTCAATCCACATCCTTCTCTCCTCACTCTTTGAAGACACCCTGCTGAGTTGGTCAGTTAGGTTAGAGTTCGCTAAGCGAGTTTGCATGAGACTACCACTTAAGTTAGCAAATTTAAATTTTATTTAATTTAATTCTTCTTCATAATTTGTTACTGGAACTTTAAGTGATTCAAGGATGGATTGTACCTTTTTGATCAGCCGATCACAGTCGTTGATCTTCTCACTCACGGGTTTGGCTGCAAAGCACTTGTCCTCAGTTAGGTTCGGCTCCTTACTCGCACTTTCGGTTGGTCTACCGGCTGTAACCATCAAACATTTTCCAGCCGAACCTGTATCCTTCGCCACATAAGCTCTTCCATGTGTGGGCTTTCTCACTTCTTCATCCTCAAAATCGGTTGACCAGACTTCAACGCCACCGAACTCATCTTCATCCGCATTTTCCTGCACAATCAAGATGTTCATTGAACTGTTAGTTGCCTTCTTTTTCTTGATCTCTTCCAACTTTTGCATGTAATACGCCTCATCATCTTCACCATCTCTTTTCTCAGCCATCTTCCTCAGCATGCAATCTTTGGCAAAATGGTTCTTGCCATGACAGTAATTGTAGTCGAAACCAGAGTCTCCTGCAAGCTTGCTCTCCTTCTTGTCGTCATCCTTTTGAGAAGTATTCTTCGCTTCATCTTTCACCTTCTCAGAGCTGTAACTTCCCTGCCAGTTTCGGTTCTTATTGACAGGGAACTTCTTTCGTGCAAACCTTTTTGGATTGGTGACCATCATTACATAGTCTTCGCTTGTAAGGTCACATTCATACATATCTGACTCCTCCTCTTCTTCTGCAACACTTTTGCCTTTTGAGACAAGGGCTAATGATCCCACACCCGAAACTACCTTCGCCTCCTTGGTTACCACACTCTCATGGGATTTATGTATGCCCACAAGTTTCGCTAGTGAGTAAGATTTGAATTGTTCGTGAGCTTTCACTGTTGAAACCACTGCCATCCATTCTGGTCTTAAACCATTCATGAAGGTTACCTTCTGCTCGATCAATTTTCTTTCTATACCATGCTTGATCATCTTGCTAAGGAGATGATTGAAGCGATCGAAGGTTTGTATCAGTTTCTCTTCAGGTTTCTGTTCGAAAACTCCAAATTCAGAGAGTAGCAAGGTTTGAATAGAGTGTTCTAGATCTTCATCGGTTGAATAAAGTTCCTTCAACCTATCCCAGATTTCTTTAGCCATCGTGCATGAACCAACTAACCGAAAAGTATCAGATTGCAGAGCGAATCTGATCATTCTCATGGCCTTCACATTACATAGCAACATGTCATTTTCATCATGTGGCATCTTATCTACGTCCGCCACGAGCTTATTATATTCCTTTTGAGTCTTCACTGTCGTGTTCGTTCCAGAGTGAACAAACGGCCCAAGTGTGATTGCTTCCCAGATGAGATAACCATTATCTTCAGATCCAACCACGTAATCTTCAAAGTGATGTGCCCATACTTCATAGTCTTGAGTGTAAAGAATGGGTACCCTTGTGGTGGATCCAATGCTGTTAGAGATGTTGATGGGATTAGTTTGAGAATCTTCGTGAGATATGGTGAGCCTTTCCTTAGAACCGCTAGAATCTGACCTGTAAACTTGAGATTAGGGTTTTATCAAACACAAGAGTTACCGTCGACAGGAAGAATACGGCTTCTTTATATTCGATAAAAGCGGAAACCTTGAAGAATTCTTAATACAGAAGGAATGTGTATTGATCACACAGTCTCCTGCTCTGATACCAATTGTTAGAACAAAGTTCTAGTAGGATCGATAGATTCTAAGCAGATAAACAAATAAAGACATAATGAAGAACACAGGAATGGTTTAACTGATGTCGAATGATTAAACTTTAAGACCTCAGAAGAGCTCGATTAAGAACTTCGACTCTAGAGGTGTTTAGGGTTACAAAGCAATAATAACTATAATCACGTTAGTTTCTAAGGCATACATGCATGCACTATTTATAGCTAAACCCTATAATAATCGCGGATGGACAAGCCAAATCCGGATATACAATACTAAGCCCATGACGCAACATAACATACCCAACAGGGGTATCGATCCTCGGGGAAATGGTTGTATTCAATCACCAATGCAATCTAAAAGAACTATTGTAAATAAACTAACTAACTACAATTAAACTAAAAGGGGGGTGTTATGATTGCTTGAAAACTAAAAGACTTGAATAACTAAAAATTTGCAATTAAGCAAGAAAGTGAGATGCTCGAATATTGGAGAGAATTGGTAAACCAAGGCAATTCAACACAATGAACATTTGTGTGTTTATCATTAGGATTTAACATGAAGCTTATCATTCACCCCAAATTGGTTATAGCAATCCTGAAGCATGATATGCCATGATTTCTCATAGGTAGTATGGAGGTTGGGGAAGCCCACAAATCACCTTCTTAATCAAAATCAAAGATCCAATTGAAGCAATTGAATCCAAGAAGTTGATTAGCCTTAAGAATGAAGAAATCCCCAATTCCTAGAGGATGCCAATGCTTACACATCCATAAAGGAGTTATGATTCATAAGCTACAGATGATTTCTACCATCATAAAGCCCTTGTTCTAAGTAAATTCAATGATTCAACGCTAAACCAAAGAAATAAACCAACAATTGCTTATTAAAGTACCAAGCTCATGATCAAAGCACTAAACAAGCATAGGAAATATGAACTAGAATCATAGACATAAGATAAAGTATAAATAAGCATAAATCCTTCAAAAACCCACAAACATTCAGAGGTTTTAGCCAAGGTCTACCAAAATAGAGAGTTTAGCCACTCATGGCAACAGAACAATAATCACAAAAGTCTAATTGCATAAAGAAACTACCAATAACTTGGAAAGATGAAAAGAAATGAGTCTTGAGCTTCAAAATCGCCTTCTCCTGGTCTCCAATGGTGTAAAATCGAAGTGATAGTTGATAGATCCAATCCCCCAAGGTAATGGCAAGCCAAATGACCAAAATGTCCAAAACTGGGCAGTTGCGCGGGTACCCGCGCGACGGAGATTCTACCCGCGCAAGTGTTGCTGGAATGCTATTGGCTCATTTTCCCTCCACTAACCATCCCACTACCAAAGATTCTCTTGGTCCCCTCCATATCCCACATGATTCAAATTGACCAATCATCTTTTAGCTTCAAATATGGATGCTCCAAGGCCAAAATAATAATCCATGACCCATCTTCACAAGCCCACTTCATCCAAGTCTTTAGCCTTTTTAAGCCCAAATCTCCTTTAATGGATCCGCAAAGCCCAATAATGCCTGGAAAGCCCACAAAGCCCAACTCCATTCAAACCGCAACTGCAATGAGCTCCAAAACCCTACAAAATTTCTCATGCAAAATAGAAAGTACCCGACACGTTCCATGATAAAGAAAATAAAGAATATACAATGCAATATTAATAAAAAGAACTAAAAATCTAAAATAAACTAATAAAAATAAGGAAATAAAATAAGCTATCAAATCACCCCAAGCTTAAACCTAACTTGTCCTCAAGTTAGAAAAAGACTAAAATGAGCTCGGGATGAGCTAAACTAAAAAGGAAAAAGAAAGATACCATAGAACTTGGTCAACATCAGTCAACATGGTCAGAATCAGTCTTTCATGGACCCTACGCATCTTCAAGATGTTCCCTGCTTTAGAGCCATAAACCACATTCTCAACCACTTTATGGGGGAATAGATCACGGCTGGATGTAGTCGCAGTGTGCAAGGCAAAGGAAACAGAGGATGCCCCCCCCCTGTGGGGGCACTTTAAATCATCAATGCGGATCATAATGCATGAAGGAAAGGCGCCTCTTCACACACGATGATTCCTACATTTGTCAGGATAAAGTGTATATTAACGAAATATGGTTTTGCAGCACGGCCTCCGGGCAAACATCCGGTTTCATAGGCTTCTCCCTTGTACTGTCCTTTACAGTCTACCGTCTCATCGTCAAAGGCCTTTTCTCACCAAAAATCAAAAACAAAATAAAATAATAAAAATTCTAGTTAACCTAAATCTAAATCTTACAGCTTAAATCTTCAATATTGAACTTCTGTTATTTGGTCTTCAGCCTCTTTGTAGCTTGATCTTCTTCCTTGTTTTTTTTTTGTTTTTTTTTGTTTTTTGTTTTTTTTTGAAAGAAAGTCTTGAACTTGGATTCTTGTTCTTCTTTTTGTGTTGTTCTTTTTCTTCCTTTTTGTTCTTTGTTTTTGTTGCTTTTCTTTAATCTTCTTCATTGTTTCTTTTTGTCTTCACTTTTCCAATTTCTTCATATTTTTTTTTTGTGTTTTCTTCTTTGAAGGTCTAAGGAATTTCACCATGTAACATAGGATGGAGGCTAACATGAACACCTAATGATCATTAACATGTGCCAAGATCTACTAAAAAGGGTGGGGAATGACTCAAAAATGGGTGTTACCGAAAAAACTTGGTCCCAAAAGATGTGAATTGGGGGACCCACTTCAAAGTTCATCAAGCACCTCAATGCAAGGTGTGATAAACAAAATATATCTAACTTTCTACTCTAGACTCCTAGAAAAAAAATAACCTATCTTAAAAAGGTGGCGAGAATCTAACTAAGTAAGGCTCGGACGAGACTCGGGAGTACTAAGGTGTACTCCCTCCAAAACCAAGATGCGAGTCTTCAATATCTTCAATGTCTTCAAAATACCTTACCGGGCTAATCTTTGCTCGCACACATTGGCATGACCAACCACATCCCTCCGCACCTAGACCCAATCAAGCTACCTGTATCTGACCCCCACACAAGCGGTCTTAAAATGGTCTGTGAGGCTCAAAACGTGTCCCATTTATCAAATACAAGGAATTCCATATCAAGACCCGGGACCAATCTATGATTCAATACTTATGACTCGACGCTATGGTACGTGTAGGGATGAGAAGACAAGAGAGAACAAAAATGCATGAAACTTAAACTAGAATGCATCTAAAAATTATGGAAATTAGAAAAGAAGGAAACAAAATATGCAATATTTTTGAAATTTTTATGCAATTTTTATGAATGACCTAAACGACTTACTCTAAATGCAACAATATACAACCTAAATGCAATAAAAAAAATAATAAAAGATAAAGAATACCTCATCCCAAGCTTAAAATTAAGCATTGTCCTCAATGCTTAGGATGAGAGTAAGGAAGGATCGTACCGGGATCAAGGTGGAGGAGGCTCGCGAGGATGGTACGGAAGCAACACATGGGTCGTACAATGATGTGTGGGTGGAGTTCTTGGCCGCCTAAATATACATGGATGAAAGCTTGGTCGCGCAAAGGAAGCATATGAAATGGCTCGAAATTTTCTTCTGAAGTGGCATATTTGCGCGGGTACCCTCGCAAATTTGCGCGGGTGGGGGGCAGTCTCGCAGATCGTTGCGCGGGTGAGTATCAGGTCGTGCAGAACCTGTGAGGGTGAGGAGCAGCCGCGCGCGCACAACAATTTACAACTCGTTTGGGGGTAATTTGAGCTCGGATTTTGTGCGGGTAGGGTTGGGTCGCGCAACGTTTGCGCGGGTACCCGCGCAAGTTGCAAATTTTGACAATGTTTCGCTCCACAAGCTCCGGTTTTCTTCCATACTTTACCAAGATCATTGCTAAACCTCAAGATGCTTATTTTTGACCAACTTCAAGCCTAGAAACATCAAAACTTGTAGCGGAGATTATTTATTGACAATGCATTTATTTAACGTCTTTGCCAAGACATAGCCCCGCTTCCGTCAACCTTCGTAAATCAGAGTTTCCAATGTTACGTTGTCGAATTCTACCGTGTCAAAGCCTTCATAAAATGGTTTCAAACGATGCACATTCACTTTGAATATTTGATTTGTTTCCAAACTCTTAATTTCAACCGCACCATGATTAAACACTTTTATAACAATAAAAGGTCCGTACCATCGAGATCGCAATTTTCCCGAGAATATCTTTAAGCGTGAATGATAAAGAAGAACTTCTTGACTCGGAATAAAGTGTTTTTGGGTTATGTGCTTGTCATGAAATGCCTTTTTCTTCTCTTTGCATCTTTTGAACCTTTTAATTATCTTCTTCTTGACCACTTGCATCAATGGAGGATTCAATCTTCTTTGAGCCTCTCTTTTAGGCTTGCAATCATCTTCCATAAGAATCTTATGTGTGCATACATTAGGGCTTATATCGTTTATTGGCTCAATCACATCAACCCGGTACAATGGAGAAACGTTGCTAGGGTACCTCATTGCTTCAAAGATGTTGAAGTGAATGATCTCTCCATCAAACTCCATAGTAATTTTCCCTTTATGGACATCAATTATCGTGTGAGCGGTATTCATGAAAAGTCTTCCAAGGAGGATCATAGATGATTTGGAAGGGGTCTTCTCTTCAAGATCAATGACATAAAAATCTGCGGGAAAAACAAGTTGATTAACTTGTACTAACACATCCTCCAACACTCCTCTTGGAGACACACTTGACTTGTCCGCTAATTGGCTGATTACTCCGGTTTCTTCCAAAGGTCCAACATTGAGAGATTGAAAAACCGAGTATGGCATCACATTGATCGAGGCTCCAAGATCTAACATGGCACTTTCGACATGCAAATCACCAATGGTACAAGGGATATCAAATATTCCTGGATCCTTGCATTTGGGAGGTAACTTCTTTTGGATAACCGCAGACACGTTTGCATTGACTTGAATCTTTTCATTCGCTTTGAATTTTCTCTTCTTGGTGAACACATCCTTGAGGAATTTTGCATAACTTGGAATTTGCTTAATAGCATTCAATAGTGGAATGTTGATTTGGACCTTGCGGAAAATTTCAAAGAATTCATTTTCTTCCTCTTTTTTCTTCGAAGCGGCTAACCGAGAAGGGAAGGGTGGTGGTATGACCAATGACTTGATGGTCTTGTTGGAAGATTCGGGTTGCTCAATATTTGTCACAACCGGTTCCTTTGGAGGAACGACCACCCTTGAAGGTTCAACAACAATAACCTCATCATCTTCTTCTCTTGAAAATCTTTTGGGGTTGCTTTCTCCAAGTGTTTTCCTACTTTTCAAGGTTATTGCACTCACATTTGGATTCTTCTCGGTTTGAGATGGAAGTTTACCCCCTTGTTCTATCTTGTTGATAGCGGTGGCCAAGTCTCCAATTTGTGCTTGAATGTTGGAGAAGGTGTTCTTGGTCTCTTGTTGATATTGGGTTTGGCTTTGAGCAAGAGAAGTAACGAGTTCTTGAAGACTCATTTGATGGTTACCACTTGATTGGCCTTGTAGTTGAGGTTGTTGGTAATTTGTAGGGGTATAAGATGCTTGTGGATATGGAGGTGTTTGGGAAGGATATTGTGGATATTGAGGTCTCGTCATAACATTTGGTGGGTTTTGCTTTGGTGGGTATGGGTTGTTTGGATTATTCCTCCAATTTGGGTTGTATGTGTTTTGAAATCCCATGGGTCTTGGTTGACCTTGATATTCTCCCATTGCATTAACATCCTCCGGTTCACTACCAAGTGTGGGACACTTATCCGTATAATACCCCGTCATTGCACAAATACCACACACCATCAATTGTTGACCACTTCCCACCACCATTTGACTTAACACGTTAGTCAAATCCAAGAGCTTTGATTCCAAATATTGAGTGTTGCTAACTTTACCAACCACTTGTGGAGAATTTCTCTTCATTCCATTTCGAGTCCCGAAGTTTCTTTGATTTTGAGAAATGGTACCAAAAAGTAATCGTATCTCGTGAGGGGTCTTGTTGAATATGTCACCACCACTTGAAGCATCAATCATCCTTCGATCTTTTTCATTCATACCCTCATAAAATTGTTGAAGAAGTAATTGTTCGGGTATATTGCGTTGAGGGCAACTTGTACACACGTTGTTGAATCGCTCCCAAAAATCATGAAAAGTCTCATTCTCCCCTTGACGAATCCCAAAAATGTCACTTCTTTGACTTGATATCCGGGAGGTGGGATAAAACTTGCTATTGAAGGATTTGAGTAACTCTTCCCATGTGTGAATAGATACCGGTGGTAAGTTGAATACCACTCTCTAGCTTTATCTTCCAAGGTGAGCGGGAAGACGGTTAACTTGAAATCATCCAATGTCACATGTTCGGGCAACATGCTAACACATATCATATTAAAGGACTTCAAATGCTTTTGAGGATCTTCTCTATCCAACCCACGGAACTTGGTGAGTTGATGTATGAAACTTGACTTCAATTCAATTCCTCGGCGATTTGCGGGATAAACAATACCAAGGGGTGTGTGAGTAACATCCGTCTCCATCATTTGTCTAAGTGTCAACTCTTGAGGGGGATTGGGTGGATTGGGGTTATTGGGATATTGTTGCATGTAATTAGGAGGTTGTTGGTAAGGTGGGTATAGGTATTGTTGGTGATTGTACATTTGTGGTGGATAAGGTTGGTAATTAGGGTATTGGTTGTGGGGAGGTTGTTGTTGGGGGTACATTGGTTGTTGCTACATTAGAGGTTGTGGGTAATGGCACAAGGGACTATCTCAGACTTAGCCTTTCTCTTGGCAGTAGAAACACACAGATTCTTTGGGAATGACACAAGGGACTATCTCAGACTTAGCCTTTCTCTTGCATAGAGAAAACTTTTCTGGACTTCCAATGTTGTTATTGTCCATAGAAGGTTGGGACATTGATTTACCAGACAAATTTTCTTGACCAGTCCGCCAAATCATTTCTGATTCAGCAACAACAAGCAAATAAGTCATATCAATGAGGGTTACGTCGTGGTCCATCACATAGTACTCTCTAATGAACTTACTATATGATTCAGGAAGTGACTGAAGAACCAAGTCAACAGCCAACTTCCTTGAGACATCGACACCCAACATTCCCAATTTATCAATATGCAACTTCATATCCAAGCCATGAGCATATACAGACTTTCCATCTTTGTGTCTTTTTGCCAATAGGGCTTGAGTGACCTTGAAATTTTCAAGTCTTCGAACATGTGGGTCAGGTAGAATTATTGGAGGAGGTGGAGGAAGTGAAGCATGATTTCCATTTACACAATCCAATCGTGGAACATCATATTCATGTGGAAAACCTTTTCCAACGGATTCAGGAAGACCATAATTGTCAGACTTTGACATCTACAAAATGGGAGAAATTCAAGTTAGTTGATTGAGTCCTTAATAAAACACCCAAATGAGATATTAAGGCTAGGATCCAACACAATATTCTACAACTTGGAAGAGGGATGTCGTAATCCAAATTGCAGAACATTTGAAGGTAGGTAAATGACGATTTACCAATTTCCACCATGAAAAACGAAAATTGAAGGTTTAAGTTTTAAATGAATTGAAACTCCTAGATATTTTGAGATTCATTGAACTTTTCAATGGCATGTTTAATCTCGATTATGCCCTTCATTTGTGAATGGGATGCCGAGGATCACAAATAAGGTGTGAATAACCATGCGAATGTACGTGGTGCACTCAATGTTACAGTCACCTAATCGACATGCCGGTTAACCACACACGCTCCATCGATCTATGACAAACATCGAGTCACCCTTTGCCACCAATGTCAATCCCAACTTAGTGTGCCGGTTAACCACACACGCTCCACTAATTGTCTCGGCAAGGGTACAAAGTGTAATTCCATGGAATTGCATCAAATTCACTTTTTCCTAAAGTAACTAAGATTTGGGAATTTATAAAAGCGTTTAGTTACTTCGTATTTCATTATACTTATAATGGAAGGTTGTGTCCTATCCTACCCATTCGGCTAACGACCCTCCACTAGTCAAGAGTGCAGTGGGTAAGACTGGATACCCATTCAATTGCCATTTTATAGGCAATTTCCTTAAACACCCCTTAGAGACCAGCTTCGTGAATGAGGCCTACTAACGGTAAGACTGACTCTTTACTCATACATATATAATTTAGACTTTTAATTTTACATATAGCATAAGGGTGTATTTTATACTTTTTAAAATACTAGGTGGTCTAATTTTATAAATTATACTTTTAATTTAATTAAATATAAACCAAAACATTTATAGAATTATTAACCCTCTTTTAATTATACACTTAATTAAGTTAATAAAACCATAAGGGTGTAATTTGAACTTTTTCAAAAAAAACGAGGGTTTTAGAATTTAATATTTCAAAATTAAACTTTTAATCAAAATTTTAAATTCCAAAACTTGAGGGCAAGTTTTGAAACTCTTCAAAACCTTAGGGACTAGAATTTAAACATTTCAAAATTAAACTTTTAATCAAAAAATTTAAATTCCAAAACTTGAGGGCAAGTTTTGAAACTTTTCAAAACTATCTAGATCAAATTACAAATAATTCAACTAATCAAATAATTGATGCTTATCTAAATTTGACCTAATTCAATTACTTGCAAGATAATTCGTCAAATAATTCAAATAAATCAAGTTGATCATATAAGGCAATGAATATCTAATTAATTTGACAATTATCTTCTATTTTGGTAAGGATAATTACACAATATCAATAAAATCGGATTTTATTAATAAAAAACGTTTATGGTAATTATCCACAGCCAAAACAGGTTAAAATCCCGCAAAATCAGCAATCAGACCTACAAACTCGTTGAGTCAGGGATGGACTCGTCGAGTTCCCAGTGAACTCGGCGGGTTCATCTATGAACTCGGCGGGTTCATCTATGAACTCGGCGAGTTCAGGCTCTAAAATGCAGATTTTCGCGATTTTCAGCTTGAACGATTATGTAAAGCATCAAATACATTAAACAAATAGTCTAGGCTCTGATACCACTGATGGGTTATGAGCACTACATCAATCCTATGGTGTACATGCAAACCATAAAGCTTTGGATCTAGTTTGTCTAATGAACATGCAATAATCATCCAAAGCCATAAACCCTAGATCTAGCATACAATAATCAAACTAACATACGAATTAGGGTTTAGATCTTACCTTGATTGTTATGTAGCAATAACAATATCAATTTTCCCTTGTAATTGACTTCTGAAAGCTTAGTGTCACAAGTGTCACACCTCTAATGGCTCACAAACACTAAGAGCAAGAGGACGACTTAGGAGAAGAGAAAGAGGCACCAAAAAACGTCCAAGAACCCTTAGGGATTCCTTCCATACGTTTTTGGGGCCTTAAGGGTTCCTTATATAGTGAGGCTATTAGGGTTTTGAACTAGGAAACCCTAATCTGACTGCTTAGGCTCTAAGCAGCCCATGGACTCCCTCCTTAGAGGCCTTGGACGAATTCTCATGGGTTTCCCCATAGATTTCGTCTACTCCAACCTCCGTGGAGTCCATTAGCCCAATATCCAACTATCATACAATTGACAGATCTAGTCCCCTTTATTTAATTAATGTCTTTTAGCCACAAAATTAATTCTTATTAATTCTTGACTAATATTAAAACAATATGATTTCTCTTTTAATATATTATTCATATAATATATTAATAAATCATAATTAATCTCTTTCTCCACAAATCATCCTATCAAGTTGCTTTGGTGAAGACAACCCAAAAGCAGCATGCTCGTAATCGGGCCAAGTACATACCAAAATAGTTATGGGCTTAGACACCTAATCCAACAGGGCGTAGGTGGCTAGAGTGCAAACCCTAATTTTTAGGGTTTAGACCCTATTTAAGCAACCTTATTTCCCAAGGTTCTCTCATTTCCCAACCTCCATTACACTTTTGAGCCTCATTTCGAAACCCTAACTCATCTAGAGGGATTTGACCTCTTTGTGTATGTTTTAGTGGGTTTTTAGTGAACCTTGAAGAAGAAGAAACTTTGAGAAGGAGCTTTGATCAAGGGGAATCTTGTAGATCCATATTTCACTCATCATTTCCAGCTTCATTGAGGTATAAAGCTTGGAACTTGCTCATTCTATGCTTAGATCTATTTGTTGTGAAGTTTTGGACTCTTTTTGGTTCCATGAAGGAGATCTAGTGGGATTCTTCCACTCTAGAAGTTAGGAGTTGCTCCTCTTGATGTTTCTGAGATCCCTAGTCCATAAATTTAGCATCTTGATGGTTGAGGATCAACCATGCATGAGTTTATGTCCATTTGGTGAAAATAGGATGCTAAATCTAGGGTTTGAGTCCTTTTGTGCCATGCAAAGTCATCAAATTAATAACTTTATGGGTTAAGACGTTCCCCAAGGTCTAGATCTGAAGTTTGGACATTTGGTCTTAAGCAATAAGGACTTAATGGAGGAAGTGGATGAAGGCGGCGTACGTCGGGCGTACGATGTGCGTACGCATCTGGATCCCCAACTCGGTGTAGCGACCTAGTACTTTGGGTGTACTAGGGGAATGCTTAGCGTTCACGACCAAGTCATGGGCTTTGATGTTGGGCCGCCTGGGAGCAACATGAGTAGCATCTCCAGGAGTTACTTCGGTTACTGAGGCGGGAGAGGCTATACGACAACTTCTTCAAGTGTGGGTTCTGGTTACAATAGGTACAATGCCTGGGACACCTCGTCAATCAAGATGGGATTCTGATCGATCCGGCCAAAATTTAGGCAGTATGTAGTGGGAGGTCCCGAAGTCCCCATATGAGATCAGGAGTTTTCTGGGGTTAGCAAATTATTATCGGAGGTTCATCAAGGATTTTTCCAAGATTGTCATTCCTCTGACTCGCTTGACGAAGAAGTGTGTAGATTTTCGTTGGGGGCTTGAGCAGCAGTCTGCGTTTAAGACTCTAAGGTAGAAGTTATATGAGGCCCTGATATTGACCCTTCCAGAGGGAGTTGAGGATTTTGTGGTATTTGGTGATGCTTCAATCACAAGTTTGGGGGGAGGGGGGTACTCATGCAGCAGGCCAGGGTCATTGCGTATGCATCTAGACAGTTGAAGCCCCATGAGGTTAGGTATCCGACACATAATTTAGAGTTGGGGGCTATAGTGTTTGCCCTCAAAATTTGGCGACACTATCTCTATGGGCTTCCGTTGTACCATCTACACAGATCATAATAGCATGAGATATGTTATGGATCAGCCAAATATGAACATGAGGCACTACAGGTGGCTTGATGTAGTAAAGGATTATGATTGTGAGATTCTTTATCATCCAGTGAAGGCTAATTTTATCGTCGACTCCTTGAACCGCAAGGCAGCTAGTACTCCCATTTGAGGACTCTGTTTGATGATGACCATTGACTCCCCACTTATGGATTTGATTAGGGAGGCTTGGGCTGAGGGAATCTGGAAGGAGAATCGGAAGAATGAGAGGATCAGGGGCCAGATTGGCAGATTTGCCACCAATAGTCGTGGAATTTTGACCCAGTGCGGGTGGGTTTAGGTCCCAATTTCTGGTGGGGTGATATGTGCATATTTGGTCATATATTTTGTCTAATATCTTAATACTTTTTGGCTATTTTGTCTCGATTATTGAACAAAAGGTACTTAATTATGTTTATATTGTATTTTCAACCTAAAAGACATGCTCGAGTTAAAAAGGAAGCGGGATTAGCAATCGGAAGCTCGGGGATTGAAGAAAGAAGAAATTAAGCTAAAAAGCTGAAGGACTCGGCGAGTTGGTCCTCAACTCGTTGAGTAGATAGGAATATTCACGAACCATCAGGTGCCTTACCGTGCACGGGATTTAAGTGATGGACTCGTCGAGTCAGTATATAGACTCGACGAGTCGCCCCTGTTTTCAGAAAACTATATAAAGGGAACTAATTCCCGAGACAAGGACTTTTCTCTGGATCCTTTGGCGACATATCTGCGATTAGAAGGTTATTGAAGCTCTGGAATTCGAAGATCAACCCTAGAGATCGATTTGGAAGAGATCAAAGGCAACATATATTCTCTTTTTCTTAATCTATTGCACAAAACTATGTTTTTACTTATGGATTTCATTTTTGAGATATTACTTGTTGTAGATATGAGGTAAAAACTCATTACTTCTGTTTAGGGTAGACTACCTTGTTAATATGGATTGATTTTATGGTATGGATTATTTGATTTGGTGAAATTGTTTTGTTAAGCTTGTTAATGATCCTTATGTGTTGACAGTAACTATTTTCTGTTAATTATCAAGTCTATTAAGTTGCATGAACATCCTCTTAATTGCTTGCTTCATATGGTTTATGTGAAAACAATATTATATGCCTAGTATTAGTGAATATGAACCTAGAATTAATTAGAAAATAGGCAAGTTAATGTGTGAGCTTGTGTGATGAACAACCATACAAGATGTTGATTGAATTAGTAATTTAATTAACTACAACTACAAGTCTTACTTAACCCGAATCAGAATACTATGAAATTCATTAGTTTAACATATTGGCCATTGTTTAAATTAATTTGTTTTCTAAGGATTAGTAATAGTGAACATGAATCTAATCACATTGATCGGTAGCCAATGACAAAATAACCCATTGCACTTGCCATAAAATCAACTATAGAAACAAGTGAGTCGAACCTGAACAGAAGTGTATTTTATTATTGAATTTAATTACTTCTTAATTGCTTTAGTTGTTAGTTATCTTAGGTTGAGTATTAGTCAATTGTTTAAGTTTCTAGTCTTGCAAAACTAGAGAAAACCCTTTTTTTATTACTTGTTTTTAGTTAGATAATTCTAGTAGTTAGTTTAATTGTTACCGTTCTCTGTGTTCGATACCCTACTTGCTTGAACTATATTGCTAATCGATAGGTACACTGCCTTTCGTGTGTTTATTTGTGTTTGAATTAGTAGGATTAAAACTAGTGCATTTTACACACATCAAGTTTTTGGCGCCGTTGCCGGGGAACGGTTTTAAATAGTTATTTTAATTGCTATAGTTATCGATCATTTGTGTAAGATTTATCTTGCACAAAGTGACCATTTTAGTTAATTAGTTATCTAGTTTGAGTTCTAGTTTGTTTTTAAAAAGTTTTAGTATTAGTTCTCTGTTTTAGCCTTGAACTCGTCGAGTCCAATCGAAGCTACTCGACGAGTCGATCACATTTTTTTATTTTCGTTTTTTATTTCGTTTTGTTCTTTTTACGCGTGTTTTTCTGTTTTCTTTCAGGTATTTTATGACCCGTGGGTGAAATTCATCTTTGGTACCACCTCTCGAAGATTCGGAATCAGCTTTGAGGAAGAACAAGGATAAAACCGTTGAAGAGACTAACCCGCCAAAGAAGTCACCTTTCAAGGACCTTAAATCGGTCTTTGGAAAGAAGAAAGGAGAGAAAGTGGGTGAGTCTAGCAGTCAAAAGAGCGAAGAAAGTAAGATAGAATGTTTTGAATACAATCCCAATCCAAAAGAAACCGATTACGAAACAGAAACCGAAGAAGAAAGCGACCGAGAAAGCGAACCCGATAATACCACGGCTAACATCGCAGATATCACCATGGGCAAATACAAGAAGAGGATGTGTGACGATATCAGGCGGTTGTAACATCCCAACTCCCAGGTATAATATTTATATATTTATTTTTGGGGTTAATTGATTGACTCGACGAGTTGTATGCCCAACTCGTCAAGTAGAGTCGGATTGGCCACATGGGTTTAATGACCAACTCGACGAGTCAGAGATCCGACTCGCCGAGTTGGCGCTTTGTGAAGAAACCCTAAATCTTCGGGTTTGTGTCCTATTTAAAGGGCCTTAAGCCCTCATTTCCGCCTCACCAGCCACCCAACTCCCCTGTGTGAAACCCTAATCGATCAGATTGATTTGTGTGTGTGAGAGAGAGAGAGAGGTTAAATTGAGTGGTTTTGTGCATCTTTGGAAGGAGATTTGTAGAGCTTGGCGTGTTTGATCAAGGAGGGGTTGTAGATCCAGAGTTCTGCAGTGATTAGCTTCAGTGCAAAGGTAAAAAGCTTTTATCTTGACCTTTCCTTTGTGAGATCTTAGTTTAGGGAGGTTTTTAGGGTTTTCTCCCATCCATCTTTTGACAATGAGTTATTTGAGAATATCATGAGGTTGAAACCTCAGATCTGGACTATAGGATGACTTGAGAGCCCAAAGATCCGAGCTTTATTGAGCTAGAGACAAGCTTTTGTGCATTTAACCCTTGTTGGAGTTTGTATTGGCATTATGAGCCTAATATGCCATGCATGAACGTCAAAGCTCGCAGCTTTACGTGACATTCGAGCCTTAGGATGCTAGATCTAGAGTTTGGAGCTGTAGACCAGCCTTTAAACGTCTGAATGAGAATATAGACTGAATGGACTCTCCGAGTCAATGAGCTGACTCGACGAGTCGGCTAGGGTTTTCCCCGATGAGTCCGGACATGAGTAACTTGGCGAGTTGATGATACAACTCGACGAGTTAGGTTTGGTTTTCGCGATTTTTTTGAAGGAACAAGGGGACTCGATGAGTCACTTAGGTGCACTCGACGAGTCGGGTCAACATGGACTGTTGACTCGAGTGTTGACTTCAGCTGACTTTAGGGTTGGTCAAGAGAGGGATTATTGAGACCATGGAGGGGTAGAATGGTCTTTTACCCATTCTAAGAGTTAGAGAGAGAGAATAACCTTTGGTTTATTTAGAGTTGTGATTGGAGTGTTAATTAGAGATAATTATCATATGTGTTAGGCGGAGGCTAGATCGGTGATTCGTGTACGAGATTCATTTGCTTGCTTACGAGGTGAGTCTTCTCACTATACTTACCTAGAGTGGTAATTTATGTGTGACCGGAGGGTCTTATGTGCATATATTGAGTATTGTGATATCCTGCAATATGTCTTTGTGATTTATGTTGTGTATTATTCTGAGCTTACTGAGTTAGGACAAGAGGGTCCACCCGAGTTGTGGGACCGGAGGGTTCCACTGAGACACATTGACCGGGAGGTCTTATTCGAGTATAGACATGAGAGGCTAATGAGATGTGTGTGGTATTTTGGGGAACTCACTAAGCTTTGTGATTTCTGTGTTATGTGATATGTGTTTCAGGTACTTCTCAGGATCGCGGGAAGGCGCCGACTTGAATGTACACACACGAGATGGAGTTTATGTTTTGTGGATCCTGGATTTATGAAACAATTTAGAAACTTATGTTTTTGACAATTTGATAATTGTGGTTTTGGAATGTGATATTGAGATTTATGTGGTTTTGAAAATGAAAATTTTGTTTGAAAATTTACGGTGTTACAAGTTGGTAGGGTTGAGCATGGGTCGGTTTTGGCCTAAAACCGAACCCAAAACCGAGTTATCAGTTTTAAAAAAATTAGAACCCAACCCAACCCAAAACCGATGGGTTCGGTTTCTCGGTTTCTCTAGGTTCGGTTTCGGGTTTAATCGGTTTTAAAACCGCAAACCTTAAAACTTAATAACCAAATATTAACCATGGAATTATTAGGTTGGAATCAACCCAAATCCAATGATTTCATTATATAGAAGAAGATATTAGGGTGAGTTTGATCCCAACTTCAATGTGGGACAACTCTAATATGATATTGAAAATACATTAGTTAAAGTATACTTTATACAATCCTATTTAGTAATAAGTTTTGTTCTAGCGTCGATGTGGGATAGCTTTATGAAGATAGAAAAATAAAACTGCCAAGTACACTCAGCAAGATTCGAACGTGGATCTTTTGTTTATAAGAGACAACGGCTTACCAAGCCACCAAGACGCTATATGTGTTCTTATTTCTCATAATATATATAAAATATACATGTATAATATGTTTTTATTATGTATTTAATAAACTTCGGTTCGGTTCGGTTTTTTACGGTTTCTTGAATTTATGAAACCAACGCAAACCGAAAATTTTGGTTTTTGAAAATCCCAAACCCAAACTGTCGGTTTCGAAGTCGGTTTTGGTTTTGTCGGTTTTTTTTCGGTTTTTCGGTTTATGGGTTCGGTTTTGCTCACCCCTACAAGTTGATATCAGAGCCTTGGTTTAACGGATTCAGATGTAGCTTCGGGTGTGTCTGGACTCAAACTGAGGATTTGAGAAAAAATTTCAAAAGAAATGATTTTTCTAAAAACGAGCAAGACTTTTAAGAGAAAACGAGTTGGAGCAGTGTGTACAATCAGCCAGAGCCCGAACGGTGATTTCCCAAAATACCCTTACTTATTTGCGTTATTAGATATTTATGAGATGTTAGGGATGCATGCTACAAGATAGGCTAGGTATTTCATATTTAGGGCTAGTGTTGCCTGGTTTGTGATGCCTTAGCCTAGGAGTTGCTGCTATCTGTTGTTCCCTTGAGTATGTGTTGAGTAGGAGTATCTAGCAGGAATCACTTAGAAAGAGTTCTGAGTCGAGTAATAATCAAGGAGAGATACCTAGATGAGCATATGCGGGGTCTGCTAAGAGAGTAGCCTGTTATTTGTGATAGATATAGTACGTGTGTATTGGGATCCTAGGAGGAGGACTTGGGGTGACTACAGGTTGGTGTGGAAGGTAGTATTAGGCCCGTACTACTGAAAACACTGAATCTATATGCAGCCCAAGTAAGAATCCTTAGGATACTACGGAGCATGTAGGGGCGGGAAATCGAGTGTGAGTATGCTCGAATGAGTCTCTGATTATTTTCGTGTTGTGTTTCAGAGACATTATGGTGGGTACACGCCACAACCCTGAGGGCACCAGTGGTACCAGTGACGAGGAGATCCGCAGGATCATCCATGCTGAGGTGGGCGGAGCTATCCGAGAGGCGATACCGGAGATGTTTGGGTCTATTAAGACCATGTTGATTGAGACCTTAGATGAGCGCTATGTTGCTGTTACTGAGGCTGCTGCTGCCGCAGCCACCGCAACCCTAGTTGCTTCGAGACCACAGGGGGGTGACTCGTTGTTGTTTCGGGAGTTCAACAACACAAAGCAGAGTTTGATGGTACACAGGATCCAATTGCTGCTATGAGATGGATCTCCGACATTGAGGGATGTTTTTACACGTGTTCATGCCCTGAGCATCTGAGTGTTCGGTTTGCACTGAACCAGCTTCGCTTAGGAGCGAAGGACTGGTGGAAGTTTGTGACTGTCAGCTTTACTCCTGCAGTGACATGGGAGAAGTTTACACAGCTGTTCCGAGATGAGTATGTTCCCCAGGTGGAGAGGGAACGGTTGGCCCAGTATTTTCTGTCTCTCAAGCAGAAGACAGAAACTGTGACCGAGATCACGAGGATGTTCCATGAGAGGGCGTTGTTTTGACCTGAGCATGTGTCTACCGAGCAGGCACGTATGAGCTAATATATGAGCATACTGAGGAAGGATATACGAGAGTTCGTGGCGAACTCGTTGTACAGTACATTGGCTGAGCTTCAGATCAATTCCAGGCGCAGGGAGATTAAGCTAAAGTTATAGGCTAGGGAGGAGGGGGAGTCTCAGGGGAGAGACCGGAGACCAGTGCAGTCACAGCCGGCGACGAAGCGAGCAAAGCCCGCTGATACGAGGGTTGGGGGCCAGAAGGGCCGCACTTGTGGCAAGTGCGACAAGAGTCACGAGGGATCGTGACGGGCAGGGATTTGCTACAAATGTGGCAAAGAGGGGCACCTAGCGAGGGATTTCCCCAAGGGGTTTGTAGTCTGCTTTCACTGCAACCAGACCGACCATCGGAAGGTCGAGTGCCCTCAGCTCATTCAGGGATCAGCCCAGGGTTCCGCTCTTGCTGCTTTGCGAGCTACTGATAGTCAACCAACGAAGGTCGAGGCAGCGAAGGCTCGTGGGAGAGATTTTCAGCTGACAACGGAGGAGGTCCACGCAACACCTGATGTCGTAGTTGTTACGTATTTCCTTATTCCTGTTATTTTGAGATTTGTTTTTCTTATACTGTGTTGTATATAAGTACTTTTCTTTTGAGTTCTGTTGGTGTTATTTGAATCGGGTGCGAGTCGATACTTCGTGTCTTTAGCTTTTAGTCGTCATATCAGTGTCAGGCGAGAGGTGTTGAGTCCACCTCTGAGGGTTTCTATAGCCGAAAAGCATGCGGTTTTTGCCACTGATGTATTCCGAGGGTGTGTACTAGAGATTTTTGGTGTTGAGTTCCCGATAGATCTGCTGCCGATAACCATGGGTGATGTCTGTGTCATAGTGGGCATGGATTGGTTGAGTCGGTTTGGAGCTGTGATCGACTGTGAGCATCAGATGGTGACCATTCGAGACAGATATGGATCAACTTTCTGCCCTGCTGCCAGAGCGAGACAGAGTCTACAGCAGGGTTGCATGGGCTTTTTGGCATACGTGATAGATACGCGGGTTGCTACAGAGAGGACGAGTTCTATCTCCGAGGTTCTGATAGTGTGCGAGTTTCCGGATGTTTTCCCGAGGAGTTGTCGGGTGTGCCTCCCGAGAAGCAGGTGGAGTTCCGGATTGAGTTGGTTCTGGGTGCGGCACCTATTGCCAAGGCACCTTATCGCCTTACACCGCCTGAGATGCATGAGTTATCCTCACAAATCCAGGAGCTGCTGGGACAAGGTTTTATCAGACCGAGTAGCTCACTGTGGGGAGCTCCGATCCTTTTTTTCAAGAAAAATGATGGTTCACGCCGGATGTGCATCGATTACCGGGAGTTGAACAAGCTGACGGTCAAGAACTGTTATCCACTTCCAAGGATTGACAATTTATTCGATCAGTTGCAGGGAGCATCTTGGTTTTCCAAGATTGATTTGAGATCTGGATATCATCAGACGAGGGTTTGCGAGGAGGATATCCAGAAGACGGCCTTTCATAACTCATTATGGGCATTATGAGTTTGTGGTGATGCCTTTCGGGCTCACCAACGCACCGGCAACGTTCATGGATCTCATGAACCGGGTGTGCAGTCCCATGTTGGATCGATTGGTGATCGTGTTCATCGATGATATTCTGATATACCCGAGGTCCAGATAGCAGCACGACGAACATCTTCGGGAGATCCTTGGAGTATTAAGGACGGAGAGGCTTTACGCCAAATTCTCCAAGTGTGATTTCTGGTTACGAGAGGTCCAGTTCCTGGGGCACCTCGTTAATCCACATGGGATTTTGGTAGACCCGGCCAAGATTGAGGCAGTTATGCGGTGGGAGGTGCCAAGATCCCCATCCGAGATCAGGAGTTTCTTTGGCCTGGCAGGTTACTATTGGAGATTTATCAGGGATTTCTCCAAGATTGTTGTTCCTCTTACGAGATTGACTCGGAAGGGTGTTACTTTTCCTAGGGGCCCGAGCAGCAGGCCTCATTCGAGACTCTTCGCCAGAGATTGTGCGAAGCTCCAGTGTTATCCCTTCCCGAGGGAGTGGAGGACTTCGTAGTTTACTGTGATACATCTATATCAGGGATGGGAGCTGTGTTGATGTAGAGGGGACACGTGATTGCATATGCATCGAGGCAGTTGAAGCCTCATGAGACGAGGTATCCCACCCATGATTTGGAGTTGGGGCGGTGGTGTTCGCCCTCAATATTTGGCGCCACTATGTATACGGTGTTTGGTGTACCATATGCACGGACCATAAGAGCCTGAAGTACCTTATGGATCAGCCCAACCTGAATATTAGACAAAGGAGATGGTTGGATGTAGTTAAAGACTACGACTGTGAGATATTATATCACCCAGGCAAGGCTAATGTGGTAGCCGACGCCTTGAGCCGTAGAGCAGAGAGTGCTCTGATCCGAGACGTGTGTATGAGGATGACGGTGGTGACTCCATTCTTAGATACCATCAGAGAGGCCCAGGTGGAGGGCGTGAGGCCAAAGAACCATAAGAGAGAACGAGTGATTGGGCAGATTCCTGAGTTTGAGACCGATAGTCGTGGGCTTATGACCTATTATGGGCGGATTTGGGTGTCGTACACGGGTGGAGCTCGACGTATTCTGATGGAGGAGGCCCATCGGTCAAGATTCTCGATCCATCCGGGAGCCACCAAGATGTATTTGGACTTGAAGAGGGATAATTGGTGGCCCTGTATGAAGAGAGACGTGACATGGGTAGTCGAGAGATGCTTGACATGTCGTCAGGTCAAGGCAGAGCACCAACGACCACATGGTTTGTTGCAGCCTTTAGAGGTTCCCCAGTGGAAGTGGGAACATATTTCCATGGATTTTATCACCAAGTTACCGAGAACCGCGTGAGGTGTCGACGCGATATGGGTGATTGTGGACCGGTTGACGAAGAGTGCTCACTTCCTTGCTATCAGTGAGAGCTCTTCTGCAGAGAAATTGGCTGAGATTTATGTGAGAGAGGTGGTGGCACGGCATGGAGTGCCGACATCGATATTGTCAGATGCTTGAGGACATGCTGCGTGCATGTGTTACGGACTTCGGAGGAAGTTGGGACACCTATTTGCCCTTGGCTGAGTTTTCCTATAACAACAACCATCATTCCAGTATTGGTATGCCTCCTTTTGAGCTCTTATATGGGAGGAGGTGTCGGACTCCCATCTGTTGGGGAGAGGTGGGGTAGAGAGTGATGGGTAGCACCAAGATAGTACTCAAGACGACCGGGCAGATTTAGCAGGTCAGACAGAGGTTACTGACGGCCCAGAGTCATCAGAAGAGCTACGCAGACCGACGATGATCCGAGCTAGAGTTCCAGGTTGGAGATTTTTTCCTCCTGAAGGTATCCCCGTGGAAGGGGGTGATCCGATTTAGGAAGCGAGGAAAGTTGGGTCCCAGATATATCGGTCCTTTCAGAGTGACTGCCAGAGTGGGGTAGGTAGCTTATCGGTTGGAGCTACCTGCAGAGTTGAGCCAGATTCATAACACCTTCCACGTGTCCCGGTTAAGGAAGTGTGTAGCCGATGAGACGACAGTTGTACCCTTAGAGGACATTCAGGTGGATGCTAGCTTGAATTACATTGATAGACCGATAGCAATTTTGGATAGAAAAGTTAAGATTCTGAGGAACAAGGAGGTGCGACTGGTTAAGGTGCAGTGGGAGCACCGTAGGGGATCCGAGTGGACTTGGGAACCGGAGTACGAGATGCGTGAGCAGTACCCTGAGTTGTTTCCGGAGCATGACTTCGAGGGCGAAGTCTGATTCTAGTGGGGGAGAATTATAACATTCCGACTCCCAGGTATAATATTTATATATTTATTTTTGGGGTTAATTGAGTGACTCGACGAGTTGTATGCCCAACTCATCAAGTAGAGTCAGATTTGGCCACGTGGGTTTAATGACCAACTCGACGAGTCAGAGAGCCGACTCGCCGAGTTAGCGCTGTGTGAGGAAACCCTAAATCTCCGGGTTTGTGTCCTATTTAAAGGGCCTTAAGGCCTCATTTCCGCCTCACCAGCCACCCAACTCCCCTGTATAAAACCCTAATCGATCAGATTGATTTGTGTGTGTGTGTGTGTGTGAGAGAGAGAGAGAGAGAGAGAGGTAAAATTCAGTGGTTTTGTGCATCTTTGGAAGGAGATTTGGAGAGCTTGGCGTGTTTGATCAAGGAGGGGCTGTAGATCCAGAGTTCTGCAGTGATTAGCTTCAGTGCAAAGGTAAAAAGCTTCTATCTTGACCTTTCCTTTGTGAGATCTTAGTTTATGGAGGTTTTTAGGGTTTTCTCCCATCCATCTTTTGACATTCGAGCCTTGGGATGCTAGATCTAGAGTTTGGAGCTGTAGACCAGCCTTTAAATGTCTGAATGAGAATATAGACTGAATGGACTTGCCGATTCAATGAGCTGACTCGACGAGTCGGCTAGGGTTTTCCCCGATGAGTCCGGACATGAGTAACTCGGCGAGTTGATGAGACAACTCGACGAGTTAGGTTTGGTTTTCGCGATTTTTTTGAAGGAACAAGGGGACTCGACGAGTCATATAGGTGCACTCGACGATTCGGGTCAACATGGACTGTTGACTCGATTGTTGACTTCAGTTGACTTTAGGATTGGTCAAGACATGGATTATTGAGACCATGGAGGGGTAAAATGGCCTTTTACCCATTCCAAGAGTTAGAGAGAGAGAATAGCCTTTGGTTTATTTAGAGTTGTGATTGGAGTGTTAATTAGAGATAATTATCATATGTGTTAGGCGGAGGCTAGATCGGTGATTTATGTACGAGATTCATTTGCTTGCTTACGAGGTGAGTCTTCTCACTATACTTACCTAGAGTGGTAATTTATGTGTGACCAGAGGGTCTTATGTGCTTATATTGAGTATTGTGATATCTTGCATTATGTATTTGTGATTTATGTTGTGTATTATTCTGAGCTTACTGAGTTAGGACCGGAGGGTCCACCCGAGTTGTGGGACCGGAGGGTTCTACTGAGACACATTGACCGGAGGGTCTTATTCGAGTATAGCCATGAGAGGCTAATGAGATGTGTGTGGTATTTTGGGGAACTCACTAAGCTTTGTGCTTACCGTGTTATGTGATATGTGTTTTAGGTACTTCTCAGGATCGCGGGAAGGCGTCGGCTTGATTGTACACACACGAGATGGAGTTTATGTTTTGTGGATCCTGGATTTATCAAACAATTTATAAACTTGTGTTTTGACAATTTGACAATTGTGGTTTTGGAATGTGATATTGAGATTTATGTGGTTTTGAAAATGAAAATTTTGTTTGAAAATTTACGGTGTTATAGTCGGGACTCTTGCAACCCACGATTCCAGCAACTGCCACCTTCGAGCTAAAAGGCCACATAATCGCCCAACTCAAGGACATCCCATTCTACTGGAAGGATCACGAACACACATAAAAGCATATCAACGAGGTCAACGACATAACAGACTACTTCAACATCCCTAATGTGCCTCGCGAGACTGTTTTGCTTTGTATGCTACCGGTTACATTTAAAGGAGGCGCGAAAGATTGGCTGAAATCACTCCTTCCAGGATCCATCACCACATGGGCTAAAATGCGTGAAGAATTTATTGATCAGTTTTGCCCTCCCTCAAAAATAGCAAAGTTGAAGAAAGTTATTGCCAATTTCGAGCAACAACCGGGCGAGTCACTCTATGAGGCGTGGGAGAGATACAAAGGCTTGTTGAGGAACTGCCCCCACAATGACTTAAACATTCAACAAGAAGTCTCCATTTTCTATGATGGAGTAAACGTGACAACTAGGCAGCTCCTTGACTCCCAAGGACCACTCATGAAAAAAGCACTCGTGGTCATAAAGGAGCTAATTAAAGAATTCTATAAGCACTCTAGAGAATATCATAAATCAAGGAATGACTTGACTCAAGGGGCGGTGAACTTGGTTTCCGATAATATGGCAGCAGTGATGGCTAAATTAGATAGTTTGGACCGAAGAATGACAAAGATGGATCAATCCATCCATGCCATCCGGGTGGGATGTGAGAATTGTAGCGGGCCTCACCTTACTAAAGATTGTGATCTTAACGAGCACGGGAACCGAAAAGTGCAAGTATGTTACTCTAATGGCGATAGATATGACGAGGATTGGTGAAAATCGAAAAAGGATTGGCTACCATATGACGAGTACAAGAAGGCAAAGGAGGAGAAGTATAGGCTGAAAACTAGAGGTTTATATCAAAAGGAGGAGCCGGTGCAAGAAAAGAAAATTTCTCATGAAGATATGCTAAAGCAATTTGTAGCCGCATCCGAGAAAAGACACAACGATACCGATGCAACAATACGGGAGCAAAAAGCATTGATGAGGAATCAGCAAGCTTCTATTCTTAAAATTGAAAAACAGTTGGGCCAACTTGCACTACAAATCAATCAAAGAGCACCGGGTGAACTTCCAAGTAATACCGAGAAAAATCCGAGAGGCGCTCAAATCAACATCGTGACGACTAGAAGTGGAAATATAATTACCCCTCTGATACCCATTGTGAATGAAGATCCAAAGGAGATGCAGGAGGAACAGAAAGAAGACCCAAAACTGCAAACAGCCGACTCGACTCGTCGAGTCAGGGATAAGGACTCGACGAGTCCACAGTCTGAACAGAAAATAGACCCCCCTTTGAAACCTTATCAACCTCCATTGCCATTTCCAAGCCGGGCTAGACAAGAAAATCAGAATGAAGATTATCAAAAGTTCTTGTAACAAATCAAAGCTCTCCAAATCAACATGCCTTTCATAGAAGCGGTTGCACAAATGCCTAAGTACGCGAAATTCTTAAAAGAGCTACTCACAAATCGAAAGAAGATGGAAGATGTGTCCAAGGTAGTACTTAATGAAAATTGTTCAGCCGCAATGTTGAACAAGTTGCCAAAGAAAATGGGTGACCCCGGGATGTTAACTTTCCCATGCCAATTCGGGAACCTAGCCACTAGTTATGCATTGGCGGATTCGGGGGCGAGTGTTAATCTTATGTCATACTTGTTCTTTAAGAAGTTGAACCTTCCGAAGCCGAAACCGATTCGTATGGCAATTCATCTAGCAAACAAGATGGTGACATTTCCAAGGGGGATATGTGAGGACTTATTGGTCAAGCTTGATAAATTTGTATTCCCCGCAGACTTCATAGTGCTAGACATAGAAGAGGAGCACCAACTGCCGATCATCCTTGGAAGACCTTTCCTAAACACCACAAGTGCCATAGTAGACATAAGAGAATCCAAACTTACCCTTCGAGTGGGGGACGAATCGGTCACTTTTGGATTTGATAAAGCCATGAAGCATTCTAAGTATAGTGATGACACGACCTTCTCGGTGGACACTTTGGATGACCTAATGGAAGAATGGAGGGAGGACAACTCAAACGAGCCCGCCATTGCCTTTGAAGATGACTTTGATGCTGAAAGAGACCTGAAAGAGATAGAGAGAATGCTTGAAGAATCTGAATACGAAGAAATAATCAGAAGCTCTGAAAAGTCGACTCGCCGAGTTGGAGACACTGACTCGACGAGTCCATCCGGAAAATCGCGATTAGACGAGAATTTTGGCATGGGATCGACAAGTCCCCTCTCTGGGCTCGACGTGTTCAGTGTACAAAATACAAAATTAGAGCTGAAAACTCTGCCTGAACATTTGGAATACGCATTTCTCGAAAAAGGTGATCAAAAACCCTATTATCATTGCTTCCGACCTCACCAAAGCTGAAAAAGAAGAGTTTGTTAAAGTTTTAAAGAAAAGGAAGAATTCCATCGCACGGAAAATTACCGATATAAAAGGAATAAGTCCTTCATATTGCTCCCACAAGATAATTCTTGAAGAAGGTGCGAAGCCGGTAGTGCAACACCAAAGGCGTTTAAACCCAAACATGCAAGAGGTGGTCTAGAAAGAAGTTGTCAAGCTCTTAGATGCAGGGATAATATACTCCCTTTCCGATAGCCCATGGGTTAGTCCCGTTCAAGTAGTGCCAAAGAAAGGAGGGATGACGGTCGTCACAAACGAGAAGAACGAGCTTATACCTACACGAACGGTAATCGGTTGGCGGGTGTGCATCGATTATCGAAAGCTAAACGATGCCACTTGCAAAGACCATTTTCCTCTCCCTTTTATTGATCAAATGCTTGAGCGTTTATCGGGCCATAGCTATTATTGTTTTTTAGATGGGTTTTCTGGTTATTTCCAAATCCCCATAGACCCAATTGATCAAGAGAATGCCACTTTTACTTGTCCAAATGGAACATTTGTTTATCGATGCATGCCTTTTGGGTTATGCAATGCGCCGACGACTTTCCAAAGATGCATGACGACGATATTCCATGACATGGTGGAAAAATTCATGGAAGTATTCATGGAAATTTTTTTCTATTTTTGGTTCTTCTTTTCATAATTGTCTTGCTAACCTCGACTTGATGCTTGCTAGGTGTGAAAAGAACAATCTGGTATTGAACTGGTAGAAATGTCGCTTTATGGTGAAAGAAGGAATTGTATTAGGCCATAAAGTTTCCAAGGCGGGGATTGAGGTGGATTAGGCGAAAATTAACACAATTGCTAGATTACCCCCACCAACTAATGTAAAGGGTGTTAGGAGTTTTCTAGGTCACGCAGGTTTTTACCCAAGAACATTTGCTTAAAGATTTTTCGAAAATTACTAGACCTTTAACTCAACTACTTTTGAAAGACGCACCTTTTAATTTTTCTAAAGAATGTTTAGCCTCTTTTGTTATTTTGAAAGAAAAATCGACTAACGCCCCGATCATTATCGCCCCGAATTGGAACTTACCGTTTGAAATAATGTGCGATGCAAGCGATTATGCCTTAGGAGTTGTACTTGGCCGACAAGCACTTTCTACCCATTTACGATGCCAGCAAGACCCTAAATCCTACCCAAGAACACTACACCACAACGGAAAAAGAATTATTAGCCGTGGTGTATGCCTTTGACAAATTTCGTCCCTATTTAATTTTGTCTAAAACTACTATGTTTACTGACCATTCTGCAATTAAGTACTTGTTTGCCAAGCAGGATGCAAAGCCAAGGTTGATCCGTTAGGTGGTATTACTTCAAGAATTTGACATCGAGATCAAGGACAAGAAGGGGATGGAAAATGTAGTTGTTGACCATCTTTCCAGATTAGAAAATACGGCAATGGAAGAGATAGATGACAAGGGTATTGAAGATAGCTTCCCGGAAGAGTATTTGATGGTTATAATGGGGAATAACCATGGTATGCCGACATTGCAAATTTCCTGGCTGGAGATTTTCTTCCAAAAGGACTCACTCATCAACAAAAGAAGAAGCTCTTTTCAGAAATTAAATATTATTTCTGGGATGAGCCATATCTTTTTAGGAGTTGTGCGGATGGGATCATAAGAAGATGTGTTTTGGCAAGGAAATTCGTGACATTCTAGAGCATTGCTACAATGGGCCGGCAGGAGGACATCATGGTGTACAATTCACTGCTAAGAAAGTTTTTGATGCGGGGTTCTATTGGCCTACTATCTTCAAGGATGCTGCTACTTACGTGAGGGAATGTGATGCTTGCCAAAGAACGGGTAATATTTCGGCAAGGAATGAAATGCCTCAAAGGAATATTCAAGTTTGTGAAATATTTGATATTTGGGGTGTGGATTTCATGGGACCATTTCCTTCATCCAAAGGCAATAAATACATACTTGTGGCGGTGGATTATGTGTCAAAATGGACAGAAGCGCAAGCATTACCAACCAATGATGCTAGGGTTGTGGTAAAGTTCTTAAAAAAATATTTTCTAGATTTGGAGTGCCAAAAGCTTTGATAAGTGATAGGGGAACCCACTTTGCTAATAATCAACTAGCAAAAGTGTTGCAAAGATATGGTGTACGCCATAGATTTTCGACACCATATCATCCGCAAAAAATGGGCAAACCGAAATTACAAATCGAGCACTTAAGAGAATTTTGGAGAGATCGGTGGGTGGCAATAGAAAAGATTGGGCTGATAAATTGGATGATGCACTTTGGGCCTTCCGAACCGCATTCAAGACACCCATTGGAACCACATCCTATAGGCTAGTATATGGTAAAAATTGTCATTTACCCATGGAGCTTGAACATAAAGCCTATTGGGCTTTAAAAACATGCAATTTTGAGCCGAATGAGTTGCGGGCCAATCGAATTTTGCAAATGAATGCTTTGGAGGAATTGAGGAATGAGTCTTACACTAACTCATTGATTTATAAATACAAGAACAAAAGATGGCATGATGCAAGGTTGAAGGGTAATAAGGAGTTTGAAGAAGGGCAAAAAGTTCTTTTGTATAATTCAAGACTAAAGCTCTTTCCAGGAAAATTGCGCACTCGTTGGTCCGGGCCTTTTACAATCAAGCATGTCTATCCATACGGAGTGATTGAGTTATGGAGAAAGGATGGGTCTAGCTTTAAAGTCAATGGGCATAGGATCAAGAAATACGAAGAGGGAATGCCAAAGGATGAAGGATTAGAAGAAGGGTTGGACTTGGAGAAAGCCGCTGCAACGTAGAGCGGGAAGGAGTCCAGCTAAAGACTCCTAAAAAAGAAGCGCTTACGGGAGGCAACCCGATGCTTGAGTTTGCTTTCTTTTGCCCTTTTATTTTTCATTTTTTTTAGTCTTTTATTTTCTTTTGTGTGTTTTCTATGGATTTTAAGTCTAAATCTTCTTATTAGCTTTAAATTATTGCTTGAGGACAAGTAAAGTTTGAGTGTGGGGTGTGGTGCAATTTATTTAAAGAAAGTAAAAAAAAATTCAAAAAAAATTCACACAGAGTAAAAAACTCGCCGAGTCGGGACACCTACTCGACGAGTCCATTTGAAAATGAGTCCATTAAATCGCGATGCTACTCGCCGAGTCAGGACCCTACTCGACGAGTAGACTTTATAACCGGAAAAAATAATAATTTAAAACTCTATAAATTAGGGTTTTTACCCTAAAAGGGTAAACTTGTTCATTCTAGCAGCCACCACGCACACTCGACGAGCGAATAGTCTCTCAAGCAACCATCTTTCAATTTCGTGATTCCTTCAAATTTCTTGCTAAAAGGTAAGATCTTTCACCCGTAATTTTGTTAAAGGTTCAATCTTTGGTAGTTTAATGGTTAACTTTTGTTAAAAACCCGATTTTAGAATGTTGACATAAACTTTAGGGTTTTGATTTTGGCCAATTTAGAGTGTTTTAGTTGGAATTTTTTGTTCTGATTTGAACCGAATCAACCGTGAAAACTCAAAATTTGTTCCAGGGGTTTGTCTAGGGTCATGGACTCGCCGAGTCTGTACTGAAATTTCCCAGAAATTTTAATTTTTAATGTTTCTGTGGTTTGATTGTTTTGTTTTGTGTTTGATTTTGCAGAACATGTTCAGCATGGGGCAAAGCTCAAGAGGTATACAAGGGGAATTCCCTTGGTTAAATTTTCTACAAATTGGTTCAAAATCAACTATGGTGAGGTGGAAGAAGAAATTTGAAGTACTCAAGGCCAAGGATATCTATATCCCAAATGAGATAGATTGGGATTGGCTGGGACAAGTAGGTTTAGAGGATGCATTGAACCCATACATGACTAAGGTCTTTATACAAGATGGGATCTCGGTTATGTGTGATGGATGGCAGAATTTATTTCAGATTCAAGAACCGGTATATCGGGAGCTATGTTTGGAGTTTTTCTCTATGGTATCGTTCCAAGGGGGAATGATTTTTACAACCCAAATGTCTAAACCTTTTGTATTGGTGGGGAGCACCGACAGTGTAGTATGGCTGAGTTGAGCTGGAGGTTGGGAATATATGATGAGTCAGTAGTCATGACTGAAGCTTTTAGGATGTTCTTGGAGAATTGTCACAAGGATTTTCCGGAGGGAACAAATTGTACAACTTGGTGGAATACAATTGCAAACAAAGTCTATATTCCTTCCGCGGCTCAAGAAGGGAGCATACGATCCCCCATTCACCGCTTGATTCACTGCCTAATTTCTAGCACCATTAACATGCAGAAAGATGATGACAAGGTCCTGAGCCTTGACGTGTTTTACTTATGGTGCATTATAATGCCCAACACCTTTTGCAATATTCCATATTCCTTCGCAAGGTATTTGGGAGAAGGAGCGGTGAAGAATAGGACGACTTCAAAAATAAATGGGGGTATGTTTGTTACTCTGTTGGCAAGATCATACGGTGTCATGGAAAGGGGAGTCGGGAGCATGTTGACTATGTTACCAACACCTCCGTTTATTTTCATGCTTTATAGGAGGGTAAGAATTATGGAAGACTATGGTAATGGTAACTTTGCCATCCTGGATGATGATGCGTTTGTGGCGCCCGAGGAACCAGGTAGACGGGTTAGACCGACGCAAGAGAATGTTCAAGCAGACCCACCGGTAATCCTGGTTGATGATGAGATGCCGATGGATTGGTATAATGTGGAAGTGAGGAGATATCAAGATGATTTGGGGAGGAGTATGAATTATAACCATCAGACACTCGCCCATTTGTTTAATCACTTGAACATACCACCTATGGATGAGCCCGAGTATCCTTATGTTAGTAGTTGGGAAGAGAGGGTAAATGCGAGAAGAGGTGGAGCCGGGGGGAGCGGAATTGGAAATGAAGATGAGGAAGGAGATGAAGACTAGTTATCCTTTTAATTTTATTTGTGTGGCTTGTTTTAAAACAATTTTTATTTTGTTTGGTTTGTTTTTGTTTTATTTGTTTGGTTTGATGTGTGAACACCTAGTAACTAGGATTTTTAAGTTTGTTTTCCTTGTTTACTATGTGTGTTTGTTTTTTATCTTTTTCAGTTTGGGGAAGAGGAAATAAGTGCAAGAGTAGAGAGTAAAGAAAAAAAATCCGAGAGAAGGCGAGTTTAGGCAAGAGAAATAGGAGTTTTGAGTCCGAGTATGAGTCTGATCATGAAAGGGGTTAAAGAGTGCTTATTTATTGAAGAAAAATGAGGGGGAGTTTGTCATCTTGATATTGCCCAAACACACCAGAAACGGACCTGAAGCAAAAGAGAATTTTTGTCCATACAGCGCCTACTCGTCGAGTCCACATCATGAACTCGACGAGTGCAAGTGAAAAAAATGCGACTTTTCTGCTTTTATAATTATAATTCGCCGAGTCTCCACATGGACTCGACGAGTTTCTCAACTTTTTATTTTCCGCTTGATGATTCGATTCCCTTTGACGTTGGTTTTGGCTATATTATTTGAAGATTATTTGCCGAGCATTTCCAACAGCTTGTTCTTTTATATTTGGAGCTGTACACACGAGATTTGACACCCAAGGCATGGATGAGTTATTCCCATGCCTAAAGTCAATTGAAGATGGAGCTTTAAATGAAGAAGATCAACCTCGCCACTACTATCCCAGGGGAGTTTGTTCCAATTCCCTCTTTACTTTTATGTTTTTATCATGCATAATATGCAATAGGGACATTGCATAAATTAAGTGTGGGGTAGGGGGTTGGTTATATTAGTCAATTTAGAATTTATCATTTTTTAAAAAAATTCCATAAAAATTGCTAGGGTTAATTTAGGAAATCTTGGTAAAGCAATTAGGATTCATGCTAGTATTGTGTTTGATGATCTTACGAGGACCCAAATGTTTAGTTGAGCCTATACACGTTATAATGCATTTTTGGCTCCCTTTTATTCTAGTGAAATCATGGGACAAAAACATAACCCCGCTTAGTTTGAGGGATGCAACATGTTTAGCATCTTGTACCAGAAATGTATCCAGAAAAACTTAAGTAGTCATTACACATAAGACTAATACCTTAACCAATAAAGGATGAAGTTAAGCTCCTTGTTTAAGCATGTAGGGTTTGAGTGAAAAAAAGTGAGGAACATGTAAAAAAAAAGAGAAAAATTACAAAAAAGTTGAAAGAGTTTTGGAGCTATCAAAGTATAAAGTATGAAGATCAAAATTCAAAAGTTGAAGATACCAAAAACCAAACGAAGAAGGTGGCGAATTCAAAAAGATCAAAGATCAAATAAGTGAAGAATTCGAAGAGCTCCATTGTGGTATCAAAGTTGTAGTTTTTCTAGAATTTATGTATGCTTGGTAGTTTAACCAAAAATGACTTGAGGTTAAGAAAGTTTTTTTTTGGATGGGTTCGGAGGGATGCATAAAATGAGCATTGTTCAAAAGAAAGTGGGCGAGTGTTAATGAGGATTGTGAGTATTTAGGATTAGGGGGGTCTTTAGGAAAAAATTTAGACACAAATGCATGCGTTGCGGTCTTGGCATAATGGTTGGGTTTGATTATGATTGTCTTATGTGGTACTAGTGTGTTAAAATTCAGATTTGCTTGGGGGCAAGCAAAAGTCAAGTGTGGGGTATTTTGATATGTGTATATTTGGTCATATATTTTGTCTAATATCTTAATCTTGTTTGGCTATTTTGTCTTGATTATTGAACAAAAGGTACTTAATTATGTTTAAATTGTATTTTCAGCCTAAAAGACATGCTCGGGTTAAAAAGGAAGCGGGATTAGCAATCGGAAGTTCGGGAATTGAAGAAAGAAGAAATTAAGCCAAAAAGTTGAAGGACTCGGCAAATTGGTCCTCAAATCGTCGAGTAGATAGGAATATTCGCGAACCATCATGTGCCTTACCGTGCACGGGATTTAAGTGATGGACTCGTCGAGTCAGTATATGGATTCGATGAGTCGCCCCTGTTTTCAGAAACTATATAAAGGGCACTAATTCCCGAGACAAGGACTTTTATCTAGATCCTTTGGCGACTTATATGCGATTAGAAGGTTATTGAAGCTCTGGAATTCGAAGATCAACCCTAGAGATCGATTTGAAAGAGATCAAAGGCAACATATATTCTCTTTTTCTTAATCTATTGCACAAAACTATGTTTTTACATATGGATTTCGTTTTTGAGATATTACTTGTTGTAGATATGAGCTAAAAACTCATTACTTCTGTTTAGGGTAGACTAGCTTGTTAATATGGATTGATTTTATGGTATGGATTATTTGATTTGGTGAAATTGTTTTGTTAAGCTTGTGAATGATCCTTATGTGTTGACAATAACTATTTTCTAGTTAATTATCAAGTCTATTAAGTTGCATGAACATCCTCTTAATTGCTTGCTTCATATGATTTATGTGAAAACAATATTATATGCCTAGTATTAGTGCATATGAACCTAGGATTAATTAGAAAATAGGTAAGTTAATGTGTGAGCTTGTGTGATGAACAACCATACAAGATGTTGATTGAATTAGTAATTTAATTAACTACAACTACAAGTCTTACTTAACCCGAATCAGAATACTAGGAAATTCATTAGTTTAACCAATTGGCCACTGTTTAAATTAATTTGTTTTCTAAGGATTAGTAATAGTGAACATGAATCTAATCACATTGATCGGTAGCCAATGACAAAATAATCAATTGCACTTTCCATAAAATCAACTATAGAAACAAGTGAGTCGAACCTGAACAAAAGTCTCTTTTATTATTGAATTTAGTTACTTCTTAATTGCTTTAGTTGTTTGTTATCTTAGGTTGAGTATTAGTCAATTGTTTAAGTTTCTAGTCTTGCAAAACTAGAGAAAACCCTTCTTTTTATTACTTGTTTTTAGTTAGATAATTCTAGTAGTTAGTTTAATTGTTACCGTTCCCTGTGTTCCATACCCTACTTGCTTGAACTATATTGCTAATCGATAGGTACACTTTCTTTCATGTGTTTATTTGTGTTTGAAGTAGTAGGATTAAAACTAGTACATTTTACACACATCATGGGGTCCGAAAGGCAGTGATGGAGGATGCGTACAAGTCTAGGTTCTCGATCCACCTTGGAGCCACGAAGAAGTATCGAGACTTGAGACTTAGCTATTGGTGGCCATGCAGAAGCGAGAGATAGCATGGTATATAGAGAGAAGCTTGACCTGTCAGACGGTCAAGGCAGAGTACCAGAGGATGCATAGCAAGTTTCAGCCTTTGGAGGTTCCCATGCGGAAATGGGAGCAGATCACTATGGACTTCATCACCAAATTGCTAAGGACGACTAAGGGATTTGATTGTATACTGGTTATTATAGATCTCTTGACCAAGAGTGCTCTTTTTCTTTCCATTTGGGAGAGTTCTTTGGCCGAGAAATTGGCTGACATATATGTGCGCGAGATCGTTGCTCGCAGCGGTGTACCGATATCCATCGTATCCGACCATGATGTGCGTTTCACTTCTCGATTTTGGCAGAGGTTTCATGAGGAGTTGGGTACACGATTACACTTCAGCATTGCTTATCACCCTCAGATCGATGGTCAGAGTGAGCGGACTATTCAAACGATCGAGGATATGTTGAGGGCTTTTGTCATCGATTTCTGTGGATGTTGGGACTCCTACCTTCTCCCAATTGAGTTTTTCTACAACGACAACTATTATTCCAGCAATTGTGCACCTCCGTATGAGTTTTTATATGGAACGAAGTATCGTACTCCGGTTTGTTGGAAAGAGGTTGATCATAGGGTCATGGGGAGGACTGAGGTGGTTCTCCAGGCGACGGAGCTTATCCAGCAGATCAGATAGAGGTTACAGACAGCTCAGAGTCGATAAAAGAGTTATGCCGATAGGCGGAGGTCTGAGCTGGAGTTCCAGGTTGGGTACATGGTTTTGCTGAAGGTATCACCCTGGAAGAGTGTTATATTCTTCAGGAAGAGGGGCAAGTTGGGACCCCGATTTATCGGACCTTTTCGAGTTGTGGCCAGGGCAGGGAAGGTTGCCCACCGATTGGATCTGCCTGAGGAGCTCAGCCAGATTCATAGCACCTTCCATGTTTATTAGCTTCAGAAGTGTGTGGTTGATGATTCATCGGTGGTTCTGTTAGACGACATTCAGGTCGACGAGCATCTGAATTATATGGAGAGGCCGGTGGCTATATTGGATAAGAAGAAGAAGATCTTGCGCAACAAGGTGGTATATTTAGTCAAGGTTTAGTAGCAGCATCGAAAAGGTTTCGTGTGGACTTGGGAGCTCGAGGCAGAGATGCGCAATCACTACCCAGATCTATATCCGGCCGAGGATTTCGAGGACGAAATCTAGTTCAAGTGGGGGAGAAATGTAAAACCCAGTTCCATGTATATATGTGATCCTTTTTATTGTTAAGGGTTATAAGTTAAGAGTTATTTTCAAGGCCACGACGTCAGGATGTAGTCTCCACGACGTGGCAAAGGCCATGGAAAATATGTATCTTTAGTGGGTGCCACGACGTGGAAGTATAATGGTCAAGATGTGGCAGCCTTTTAAAGACAAACCCTAATTCTGGGGTTTGTTCCCCTATTTAAGGGATGTGATGGCTAGGGTTGCCCACCCTCAAACTCCAAAGCAAATCCTAACCTTCATTGTTAACTTTTTAGCTTTTGTGGTATTTGGTGGTGCCTTGAAGAAGAAGAAGGTGACCCTTGAAGCTTTATTTAACAAGCAACTCTCCTCATCCTCTTTGTATACATTTATGGACTCTTGTAAGTCCTCAAGTTCCAAGCTTTATGACTCCATGCGCTTAGATCTAGGTTTTATTGTGTTTTTATTCAACGTTAGGCTAGTTGGAATGTTGGGGTTCCATAAAGTTGACAACTTTATGGATCCCCATACTCCCTTTATGGTTTAGTGTGATGGATCTGAAGTTTGATAGAGTTTTGAACTCTTGCATGAGATCTTGGACCCATTTTACACCATTTTGACCTAGCTTGAGCTCAAGAAATCTATTGGACATGCATATCTATAAAGCTGCAATTTTTATGATTTTGTGGGAGTATGAAACCATTGTGGAAAGTTTGGATGAGTGTGGAAAAGGATTAAGAGCTTACTGGGTTAAGCTCGTCTAGACAGTTCCCACGACGTGAAGGATTAGTCTCCATGTCGTGGCGATTGGCAGCATCTCGGATATATTGTCCTATTATCCCCACGACGTTGCATAAGCTTGTATACGTCGTGGCGAATGGATGGAGTTGATCATTGACTTTTTGACCATTGACCGTTGACTTTGACCAAGTTTGACTTTAGGTTAAATTGAGGCTTTTGGGTCGTATATTGAGACTTGGTCCCTGTTTGTTGTATAGGTCACATGTTGAGCCGGTTATTGGATCTGTGATCATTATTGCTATCTGTCTAGACTGCGAGGTGAGTTTCTCACTATACTCGTAGGTTGAAGGCACCAATGCCGACCCATAGATTGTGTTATGTTTCCTTGTGTATAGGATGTTGCTATGCTGTAGTGATATGTTAGATTGGTAGATCTGTATGATTACCTGTATTGCTTGTTATTGTTTATCTGTTGCATATGTCGACGTAGTGTGGTTGGGTTGAGGCGGTACGACTTTGTGTTGTAGGCCAACAAACTAGTGGCAATCCAGTCGGTTGACTGTGGGTCATGGGCAATCTAGTCGGGAGGCTATGGGCCCAAGGAAATCCAAATTTATGTTGTGGGCCCGATGTGCATGCATTGTTTATGTATGGTTGTGTGGGGTATTTTGCGGGGAACTCACTAATCTTTACCTTACAGTTGTTGATTTCAATGTTTCAGGTACTTCTGATGACCGGGGTAAGGCGAATGAATGATCGTACACATTCTCATATGGTATTATGTTTTGAGAGATTGACTTGATGCTCTGATTTTATTGGATATGATTTGAAAACATTGGTAGTTCATTTATGGAATTTGTGGAAGTGTTTTTATAAAAAAAAAATTATCATGGTTTTTGGGATGTTACATGAAGTCAGAAATATGTGTTTTTTTATATACACACTCTCGCTTTTACAATTACTACAACTCTCATCAAGATTATATATCCTAAATAATCTTCAATCAAAAACGTTAATTTATCGCTCATTGATAAATTCCCTAAAGAGCTTATATTATATAGCCAGCAACGCACAAGACTAGCGATTATCCTATTTGAGGATTTAAATTATAACAATTTATTACTTATTATATCTTAAATGTCTAACCCGAGGTTGTGAGCGTTACAAAAGGGGAAGGGGGATGTTAGTAGGGTTGTAAACGAACACGAACATGACTTGTTCGTGTTTGGTAGTTTAAGTTTAACCGAACAAATGAACGAACACGAACGAATTTCCTTGTTCATATTTGTTCGTTTAAGAAATTACTTTGTTCATGTTCGTTTATTAAGATGCTAAGCGAATATTAATGAACGAATATAAAAAATGAATATAAACGAAAGTGAATGAATGGATGTAAATGAATATAAATGCACACAAACGAATGGAAATAAATATATAAACCTAAATGAACATAAACGAAGATAAATAAAGATAAACAACCATTAACATCCAAACAAAGAACCATGCATAAATACATGTATTATAGCAAACCATACGATAAAAACTATGTAGTTTTAAGTCTAAACGACGTAGTATTATTAGTTCTATACCAAATGTTATGTACGTACATAACTATATATTTATTTTTCCACACTCATATACACACACACACACCTAAACGAACGTTCACAAACGTAAGTGAACGAATAACAGTATAACACAAATGTTCACGTTCATTCGTTTAATCAAACGAACAAACAATCTTGTTCATGTTCGTTCATTTATTAAATAAAAGAGCATAAACAAACTTCATACCGAACAGACCATAAACGGTTAATTGAACGTTCAGTTCGTTTACAGCTCTATATGTTACCATACATATAAATGATGTATAATTAGACCCACTTTTAAACATTTTTTGTATATCCCGTTAAAACTCTTATAGTCTTATCTATATAATGGTTTAATGGAATATTGATTCTTAAAAAAAAAAAAATACAAACTTACAAGTTACATAGTTGTCTACAAACTTTTATCATAAACAAGTTTTAACTTTTTATCATTCCATCATGTTTCAGTTTTGTTTAGAAAATAATATCATATTGAAATTTGTAGTGAGATTGTCCATATGTTATCCAATACTAATAATTTTAAATGGTGTATAGGTATTGGATTGATTTATTTAATATCTAATTGTTTAATATCCATCAGTGTAATACAAACGAATAAAATAATAGGATGACATTCTCATCTATTTTGATGAGAGATGCAATCCTTACATAAAACTATAATGGAGAAATTTTGCAAATTGATAATATTTTTTAATTCATATAAATAAATAAACAAAAACTCTGTTATCTAATAAAAGTTATACGATGTGCATTTTTTAAATAACCAAAATAATGTAAAGCTGAATCTGGTAAATGTCCTAGTAAAATTTGGTTTATACTGAATTTTTTACGTAATCAATTTAGTACGTTCAGTGATATCCAAAAATTGACAAGTGACTTTGTTGAATAAGACAGACTCTTTGATATGTTTTTTACTAATCTAATGAAAGACTAAGTCCAAACCAATCGGATTCAAATCGTTTGACACTGTAATTAAAAATATCTCATTTCGGTTTTAAACATAACGTACACTAACTCGATAGACTTTTAGCTCAACCAAATCTGATTCAATTATAAACTATCAAATAAAGGTTTATTAAATTAATCACCTAAGTTAAAGAGAAAATTATTTTGATAGTATTAAATTAATAAGACAAAGAGTAAATTACACGAATGGTCCCTGTGGTTTGAGGTAATCCCGTGCTTGGTCCCTAATTGTTTTTTTTAACTCGGACGGTCCCTGTAACGTATTTTTGTTGCGCGTTTGGTCCCTACTTCACATAAAAAGACTATTTTACCCTTTACCATTTTGCTTTTTTAATAATTAATTGTTATTAGTTATATATTTTAACTAAATGTTAAAATAATAAAAAACCATGGCCTTTTCCCCCACCCCTACCAGGAATACCTCGAACCCACAAAATCCAATTCGTTTTCAGTGAGTGAGGTCAAGAACGACTCCCCTATCTCCTTGGAAATCCTACCATCGGCGACTCCAACAACCTCCCTCTATATCCTCTTTTCTTTCACCGGAATACCCGACGAAGAAACCACGCCCTGGAGACCCAACCTCAACCAACATTGGTCTCACTAGTTAATCTCATTGCATTATCTCACCTCCAACGACCCCTCTGAATCCTCTATTTTTCCTTATATTTCTGGCAAAGAAATCAAACATTATAGTTTTTTTTTTTTAATTTCCTTTACCAATTTGTCGATTTTGGTTTTGATTGTGCTTGTGAGGTTTGAATGTCAAATATGATGTTTGTAATGATTTTAGTTTTAGGTTTCAATTGATATGATTTTGTGGTTTGTGGGTTTTAGGGCAAAAAAGGGGGGGATTATGCAGGTTTCCGGGAGGGAGGGGAAGAAGGAATGTCTAGTGGTGGTGGCAAATTAAGTCGTCGATGGTGAAGGTAAAGGTGAAGGTGAGGCTAGGTTTGCGATTGGAGAAAGAACGATGAATAGAGGGAGGGTGGTGATTTCACTTTCACCTTCTCAGGCATACTTACAAGTAATCAGACAGAGGCAATAGTCTTTTAAACACCTGCGATGTTGTGATTTCCTTGTGTTGGGTCGGTGGCCGGCGACGATGCAGGTGACCGATGATGCAGGCGCCAATGATGCAGGTACCGGTGAGAGAGAGAGAGAGAGAGAGAGAGAGAGAAGGCATTCCAGTGGCCATGACATCTACCGGAGATGATGTTAATGAAGATGGGGAGGAGGATGAGATCGACGGAAGCTTTACTTTTTGAAGGTGTAGGTATAAAGCATGTATGAAGGGTGGGTTTTATTACCTTATAAAATTATAATAATAAATAAATAATATAATCAATAAATAGGTTTGAAAAAAAGAAATAAACAATAAACAAATCCAAAAAGAAATAAAGAAGGGTAATATAGTCTTTTTAGGTGTGTCAGGGATCAAACGCGCAACAAAAATACGTTATAGGGACTGTCCGAGTTAAGAAAAACAATTAGGGACCAAACACGTAGATCACCCCAAACCATAGGGACCATTCGTGTAATTTGTCCTAAGACAAATATGATTCTCTATCCTTAAATACGACCATTCAATTGGTAAGTAATGGGGAAGAATGACATACACGCCAGGCACGTGATTGGTGGGTCCCCCTGTTTCTCTATTCTTTTCTTCTACAACAATTCATAAAACATACATATTATTTTATCTTTTATCGGCAATATTACATCGGTTATCTTGACTATTTTTATAGTTTTATGACGTTGCCTTTATCGCCATTTGATATTGATATAGATGTTATTAGTAATTAATAATTGAAAAGAAGAAAATTTTACTTGTCTATCTCTATTTATATTTTACTTGTCTATCTCTATTTATATGTTCTTATAATTGTTTTTTTAAAATAATTATTTTGTTTGTTTTAAGTGGACAATAAACAGATTCTACATTTAAAATGATAACCAACTCAAATTGTTTGTATGTATGTTTAGCTCGTCTCTCAGGTTGAAATGTTAAGACATTTTTCAATTTTACAGTTTGGTTGCTTAGATTTTAAAATTTGTTATCTATTTGTTCCGAACATTAAATTTTATCATGTCAAAATTTTAGTTTAATTTACAAATTAGTTTTTCTTGCAACTTTTTAAAAATATTTTTACAACTTTTCTTAGATTGTTTTCCTCAATTCTTTTACACGTTCTTTTAAACTCTTTTACAATATTTTTAAAGCTTTTTATTGAAAAATTACTGATTTATTTACACACAAGTTATAAATTGGTTTTTCATTTTCTTAATACAACATTTAAAACTTGGATGATAATTTTTTAATTTTTTTAAAGTAAAAAGACAATTTTAATACAACTTCTTTAAAACAAAAGTATTTTGTAAATGTTTTGATAAAATTATAACTTTTGCATATGTTTTAACTAAAAGTTTATAAGTTCTTTTATAAACTTTTAATACGCCTTTTTAAACTTGTTTTACTTTTCGTAAAAAATATACATTTGCATACAACTTATCTTCAATGAAAATATTTTTAAATGCTATAAAAATATAAAAAAAAGATAAAAAAAATCTATGAAACATTTTAAAAACATTATAAAAAATAGAAAGGATAAAATAGAAAGGATTGTATGAAAATTATAAAAAAAATGTTATAGGCTAATGTAAAAAAAAACAATTATAATTATTTTAAAACATTTACAGATGCTTGATTTAAAAACAAATTAATGGTGTACCCTCACTATCTCGGGCCAGCTTAACAAGAAAATACCGACCCGGGATCCTCCAAACTTAACGGCGAGAAAGTAAGCTCTGATATGCAAGCAAAACCCATGGGTCAAAAACAACACACGACCATGTAAGGATCTTTAAGGAGACATATCCCGGTAAAAGTGCAAACATACAAATGCCTATAATAAACAAATACAAAGCAGTACAATCCAAGTAGTTATCTTTATCCGGATTATGCAAGAATCCGGGTAACACCCTGAATTGTACACTTCCAAACGTCTATAAAAGCCAAACATCACCGAAAAGGAAATGTAGAAAAACTTTCACACCTTAAACAATTTTTCAATACTCCTAACTGACATCTAACTTAGGCATCAGAGGACAATACCGAGATCCATCCATCAGTATCGTTTTCTAACCTAGCATTTGTCTACCTTTTACATCGCACATTCTTGTTCGTGCATTAGAAGAGGATATATCCAATGTGCTATTAGGCATCTGAGAGGCTACATAACAACATTGACGCCATCCGTTTTATCATACTGAGTAATGCATTCACGGAAGCAACAAGTAACATTCACGAACAACAGGAAACATAATAGAATGACCAACATCAACAATACCATTAAAAAAATCGCCTATCGGAAACCGCAATTCAACATCGCTGCCAACAACAATGCAATTAGAACGAATACCAGACGCAGAGAATCGCACACCAATGCAAAGGAACAATCGGACAAAAAAACCAAAATGAAAAAACAGAAAACAAACCAGAACATGCATTGAAGAAAACGACAGAGCAACCTTGGACAAGTTATTCACCAAATAACAAAACCGTAAACGGCCAATAACGGGAGGTGAACCAATCCAAATATATGGACACATTCATGTTGTATGTATTCACCGAGTATATTGTGACAATGGCAACTCAAAAGAAATAATGTACGAACATTGTTTTTCCAAAGTACTAGAGGTAATGAGCAAGGAGAGAAAAGAACAGTCACACTTACCTAGCTTCGCATGACACTCAGTGTGGCCCCTAGGTGTAATATCGTTACCATTAACATTACAAGGCCATGAAACATACACCAAAAATACGCAAATGATAGATTTTACAATCATACAATCTCCATCACCATATAACATAATTTTTGAAAGAAGTGCTATAAAAAAAAATTAAAGTAATCGCTTCTGTGATACATGGCCTAATCAGGTTTAGAACCTCGGGAGGATACAAAACTATTTACAGTGAACCATTAGTAATACCAACATTGACGCTAATTGTAGAGAAGAGAGACCTAACAATGGTAAAGTAACAGACAATCATAATAAACAACAGATACACGAATCAAGAGTCTGCATAGGTGTTACACTACTAACTTTACAACGATAGGGGCCTATTCAGTGTAATGTCCCAAATTTCAAACCAAAATTTTCATTTTCAAAACAAAGGAAACAATATCATTAAATCTTAAAAGTAACATTAAGTTATTTGATAACATAAATCAGAGTAATAAATTCATAAGTGCGGAACATCTAATAGCATAAAAGCAGATGCGATGCAATCACGTCATGCTCTTTCTCGTACTTCTAAAAAGACCTGCAACATTTAAACTTAAAATTGTAATCACAAAGCTTAGTGAGTGTCGGGTTATGTGCAAAACATCAATCCTATGGTGTTCATGCAACCCTAATTGCTTTGATCTAAGTTTTTCTAAGTAAACATACAACATTGAATACCAAAGCAACAAACCCTAATTGACTAGCATACAAATCTGAAAATCACATATGATTAGGGTTAGAAAGTTTACCTTGATTGTTATGTAGAAATAACAATCACAATCCTTCTTGATCTTGACTCTTGAAAGCTCAGTGCCTCAAATGTTGCACCTCTAATGGAGTCACAAACACCACTAGCAACAAGATGAACAAGGAGAGAGGGAGGAGGCACCAAAAACGTCCAATGGATTCTCTTAGAAGGTTAGTGTGACAACCCAAAACTTTTTCTGTTATTCTTACCCAGTTTCCGTTAATAAAACTTGGGTTTTATTTAATTCCGTCAAATTTCCTAGTTTGGGAAGGACTTTACGTTTTAAATAAATCAATTCGGATTTATTTCCGTTCACGTTAGTATTATTTTTGGTCTAATAGAATATTCTAAGCTCAGTTCAATCGAGTTTTGGATTCAAAAACGAGGTTTTCTAAGTCAAAGCATAGCATCCGGGCCAAACAACCCTTCGAGAGGAGTTTACGGCTGCAAACTCAGTTTACGACCGTAAACCCTGTTTACGACCGTAAACCCTGTTCACGGCCGTAAACCCCCCCACCCCACCCCTTGGCCGTAAACTCACCCCTATATAAGGGATGAGTGGCCTTCATTTCTCACTTTACACACTCCAGAAGATTTCTCTCTCTACTCTCTCTCTCTCTCTCTCTCTCTCTACAAACTTCAAATTTGCTCAAGGATCCTCAAGAATGTAAGTAATTCTTCACTTTGATTGTGTTTCTATCCTTATTCTAGTGATGAATCCATGTCTCATCTCTTAAATCTCATCTTTTTCTAGATTTTCTATCTCACCAAGAACACCAAGAACACACACTAGTTCTTAGTGGCTAAAAACCTCATTCCAAGCTTCTTAACAGTAAGTAACTACCATCTGTACTTGATATCTACTAGAAACCATCGATTTTCGCCTAAAAATTGACCTGAAACGCATGAACTGGGTGTTTACGGCCGTACACCCTTCAATGGTCGTAAACTCCATTTTTGGTCGATTATTGACCTTTAAACTCTTCCTTGAGCTGGGCACGAGGCTTAGAACACTTCCAGAAGGCTAGAAAGGACCTTGAAACACCGAAAATCGCACTTTTCGCCAAGTGTTTACGGTCGTAAACCCATGGGCCGTAAACCCATGGACCGCAAACACTTGGGCCGTAAACATATGGGCCGTAAACCCTGTTGGGCCGCAAACCCTTGACCGTACACTCCTTTTACGACCGCAAACTGCCTATTTTCAAATCACATGCGATTCTAACACTTAGTTTCAAGTGTTTCCTGGTCCCTAGGATGATTTCCTTCCATAACAAATAGTGTTAAGCCCTCACCTAATGCATATATGTACTTTTACATGTTAAATAGGATCCGTTCGTGCCCGAGGCTTTATTTGACACTCAGCAATTTCTAGCAACTTACACTCGAATCCCACGTCAAACAGTGAGTTCATACCCCTACGCTTTTTCCGAGTTTTTCATGTTTTCAGGGGGGGAATACAAGCAAAAGTACAAGGAAACTTGTGCTCAAAGTATATTATTTTGTATAAAATAATTATATGTTCAGTATGCTTTTAACACAGAAAACAGTTTTACCAAACGATTAAGAAATCAACTCGTAGAAACAGTTTTCAAAACTAAAGCAAGGAACTTGTGAATCTTGTCATAAAATGTGATATTTTATAAAGGATTCATACAAAACATAAACAGGATTTTCGGTATTATTACATGCAAATTCTTAGTCTAAATTTGGAGACACGTCCTTGGTAACACTCCTACCGGATTCGAGAGTGTAGGACTAGCACTTGTAACCAGAATCTCTTGTAGGGAGAGCGTGACTATTGTGTATTGATCTATACGGGACTGACTATCCCGCACCTCGCTGCTAGCTACAGTTGGACCGTCAGGTCTACGGGTGACAAAGTCATAAAAGATATTGGCCCCGTTACGTGCCATATCAAGTCTAAGTACGGTTATGACACTCGCAACCTAGATAACAGAATTTACTTTTGTAATAATGAAACAAGTGAACTAACCTCAAAGTAATAACCGATTTGATTACTAGAGGGTATTAATAATACCCTTAGGATTTAGTTCACCACATATTTATTAGTTTTATTTATGTAATAAGGCTAATACATCTCACATGGAGCGAATAGGGTTTTTCAAGGAAACTACATCTAACGATACAAGTATGGTAGATACTTGTACACCTCAGACAAGAACAGATAACCAACTATCAACTTTTAAGGAAAATATAGGTTTTTCCTTGGATAACTGAACCTTACATAAACAGGCTATTAAACAAATAACGAATGGATAATCAAACATCTTTCATAAGAAAATATAGGATTTCCTTGGGAAACACTTTTCAAAGGATCAAAGAAACATTTCTTTCACCATAACTAAACGCTTATGAACTCACCAGCTTTATGCTGATATTTTAAAACTGCTTGTATTCTCAGGGCAACAATAGTCAGGTACTCTTGCCAACTTTTGGAGAAGACGGAGCATTTTGGAGTCACGTCTTTTACTTTTGTTATATACTGTTATGAACAAAATATGTTTTCAAACAATGTAAATATTCTTATTATAATGTAATGGTTGTGTTTACTTCGCTTACTATGATACAACTGTTGTGATACTACGCATGACGTCACCCGCCCCCGAACGTTTCCGCCGTCCGTTCCGACGGTTCGGGGGTGTGACAGATTGGTATCAGAGATATTGTTTATAGTGAACTAAGTATACCGAACCTTACATGGTATACAACTATAAACACTAAGGGGCCAAAGTGCTCTGAACTAAAAGTATACTTTTAAAACATAAGTATTTTTACAAAAAGTATACAAGTATACCTACATACCAGAAACAATATCATGAGTAGAACAAAACAAAAGTATTTGGATGTTGGACATCGTGGTTAAACTTAGGCAGTTATGTAATCATGTCTAGGATCAATATAGCCTGATCAACTATATTCATTCGAGACATGACCAACATGCGCTTGGGAGTGACTGTGGTGTTGCAACAGGCCTAAAACTTACCTAGTATCCATACAACAAGGTATCAAAAGAACAAAACATACAACATAAAATATTGTAGGAGTATTTTAGCCAGAGCCGAATACATTGTAGAAATTCATTCCTAGTGTTGCTACCTATTCGTTTCTTAGCGATAACTTACTTGTATTAGTAACCTTTCTTTGCTTATCGCTTGGTAGAACACTTTATTATCAGGATGGGATATATTTTGTTTCATATATCTTGAGGACTTAGCATCCTCTTCTTCCTGGTTGTTTCTAGAACAAGATGCCTCCCTAAAGAAGACCCATCAGAAGAAATGACGACACTCCACCACCACCACCCCCTCAGTTCGATCCCGTTATGTTCCAGGCAGCTGTTACTGCTGCTGTGGCTACCGCGATGTCACAGATTAATCCTGGCGGATCTGGCGGGCAGGGAGGTGGTACTCGTCCCCAAAATCATGAAGGTGGTCAGGGACACCAGAAGGAGTGCTCTTATAAGGACTTCATGAACGCGAAACCCACATCTTTCGACGACAAATGAGGGGTTATTGCCCTGACCCAATGGTTCGAGAAGATCGAGTCCATTTTCGAAATCTGTTCCTGTTCTGAAGTCAAGAAAGTAAAATTCGCCGCTTGCACTTTCGCCAACAGAGCACTGACCTGGTGGAATGGTCGAGTCAAATCCCTAACCATGCTAGTGGCGAATGCTATGGGTTGGGAAAGTTTAAAGGAACTCATGCTATCTGAGTACTGCCCATGGGCGAGATGCAGAAACTAGAACACGAACTCTGGAACCTAAAGATGAAGGAATCCGACATTGCTGCCTACACTTCTAGGTTTGAAGACCTAGCACTTCTTTGCCCGGGAATGGTCACCCTGGAAAGCAAGAAGATAGAGAGATACATTTGGGGACTGACACAACCCACCAAAGGAAATGTCTTGGCTGCTAGGCCAAACACCTTTGACAGCGCTAAGTGTCTGGCGCAGACTCTCATAGATCACAGAGTTGATCTTGATAATGTGATGGCCGCTCCTGAGCCAACAAAAGGGAGTGGTGAGAAAAGAAAGTTCTGGAAGCAGCGGAAGGGCCAGTCTTCGCAGGAGCCCTCAAAGAAACAACAAACGGTGGCAGTCCACGCTGCTACTACTCTTGCCGCTGCTCCTGCCACTTAAGCACCTACCAGTAGATATGCTGGTACCCTTCCTCGGTGCGACAAGTGTAACTATCATCATAATCCCGGCCCATGCCGAGAAATGTCATGCACCAGCTGTGGCAAAAAGGGGCACACAGCTCGAGCTCGACTTTGAGAATTTTCTTTTCTCGTTGGACCCTGAAGTCCCTTCAAACTTTCTTTTCTCGCCAACTTCGATCTTGTTGGCGGCTCTTCCCTTAATCATATCTTCTACAGACTTGGCAACCCAGATAGCCACCTCCAAAGTAAGTGCTTGATGCACTGGCACTGCATACTCCCATGGAAGTCCCTTTGCGTACCTGTCTATTTTCATCAACTCATCTGGGACAATACGCAAAGCAAACTCCATTTTGTCTATGAAGTTATTGGTATATTCATCAATGGTCATACTTCCCTTCTTCAACGTCAGGACTTGGTTTTCTAGCTCAAGCACATTTTGGGCCGAGCAGTACTTGTGCTTGAAGTGCACCAAGAACTCTGCCCAAGTCAGTTGCAGTGGCTCATTAGGGCTTAGGGTTTTCCCCAGAGTGTTCCACCAACGAGCATCGCTATCCCTGAACTGACGCACTGTAAATGTGGTTTGTAACTAGCCTTGGCAATCACACGTCATGAAAGCCAATTCCATTTCCGAGATCCAATCCATTACTCCGACAGGATCTTCCTTTCCATTGAAGGTTGATGGCTTGCAAGTCATAAAGTCTTTATACTTGCACCCATTTCTCTCCACTCTATCCTCGTGGTTATTTCTCCCAACCACAAGCGGTTCACTATGACCAACAGATCTACTGTTGTTTCCTTCTTCATATCGATCGTCATTTAATTCACGTTGTTCAACAGGAATTGAGGGTTCACTCCTGTTGTTCAGCAATATTTGCCTCATTTCCTCCCTTTGTTCAGCCATCATTGTCTGAATCATGGCTTGTACTCCAGCCATGGTGATGGGTTCTGGTGCAGCTCCTGCTATAGGCACCTGTTCCATCACTTGGGGTTGAGGTTGCTGATTTCTATTTACATTTCCAGCTCCACTTCGGGTTCTTGCCATTATGATCTATACGCCAAATTAGGTGAATTTAAACCTTTATCCACGACAGGTATTTAAATTCTCCTTATCACTCCGAAACGTTACATGTTAGTTCTAATATCGTAATCATACGCTTAGAAACCTACACACATAAAGTTTCCAGATCTGGTCGGCAACAGACCATAGATCCGAACAAATAATATCATATATGGCAAACATATAGCATTTAGCACTTAAAAGCATTTTAGGCATCTTTCCTAAAATATACTAGTGCTCGTGTCTAAAATATGGTAGACACTCATCTCACAATCATCACTTAGCATTCTAAGTTTAAGTCTAGAAATCCTACAAATTCCTACTTCGCTTAAACTAATGCTCTGATACCAACTGTGACATCCCCAATTTCACGGCCAGAAAAGACCGATTTCGTTTATGCTTTTTAAAATAAAATCAGAGTAATCCTTTTAAAAAATGTTGCGGAGTTTGTTCCCAAAACAAAACATGATAAAAATTTATCAAAACCTTTCTTTAAAAATATATATTTTCATTTTATATCAAAATCTCGGGATGTTTCCGATACAGATCATAAGCATAAACAAGACAGTATAAGCCTTACAACAGTTATTTACAACTACTGGCCTATAATCCAAAAATCTCTCATCATCATCCGACTATGCTCGGAGTCCACTACCTGTAAGATAAAAAGGCTGAGTGGGTCAGGCTTGGGAGCCTGGTGAGCATATAGGGTTTTCAACCCACAATAAATAATAAACTTATTAAGTTCATCAATCAACAATAATTTTATTAATTTCATCAACCAAAAATAATCCTAATTACCCATTCCCGTTATCCTCACTTTACGTCCCTAAAACAACTATCACAAGGGACCTAGCCTAAGGATTTTCATTAGGGGGACAACATTGCTTCGGAGGTTCCTCAGCAATTTATGTCAAATAAGGCAACCATCGGGGTGACAACACTGCTTTCCTCGGCAATTTAGGTCAAATAAGACAACCAATGGGGTGACAACATTGCTTTCCTCAACAATTTATGTCACACATGACAACCAATAAGGTGACAACATTGCTTACCTCAACAATTTATGTCAAACAAGACAACCTGACATAATGTAAGACTCGTGTTTCTAGGCTAGGCATTAATATTGACATAATGGTCTAGGTTAATCTTTGTAACTCATTTAGAAGAAATGAAAAGGAATTATGTGAATTTTATTTGAATTATGTGTTTTATGCTTAATTATTAGGGTTTAATTAATTAAGAATAAAAATGAGCGTCAAAATTAAATATTAGATAAAGCCGATATCTATTAAGAAAATTGTAGTGGGCGTGACAAGGATTACGGATATATAAAGAATGCTGAAATCCGAGTTATAACGAAGAAGTTATGACCTGTCGAAGTTTCACGATAAACCGGCACGGTGCCGAATGTCGTAAAAAGTGAGTTTTTGATAAACTACTTTTTAGCCTTAGTGATCTAAACGAAACTCGTAGTGTTCGTTAAACCGAGAGTAGGTATAAAAAGAACGCCCAAATCTGACTTCGTATGAGGAAGTTATGATTTTTCGAAGTTTCAGCTTAGCAGTAGACAGCTAAAAACTCAAATTTTAGATCGAGCGATTTTTAGCCGACACGACCTAAACGAGAATCGAAGGTCTCGTCATTTATAGCACAACGGTAAAAAGTCTGACGAAAACGGACGTCGGATGAAGAAGTTATGAATTTTTAACGGATTTCCTGTCCCGGTCTGTTAAAAATAATAATATAAATATTAAAGTCAAAATTAGTCGACGAAGTCTAAACGAAAGTTGTAGAGCGTAATTTTACCTACGCGTGCATATAAAGAACGTCAAAAACGGAGCTCGTATGCCAAAGTTATGGATTTTAGAAGTTTTGGCGCGAAAAACGAGAAATTTCGCATAGGTGGCTTCGGCCACGTCACCTTCGCTTAGAGCATGCCACGTGTCCGAAATCAGTGAGTCATGCGAGCCACGTGGCGAAATCTGCTGAGTCATCCGAAGACGTGTCGCGATCCTTCCGAGTCCGAAGCCGCGGTCCACTAAGAATCCGACGCGTGCCCTTTGGTGCGTGTCCGAGCCTCGCAGAGGGTGCCACGTCCGAAGTCTCGGACCTAGACCTCGGTCCAATCGGAGGCTGCCACCGAGACCCTCGCACATGCGAGCCATGTGTTGCGCGCCTTCGCCCTGTTGCCGCGTGTCCTCGCCTGATGACTCCTCTTCTAAGTCGACTTCGGATCTCACCCTATAAATAGAGGGCTTGCGAGATCTTCAGGCTACTTTTGGAAAATGGGCATTTTTCACCCCTTTTTCAATATTTTAGCTATTTTAACTTCCCCCGATGCCCCGAGATCATTTCCAACGCCCGGAACACGTCCCGGAGTGCCCGAGAAGCCCGGGAAATTTATTTTTTCGGTTTCGAAGCCCAACCCTCGCAGAGCCCGGTTTCTCAATAAAACTCCCGGTTTTATTAGAAACGATCGTTTTAGGCAACGAAGTGCTGCCCGGTTATCGTTAAATCAAGTGAGTGTATAGTCACTTTCACCTTACACATAGATATGAAGTATTTACCTTAAAATACGTGCTATGTGTAAATATATTAATTGTTTATTTGAGGTGACTGTTGAATTGATGTTTTATACAAGTTTTAAACTGTATATATATTTTTATCTACAAATATGTTGGGTAAAACATGGGTAGATGAATTAGATGATGTGTGATGAAATAAAAGTGATGAGAGGTATCGATGTTTAAGATGATCTAGTTATCTAGCAGAGTATAGACAACGGCCACAGACTATTTTAGATAGTCCAGTGGAACGTTAGTAGACTTGTAATCGGTACGTATGTTTGAACTATATGTTCATAAAGTGTTCTTGAACTATATGTTCATTAGGTGTTTTTAAACTATGTGTTCATCCGTTAGTTCTTCTTTTTGACACTATTACGTGCCGGGGTACGGGAGCGTACGGGAGTACTTTATCAGTATTTTCCCTATACTTTTATTTGGAAGAGCTTTGGAGTCTTTGTTCTTTTATGAAGTGATCGGACGAGCTTCATGAGTTAGTGATATATATCATGAGTTAAATAGTGGGTGTGTGATGAAAGGTGAGTTGGATAGATGAGATGATCAGTGATATAGATTATGAGTTGAGAGTGAGTGGTGAAATATGGGAAAAGCTTTTACCCAAACGTTGGCGTGAGTGGTGCAATATGAGAAAAGCCCTTACCCAAACGTTGACCCCCGTCATTCAGCAGAGTATGGATGACAACCATGGACTGTTCTAGACGGTCTGTGGAACACTAGCAGGCTCGCAACCTGTAGGTGTTAATGGATTAGAGTGTTCATTCGTTGTACTCTATTCCCCTCATGAGTGCCTTTAGTGCATGTATGACTGGGGAAACCCCTTAGTATGTTCATCAGCTGTATGGAAAAAGCATTGACATGTATTGCGGGGGGGGGGGGGGGGGGGACCTGTGGGAAATATCGTCGATGAATAAGAGCTTTGGACTTAGCATATGGAAAACCCATTGACATGTATTGCGGGGGGAAACACCCGTGGGAAATACCGTCGATGAATAAGAGCTATGGATTTAGCACATGGCAACGATGTGACTTCATGTCTTATTTGACATAAATTGCAGAGGGAAGCAATGTTGTCACTTTATAGGTTGTTTTATGTTAGGATGTCTTGTTTGACATAACTTGCTGAGGGAAAGCAATGTTGTCACCCCGATGTTTGTTTTATTTGACATAACTTGCTGAGGGAAAGCAATGTTGTCACCCCGATGTTTGTTTTATTTGACATAACTTGCTGAGGAACCCCCAAAGCAATGTTGTCACCCTTAGTGATAATCCTTAGGCTAGGTCCCTTGTGATAGTTGTTTTGGGGATGTCACACATAAAACAACCAATAAGGTGACAACATTGCTTTCCTCAGCAATTTATGTCAAACAAGACAAACATCGGGGTGACAACACTGCTTTTCCTCAAAAATTTATGTCAAACAGGCACGAAGTCACATCGTCGCCAAGGTTTATACAACAAGCACTAAGTCCATAGATGTCAACGTACTAAATCCATAGCTACCAGCGTACATCTATACTGTACTAAATTCATAGCTACCAACGTACATCTATACTGTACTAAATTCATAGCTACCAACGTACATATATACTGTACTTTTATCCCTCATTCTTTATCTACCCATGTTTTACCCAACATATTTGAAGATAAAATATATATACATTTTAAATTATTTTAAACATGTATAAAACATCCATTCAACATCCATTTCAAATAAACAAACAACATATATACACATAGCACGTATTTTATATAAAATACTTCATATCTATGTGTAAGATGAAAGTGACTATACACTCACATGATTTAATGATAATCGGGCAGCACTTCGTTTCCTAAAACGATCGTTTCTAATAAAATCGAGAGTTTTATTGAGAAACCGGGGCTTTGCGAGGGTCGGGCTTCAAAACCGAAAAGATAAAATTTCCGGGTCTTCGGGTACTTCGGGGCGTGTTTCGGGTGCTAAAATTGATACCGGGGCTTCGGGGGATGTCAAAATAGTGAAAATATTGAAAAAGAGGTGAAAAAGGGCAAAATTTCAAAACTACCCGGGTAATCTCGCAAGCCTTGTATTTATAGGCGAGGTCTAAAGGTCGGCCGAGAAGGATGAGTCAGCAGCGAGGGCAGGTGGCAGCAGGAGGTGAAGACACGCAGATGGCTCGCACGTGCGAGGGTCCAGCTGCTCGCCTCTGATTGGACCGAGGTCTAGGTCTGAGGGGTGCAAGGTGGCGTGCCATGCGAAGCTCGGACAGGCAAGAAAGGGCACGCGTCGGACTCCAACTGGACCGCACTTCAGATGCGAGGGAATGCGACACGCCTCGCCAGCTGGCTTCGGTGACTCAGCAATTTCGGACACGTGGCGCGTTATGAGCGAAGGTGACGTGGCCGCAGTCCCACCATGCGAATTTTCTCGATTTTTGTGCAAAAACTTCTAAAATCCATAACTTTCCCATACGGGCTCCTTCGATTCCCGTTTAGGTTGTGTCGGCTAAAAATCACTCGATCTAAAATTCGAGTTTTTAACTGTCTACTGCTAAGCTGAAACTTAGAAAAATCATAACTTCCTCATACGAAGTCAGATTTGGGCGTTCTTTTTATACATACTCTCGGTTTGACGAACACTACGATTTTCGTTTAGATCACTAAGGCTAAAAAGTAGTTTATCAAAAACTCACTTTTTACGACATTCGGCACCGTACCGGTTTTGTCACGAAACTTCGACAGATCATAACTTCTTCGTTATAACTCGGATTTCGGTATTCTTTATATATCCGTAATCCTTGTCACGACCACTACAACTTTCTTAATAGATATCGGCCTTATCTAATATTTATTTTCGACGCTCATTTTTATTCTTAATTAATTAAATCCTAATAATTAAACATAAAACACATAATTCCTTTTCATTTCTTCAAAATGAGTTACAAAAGTTAACCTAGATTATCACATCAATATTAATGCCTAGCCTAGAAACACGGGCGTTACACCTAAGCCCAACTTTGTAACTATCTTATAATTACAATACCAGTCCCCTTTATTTAATTAATCTCTTTTAGCCACAAAATTAATTTTTAATTAATTCTTGACCAATATTAATTATACAATATGATTTCTCTTTTAATATATTATTTTTATAATATATTAATAAATCATAATTAATCCTCTTTCTCCTTAATTTATCTTATCAGCTGCTGTGGTGAAGGCAACCCAAAAGGACCATGCTCATAATCGGGTCAAGTACATACCAAAATAGTTATAGGCTTAGACACCTAATCCAACAGTGAGTTCCCCAAGATACAAGATATCATAACGGGCCCCGCCCAACAAGCAACCAGATCACGGGCCCTGCCCACAACATGACAACGAGTCCCGTCCAAATAATAATAATGGGCCCCGCCCAACATACAGGTAACATACATGCAAGGGTCACAAATACAACAAACATCTAACATCCTACAAAGTATAGTGAGAAGATTCATTTAATCAAAGAGTTGAATTCCACTACCCGAAGTTCAAAAAATCAACTACACGAACCGCCTAACCAAACAAAGACTAAACCTTAGTCTATAACTCACAAACCCATCAATTTAACCAAAAATCAAATCGGTCAAAACAAACTATCAAAAGAAAAAGACAATGGTCAAAAAGTTAACCTCCGGTCAACAAGGCGCGTCATGACATGGTAAATGGATGACCACGATGTGGCATGGACCAGTTGAATACCTTAAGGGGTTAAATATAGGGTTTTTGAGGAAAATTTTATGCCGCGACGTGGTAAAAGGATGACCACTACGTAGAATGTCATGTACTAGGCGCGTGTCCTGATGGACACTACGACATGGTAGGAAGGATGCCACGGCGTGGTGACTGTTGTAGCGCAAACCCATAATTTCTAGGGTTTTTCGCATATTTAAGCCCCTATTTCTTGGATTAGGTCATCTCCATCGGCCTCCATCTCTTCATTTTGAAACATTAGCCGATCTTCCATGATTATGAGCTTGGTGGTTTGATCTTGAAGTTGCTTTATTGATTTGGTTAAGCTTGTGAAGAAATGAACTTCTTCTTGGTGCAAGAAGCAAAGAGAAAGTCTAGATCCATCATCTTCTTCAAGTTTCTGAGTCATTTAAAGCTTGCACCTTGACCTTGTTCTTCTGAGATTCATGTTCATGGTCTTTATTGGTTAATTTTGGTCCTTTCATGGATGCTATTGGAGTTTGGGGAACTCTGTATCTCATTGTGACACTCTAGTGATCATTGAATTCTAATTAAGTGAGAAAAAGGTATTTGCTTGAGTCTTAATCTCATACACAAGTTTTGGTCATATTTAGGACTTAATGGACTTAGGTTTATAGATCTTGCTTTGGGGTAAGGTCATAATAGATAATGTTGGAAACTTTGTCCATTAAGTCATCGAAAAGGATTAGATCTGAAGTTTTTGGCTTACATTTGTAAGGATTAAGCTCTTAATGAAGAATTGAGAGATATGCGAACAACCACGAAGTGGCCAAGGAGGGCCCACGATGTGGTGAACTCTGATTCATGATTGTGTTATCCAAACATGCCCACTACATGGCCAAGAAGGGCCCACGACGTGCTAATGTCCTGCATGTCATCTATTTTGTGTTATCATGCCCACAACATGGTCAAATGTCGTGGTGGTTGTTTACTTGGTTTACCGTTGACTTTTTTTGACCTTTGACCGTTGAATTTTGTTTACTTTTGACCGTTGAATTTTTGACCTTTTTGATTTGGGGTCAAACTTGGAGGATTTGGGTTGTTGATTGAGGATTCGTCTCTTTTGGTGTCAGTCGGTTGGCAGGATTAAGCAGTGTAAGGTGTAAGAGTGTTGTTGTACTTCTCCGGTTCTTCTATTCAGGTGATTTTCTCACTATGCCATGTATTCCATTGTATATCCTTTGCATGGTAGGATATATGTACGGTTAGAGTATAATATGCTATTGACTAGGACAACCCCTTGTTATGTATATACGGTGTATGATGCTTGGTGTCATGGTATTCTAGATCGATAGAGTCTTGCATGAGGGTTATGTGATACTTCTAGGTGTCATGATTGGTTAGGGTAATTATAGTATTGTATGTTTGTTGAATGATTACCCTAAGGGTTGTATGCAGTCTAGTTGAATAACCTAAGAGCTCTTGGTCTAATACCCGACTACATGGTTATTGTTTGATTTATTGCTTTTGGGTGGATCATTTTTTCGACTGGCTATCTGATTTCTAACTATGTATGGTTTTGGATTGTATGGAAGACCAGGATTTGGCCCCTAGCAATAGTACGGAAGACTAAGATGTAGATCCTAGCAATGGAGTTTGGGTTGGGACCGTTATATATGGTTGGGTTGGGACCATTATGTATGGATGGGCGAGGCCCATTATATATGTTTAGGTGGGGGTTATTATGTTAGTTGGGTTGTGTGTAACGCCCGCAGATTCGGGATAGTCAATTTGGAGACAATAAGCATCAAAATTGAGTTTTGATGGAAGATTATTTAGAAGGATTAATCTTAACCAAATGGTAATATATGTTACAAGAGTTCCGTACATATAAAGAATGCCGAAATCCGAGTTATAACGAAGAAGTTATGGCCCGTCGAAGTTTTTTGGCAAAACTGGCATGGCACTTAGTGCCTATTGGACAAACACTGGTAGCTATGGACTTAGTACCTATTAGGTAAACACAGGTGGCTATGGACTTAGTACCTGTTAGGTGTTGGTAGCTATGGACTTAGTACCTGGTAGCTATGGACTTAGTGTCTGTTAGATAAACGTTGGTAGCTATGGACTTAGTACCTACACTGGTAGCTATGGATTTAGTACCTGATGAATGAACTTTAGCAGCTATGGATTTAGTGCATTGGCAGCTATGAAATTAGTGCCTGTCTTATAAACCCTTGAAGTAAGGGACTTCGAAATGAGCGAATGCAGGATAGATGACTCTTAGGGTAGACCCTTAAGAGTAAGGGATATAATGGGGATGGGTAATTGGGTTGATTGTTTGATGTTTAAACATAATAATTATATTATTGTGGGTTGAAAACCCTATGTACTCACCAGGTTTCCCAACCTGACCCACTCAGTTTATTTGAATCACAGGTGTCGATATGAAGTTACATTACACTGAGAGATTAAGGAGATATAAATCACTAGTGATAATGAATGTAAGTTCTGTTTATGCTTATGTTTCTGTATTGACGATGACATCCCAATGTTTTAAAATGAATAAAAATACATTTCTTCGGAAATGCTTTGATAACGTATTTATCATGTTTTTTTGGGAACAAATTCCGCAACATTCTTATTAAAAGAGGTACTCTGATTTTTATAAAGCATAAACAAAATCGGTCTTTTCTGGCCGTGAAAATGGGGATGTCACAGTTGGTATCAGAGCATTAGTTTAAGCGAACTAGGAATATGGATTTATTTCTAGACTTAAACTTAGAATGCTAAGCAAGGATTGTGAGGAGTGTGTCTAATAAAATTTAGGTAAAGCACCTGAATAGACACAAGCACTAGCTAATTTAGGGAAAATGCCTAACATGCTTTTATGTGCTAAATGATTTATGATATGCATTGTATGATCGGATCTATGGTGTGTTGCCGACCGGATATGGAAACTTTATGTGTTCAGATTTCTAAACGTTTAAATACGGTATTAGAACTGGCATGTAACTTTTTGGAGTGATGGGGAGGTTTACACGTCGATCGTAAATAAAATCTTTCCTATCTTAATTCTCGACATTTCACACCAATGCCTAATTTGGTGAATAAGATCGAAATGGCAAGAACCCGAAGCGGAGCCGGAAACGCGAATGGAAACATGAATCAACCCCCAGTGATTGAGCAAATACCTGTTGTGATAGCCGCTCTTAAGCCAATCACTATGGTCGGAGTACAAGCGATGATCCAAATGATATTGGATCGTCAAATGGAGGAGACCAGACGCTTACTTCAACAGAACCGAGAGGAAGCTACAATACCGATCGTACAACCTGAACTGGTCCCCGAGCAATCGGAGGAAAGGAACTACACCCGCCATGTGAGTCAAGCTGAGACTAAAGGAGAACGAAAAAATGGCCTACAGAGGGGAAACGACAAGGATGGGCGAATGTATAAGAACTTCTTGAGTGCAAAACCACCGAGTCTCTCAGGAAGCCCGAAGCATGTAGAGATTATGGACTGGATCTCCGAAATGGAGATGGTGTTTGAGAGCTGCGACTGTAGCAACAAGCAGAAAACCATCTTTGCGGTCAGACAATTGAAGACCGGAGTCTTGAGCTGGTGGAAGTTATTGGCAGATACGATGTCCAAAGGAGAAGCAAGCAAGATGTCTTGGGAAGATTTCCTAGTGCAACTAAAAATGCAGTACTGCTCTGAGCAGGATCTACTAGAGATCAACAACGAGTTTCAGAACCTAAAGACAGGAAGAATGAGCGTTACCGAGTACGCTGCAAGTTTTACGGAGAAAATGAAGCTTGTTCCTTACTTAGTTCCAACTGAACTCTCCAAGGTCAACAAGTTCGCCCATGGATTACCAGCGGACTTTGGTCCAATGGTCAAGCAAGCAACCACTTTGAAAGCCGCCATCTGGGCAGCCAAGAATGTTGAGACCCAAATAATGGAAAAGGGTATGGAAAAAGCTGAAGTTGGCGAGAAGAGGAAGCTTGAAGAATCCTCAAGACCTGATAAGAAAGGAAAGTTCCCGAAGTCTAACCCGGATAACCAAAGTTATGGAGCCAAGTGGTGTGAAAAGTGTAAGAAGAAGCACTTCGGAAGATGCGATGGAGAAGTAACCTGCTACATGTGTGGGAGGATCGGTCACTATTCCAAGGATTGTACACAAAATGATAAGGTATGCTACGGATGCGGAAGCAAGGGGCACATGTCTAGAGACTGCCAAAAGAAAAATGAAGCAGCAAGGCCAGAGGCACCGCCAAAGCCAAGGACATTCCACATGATCCTCGACGAAGTAGGAAACAATGCAAGGAATCAAGGATGAGGAATTCATACCCGAAGATCGAGTTATGAAGTAGCCAATGGGATAGAATCATATGGTGTAGCCTATTAGAGGCATAGTCTACGGTGAACTTGAACACCTATGTAATAGTTTCAAGAAATAATAATAAAACCTTCGTTTTGTTATCTGGTGTGTTAAACTATTATGTGATTTTCTTGTATGGTGACTTGGAAAACTGCGAGACAATACTTGGGACGAGTATGAGTAGGTGTGAATCGTAGTAGAGGCCTATACTACCGGAAGCACAGGACTCAAACTTGGATCACGAAAAGTCACAAGGTTACCAAGAAGCTAGTAATTGATTCCGTTTTGTTCAAAGTATGTCATTACCATCGTTTCGGTAATAACTAAGAAGTTTGTTATTATTCCGACCCTAGTGGTCATATCAAATCGAGTCCGACTAAGACAAATATGTTTCGTGGTTCAGAGAACTATGTTTGATGTAGCGTCCAACTTAAACTAGAAGATTGAAATCGAAGCGATCAATAGAAATATCGTGCTCGTTGTTAAAGAATTTGGTAGCTAGAAATGCTACATGTTAAAATATGATTATATCACATTAGAACATGAAGGAAAGTATATCCAATTCCGGAATTTGACTCTAAAAGACCTGAGTCTGAGCGTTGCAACATACGATGAAAGTTCATTAGAACGTGACCCGTCGGTCTATCGTGGAAATCAAATAAACTTATCTTATGTTTGTTAAGAAGAAGAAGGAGTCTCTGATAAAGAGCGAGTTTGTGACATGAAGGTCATGATTGAAAGTGTAACAAGACATAGAGAATGGGTGCAAGATCAAGCAACGCTTGCAGTCAAGAAGACCAGGAGTTAGATACGCATTCGAAGAAACATAGAAGTTACGGTTATTACCTAGGATGAAGAGATAACGTATGGAGTCATTATACAGCCCTGTTTCGTTGATGATTCCGGGACGTAATCATCCTAAGGGGGAGATAATTGTAACGCCCGCAGATTCGGGCTAGTCAATTTGGAGACAATAAGCATCAAAAATGAGTTTTTATGGAAGATTATTTAGAAGGAGTAATCTTAACCAAATGGTAGTATATCTTACAAGGGTTCCGTACATATAAAGAATGCCGAAATCCGAGTTATAACGAAGAAGTTATGGCTCGTCGAAGTTTTTTGGCAAAACCGGCATGGCACCGGGAGACGTAAATAGTGAATTTACGATGGAGGACTTTTTAGCCTTAGAAATATAAGCAAAAGTTGTAGTATACGTTAAACCGAGAACATACAAAAAAAAGAACGCCCAGATCTGACTTCGTATGAGGAAGTTATGGATTTTCTAAGATTTGGCATAACAGTGCACGACCCGAAACTCGAATTTTAGATCGAGCGGTTTTTGGCCTCCGCGACCTAAATGAGAATTGAAGATCTCATTAATAGGAACTCAAAGGTAAAAAGACAGACGAAAACGGAGTCCGTATGTAGAAGTTATGAATTTTACGCGGACATTTAACAGTATAATCTCCTCGTACTGTTAAATTTAAGATCGGTCGAGAATTAGCTGACGGAGTCAAAATGAAAGTTGTAGATATTATTTTTACCTAAGCGTGGATATAAAGAACGTCTAAAACGGAGCTTGTATGCGAAAGTTACGGGGTTTAGAAGTCGGCAGGGTGCTGCTGCAAAAGGGGTGACGTGGCACAATCTTGGCCATTGCTTTCTCCCCAAGGCTTGCCACTAGATGATGACATGTAGCACTAATTTCAGCATATTTCACCCTATAAATACAACCCCTTCCACCCCCATTTCTTCACACCTCCACCCTTCTCTCTCTACTCTATCTCTAAACCTCCCAAAACTCCCCTAGCGCTAGAAGAAAGCCCCGGAGCGCTCGACGGCTCTGAGAAGAAGAGCTTTCGGCTCGGAAGTTCTGCCCCTGCAGAGCGCGGCTTCTAGCCAAACCCCCTCGTAGGTAAGATACGCCTACCTAATTTTTAATATAGCTTTTATTTAAATATAGTAACGTTATTAGGACCTTATAATAATTATTTGAACTATTATTACGGGTTATATAAGTGTCGTTATAATATCTTTTTAACCACTCGCGGTATGGGGAATCCGGTTTGAAGGGCCGCCTGGGTTGTTGGATTTCAGAAGTGCTATATTCCAAAATGATCCTTCCCTCGGGTGTTTCATGTCTGGCCTCTGTCTGTACATAGTGGGTGAAAAGTATTGTTTAACGCTTATATAATAGTAATAATAGTTAGACTATTAATTAGTCTCGTTGAACATTAGACTAAACTCTAATGGAAATGATACTAGGTTTTGTCAACGGAAATTCGTTTTAAAGTAAACAAAGTGCTGTCCGAGTACTGAGTCACCACCATTGCAGGTGAGTGCATAGTTACTTTCATCTTACACATAGATATGAAGTATTTTTATAAATTACGTGCTATGTGTGCATACTATCTGAATACTTGTTGTCTATGCTGGAAGAATGATTTTATACATGTTTTAAAATGATTTAAACTGTATATGTATTTTATATCTACAAATATGTTAGGTATGACATGGGTAGATGAATAATGAGAGATAAAAGATGATGTGAGTAAACATTGGCAGCTATAGACTTAGTGCCTAATAAATAACATCGGCAGCTATGGACTTAGTGCCTATTGGACAAACACTGGTAGCTATGGACTTAGTACCTATTAGGTAAACACAGGTGGCTATGGACTTAGTACCTGTTAGGTGTTGGTAGCTATGGACTTAGTACCTACACTGGTAGCTATGGATTTAGTACCTGATGAATGAACTTTAGCAGCTATGGATTTAGTGCATTGGCAGCTATGAAATTAGTGCCTGTCTTATAAACCCTTGAAGTAAGGGACTTCGAAATGAGCGAATGCGGGATAAATGACTCTTAGGGTAGACCCTTAAGAGTAAGGGAGATAATGGGGATGGGTAATTGGGTTGATTGTTTGATGTTTAAACATAATAATTATATTATTGTGGGTTGAAAACCCTATGTACTCACCAGGTTTCCCAACCTGACCCACTCAGTTTATTTGAATCACAGGTGTCGATATGAAGTTACATTACACTGAGAGATTAAGGAGATATAAATCACTAGTGATAATGAATGTAAGTTCTGTTTATGCTTATGTTTCTGTATTGACGATGACATCCCAATGTTTTAAAATGAATAAAAATACATTTCTTCGGAAATGCTTTGATAACGTATTTATCATGTTTTTTTGGGAACAAATTCCGCAACATTCTTATTAAAAGAGGTACTCTGATTTTTATAAAGCATAAACAAAATCGGTCTTTTCTGGCCGTGAAAATGGGGATGTCACATTGTGCCTGTGAACTCTTGGCATGGTCCAGTTGCATATGATATATATATATATATATATATATATATATATATATATATATATATATATATATATATATATATGTTTGTGGATAGGAGTTTTAGTTGCTCAGCGCTAGAATTGAAGATTGTATATAGATGCATTGCATGTATGGTGGAATATGTGGTATACTGGGGAACTCACTAAGCTTTATGCTTACAGTTGTGGATTAAAAATTTTGTAGGTCATTCGTGAGAATAGATCGGCAGAACTGTTCGAATGCATCAACGATATTCGTTTCCACGGTTTTGTAAACTTAACTCTTATAATGTATGGTTTTCAATCAAACAAATGACATTCAATGGTTATTGAAACAAAGGTTTATTTGGTTTATCTATTTTATGAACAAAAATCTCTCTAAATATTTTGGGGCGTTACAAGTTGGTATCAGAGCCTTGGTTTCAGAGATTCGGGCGCGCCTTACGGTGTGTCTGAACTCAAAATGAGGACTGAGAGATTTTTCTAAAGAAAGTTTTTGAAAAAGAATGCTTTTATTCAAGGAACCTAAGTAAATATTTGGGTCAGAAACGTGAGCTCAATCTTTTGCCATGTTTTTGTTTTATTGTTGGTTTGAGATCGTAAACATGGTGTCTTGATCTAACTTTGTTTTCAAAAAGGAGAATGTGATGCCTATAGTCAACCGGACCTCGGGAAGTAAGTAATTCCCAATATACCCATATGATTTTGTCATTATGATATGAAATGTTATGCATTCTAGAATGTAGGTTGTGGATCTGCTAAGGATTGCATGCTAAACTTTCCTGATTTGTATAGATGTTGTGTATGCCTTCTTTGTGTATTGTTGTATATGTTGAGGGATCTTTAACTGATTTTAGTATATAGGCATATTAGACATGTGGGTTTATGTAACACTAAGTCCATGTATTATTTACATCTTGGTCCTTTATATATTGAATTATTGCTTTAGGACCTTGTAATCAGTAAGTTTGGAGGAAGGAGGGACTATTTCTGCCAAATCAAGATTTTGGAAGCGGAGCTCGAACGCGGGGGGTTCCCCTGAGGAACGCGCTGTGTTCCCGGGCTGAATGAAAACCCTAACTTTTAGGTTTGGGACCTATATAAAGAACATTATGTCCCATACCCCAACCTCCTTACCAGCCTCTCAACCTCAGAAAACCCCTAGAAAGCCTTACACTCCTCATCTTGTGTGATTTTGATCTTGTGAAGCCTTTGTGGTGTTTTGAAGCTTGGAAGGAGAAATAAGAAGTTAGTGAAGAGGAACTTGAGTATCTTGAGCTCATAGATCCGAGATAGCATCATCATTTGGTACTCTTTGGAGGTAAAAAGCTCACAACTTGCCTCATGTATGCTTAGATCTATAATAATGGTGTTTTGGACCGTTTTGTATGGTTCAAAATCATTTCTAAGCATAGGGTTGCAACCCTTGGTTCCATTTGAGTCCCTAAGACAGAAAAGTTGCCATCTTGAAGGTATTAATGGGTTCATGCAAGAGTTATGGCCATCTTTATGGAAGTTGATTGCTATTTCTTGAGATTGGGACTTTTGGGGACATGCAAAGTCATCAAGTCTGTGACTTTATGATTCTAGGGGTCCTAGATAGCATGGATCTATGTTTGGATAACACGACTTAAGCATTAAGTGCTTAATGGCCAGTTTTTGGAAGCTAGACGCGAACGCCCCGCGTAAGGCTCGGGAACGCGATGCGTTCCCGTCGAGACCCATGATCTGGATTGATAAGGAACGCCCAACGTTCCTCAAGGGAACGCCCTGCGTTCGTAAGTCAGTGGGCCTCATTGGGCTATTCCCTTGGACTATACTACTATGGGCCTATTGGATCATTCTTTTGGGCTGTTATTGGACTAAATCATATGTTGGGTTTACTGGAAGGCCCATTTGAGGAGTTGGGCCCAATTCAAAAAATTGGGCCATAAGTGGGCTTGGGAAAAGTTATATAGAATTGGGCCTTCATGTTATAGATTTGGGCCTAGGTCATGGACCAAATTAGATTAGGGGTAAAATAGTCATTTTACCCTAAGAATGATTATTGGATTTTGACTAAGTGTCATTCTGGTAATGATAGTCGGGGAGTCGTTGGAGCAGCCATTAGAGATTTCTTACTGTGAGATTCTGCATTCAGCTTTACGAGGTGAGTTTCCTCCCGTATGAACGGGTCGAAGGCACCAATACCGGCCCGTATATGTATGCTAGTATGTTCCGGACCAAGGTCCGATGTCGGGCAGTGCTCGATGTAGGTTTATATGTTTCCGGATTTTGATCCGATGTCGGGCAATGCCCGAGGAATGTTTCTATGCTTGATGTCTTCGTGATTCTTGCATGTGTATGTTTGTATGTTTCCGAATTACGGTCCGATGTAGGGCAATGCCCGAGGAATGCTTGTATGTTCCGGATTTCGGTCCGATGTCGGGCGGGGCCCAATGAATGTTTATATGTTTATGTTATGTGATTATGTTTTTGTGTATTTGTTGATACGTATATATGTATACCGAGCTTTGCTCGATGCCAGGACCCGATGCCGGACTTGTCCGATGCCGGGCAGGACTCGATGCCGGACTTGTCCGATGCCGGGCGGGACCCGATGTCGGTCGGGGCCCGATGTAGCGGGCAAGGCCCATTATATGTTATTATGTGATTATGTGATTATGTGTATGGTATGTGGTGGTTTGGGGAGCCTCACTAAGCTTCGTGCTTATAGTTTCCAGTTTTGGTTTCAGGTACTTCCGGTAGCAAGGGGAAGAGCTCGGGATGACTGCAATGCACACACTATGATTTTAGCCTGGGATGTTTTACTATGATATATTTGACAGATGTTTATGATGTTTTGAGATACAATCACTTATGATTTTCTGTGATGATTTGATAACTGTGGTTTTATTAATGAATTAAAATGAAATTTTTTGACCGTAATTTTTGGGATGTTACAAGTTGGTATCAGAGCCTTGGTTTGAGGGATTCAAGCATACTCTCGGGTGTGCCTGAAATCAAACCGAGGACTTGGCATAAAATTTTTAAAAAGAAAAACCATTTTCATAAAAAGGATTTTGGAAAGAGAAAAGGGTGTTGTGCATGCAATCAGCCGAGCTCAAGTAAGTTCTCCCAAATTACCCATACAAGTTTGTTATGTTATGATATGATTATGAGAACTGTATGCTAGATTAGGGCTAAGGATCTAGGAATGATGCCTTGTATTCTTGTTATATGTGTATGAGAACTGCATGCTAGATTATGGCTAAGGATCTAGGAAGGATGCCTTATATGCCTGTTGTATGAGCTTATTGGACTGTATGCTAGTACTGATTAGTCAGTAATATGATGGCCTGATTAGGATATGATTGGTTTTGATTACTCAATGCTCGAATGTTGCTTGCTTCGTGCTTTTAGGAGTTATAGTTATCTTTAGTTAACTAGTAAACGAATACGTTAAGTTACATATTACGATGACTAAATAATTTCAAAAGGTTAGGTCTAGCTCTATTTCGCAGCTCTTGTTTAAGTCCAACCGGTCTAGGGTAGGACCCCTCATTCGAATAATTATCTAGTATTAGTGATATGTGTCACACCCCCAAACCAGAATGGCGGAAACGTCTGGGAGTGGATGACTTTTGTGACAACCCAAAATTTCTATCGTGTAAAGCCATTCAATTCAATCAAAAGTCAAACTTGTTCTGTTAACTTTTAGCTTTGTTACGGGTCTGTTTGAGAGTTCTAATCCTAGTACCCTCAAGGATTGGGTGTTAGGAGGTATTAACTTAAGATCATTGAGTTGCAATCGAGTCGGAACCACTTTCACAAGGAGTTCACGGCCGCAAACTAGGGTTTACGGCCGTAAACCCATGTTGGCCGTGAAACCCTCTTCATAAGTATGAAGATCCTTCATTATTCTTCATTTCTCACATCTTCAAGTCAAGAACTCTCATTTCTCTCTCAAGTATCATCAAGGATATCCTCCTTGATCTTCAAAAGTGTAAGTGATTCTTCCCTTCTTACTTGATATCATTCTTATTCAATTTAAACCCTTTGATTTCATCCGTGAATTCAACACTTTTGGGTTTAGATCTTCAAATCGCCATCTTTCACCAAGAACACCAAGAACACACACTTGTTCTTGGGGCCGTAAACACCTTCAAGACTTCCATTAAGTAAGTATCCTTTTCATATACTTGGTATCCATTAGAAGCACTTGATTTCCAACCAAGAAACAACCACTTTATGCATGAACTTCAAGAGTTTACGACCGTAAACCCTTCTTAGTTCATGTGGTGGCCGTGAACCCTTCAACTCATGGTCGTAAACCCTTCATAGGATCAAGCCTAGGGTCGTAAACACTTCATGTGTGGTCGTGAACACTCTTTGCCCGTGAACACATCATTGTGTGGCCGTGAACACCCTTTCATACAATCATATGTGATTGTAACACTTCATTCCAAGTGTTTCCTAGTACCTAAGGTTGTTCCCTTGCATGATTAGTTGTCATATACACTAACTGTATGCCTATATATGTGATTATATGTCTAATAGGATCCAATTGTGCTTCGGGACTTCATTTGTGATCTCAAGCATCCTATATCTATCTTTCATTCGAATCACTCACTACATAACTTATCTTTTAATGATTTTAAATGCTTTTATGGGGGGATACAAGTAGAAAACAATATAGTTATAATATCAATCACATGTGATTTATAACTATCAAACAAGAGGATTTCTTATACTTCAAAACTGTATTATCAAACAAAACTGTTTCAAATCATTTTATAAACTGACATCAAGTCATCAATAACCATTCAAATGGTTAAAACTCTTTTATATAATAAACTCTTTATCGTTTTACAAAACTCTTTTAAACTTATCTATTGTCAAAATCATGTCTATATAGATATAGTTATATAAATAAGGTTGAAAGGGCTTAGGACTGATAACTCGCTTTATTTCTTGTTCCTTGTTTGGTTGTGGACTTAGGGTATCGGTTGTTTGTCCGAGTGTCGTTTAAATCTTAGTTATATATTATGTATATGTATGTAGATATAAAAGTCCTTCCAATCAGTTCAATGCCTTTGGATAGCAAAGGTGTACAAACATGATCAGTCGTTCAATTACAGAGCTTACTAGTAAACTATAATAGGTATAGTTTAGGAGGTTACTACTTACTATTTCTAGAACAATGAAACTTACATGAATCAGTACTTACATGAGTCAGTTCAAACATACAATAACTAGAACAGGAAGAAACATACAACAACTAGAACAGAAAGGAACATTCAATAACTAGAACAGAAAGGAACATATATCCTTTTACAAGAACAAGATAACATTAATGTGAAACCACTACTTCACGACATAACAATATACTTGTTAGGTCGCGTTTTGTAACCAGAGTCTCCTGGAGGGAGAGCGGACATTGTGTGTATAGATCTATACGGGACTGACAATTCCGCATCCCGACTATTCGCTACAGTTTGGCTGGCAGGCCAAGGTGTGACAAATGTCACATCAGTTTCGACGCCAGCAGGTCGTCGTGTTAAACACTCCTTATCAGTATGGTTATAACCACATCACATTTTAACCTTAATTAAACAAATTGGTTTTAAGGTAGTTAGTGCTTCAGTAGTTACTTATTACAACATTACTGTACACTTTCATTTTCCCCTTTTACATTCATATAGTGATCTTCTCACATAAAAGGAAATGTAAACTATTTTCTGGTAATGATAGTCATATACTTGGGAAAACACTCACTTTTACAAAAGAACAAACATACAGAACTGTCGGGTCTTGGTAGAAGACTACTTTCCATTTTAGTAGAAAATATAGGATTTTCTAGGAAGTACACAAACAATTACATCAAAACACTTACAAACATTTTCTGTAAACTTATACAAACATTTGACACTAAAATACTTATGAACTCACCAGCTTAAATGCTGATCTACGCTTTCAAAATAACTTGTATTCTCAGGTCACCGGTAGACAGGTACACCGGACCAGGTTTTGAGAAGACGGAGCATGTTCAAGACTCGTCTTTTATTTTGATATATATATATATATATATATATATATATATATATATATATGGTGTTTTACAAATACATTCAGAACACACTTGTATTAACTATATTATTAATGCAATGGATGATGTTGTTGTTTGTTTTACTATTGTGCATTGTTATGATACTAAACATGACGTCCTCCGCCCCTGAACGTTTCCGCCGTTCTGGTTTGGGGGTGTGACAACTTTCATGTACAGTATCATAACAAATGAATAGTAGTGATCAAAGCATTACAAGCATCATATTGAATATTTAATTAGTTTACATTGTACTCAAAACATTGTTTCTTAATATCAAATATGAATAGCAAAAATGAATAACGTGATGCGGCGACGCCCCATCCTCCAAAAACTCTTTGATCACCTGTTTACTGATTTTCTGAGAATACAAACGATTTTGAAAAATGTGTCAACAATTAAGTTGGTGAGTTCATAAGTGTTTTGTATGAGAGAAAATCGGTAATTTTTCCTTGTAAAATGATAGAGTATACTTTCAGAAAATCCAATATTTTCTATAAAAATGAACTGTAAGTCTTAAACCCAATACTAGAAAAATGTAAGTAATTTTGTGCTGGAAAATGGTATTATGAAGTTTTATCTTTATATAAAACTACTTGAATGTATGTTAACCCCGTAAACCAAATGTTTTGTTAATACCCCACGTGAGTTATTATAACCATGCTAGCGACTAGTTGGCCTGCTACGACGTTCTTCAGGCGTCAGAACTGTTAGACATTTGTCACCCTTGACTGGTCGGTCTAACTGTAGCTAACAACTTAGGTGTAGGGTTGTCAATCCCGTATAGATCTATAAAAAAGTGTCATGCTCTCCCTACAATAGACTCTGGTTCTAATGCAGGACTTAGTGTGTACTCTGGTAGGTACGGTGAAGCCAAAGGTCTCACAAAATTGTATTGACCGGTTTTAGGTGTACTGAAAACCCCTTTTTTCTTGTAAATGAATGTATTAATCTTCCATAGTGGTTACATAGTGTAAACATAATTATACCTTTAAATAATTATATGTTTCTTCCGAAATGATAATGTAGTGTTTATGTCTCCCAAAATATACCAATTATAGTTTATTATGTTTGTTTGTTAGGTCTATTTATATAATCATTTATATAAATATGTAGTAGTGATCTTGTCTAGTTTCAAAATGGATGATCAAAACATCATATTTTGGGTTATATCCCATCAAAATGGTGAAATAACTAGAATGTAACTATTCTTGCTAGGAAAACTATATTTTGGTAAAAAGTCTCAAAATCCTTGTTGTTTTGTAATCATAACCTTTCTTATGATTATATAACATAGTTTGTGTTTTGTTTTTGTTAGTTTTGCATCTCAAAACTAATATATCACAAGTAATTGTCTAAAAAGTAGTGAAAATCCATATTTCATGCAAATAATGTTTTATTCTTAACATGGAGATGAAACATGCAAGTATTTGTGTGATAAAACAAACTTTACTTGTATTCCCCCCCTAAAAACATGAAAAACTCGAAAATGTGGGGGTATGAACTCAACTTGAGTGTGTTTGTGGGTTGTTTGAAGAGATGATGTGAAGATCACCAAGCCTAAAACACTTGAATGTGGTTGATGAACTCCTTGGAAATGATATTATCCTAAGAGTTTTAACACATGATAATGTGTGTAAATAAGATGAAACTAGTGTAAAAGTGTGTAGAAACACTAGATTAACAAGAAAACTTACCAAAACTCTAAGAACAAACTTGGAGAATCTGAACTTGGAAGATTTTTGGGCTTGCTTCTTTGAGAGAATATAGAGTAATCAGCAGGAAAATGTGGAAATGGTGGGGGGTTTGGGGATGATCTCGCCAAGATAAGGAGGGAGGGTGAAATGATGTTTACTTTGGTATTTGGGGGATAATAGCATCGTTATATGCTGGGTAATAAGTCTTATGGGGAATTGATGTATCTATCAAGTCACAAGGTCAACTCCGTCCTTATCTTCTTTCCCACCGAAATCCCTCCTAAAACCACCAAATCACATGTGATTTCGGCCTAGCACCAACTGAGATCACCTTGTGATTTCGGTCCATGTGCCAACCGAGATCACATGGTGATTTCGGCTTATGTGCCAACCGAAATCCCATGGTGGTTTTGGTCCATGCACTAACCGAAATCCTAATTGTTTTGTGTTCTAAGCCTTTGACTTGTTGACTTCACTTGACTTTTGTTGGCCCGTTTAACTTCTGTTGGATCCACGATTGGCAATTGCCACAATATGTAATGGTATCCGCGAGCTAGTTAGGGAGAGATAGCAGGGACTTCTTATGTAACTGATGTCGGTGAGTGGGTCGGAGATTACCCTAGAGCAAGCCTAGGATGAGATTAGCGTGAAGAGAAGTAGTAGTAGAAGAGACTTGGTGGAGTCAAGGCAATTCTTGAGGAAAGTACGGATAGATGTGGAAGGTAGTATGGGCCTGTACTACTGAAAGGAGAGGATTCGTACTTGAATCAGAGAGGGTTGAGATGAATCCAGGGAACTTGTAGTGTGTGTGATCCCTCGAGTTATGATGAGTATTCTGATGTTTGTTATGGTGTATTTTCAGTATGGTGACGTTACGCACTAGACCAGTTGGCAGTTTAGGTGTCGGTGAGGGATCAGGCTCGGGCAGCTCGATGAGCACATGAGAGAGTTCATTTTGTCTGAGGTTACGTGCAATATTTTGGACCAGACTCCTGTGATATTCGGTACGGTCAAGGAGCGCATCTTGGAGATTCTTGACGAGAGGTTGGGTGCATTCTGCACCGAGATAGTGGCCATGCTAGGGGCACACACGATGACATTCAGGGAGTTCCGAGCTTGTGGAGCTCCAGACTATCATGGGGCTCGGGACCCCATTGCTAGCAGCAGGTGGTTGGCTGATGTCGCCAACACCTTCCGTACGAGCCGATGTCCTGAGGGGGACAAGGTCCGACTTGCTTCCTGTCTCCTGAAGGACAGAGCACGTCACTGGTGGGAATAGGGCGGACATGCCATTGGAGATGATGCAGCTCTTGATACAATGTATTGGAGTGACTTTTCGGCCAGTTTCAGGGCCGAGTTTGGACCTGTGATTGTTGTGCAATAACTTGCTAGGGAATTCCAAGATCTCCAGCAGACTACTGAGACGGTGACTGAGATCACCGTCATGTTCAGGGAGAGGGCCCTTCTTGTTCCGCAGTACGTGGCGGACGAGGAGATGAAAAAGGCCCGATACCATGAGATGCTACAGAGTGATATCCGCCAATTTGTGAGCCGATCCAGCTGCAAGACGCTTGAGGATATGACTGCGAGGGCTCGGGAAAGGGAGCTGGATTTGGAGATAGAGAAGAAGCGGAAACCATAGGGGGTTCAGAAAGGGAGTGTGGGCAAGAAGCCCAAGGTATCAGATCACCGATCGAGGAGCCAGCAGGGCCGCAGCCGCTGTGGCAAATGCGGCAAGTTGCACGAGGGAACGTGCAGGACGAGTAGTTCGGGCTGCTTCAAGTGTGGTTGAACTGGTCATGTCAGCAGGGACTGTACTGCTACCACCACCACCACCACCACAATATCATATATGATTTGCTTCCAGTGCAATCAGAGGGGACACAAGCGGTCCCAATGCCCGAGTTTAGCAACATCAGGACAGGTGGCGGCGGCCGCTCCTGCTACATTGAGGATTACAGATGGCCGACAGGGCCGGTCGGAGGCGCCTGTGGAGAAGAGTAGAGCCTTTCAGTTGACAGCAGAGGAGGCACGCGCAGCTCCCGATGTGGTGATGAGTATGTATCTTCTCATTATCTCTTTATTTATATTGATTATTGCTTATGTTTATGTGTTTTGTTATAGGATCGTTCCTCGTGAACGATATATCTGCTCTGGTATTATTTGATTCGGGGGCTACCCGATCTTTTGTGTCGCTCACACTCAGCAAGCAATTCATAGGAGCTCCAAGGGAGCTGGACTGCCAACTTGATGTAGAGGTAGCAGATGATAGGACCGTTCGGGTTGCGAGGGTTCATCGGGGATGTACACTGCAATTATTTGATGAGCAGTTTTCTGTGGATTTAGTCCCCATTCCCCTGCGAGGGAATAAGGTTATCGTGGGGATGGGCTGGTTGAGCCGCAACAGGGCTGTGATCGACTGTGAGCAGCAGCTAGTGTGAGTTTGTACCCCAAGTGGGGGAGGGTTAGTGATTCAGGGCGAGAGGTTGCAGCATGGGCCGACTCTGTGTTCAGCAGCGTGCGCTAGGCGCTACCTTCAGTAGGGTTGTGCAAGATATGTCGCCTATGTTATAGATACCCGGGACAAGGGTAGGCGACAGTGCATGATGTACCGATCGTACGGGAGTACCCAGACGTGTTTCCAGAGGATTTTCCTGGGATACCTCCGGAGCGACAGGTAGAGTTCAGGATTGACCTAGTTCCTGGTGTGGCTCCGATAGCCAAGGCACCATATCAGTTGGCTCCTCCCGAGATGCACGAGTTGTCTACACAGCTGCAGGAGTTGTTAGACAAGGGATTTATCAGGCCGAGCAGTTCGCCATGGGGAGCCTCGATCCTTTTTGTGAAGAAGAAAGACGGGTCACACCGGTTGTGTGTAGATTACCGAGAGCTGAATAAGGTAACGATAAAAAACTGTTATCCGCTCCCGAGGATCGATGATTTATTTGACCAGCTTCAGGGGGGCATCTTGGTTCTCTAAGATTGACCTGCGATTGGGTTATCACCAGATGTAAGTCAGGGACGACGACATGCCGAATACAACCTTTATGACTCGCTATGGCCACTATGGGTTCGTGGTGATGCCGTTTGGGCTCACCAATGCTCCTGCTGCATTCATGGACCTCATGAACCGCGTGTGCAGACCGATGTTGGACCGGTCTATGATATTCTTCATCGATGATATCTTGGTTTACTCCAAGACTCAGAAGCAGCATGAGGAGCACCTGAGGGAGGTGCTGGAGACACTGAGGAGGGAGAGACTTTTCACAAAGTTCTCCAAGTGTGAGTTCTGGTTGCACGAGGTGCAGTTTCTGGGGCATCTTGTCAACCAAAAGGGTATTCTGGTCGATCCGGCCAAGATAGAGGTCGTGATGCAGTGGGAAGATCCGAGGTCTCCATATAAGATTCGAATTTTTCTTGGTCTGGTGGGTTATTATCGGAGATTCATCCAGGATTTCTCCAAGATTGTTGTTCCCTTGACCCGACTGACCAAAAAGTCGGTGACATTCCGTTGGGGGCCTAAGTAGCAGGCAACCTTTGAGACTCTCAGACAGCAGTTATGTGAGGCACTGATTCTGACATTGCCGGAGGGCATCGACGATTTCATGGTTTACTATGACGATTTGATCATGGGTATGGGTGCAGTGCTGATGCAGCGGGGTCACGTGATAGCGTACGCTTCGAGGCAGTTGAAGCCTCACGAGGCGAACTACCCGACGTACGATTTGGAGCTGGGGGATGTGGTTTTTACCCTTAATATTTGGCAACACTACCTCTATGGGGTTTGTTGTACCATTTACACAGACCACAAGAGCTTGAGGTACCTGATGGATCAGTCGAATCTGAACATGAGGCAGCGTCGGTGGTTAGATGTGGTGAAGGATTATGACTGTGAGATCCTTTATCACTCAGGGAAGGCCAACGTGGTGGCCGATGCTCTAAGCCGCAAGGTAGTGGCGGCTCCGATTCGGGATATATGTCTGAGGATGACAATGATTACTCTGTTGCTGGAATGGATTCGGGAGGCGCAGGTCGAGGGTGTAGGAAGAGCGCCGGAAGTGTGAGCAAATTGTAGGCCAGGTGGCCTCATTTGATTATGACAGTCGTGGGTTGTTGACCCTGCATAGGAGGGTATGGGTTCTGTACTCGGGCGGTGTATGACAAGTTATGATGGATGAGGCTCACAGATCGAGATTCTCCATCCATCCTGGGGCGAAGAAGATGTATCGGGATCTTCGCCCTGATTATTGGTGGCCCTGCATGAAGCGGGACATAGCATGGTATATGGAACGGTGCTTGACTTGCAGGAAAGTCAAGGCCGAACACCAGCTACCTCACGACAAGATGCAGCCGTTGGAGATTCCCGTGTGGAAATGGGAAGATATCACTATGGATTTCATCACAAAGCTTCCCAGGACCGCACGTGGAGTGGGTTCGATATGGGTCATTATGGATTTGTTGACCAGGAGTGCTCATTTCATCCCGATCCATGAGAGTATATCAGATGAGAAGCTAGCCGAGATCTGATGGGTTTTGAGCACTACAAAATTCCTATGGTGTACATGCAACCCTAATGCTTGGATCTAGGTTTTTCTCAAGTTATACATGCAAATAATCATCCAAAGCATAAACCCTAATCTAGCATATAATTTTCGAAATTGATAACATAAAACAAAGTTCGGCCTTAACTTTCCTGGTGTTCGGCCTTGACTTTCCTGCAAGTCAAGAGCTTAGCGCATCAATTGTTGCACCTCTAGTGAGTCACAAACACCAAGTAGCAATTGGAAGAATATGAGAGAGGTTAGGAGGCTCTAAAATCGGCTAGGGTTTCCTCTAAGGATCAAGTGGCCGATTTCAATGATCCAAGGGGTTCCTTATATTGCTGAGCTGCTAGGGTTTCAGGTAAAACCCTAATCTGATTGCTTAAGCCTTAAGCAGTCCAGTAGATCCTTCCAGAAGGCCTGTTTGGACGAATTCTATGTGGGCTACACATAGAATTTCGTCCACCCCTTCATAGGGATCCATAAGCCCAACTTGCAACTAATAGTTAATTGCTTGAAAACCGGGCTCTGCGGGGGCAGAGTTTCTAAACCTAAAAACTTTTTTTCTCAGAGCCTTCTGGCGCTCCGGGGCTTTCTTCAAGTGCTAGGGAAGTTTCCTAGGCTTTTGGGGGTGTTTTGGGAGGTTTAGAGAGTGAGTAGAGAGAAGAAGAAGTGGTTTTGGTATGAAAAATGAAGGAACTCTCGGGTGGTATTTATAGGATGAAAAAGTGGTCAACTCGTTGAGTTTCTGGCCCAACTCGTTGAGTTGGTGCCACTTGTCACAATTATGGTGGAGGGCAAGTAGTGGTCTATATTGTGTCACGTCAACCCTTTTGCAGCAGCACCCTGCCGACTTCTAAACCCCATAACTTTCGCATACGAGATCCGTTTTCGATGTTCTTTATATCCACGCGTAGGTAATGACAAGATCTACAACCTTCCTTTTGACCCCATCAGATAGTTCTCGACTGATTTTAAATTTAACAGTATGCGAAGATTACACTGTTAAACGACCGTGTAGAATTCATAACTTCTACATACAGACTCCGTTTTCGTCTGTCTTTTTATCGTTGAGCTCCTATTAACGAGATCTTCAATTCTCATTTAGGTCGTGTCGGCCAAAAATTGATCGATCTAAAATTCGAATTCTGGGCTGTGCACTACTATGTTAAATCTTAGAAAAATTATAACTTCCTCATACGAAGTCAGATTTGGACGTTCTTTTTATGCACGCTCTCGGTTTAAAGTATGCTAAGACTTTCATTTAGATCGCTAAGGCTAAAAAGCACTTTACGTAAACTCACTTTTTACGTCACACAGCGTCGTGCTGGTTTTGTCGCGAAACTTCGACAGGTCATAACTTCTTCGTTATAACTCGGATTTCGGCGTTCTTTATATCTCCGGAACCCTTTTTATGACCCCTACAACTTTCTTAATAAATATCGGGTTTATCTAACATTTTATTTTTGACGCTTATTTTCATTCTTAATTTATTATATCATAATAAACAAGTATAAAGCATATAAATTCACATAATTCACATAATACTCAAATAATTCCTTTTTATTACTTCAAAATGAGTTACATTTGTTGACCCTTACTATTACATCATCGAATTAATGCTTAGCCTCGAAATACGGGCGTTACAATAACATAAAACAAAGTTAGATGAATACCTTTTCCTTGTAGCTAGTAGATATTGACCTTCAAGAGCTTAGTGTCTCAATTGTTGCACATATAGTGAGTTACAAACACCAAGTAGCAATTGGAAGAATATGAGAGAGGTTAGGAGGCTCTAAAATCGGCTAAGGTTTCCTCTAAGGATCAAGTGGCCGATTTCAAGGATCCAAGGGGTTCCTTATACAGCTGAGCTGCTAGGGTTTCAGGTAAAACCCTAATCTGATTGGTTAAGCCTTAAGCAGTCCAGTAGATCCTTCCAGAAGGCCTCTTTGGACGAATTCTAGGTGGGTTACACATAGAATTTCGTCCACCCCTTCCCAGGGATCCATAAGCCCAACTTGCAACTAACAGTTAATTGCAATATCAGTCCCCGTAATTTAACCAGTCTCTTTTGATCACAAAATTAATTCCAAATTAATTTCTGATCAATACTAATTAAATAATATGATTTCTCAATTAATATATTATTCTTATAATATATTAATAAACCATTTATCAACCTCTTTCTCATAATTCATCCTATAAAAATACTATGGTGAAGGCAACCCAAAAGGACCATGCTACTACCGGGTCAAGTACATACCAATTATAGTTATGGGGGATTAGACACCTAATCCAACACATATGTCTAAAATGGGACCAAGATGCTACAATTTTCATGCATGGTTAAATGGGAAGTTGGACACACACACAATGCACCACTAAGGGTCTAGCATAACAACCAAAACCATCTTTTCACTAAACTCCAAGTAATCAAGACAAAAGGGAACCATTAAGCTCAAAATCCTAGATATATCATGCAAAAGCCTTAAAGGTAAGAACTTGATAACTTACAGAGCACAAAGAGATGATAAGAATGCTTATACTCTCTTGATATAGCTTTTGGTGCACTAAATCTTCTTGTTTCTTCCTCATGGTTCACCGAAGTGCACTAAGAATACTAAAATGGGATGAGAGAGGCTAGGGTTTCGTGAGTTAATGTTTGTGGAGGTTAGTAGTCGCAAATGAGAGAAATCCTTCAAGTCAGAGTCTTTAAATAGGGCTCAAGGCCCGAAATTAGGGTTTTGTCCTTTTTGCGACTTCACGATGTGACCTACACTTAGTCGCGTCGCGACTTATGATGTGGCACGCGCCACATATATCAAAGTCTATGTCACGAATTAGGGTTTTTCCCATAAACCCTCTTTCTTAAATTTCCTGCAATTATCATATACCACGTCCGAAAAATAGGCGTTACACCTAAGGTGTAACCGAGTAGTGTCTTTGTGAACTTCAAACAATTATGGGTGAATTACACCAATCGTCCCTCGTGTAGGTGCCAGAAAGCATGTTCAGTCCCTATTTTCAAAAATTAACTCGGACCGTCCCTCGTTTGATTAAAAGTTGCATGATTCATCCCTCTGGACATAAAAAGACCATTTTGCCCTTATTTATTTCTTATTTATTTATTTTTCTATTTGTTTGTAATTATTAGTTATTTATTTATTAAAAAAAAAACTTTTAAAAAGAATGGGGGGCCCTAAAAATATGTTTATAACTCGTCCCCAACCTATTTCTTCTTCAACACACTTCCTATCCACCATCACCACCCACAGTGGCGACTCCGACGACACCTTCGACCGACTTCAATACTCCGGCAACATCTCCGGCGACTCCACCAAGCCACCCCTTCCATTTCCCCAATTTTCTTTCTTCTTCTTCTTCTTTGAATTTGATCGGCCATCTCCGCCACTCTCTCTCTCTCTCTCTCTCTCTCTCTCTTTATTATCCTCTTTCTAATCTCCGACACCTCCACCTATCACTGCTAGCACCTCCTGTAACCACCACTGGTCATCATTCAAATCTCAAAAAATCAACCCTAGCCTTGTAAATCGAAGAAGAGGGAGATTTAGATCGGAGAAGCAAGCTCAGATCGAACCCAATATTCTCCATCGACGACGGAGACGGAAAAAGGGACAACATTCGAGGTGGTGTTTGAGATGGTTTTCAGGCCCTGATTTCGTGGCAGTTATATGCGCTTTTGGTGAAGGCGAGGTTCAGAAATGGTTATCGATATTCAGCAGCAATTTTGATTTTTAAGTAGTGGCATTTGAAGGAAACGATTTTCGAGGGTGGTGGCGACAACGGTTTGTTTACGGTGGTGTAGAGGTTAAAAACAGGTGATGTAGAGGGTGGGTTCCGTGATGGGCAACCGATGTTCCCGGTGAAGTGGTTCACGGTGAAGACGGTGTTTAGTAAAAAATGTTGATGGTTCTATGAATACGGTAGGCTACAAACAAAAAAAAATGGCCAGATTTTGACTTTAAGGGATGTGCTCCGGTGGTGGTTGGGCGGAAATGGTGGATCAGTGGTTTTTCAAGAGTTAACAGAAGATAGAGGAAGAGAGATGAGTAAAAGGAAGGTGGGGGGAGGGATAGGGTGGTAGGGATGTTGGGGTTTTTTCTTTTATTTTTAAATTAATAATAATTATTATTACATTTAAATTAATTGGAAAAGAAATACAAAAGGGCATAATAGTCATTTTATGACTCATAAGGGATGAAGCTTGCAAATTTAAACTTACGAGAGATGAAGCGTGCAACTTTTAACCAAACGAGGGACGGTCCGAGTTAATTTTTAAAAATAGGGACTAAACGTGTTTTCTGGCACCTACATGAGGGACGATTGACGTAATTTACCCAACAATTATATTTAGCTTTCAATTAACTCGAACGTAATATCTATCATTTCAACCCACTCGTTAAGTGTTGCACTCGCCTTATGTGCTTTTGGATTCTTAGCATTAAGTCGAGAATTTTTTTGTGTATATTCATACATTTAAATCATACACATATGCATATTATAAAGCTATAAATTTCTACGCTCCTTGGCTTATGAAGGGAGTAATGGGGTCCTCAATTCTAACACTTGCTCTTGGATACCATGAAAACACGAATTAGTTCTATCAACAACACCTTATTGTATAACCTCATCGCGTATCACTTCATATTTTATTGACGGATATGACTTAACAATAGATGTTGAAGACCGGGATAAAAAAATATACACTCTGGGCGTGTTTGACTCGAAACGTTAGGAGCTTTTAGCGTTTGACAAAATTGTTCGTTTTGAAAAAAAAACATCATTTGACACGATAGACTTTTAGTGTTTAGTTTAAACAAAACGTCCAAATCTAAAAATTATCTCACGTAACTTTTAACAAAATACTACCAACTAATTTTGTTGAAAGCGTTTTTTAAAGAGTCACATCTCCTCTAATCAAATATAAAATTTTTACAGATGTTATATGCAAAAGTCAGATTATTTGATAAAACTCACATTTTCTTACATTTTCACACATACCATTGCGAATATATCATATGACAAAATACCTTTTTCTCATATAATTGTATAAAATAATATAAAGATATCAACACATACTCTTCCAAATAGATCATAGTCGTTTTGTGCCATTTGTTTTCAAAAAGAATTATACGCAAAATCTATATATATATATATATATATATATATATATATATATATATATATATATATATATATATATATATATTAGGGATAATGACTTGAAAAGGTAACGAACTTTCGATTTTGTTCACATTTAGTCACTAAACTTTTTTTCGTTATCTATTTACCATTGAACTATTGAAACTGTTCACATTTTACCCTTATGACCGGCTGTTACCGGTCATAAGGGTAAAATGTGAACAATTTCAATAGTTTAGTGGCAAATAGATAATGAAAAAAAGTTTAGTGACTAAATGTGAACAAAATAGAAAATTTGTTTCCCTCTAAAAAAGTTCAATGACTAAATGTGAACAAACTTCCTATTGTATTATGTTTTAGCAAATTATTTATTTTTGTTAAATTCTAGCAACATTTGTTGATAAAGAAATCTATGAAATAAAAAAAACAAAATCTTGAAAATATATTTAAAAAAAAAAAAACCGAAACCGAAATAAAAACCAATGGTTTGACATTTTCCAAAATAAAAAATCAAAATTTTCAATCTGATTTTGGTTTTACAAAAAAAATGAACCATTCTCACTGATGTGAATTATGACCATTGGTTTGACATGCGGAATTAAAGAACACACAAAGAACACGGTGATTTGGGCGTTTAAGGGATGCATTCGATTATGAAAGATGTTTACAAAAAAGGATCTAGATCTAAATCTACATAATTAACACACACTAACACTCTCAATGTTACATCTCTCAAGCACACCTCTACATGTGGTATGAACCCACCTTATATAGAAATGTTTACATATCTCTCTATCTATCTCTCATGTCATAAAGGGAGAGTTTTGAATAGAAAATTCTGAATTGAATGTTTTCCCATTCCCTTTTTGGTTTTATAATCATTTTCCGATTATAAAAAGGGGGAGAGATTTAGATATGGAAATCCGAAAGTTGGAATTTTTGTAAAACCAAAATCAGATTGGAAAATTGTGATTTTTTATTTTGGAAAATACCAAACCATTGGTTTTTTATTTCGGTTTCAGTTTTTCGTTTTTTTTAATATATTTTTCGGGGTTTTGTTTTTTTTTTATTTCATAGATTTCTTCATCAACAAATGTTTCTATAATTTAACAAAAATAAATAATTTGCTAAAACATAATACAAGAGGAAGTTTGTTCACATTTAGTCATTGAACTTTTTAGAGGGAAACGAACTTTCGATTTTGTTCACATTTAGTCACTAAATTTTTTTTCGTTATCTATTTGCCACTCAACTATTGAAACTGTTCACATTTTACCCTTATGACCGGTAAGAGCCGGTCATAAGGGTAAAATGTGAACAGTTTCAATAGTTCAATGGCAAATAGATAACGAAAAAAAATTTAGTGACTAAATGTGAACAAAGTCGAAAGTTCGTTACCCTTCAAGTCATTATCCCTATATATTAAAGCACATGGGAAGTTTCAACAGGAAACTTTCCATGTTTCTAATTTTAACACTATATTTTTATTTTTTCTTAATTTTGAAACTTTGTTGAATGTTGAAACTTTGTTGAAACTTTTCCTTTTTATAATTATGTCCATTTATTTTTGCTTCTTCATATTTTTGCCACTAAACATCCACTTTTACTTCTTTAAAACTTTTTTTCTTTATTCTTTTATAATTTTACCACTTTATTTTTACTTTTTTATAATTTTGCCACTAAAGTTTCAACAAACTTTTCCTCTTTATAGTTTTGGTACTTTATTTTTACTAATTTTGCCACTAAAGTTTCAACAAACTTTTCCTCTTTATAATTTTGGCATTTTATTTTTACCTCTTTATATTTTTGCCATTAAACTTTCACTCGTGCAACGCACGAACCTTTTCCTAGATTTGGATTAAATCATAACCTAATTTTTTCCCCTTAAATAATATTCCTTAAAATATCTCTATAATGGTGTTTTCCAAAAATTGCTTAATGTTATCTTTGCTTTTTAGGTGATACTTGCAGTTAACACAGATGGTAGAGATAAACATGCCATTACTGTACACCTAGGGTTTTCAAGAAAAAAAAGGAGAGGGATGCCTCGACAGTTCACATGGGGACTCGATTTCATGAGCGATGATGGAATATGGAAAGCTGCAACGACGGCGGCTCACGGCGGAATGTTGAAATGTTCCCCGCGAAGGCACGGGATGATGTGTTAAAGACGGTGGCCGGAAGGAATGGATCCGCGAGGGAGGAAAATCCTTTAACTAACAGCCTTTGAAGAAACCCCAAATATCATTTTAATCATTCATTTTTCATAACTAAATGCTCTGTTTTTCCTAACGAGTTTTGTTTCTATGCTATCAACCAAAAACATATTTTAATTATTTTCAAATTACAATTATGTTAATAAATTCAAATTTTTGTACAGCATTTTAAGTTTTTGAAACTTGGAATTTTTTATGTTCTTTCATATCAACGTCTAAACAAAGAATGAAACTCAACTTTTTATACAAAATAAGTTAGAATACGAGTGATTTATTATCAAGATAGGAGATAGGATATGATCTCACAAAACAAACAATGCATTTAATTGTTGTATCTATCGACATCGAAGGTCACATGGGAGCTATAAAATGTTTACAGGTTAAAAGGATGGTTTTCTTCTTCTCCGAATAAAGTGTTTACTGTTGCTTCTGCTACTCTTTTATCACTCATTTACTCACATCAATCGTCTCTCAGAAAGCCTGGTCATTATCAAACCCAAACAAACATCATTCATTTACCCCTTTAACCCCCTACCCACCCCACCCCAACCCATCCTACCCATCCCCCACCCCACTCCACAAGTGAGTGATGAGTCTGCAAAAGGCACAGAGGCCTCTCTCTTTCTTTCTCTCTCCTTCTGCAAACACCTCAGAAAAACCAAACCTTTGATAGAGACTAATGATAGGACTAAATTGTATATAACCCCACTCTTCTTTCTCTCCATGTATATATAAATGGAAAATCTTTTTCTCTACTTAAAGAAAAATGTTAGCTTTGTATAATTTTATAAATCTATATATAATTTTGTATTTTACAGATTGACCCACATGTAGGGTGAAGAACTGGAAATAGTCTTTATTCTGAAATTGATAATAGTTCAAAAAAATTATTATTAAAAAAATAAAACTTGATGCATTTCAGAAATGGGTCTCCTTTCATCTCTTATCCTGAAAAAGCTGTCAGCCGGAGAGAGAGAGAGAGAGAGTAAAAGTTAAGAAGAGGAGGGGAAAACAATAGCTGTAAAATTGTGCAGGGTTTTATAACACAGTTGCAGCTATAGCCTTTGGCACTATACTCTGTAGTCTGTAGTGTGTACTATTTCATTTCTTGACTTTATCTTCTCCATAATTCTTCCCTTCCCCACCCTTTGATACCATGAATCATGCATAGAATAGATCCTACATGATTACACTGCAATCGAGGAGAAGAAAGATACTCAAATGTCCTGCTTACAAATCATGTGACAAGAGTTTCTTCAACAATCTGTCTCACTGAATGTTGGTCGAGTTCGCCGGAGATTTACAGGGGTGACACCGCGCACGGCGGAGGTTGGTTTCATGGAGTTTTTCAGAATGATGGGGTTTCTGTCGTTTCTTCTGCTTTCTTCAAGCTTCTTCCTCGTCGTTAACTCTGATGACGGTATGTCGTTTCAGGTTCATGTTCTTGATTTTAAACTATATTTAACTATGGTTTTAGAAGCCCGTTTTAAAATTTGTTTTCATTATAATATAATATTCCATTTGACTTATGTTGTAATACATTTTTATTAATTTAATCTTGTAGGGGGGACATTGTTGGAGATAAAAAAGTCATTTAGAGATGTGAATAATGTGCTTTATGACTGGACTGATTCAGCACCTTCTTCAGACTACTGTATGTGGCGAGGTGTTTCTTGTGATAATGTCACCTTCAATGTCGTTGCGCTGTGAGTATTATCGTTATCCCATCCAACTTATTTAATTTTTCCCTTTTTTCAAGAAAAAGCTTATGCCTTTTTAGGTCAAAATTTTGACTTTTTTTCGAAACGCTTTCAGTAATCTTTCAGGTTTGAATCTTGATGGTGAATTGTCACCAAGTATTGGAGACCTCAAAGGTTTACTCTCCATGTAATGTTTCTTCCCTTTCAAAATTTCGTTCTTTCATCCCCCTTTGACTTAATTAATTTACTTTTTTTTTTATGTTAAAAATGGTATTTTTAACTGTTTTGATATCGTATTTGAACAGCGATCTTCGTGGAAATCGATTATCTGGCCAAATCCCAGATGAGATCGGTGATTGTAGTAACCTTAAGAACTTGTAAGTTTGTATCATTTGTTTGACTTTTCTTTATAATGTGACACTTCATCTTCGATTAAACTCTAAGTATACTGTTTTTCAACCAGGGATTTATCGTTCAATATGCTAACTGGAGACATACCATTTTCGATATCCAAGTTAAAGCAGCTTGAACTCTTGTAAGTTTACCACAAAATCCAAGAAATTTATCTGCTTTTTTTTGCAAGTTCTTCGTTTCATTTGATAACGCCATTCCCATTTGGTATTGCAGAATCTTGAAAAACAATCAATTAATCGGACCAATCCCATCAACTTTATCACAGATTCCAAATTTGAAGATTTTGTAAGAATCTTTCCTTCATTTCTCTTCATGTTAGTTAAATAACAAAAAACATATTTTATATTCATGAAATTGATGTTTATTACAGGGACTTGGCACAAAATCAGTTGAATGGGGAAATCCCAAGGCTTATATACTGGAATGAAGTCTTACAATATTTGTAAGTTTCCTGAACTCAATTCTGTAAAATTTTGTTTAATATATTTTGACCAAATTCTATGATTCCGTTGACTCAGAGGATTGAGAAGCAACAATTTGGTCGGAGATCTCTCTCCAGATATCTGTCAACTAACAGGCCTGTGGTATTTGTAAGTCGATTTTTCCATTTAATTTTCATCATTTTTTTGCCTTTTGAGTTTTTTTACTTATTTATATATCATTTACACAGCGATGTGAGGAACAATAGTTTAACTGGCACAATTCCTTCAAATATTGGCAACTGTACTGGCTTCCAAGTATTGTATGTATCATCTCCCTTGACCCCATTAAATTTACTCCAATATCCACCATTTTTTATTTTGATTGATTTTTGTTTTAATTTTTAGGGATTTGTCATACAATCAATTGACTGGAGAGATACCATTTAACATCGGTTTCCTTCAAGTTGCCACATTGTGAGTCTATTGCTTTAACTCTATATTCCTGTTAAATGTAAGAAATAACAACATACTTTTAAAAGTAGAATGTTGTAACAGAAAGAAATGAAAATACATTTCTTGTATTTTACAGTATATTAATCCTACAATCTTTGCATGTCAGATCACTACAAGGAAACCAACTATCAGGAAAAATCCCATCTGTGATTGGACTCATGCAAGCCCTTGCGGTTTTGTAAGCAATATTATTATACTTTTATTTTTTTGACATTCAAAATCCAAAATTTATACTAATTTAAATAATTGATGTCACAGGGACTTAAGTTGCAATAATTTGAGCGGACAAATTCCTCCAATTCTTGGAAATTTGACTTATACCGAGAAATTGTAAGAATGCTTACATTTTTTTGTGTTGTAATAAGAATATTTTACATATTTAACAATTTAAATTTTGAATTTATATGTTTGTTATTTATTTTTATTTTTTTGTAGATATCTCCACAACAACAAGTTGACTGGATCCATTCCTCCCGAGCTCGGGAACATGTCAAAGTTACATTACTTGTACGAAATACTAATCTCTTCCCCTTTTGACTTCTTACTTGTGCATTGTAGTTCACAAAGCAAAAAGATTTTAATTTGACCTTTGTGATACAGGGAACTGAATGATAATCAGCTCACGGGTCATATTCCTCCAGAACTTGGAAAGCTCACTGACTTATTTGACCTGTAAACTTTGCAACTCAACTTAACTCTTAATTCTTAATTATGGTTTTGGTTTTTTTGAGTTTTTCTTAATTATGTTATATGATTCAAGGAATGTTGCTGGCAATAAACTCGAGGGAAGGATACCTGATAATCTTAGCTCTTGCACTAATCTCAACAGTCTGTAAGTTGTTATTTGTTAATTGCGACATTTTTTTCCACTAAATTTGAAACTGTCGCCAATAATCATTTTAAATTGGCAGCAATGTCTATGGGAACCAGTTGAAAGGCACAATCCCTGCTGAATTTCAGAGACTTGAAAGCATGACTTACTTGTAAGTTTGTAACTAAATCTGTCATTAATAGTCCATAGTTATATGTAGATTTGCTTACATTACAATCTTGTCTTTTGATTAAATTAGGAATCTTTCATCAAACGGTATTACGGGTCCGATTCCAATCGAGCTGTCGCGAATTGGTAACTTGGATACGTTGTAAGTGGTTCAAAAGCGTCGCGAATTGTAATAGTAACATTTATCGGATTTTTAAACTGTTAACAATTATTGGTATGTTTTTATTGGAATAGGGACCTCTCAAATAACAAGATCAGTGGTCCGATTCCTTCTCCTCTTGGTGACTTGGAACATCTACTAAAACTGTAAGTTTGCTTTTTGAAAATCTTTTGTGACACTTCTCTATTGTCGCTAACATTTTTCTTTCTTTGATAGGAATCTTAGCCGGAACGAGTTAACCGGGTATATACCCGCTGAGTTTGGTAACTTAAGAAGTGTCATGGAGATGTAAGCCGTCGCGTATTCTTTTTCAACTTTCTTTTTAATTCTTCTAATTTTCTAAACATAAACCATGTTTTTTTTTGTAGAGATATTTCTTATAACCATCTCTCTGGTATATTACCTCAAGAACTCGGTCAACTTCAGAATCTGTTCATGCTGTATGTTACTTACCAATTCTATAAAATACATTTTCGATGATAATTTTGACAATTGTTATGTATTGATGCGTCTCTTTTATCAATCTTTTGCAGAAAATTAGAAAGTAACAACTTAACTGGAGGTTTGATTTCGTTGGTGAATTGCCTTAGCCTTTCAATTCTGTGAGTTCCAATCATATAATAATATCAACATACGTTTCTATAATTCAATGTCATTTTGAACTTATTTATATTATCATCTGTTGATTTATGCAGAAACGTATCGTATAACAATCTGGCTGGAGATATTCCCACCGGGAATAATTTCTCAAAATTTTCACCCGATAGGTATGTAATCGCCTAATCGATCCCCCTTCTACAGTTTTTAACATTATACATATCAACTTACAAAAATTTAAACTCCAAATGCAGTTTTCTTGCGAACCCCGGTCTTTGCAGTAGCTCTATGAGCTCTTCATGTCACGCTTCTCATTCCACCGAACGAGGTAAGCAAAAATCCAGTACTCTGGACTCCACATATATCTTACATGGTATCAGAGCAAACTACTAAAACTACCAAATTTTTTAATTTTTAGTGACGATTTCCAAAGCGGCCATACTTGGGATCGCGCTCGGTGCGTTAGTTCTTCTTCTGATGATCCTCGTAGCAGTATGCCGGCCCCACAACTCAAAACCATTCATTGAGGGCTCATATGACAAACCCGTTCACTACTCTTCACCAAAACTCGTGATACTTCACATGAACATGGCACTCCATGTATACGATGACATCATGAGAATGACTGAAAACTTAAGTGAAAAATATATAATCGGGTATGGTGCATCAAGCACAGTTTACAAATGTGTTCTCAAAAACTGTCGCCCGGTTGCTATCAAGAAACTTTACACTCACTACCCTCAGTATTTGAAAGAATTTGAAACCGAACTCGAGACAGTTGGAAGCATAAAACATCGTAACCTTGTGAGTCTACAAGGTTACTCGTTGTCGCCTTCCGGAAACCTTTTGTTTTATGACTACATGGAAAATGGTAGCCTTTGGGATCTCCTTCATGGTAAGTTTTTATTTTATCAACTTATTTTAAGTGTAAATTTATAAAAGATTTGTTGTTTTTTAGGGCCGTTGAAGAAGAAAAAGTTGGACTGGGAGACTCGGATTCAGATAGCACTTGGGGCAGCACAAGGGCTTGCGTATCTACACCATGACTGTAGTCCTCGTATAATTCATAGAGATGTGAAATCCTCGAATATTCTACTTGATAGGGATTTTGAAGCACATCTTACGGATTTTGGGATTGCTAAGAGTTTATGCACTTCAAAAACCTTCACATCGACTTATATAATGGGGACTATTGGGTATATTGATCCTGAATACGCGCGTACTTCTCGTCTCACTGAGAAATCTGATGTTTATAGTTATGGGATTGTTCTTCTCGAATTGCTTACTGGAAGGAAAGCTGTTGATAATGAATCGAATCTCCATCATCTGGTAATTAATCTTCTTCTTTGATTCTCTTCCTATAACTATATATGTGTATTGTAATCAAATCTTATTCTAGTCTATTTTTTCTTTTTCATGATCAAATTGTGGATTAGATTCTATCAAAAACAGCAAGCAATGCTGTGATGGAAAGTGTTGACCCTGAAATAACAGCAACATGCAAAGACTTGAGTGAAGCAAAGAAAGTGTTCCAACTCGCTCTTTTGTGCACCAAAAGACAACCCTCCGAGAGACCAACGATGCATGAAGTGGTTCGGGTCCTCGGGAGCATCCTCCCGACACCCCGACCCGACCCGCATGTGGGTCCCACCACATTGCTTCCGTCTTCAAAAGTTTCAAGCTACATGGATGAATACGCAAACCTCAAGACTCCACATTTGGTGAATTGTTCATCCATGAGCACCTCAGATGCACAACTCTTTCTCAAATTTGGTGAAGTTATATCCCAAAACACCGATTAAAGTGTAAAACGCAAAACTAGTCGATGTTATGTAAAATGTCTATATTGGCCTTTGGGGTGTAGGGAGATTTTTGGAATTGTTGAATGAAACTCTGGTTGTAGTATAGTAGTATAGTAGTAAGTAGTAAGTAGTAAGTAGTAAGAATTGTAGCCATGTGGAGATGTGTTGTACTTTAGTGAAATTATATTTATGGTGGTAGGGGCCATTGAACATGGGGTGGTTTAGGGGGGTGGGTGCACCCATGAAGGTTTCTGCAATAAATGGGTCCGTGAAAATGGGCTCCATTTGGCAGAAGGGTGTTAATATATCTGGTGCCAAGTCACAATTCCCAATGAAACATTTGCCTTTTTTTTATTTTTTCTATTTTCTGTTAACGTACGTGATTACACATGGGTGAGGCAGAACAGTGAGGTTGGGTTGATGGTGATGGATAATGGTCCATGAGAAATGGACAAAGTTGTCATTTGCAGGGATAGGGTAGGTAGGGTGGGGAGAGGGGTAGGGGGTAGGGGGTGGGGTGGGTTGGAGCCAAAGGTTTTAAATGCTATCCTTGTGTATTGTCCTTGCATTGAAGTACTTCTTTCATGATTCTTGTATAGGTAGATCTTAATTTTTTTATCAAATTATTTGTTGTACTTTTATAATATAAAAAGTGGGGTAAATTATATTTTTTTGTGATTTTTGTAATTTTGGTTCCCAAAAGTTGTTTAAGTAATTTTCATTATCGCTTGAGGTTCTCATGTTGTATTCCAGTTAAAATGTTTTATTTAGTGTATAGCCAATTGTTTTTAAAAAAATATCTTGATTAAAGATAAATTTGTGAAAGAGATTTTTTTTTTGGGGATCAAATTTGAAAGTCAAATCGGGACAAGAATGTAATTTACTCCAAAAAGTAATTAAAGTATGAAACCAACTTCTGAGCCCAAAATCCAATCATTTGGGTTGTTGAATTCAATTTTTCCATAATTGTTATGAGTTTTTCTTTGGTATTTTACTTGCTAATTTGGATGAATTTTTTGTCTTTCATTCTACATCAATTACAATTCGTTATATCAAAAAGGATTTGTTAAAAAAAAAAAAAGCATTGAAGTGATAGCATTCTTTTCATGTAAAAATGATTTTTTTTTTGTAGTCATTGCCTTTCTTTCAAAAAAGTTATTTGGGTTTTTTATAAAGAAAAGATGGAGTAGACCGTAGTAGGCCTATATTTGGATATGCTGCAGAACACTTTTAGGGTTTATTTTGTGAGTTTTTTTTTCTTGTATGTTCAGAATATTTCTATCATTACATGTGGTATTATTGTTTTAAAACTGTTGATATACTTATAAACATGTGAGGGGGGACATCTTAGATCAAGATGTTGGAAGCATATGTTTAAACTTTATGATAAAATTGTAAAAAAAAAACGTTTTAAATGTGAGATGTGTTTCAATTACCGTTATCATTGTGTAAAACATTTGGTTCAGCTCAATTATTACAGAAAATACAAACCCAGAAAATACAGATGTCTTTGCGCGTGTTTGACAAAATTAGTTGGAAGATAGTAGTTGGAAGCTATGCCTTTTATTTTTATATGAGTGTTCGACAAAATTAGTTGGAAAAATTTTGAAATGTGTAAAATTACATAAAAAGACATGTATAAAAGCTAAAATTGAAGCATAAGGGTGATCTAGTAAATTTGTTATAATACATATGGGTCTTATTTTTAACGCTATTTAATAGCTTTTGGAATAATAGTTTTTTGTTTTGAATTAAAAACTTTGAGCTTGTACTCTTAAATAAAGTTAATTTATGGTCGAGTTTTTTCTAAAAATTCTTAAAAACTCATTGTCGAACACGTCATTCCTTATCAAAATATCATAAGAGCAAGTGACTTCAAGATTGGCTATGTTTTAGACCGTATGTTTATATATGTGTGTACCGGATGAAGAGATAAAGTTTGATATTGGATGAATCTGTCTTGTGTAAAACAATTGTCACAACAAAAATATATCATTATGTGTGTCAAATAGATATCATATCATATGTTGAAGTGTGAACCAAATTCTCCATCTTTGAAAGTTATTATGTTGCTTGGTTTTCAAATCTTTAGGATTAGGAAACTGTTTGTTGGTAGTTAAAAGTTTGCAATAGTTTTAGTATTCTAGTTTCTTAGCATATAAATATAAGTTATTTTAATCATTCTAATTAACCAAAATTCTCCCCCCATCCCCTTCTCCATAAAAATTCTACTCGTTGTCTCTTCTTTCTTTTATCCATTTAAAAATACAAGTGGAATGCCTTGTGGTTTTATCTAACAAGGGTTTCCATCAATTTTTTTTGAATCTTGGTGTTCTATTTGCTCTTATATTACATCTCTTTGTGTGTCTTCTTGTTTGGTTGATATATATATATATACAAGTAATATCAAAATTGAGTTCTTGAAACCTAAAAAAAGTATCCTTCAATTTCCTTGAAGCATGCTATTGTTGATTATCACTTAAACTTATAAAGGTCTTGTCAAAATTCTTATATACCTAAACATACATCATCGATTTTCTCTAAACCTACAAAAGGTTTCAAATTGATTTCTTCTCAACCTCGTAAGGTGATATTCCAGAACGACATCAATAAAATGCAACCTTGTGCTACTAGACCGAGATACATGTTTCTCATTATGGTAAGTTAAGATGTTGGCATTATTAGCACACATGTTGTAATGATGCATCAGATGTATTCAGAAGCAAAATACAAACTGACTAGTCTAATGTAAAAAAAAAAGATTTTTTAAAAACTCAAACTAACACAAAGAACATATTATCACAACATCAACAGATCTTTTCATTAATGGAAAATAAGATCCAGTTGGTTTTCAGATACTTACAACTGAAATCTCATCTACATAAACTCTCACACTCAAACAAAGAACAACACATACAAAACTCTAATTACAGACTTGACTAAGACACACGGGAAAACCCTAATCTAGACAAAGAAGACGAGTGAAGGAAACGAGAGCAAAAATATATGATACAAAGTTGTGAGGCCGAATTATGATCTCACGTAACTGCAAACAAGGAATATATACTCCGGGTACAACATACGGTTCAAGTCCGATTTAACCTGGATCCAAACCCTGGACCATACCCGAAAATGAGTTTGCGTGTTTATGCAGAATTCCAAATAATGAGCCGCAGTCCTAGACAAACATAAAACAACAAAAACACATCCTTATAAATTACATTTCTTACCTTGATAATAAATATTCCTTACAATGTTAATCTTGACAAAAAAAACATTTAATATTTTTAACACCCCCCCCCCCCTCTCAAGATTAAGATAGAGGGGTGATAAAAAAACTTCAATTTACTTTAAATGGGTCAAACAAACCTGACTGGCAACACAACAAATCATGTTGTTTAGCTGGTAAAGATTTAGTAAAAGTATCATCACTCTGATTCTCAGAAGCAATCTTTACAATTTTTAAAATCCATTTAGACACTCTATCTCTAACAAAATGCATATCAACCTCAAAGTGTTTTGTCTTTTCTTAAAAGACAGTATTAAGAGCCAATTTAATGGCATAATCATTATCACAAAACACTTTTACAGTAAACAAATTCTTAACTCCTAAATCAAAATATAATTTCAAAATCCACATTATCTCACATGTAACAGAGGTTAAAGCTCTATATTCTGATTCAATTGAGGACCTTGAAACAGTATCTTGCTTTTTACTTTTCCAAGAAACTATAGACTCATCAAAGTAAATACAAAACCCTGTAACATGGCTTCTGGAAGAAACACATTTGGCCCAATCTACATCAACATAAGTAGACAAACATATATTCTCACTTTTAATAATATTAATTCCTTTACCAGGATTTTGTTTCAAGTACCTTAAAACTCGAAAAGCAACATTCAAATGCGATTTTCCTGGAGAATGCATTAACTGACTAAGAGTTTGAACAGTAAAATAAATATATAGCCTAGTAATAGTCAAATATATTAACTTCCCAATAAGATACTCAGTAATATTATCCAACAAAGAATCTTTTTCATCTAAACCCTTTTCAATAATAACAACATTCAGATCAAGAGGTGTATTAACTGGTTTACAACCAAGTTTTCCAAACTCATGATGCAACTCAAGATAATATTTTTGTTGAGTTAAACAAACTCCACCAACTTTATCAATAACTTCAGTTCCTAAGAAAAACTTCACTCCCACATCCTTAATCAAAAATTTAGATTTTAAGAACTTTTTTACCATATTAATCTCAATTTCAGAATTACCAGTAAGAACTATATCATCTACATACACAAGAAGAAGAACAACAATGTTATTTCTATTCCTTACAAATTAATCAATAGTCATTCATACTCTGCACAAAACCAAACTCAAACAAAGATGAACATAATTTTTCGTTCCATTTTCTAGGAGCCTGTTTCAAACCATATAAAGATTTTAACAACTTGCAAACCCGAGTATCACCAGGTGTATGATATCTTTGATGAAGAGTTATGTAAACCTCTTCATCAAGATTACCATAAAGAAAGGCTTTATTTACATCAAGTTGATATAAATTCCAAGAATCATTAACAACAAGAGAAATAACAACTGCTAAGTAACCATTTTTGCTACAGGTGAAAACATTTCCTCATAATCTATACCCTCCTTTTGATTATAGCCTTTTGCTACAAGTCTATCCTTATAACGTTCAACCTCCCCATTAGATTTATATTTAATTTTATAGACCCATTTACAATCATTGGGTTTTCTATTCGGGGGTAAAGTAGTAATTTCCCATGTTCTATTTCGATGTAAAGCTTCCATTTCCTTAGTCATAGCAGCTAACCAATTTTGGTTAGAAGAAGCTTCCAAAAAATTACGAGGTTCAACAGTTTTGTTTAGATTATACACAAAACAAAAAATTTCAACATTTAAGTTTGCATAAGGGCTTTTGACTTAAAAGTCCTTACGTTTGTCAGATTTTGTTGGTTTTGTCCCTGTGACGATTTTTCGTTCGTTAATGTCCAAAATTTGCCAAGTTTTTTTCACTTTTATCCTTTTTACAAATCTTTGATGTTTTTACCCTAAGTATTTTTTTCAAATTTGCAAAAAAACCCTCAAGTTTATAAATCTTATATGTTTTTATCCTAAGTATGTTTTCCAAATTTGACATTAAAGTCCTTAAGTTTGTTAAATTTTGTCGGTTTTGTCCCTAGACACCTACTATTATAGGTAGCAAGGGCAAAAATGAAAAAAAACTTAGAAAATTTTGGACATTAACGAACAAAAAATCGTTATAGGGACAAAACCAACAAAATCTGACAAACTTAAGGACTTTTAAGTCAAAAAGCCCTTTGCATAATTCGAAGTTCTTTCAATACCATATTTATGTTTTCCTTCTATCACATAATCATCAAATCTAAGAGGCATCCTAGACTCTCTCCTAGACCTTTTAACAGAATCACTACCAGATGACTCAGAAGTTGTTTGAATACTATCATCAGAAGAACTGGACACACCTGGACCAACCTTCTGAGACTGAGTCACTTGCACCAAGCCATCCTGGCTGCTAACACTAGCGGGCTCAAAAGGAGAAGCAACACTAGTGTTGTCAGTCTGGTGGCTTATCACAGGTGAACCAGATTCAGGAATATCATCCATAAAGGAAGATTTCAAAATATCATCATAGGAACTAGAGTGTATAGGACTAGTTTTAGCAGATTCAACAAAAAATGAAGATAACAAAGCATCATCATTTAAATTCTTTTTCATTTTAAAAGGAAAAACATCTTCATAAAATTTTACATTCCTGGAAAAGAAAACAGAAGAATTATCAAGATTGAATAATTTGTAAACTTTTTTCATATTTAAATATCCAATAAGAACACGCTTCTCATACCTTTCAACAAACTTATCAGACAGAATTAATTTTACAACAAAGCACACGCAACCACAAACCCTTAAATTTTCAAGCTTAGGTGAACAATTATAAATCATTTTAAAGGGAGATTTTCCTTTTGAAACAAGAGTAGGAAGTCTATTTATTAAAAAAAATTGTCAGAACAGCTTCACCCCAAAAATTTAAAGGCAGACCAGACTTAAATAGAAGAGATCTTGCAACGTGTAGTAAATATATGTGCTTTCTCTCCACAACTCCATTTTGTTGCGGAGTATAAGTATATGAAGTCTGGTGAGAAACACCATGTTTGTCAAAAAGTTCTTTAAACTAAAAATTTACAAATTTTGTACCATTATCAGACCTAACAATCTTGATATTTGTGTTAAATGATTCTTCAAAAATTACAAAACACATTAAACCAATCAAAAACTTCAGTTTTAGATTTTAGAAAATATACCCGTACACCCCTGGTGAAGTCATCCACAATAGTCAAAAAAATATCTAAAGCCATCCATAGTAGCAACTTTATAGGGACCCCATACGTCTAGGTGAACTAAGTCTCCTAAAGAAACAATCTTATGTTCACTCAAATGAAAAGAATTTCTAGACTGCTTATATTTATGACACACATCACAAGGAGGAAGAGATTCAAACCCAAAAGAAAGTACATTTTTAAGAACATTCAGAGATTACATTGCAGGATGTCTGTAACACCCCGTTTAGTAGATAAATAAATAGATAAAGATTTATAAAAGAATAGTAACCTTAAAATCCATAATATTTAGTGGGATGTTGGTTTTGGGGAGCCAAATGTTATAAATTGGATTATTCGGGGGTTAAAGTGTAATCTCGAGATTTATTTGTAAAGTTTTTTAGAATAAAGGGGGTGTTTGGTAAGTATTGGCTTAAAGTTGAAAAGATTTAATGGAGGCAGGGGCTAAAAGGTAAGATTTGGGTTTATATTGGAAAAGATCTGGTGGGGAGGGGCCGATATTGTTAAAATGGACAGACGTTTGATGAAACACGGGTTAAGCCCGTCACCCCCTCATTCAGCCTCTATATATATAAGTCCATTACAAACCCTAACCCTAAAGGAATGCATCAGTCGTCATCTTCACTCTTCAACCACCTCCGGCGTCGTCACCCCTCTCCGTTGTCAAGGTCACAAGCACTGCTGCCGGAGAAGACGTCTTTGCTATGGTCCCATGGCCGCCGACGACGACAAATCTCGGCTGTCGCTATTACCGTTCGTGGTTAGAGAAAACGAGCCTCTCCCATCTTTCTCGTTTCTGTTCTGGTGATACGCGCCGTTGTAGCGCTGCTGCTCTGCCACTGCCCATTTCCGTTAAAGACAAGTTGTCGTCGGTTTCTCGTGGATGGCTCAGGCGGAGGTGTCGTCGTGTTCGTGTGTTGTTGTTCCACCGTGAGCTGCTGCCAAACGCGATGACCGCCGGTGATGCCACCGCTGCTGCCGCCTTCTTGTGTCACCGTCGCCACCGTACGCCACCAGGTGGGTGGCTGTGTTACTATTTTGAGCAAAGCGTGTTTGTGTGTGTGTATTTCAGTGAAGTGGGGTTTGGGGTGCTTTGTTTAGCCGGAATTCTCGGGAAAAGCCATCACCACCACTGTGAGGTGGTGGCTGCCGCCATGTACCACCGTCGGCCACCACAAGGATGGTTGTGTGAGTGTTTATCTTAGTGTGTGTGTGTGTTATTTGGGATTTTGCATTGTAAGTTGTAATCGATGTCGGAATAATAAAAAGAAAACTCATAACAACCACCGTGAGGTGGTGGCTGCCGCCTCCTGCCGCCAGCAACCGCCGTGTTGGGTGTCGATGTGCTTTGTGTGTGTTAGATTTCGTTTGGGATGCTTGGACAAAAATGGACTAGAACCATAACCACCACCGTGAGGTGGTGGCCGCCGCCGTGAGCTGCCGTTGACCACTACTACCCGAGGTGGTAGTGGGTGGTGCCCGACTTATGAAACCCTAGTGGGCCTAATGAAACCCTAGTGGGCCTAATGAAACCCTAATTGATCTAAAGACTTAGCTTTTGGGCCTACTGGGTCGTGATTGAGTTGGAAACCCTAGTTAGGGTTTAGAAAACCCTAATTTTGGATATATGGGTTATGGATTGTTGGGACCCTCATTTTGGATGACCGGGTTGGGATTATGAATTAAGCCGACCACACTACATGATTGACCCAATAGATTGATGGACTTAATGGATTAAGTCCTTAATGGGTTAAGTAAGAAACACTTAACCCTAATCGTCATTTTATGTGAAACCCTAATTTCACTTGGGCTTTGAGTTGGGCTATTGATGGGCCATCCAAGAACAATCATATGGACTAAGAATATATAGATGGGTTTTAGGGTATGGCCCATGTGAGGGTTTGGGCCCAATTTGGAAAATTGGGCCATAGTTTGGTAGTGGTTGACTATTTGACTTTTTGGGCTCTCAGGGTATGAGTTTGGGCCTTTTAGGATTGGACCTTGTCATTTTAGGCTAAGACAAGGTCATATGCAAGGCGTACAGCCTTGTGTACGTGGGGCGTAGATGGGTTAAGTATGACGCGAAGCCATGTGCGTACGCATGGCGTACAAGGAGGTACGCACGACGTACGTGCTCAGACCCAAAACCCTAATTTTTAGGGGTCAAACCCTATATAATCACCTTAAGTCCCAAGAGTTGGCCTCTTTATCAGCCTCTATTGTCCTAAAACCCTAATCTCTAACCCTAATAGAATCTTTGAGTGTTCTTGACCTTTTTAGGTTGTATCTTTGGTTATTTCGTGCCTTTGGTGGAAGAAGGAGTTAGTGAAGAAGCTTTGTTGGAGTTGGAGCTTGTAGATCTAGAGACTAGGCACCTTTCTGAGTTGCAAGAAGGTATAAAGTCTCAACCTTGATATTTGAATGCTTAGATCTCTTCATGTTATGTTCTTATGCTTCTTTTGTCCCCAAACTTTGGTCTTGGTGAGCATGGGTTACTCCAGACCCTTTGAGTTGTCCTTTCAGATGTCTTGATGAGTCTAGAATCATAAAGATGGGACCATGGACGTTAGTTTTCCTCATTGCATGAGTTATAGTGTCTTTATGGATTAAGAAGTTGGCGTTTTTGGTGTAAAACTCTTAATAGCCATGCAAAACCATAAAGTTGGAAACTTTATGGTTAAGGACGTTATCTAAGACCTAGATCTGGCTTTGGACGTGAAGGATTAATAGATTAAGCCCTTGATTAAGAGTTTTGGTTCAGTCATAGTACGCAAGGCGTACTCCTAAGTACACAGCGCGTACTCATTAGGGACCCCGATTCTGTTTTGGCTGTATGCCGGGCGTAGTGCTGAGTACACAGGACGTACTCAGCCTGTTGGCCGATTTTGACTTTTAACCCAATTTCGACCGTTGACTTTATGACCAAGTCAACCTTGGTCAACTGTTTTCACTCAGGAAGGGCATTTTGGTCATTTGACCACTTTAGGGTTGCTCGTGGAGCTTTTGCACCTTAGGGCCCATTAGTTTGGTGCTTTGTTGGGCCTAGTGAGTTTGGGCCTTAGTTGTCCTAGTTAGTTTGGGCCATATTTGGGCCTTGGATGATTATTTTGGAACTTGGGCTTTTTGGGCATTTGGATTGGGCTATGGCCTTGGGCCTGGTTTAGAAAGGGTAAAAAGGTCGTTTACCCTAGTTTGGACTCTTAGTGTGAGTCGGGATCCAATTATTAATTGGACGTTACTTTGTGATAGCGCGGGCATTTTAGCGGGCCAGTAGTCGGGGATTCTTTCTGTAAGATTCAACACTGTGAGGTGAGTTTTCTCACCATGTTTAGCGGGTCTAATGCACTAATGTCGGCCCATGAACAATCATGCTAGGATACTAGATGTTTGTGTGACTCTTGTATGTGTATATGCTTATTTGATTGTATGTTGGGCGGGGCCCGTATGCGAGTTTGGGCGGGGCTCGTTATACTCAGTGGGCGGGGCCCGATATGCAAGTTTGAGCAGGGCCCGTTATACGAGTGTGGGTGGGGCCCGTTACACTCATTAGGCGGGGCCCGTTATGTGTTTATTTATGTATGGTATGTGGTATGTTGGGGAACTCACTAATTTTTGTGCTTACGGTTTTTAGTTTATGTTTCATGTACTTCTAGTTCCAAAGGGAAGAGCTCGGGATGATTGCATAGCACACACCACTCGATTCCGTATTTTGTGATTTACTCTGATAATGAGGATGTATCGATACAATTTTTTTACTTTGGTTTCATGACAATGATATGGTTTACTATTTTATTAATTTAAAAATGAAAACTTATGGGTCTTATTTTTAGGACGTTACAAGTTGGTATCAAAGCCTTGGTTTGAAGGATTCGGACATACTCTCGGGTGTGTCTGAACTCAAACTGAGGATTTGGTAAAGTTTTTCAAAAAAGAAATGTATTTTAAGAAAGAGTTTTATAAGACAAGAAAGGGTGTGGTGCATGCAATCGACCGAGCTCAAGTAAGTTTTCCCAAAATACCCATACCTGTTATAAGATATGATTTGATCTGTGAATATGTGAATCCCATGCTAGTTAGGGCTAAGAATCTGCTCAATATTTACATGATATAATGCTAGGAGGGATGCCTTTGTATGCCTATTGTATGAGCTTGTTGACTTGCATTCTAGTACTGATCGGTCAGTGATATGATGGCATGATTAGGTGTTGCTTGGTTCTGATTACTTGATGCTCGAATGTTTTTTTCTTTGTGCTTTTAGGAGTTCTAACTAGCTCCAACTAACTAGTAAATGAATATGTTAAGTTACATATTACTGAGACTAAATAATTTTAGAAGGTTAGGTTTTAACTCTATTGTGCAACTCTTGTTTGAGTCCAACCGTTGTAGTGTGAGACCTCTCATTCGAATAGTTATCAGGTTTTCGTGATATGTAATTGTATTCGTGAGATAGTTGGAGGAAGTTAGCGGGAGATCCTTCTGCAACTGATGGCAAAGAGTGGTGTGGAGTTTGCCCTAGGAAAACCTAGGATGAGATCTAGAGTTGGGAGCCTTATCTTTATGGGGGTTGATTGTAAGGATATAAAGTGACTTGGTGGATTCAAGGCAATCCTTGAGGAAAGTACGGATAGATGTGGAAGGTAGTATGGGCCCGTACTACTGGAAGCAGAGGATTCGTACTCGATTCAAGGAGAGCTACGATGAAACCAGGAATCTTGTAGAGTTGTGATCCCTCGATATATTATGATGCTTATTCTGATGGTTTATATGGTCTATTTTCAGTATGGTGACTCTACGGGGCAAACCTGTTGGTAGTTCTGGTGCTGGAGAGGGCTCGGGCTCAGGATCTGGAGTCAGGCAGTTGGATGATCAGATAAAGGAGTTCATTTCGGATGAGATTGCGCGTTGTATTCTTGAGCAGACTCCTGTGATCTTTGGTACGGTCAAGGAGGGCATTCTGGAGATTTTGGATGAGCGGTTGAGCTTGTTTCGTTCTGAGATGGTAGCCTTTGGGGGGGAGCGCGTTCTTTGACCTTCAGGGAGTTCTGGGAATATGGAGCTCCGGACTATCACGAGGCGAAGGACCCGATAGCGAGCAGGAGGTGGTTAGTGGATGCTGCTAACGCCTTCACCACCAGCAGTTGCCCCGAGGGGGCAAAGGTCAGACTTGCTTCCTATCTTCTGAAGGACAAGGCACAAGATTGGTGGGAGGATGTGGGACGTGCATTTGGTGACCAGGTTGTTGATATGATGACATGGGATAATTTTGTGACCAGGTTCAGGGTTGAGTTTGCACTGGTGATTGAGGTGCAACAGTTGGCACGAGAGTTTCAGGTGCTCCGCCAGACTACTGAGACGGTGGCTGAGATCACCATGATGTTTCGAGATAGGGCACTCTTGGTTCCACAATATGTGGCAGGTGAGGAGATGAAGAAGGCTAGGTATCATGAGATTTTGAGGAGTGATATTCAGCAGTTTGTAAGCCGATCCAGCTGCAAGACGCTCGAGGATATGATAGCGAGAGCTAGGGAGAGGGAGATTGATCTCGAGATGGAGAGGAAGAGGAATTCGGATGAGGCACAGGTATCAAGGAGTTCGAGCAAAAGGCCCAAGGTTTTTGATTCGAGAGGGAAGGGCCAGCAGGGTCGGGGCCGCTATGGCAAGTGCGGCAGGATGCGCGAGGGGGCGTGTAGGGTGGGTGGTTATGGCTGCTTTAAGTGCGGTCGGACTAGTCATATTAGCTGAGATTGCACTACTACTACCACCACCACCCCGATATCTGGTTTGATTTTCTTTCACTGCAATCAGAGGGGCCACAAGAATGCCCATTGTCCGAGTTTGGCTGCAATCCTCTTAGCATATTTCGAAATTCATAAGGGAGGAGGCTAGGGTTTTCAAAACCCTAACCCTAATTTCGATTAGGGTTCTTTGGAGGCTAGGGTTTTCGAAAAAACCCTTTGATCCAAAACCCTAGAAATCGAAAATTTGGCCTTTAGGGTTTAATAGCTATAAACCCTAATTTTCAATTCAACAATTGTAGCAATTCAATTTAAAACAACAATGGCTCTGATACCACTGATGGATTTTAGGTAAAACAAATAAACTAGAAACAATTCCTAAGTTCACATGCAACCTACTTTGGATCTATGTTTTAACTATTGAACATACAACTTTGAATTGCAAAACAAGAACCCTAGAGGAGAGAGGCTAATTTCGAAATTAACAAACTAGGGTTTAGGGTTTACATACCTTTCAATTGTTATAGCAAACAATTGATATTCCCTTGGTCTTGATCTTGATCTTCTTGGAAGCTTTAGCACCACAAGTGTAATGCCTCTAATGGAATCACACCCAATGACTAGCAAGAAGGAAAGTAGAAGAAGAGAGAGGTGAGGGAGTATGCAAAATCTCGGCCTTAGGGTTTCTTCAAAAGAAAGAGTGACCAAAAACATGAACCAGGAGGCTCCTTATATAGCTGAGGGATCTAGGGTTTAAGGGAAACCCTAGTTATCCTTTGCTTAGGGCCTAAGCAAACCCAAGGGCCTTATCCAAGCCCCTATGGACGAAATTATTAGGGTTTCCCCTAAAGATTTCGTCCACCCTCTTCCAAGGGGTTCTAGAGCCTTCCACTCAACTATTAGATAATTGCAAACTAGTCCCTGCACCTTATAATTAATTCTTTTAACCCCAAAATCAATTCTGATTAATTTCTGGCTAACAATTAATTAAACATAATGATTTCTAATTAATATATTAATCCATTAACATATTAATAAATCATTTATATATATATATATATATTAATTTATTAATCTTATAAATTAATATCTCTCCTTTCATAATTTCCTTGTCCAGTTGCTAGGTTGAGGGCAACCCAAAAGGACTGTGCTGCTATCAATTCAAGTACATACCAATTATAGTTATGGGCTTAGACACCTAATCCAACAGTCTCCCACTTGTATAAGTCTGTAACTATAATTGCTAGTATGCCTTCTAAATTTGACCAGCAAATTGTAGCTTCCAAAAGTTGCTGCCGAACTCTGACCCAGTCAGTTACGTGTCCTAAGATAAGTGATCATATAATCCTTCGTTCTGCTAGATATCCCTAGACATAAGACATGGAATGTAATCAATCTCTTTGTCCAGAATCTATGTTTCCCGATTCCTGATTTGTGATGATGTAGGACTTCTAATTGAACACATCAATTTAGTCCTGGCTGGGCCCAACACATAAGTCAACACCAAATCATCGAGGGGCCCACATATATCGCTTTTCCTGTTAGGGCAAAAGGAACGAATAAACGTTGACTCATATGCTTGTATCTTTTACTCATCAAATTATACATGACAATACGTTTTATAACACCAAGTTACTGATGCGGTTTCGTATCACCAATGTATTACCGACTTTGTAAATTACAACTCATATATCTTCGTTTCAAGATTATAAGATATTATCATCTCAGTATTACTCGTGATGAATTCCATGAAGTGATACTCTGAGCGAGGGTTTATCCAATACTCAAATCTCAATTTCTGAGTACTCATGAACATTGCAGCAATTCTATTGCCATGTCTATCCTTAGACAATCTGCAATCCAATTCATGACAATCTTAATTCACTACTTACTTCCAAGAGTACGAGCGACTGTGGAGTTTGAATAATCTCATTATTCAGGAAGTAAAACATGCAAAAATGAAACACAATAATAAACAATTGACAAAAGGTAGTAGCCAAACTTATAAATAATACTTTATTATTTAATCACCAAAAGTCAATTACATTTACTTTGTTACAAGTTTCAAAAACTAATCTAACTACTAAAACTAATATCATCTTTCAGTCCTATGCTCCGAGCATGCTGAATATGCTTAGCCGTACTCAGACCCTTTGTGAGGGGATCTGCTGGGTTATCTTCAGATGACACCCTCTTTACTATAAGATGGCCTTCTTCAACTCTATGTCTAATGAAATGGTACTTTCTGTCGATATGTCTGGTCTTACCATGATCTCTCGGTTCCTTTGTCAAGGCAACCGCTCCTTCATTATCGCAGAACAGTTCCATAGGCTCCTGGATGGTTGGAACAACTCCGAGATCCCCGATGAAGTTCCTCAACCAAGCTGCTTCTTTCGACGCTTCACTTGCTGCAATGTACTCTGATTCACAAGTAGAATCAGCCACCGTATTTTGCTTGGAACTCTTCCAAGTAACTGCTCCTCCATTCAGTAAAAATACCCAGCCCGACTGAGAACGGAAGTTATCTCTATCCGTCTGAAAGCTGGCATCACTGTAACCATCTACTCTCAAAGTATCACTGCCACCAAGCACAAGAACCCAGTCCTTTGTCCTTCGCAAATACTTGAGTATATTCTTAACTGCTATCCAATGAGCTCTACCTGGGTTTCCCTGATAGCGACTGACCATGCTCAAAGCAAATGCCACATCAGGGCGAGTACATGTCATAGCGTACATGATCGATCCGACAGCGGAAGCATAAGGTACACGACTCATGTCATCTATTTCAACATCTGTACTCGGGCATTGAGTCTTACTCAATTTGGTATTGCTCTGGATAGGTAGCTCTCCCTTCTTGGAATTTTCCATACTAAACCTCTTTAGTACCTTATCCAAGTATGTGCTCTGACTAAGTCCAATTAGTCTCTTCTTTCTATCTCTCAATATTCTAATCCCAAGAATATAGGCAGCTTCTCCAAGGTCTTTCATGGCAAAACACTTTCCAAGCCAAGACTTAACTTCTTTCAAGGTTGGAACGTCGTTACCAATGAGTAATATGTCATCGACATACAACACCAGAAAAGTTACTATACTCCCACTAGCCTTGATATACACACAGAACTCATCTTCACTTCTAGAGAAACCAAACTCTTTGACTTTCTCATGGAAGCAAAGATTCCAACTGCGAGATGCTTGTTTCAATCCATAAATGGATTTCTCAAGCTTGCACACTCTATTGGGGAACTTTGCATCAACAAAACCCTCTGGCTGACTCATGTAAACATCTTCAGCCAACTTCCCATTAAGGAAAACAGTTTTGACATCCATCTGCCAGATTTCATAATCATGAAAGGCAGCTATGGCGAGCAATATCCTAATAGATTTAATCTTAGCTACTGGTGAGAAGGTCTCATCATAGTCAACCCCTGGGGTTTGAGTGAAACCTTTTGCAACCAGTCGAGCCTTGAATGTGTGCACATTTCCATCCATGTCTGTCTTCTTCTTGAAGATCCATTTGCACCCAACTGTCTTACGACCTGGTGCACTATCAACCAAATTCCAAACTTGGTTGTCATACATGGACTTAATCTCGCTGTCCATTGCCTCTTTCCACTTGGAAGCCTCTGGGCCTGCCATTGCTTCCTTATAAGTGACTGGTTCATCTAAGTTTACCAGTGTTCTGTCACTTATGAATGTGTCACCATCTGAAGTAATATGAAAACCATACAACTCAGGTGGCACACTCACCCTAGTGGATCTTCTAAGAGGTAATGAGTTATCGATTGGTTCAACAGGAACTGTTTCCTCTGGTTGAGTGCTAGTGTCATCTAAGGTTCCTTCATTGGCTGACTCTTGAATTTCTTCAAGGTCAATAGTGCTCCCACTGTCCTCTTTGAATATGAGCTCTCTTTCAAGAAAGACTCCTCTTCGTGCTACAAAGACCACGTTCTCACTGGGCCTGTAGAACAAATATCCAAAAGACTGCTTTGGGTAACCAATGAAAACACATTTCTCGCTTCTAGCTGCTAGCTTGTCGTGAGTCTCTCGTCTTACGAAAGCTTCACAACCCCAGACTTTAATGTGTGCTAACGAGGGAACTTTCCCTGTCTACATTTCGTGAGGTGTTTTGGCAACCTTCTTTGTAGGGACAAGATTGAGGATGTGGGCGGCTGTCTCTAAGGCATACCCCCAGAAGTGAATGGGAAGCGAAGCCCGACTCATCATAGAACGATCCATGTCTAACAGGGTTCGATTACGCCTCTCAGCTACACCATTTAACTGTGGTGTCCTAGGAGGAGTCAATTGTGAGACTATCCCACATTCTTTCAGATAGTCGTTAAACTCGATACTAAGATACTCCCCGCCTCTATCGGATCTAAGTATCTTTATCTTTCTGCCCAATTGATTTTCAACTTCATGCTTAAACTCTTTGAACTTTTCAAAAGTTTATGACTTATGCTTGATCAAGTAGATATATCCATATCTGCTATAATCGTCAGTGAAAGTCACATAGAATCGATTAGCATCTCTTGTAGTTGATCTGAATGGCCCACACACATCTGTGTGTATGAGATCCAACAGACCTTCACCTCTTTCACAAGACCCTGTGAATGGTGATTTTGTCATCTTTCCCAAAAGACAAGATTCACACATATCATCTGACTTTAGGTCAAATGATTCCAACACTCCATCCTTTTGGAGTTGGGCTATGCGTTTTTTGTTAATGTGTCCAAGACGACAATGCCACAAGCATGCCTTGTCTGCACTATTAGACAAGTCAATATTAAGTACACTATTTCCTAGGCTATCAACACAAGTCACTGTTTCATACACGCCATTACAAGGCAAAGCTTCAAACATAAAAACACTATTCTTATAAACAGAAATTGAACCATTCAAATCATTAAAAGAACCGTGTGTGCAGGCCGATTTTGGATCAGTATGTGATTGTATTTATCGATGATATGTTGGTCTATTCCAAGACTTAGGAGCAGCACGAGGAGCACTTGAGGGAAGTGCTGGAGACTTTGAGTAGGGAGAGACTTTTCGTAAAGTTCTCTAAGTGTGAGTTCTGGTTGCACGAGGTGCAGTTTCTGGGGCACCTTGTCAACAAAAATGGTATTTTGGTCGATCCGGCCAAGGTCGAGGTCGTGATGTCGTGGGAGGTTCCGAGGTCTCCATCTGAGATTTGGAGTTTCCTTGGTATCGCGGGTTATTATCGGAGGTTTATGCAGGATTTCTCTAAGATATTTGTTCCTTTGACTCAGTTGACAAAGAAGACGGTTACATTTTGCTGGGGCCTAAGCAGCATCAGCTTTTGAGACCTTCAGACATCGGTTGTGCGAGGCACCGATTCTAACCTTGTCGGAGGGTGTTGAGGATTTTGTGGTTTATTGTGATGTGTCGATCACGAGTTTGGGATCAATATTGATGCTGAGGGGACACGTCATCGACTACGCTTCGATGCAAATGAAGCTTCATGAGGAGAACTATGTGACGCATGACTTGGAGCTGGGGGTCGTGGTTTTCGCCCTCAAGATTTGGCAGCATTACCTCTATGCGGTCCGTTGTACCATTTACACGGATCACAAGAGCCTGAGGTACCTGATGGATCAACCAAATCTGAATATGAGGCATCGCCGGTGGTTGGATGTGGTGAAGGATTATGATTGTGAAATCCTTTATCACCTGGGAAGGCTAATGTGGTGGCCGATGCTCTTAGCCGCAAGGCGGTCGCAGCTCCGATCAGAGACATATGTTTGAGGATGACCGTTATTACTCCGTTGTTGGAGCGGATTTGTGAGTCTCAGGTCGAGGCTATGAAGGAAGAGCACCGGAAGTGTGATCGTATTGTGTTTCAGGTGGCTTCATTCGATTATGATAGTCGTGAGTTGTTGACTTTGCATCGGCGTGTTTGGGTTCCGTATTGCGGCAGCGTGCGTCAGGTTCTGATAGAGGAGGCGCACAAGTCTAGGTTCTCCATTCATCCCGGGGCGACAAGAATGTATAGGGATCTTCGTCCTGATTATTGGTGGCCCTACATAAATCGGGATGTGGCTTGGTACGTGGAGCAGTGCTTGAGTTGAAGGAAAGTCAAGGCCGAGCATCAGCGACCTCACGGCAAGATGCAGCCGTTGGAGATTCCTGTATGGAAATGGGAGGATGTTACCATGGATTTCATCACAAAGTTACCCCGGACCGCACGCGGAGTGGATTCGATTTGGGTCATCATGGATCGTTTGACCAAGAGCGCGCATTTTATTCCGATCCAGGAGAATATTTATGCAGAGAAATTGGCTGAGGTTTATATCAGGGAGGTTGTGGCGCGTCATGGGGTGCCGGTTTCTGTGGTTTCCGAAAGGGATGTCAGGTTCACTTCCAAGTTTTGGAAGAGGTTACATGACGAGTTGGGTACTCGTCTCCATTTCAGCACAACATTCCATCCGCAGACCGATGGTCAGAGCGAGCAGACTATTAAGACCCAAGAGGATATGTTGCGGGCATGTGTTTTGGACTTTGGTAGGAGTTGGGATACGTATCTTCCGTTAGCGGAATTTTTGTATAACAACAATTATCACACCAACATTGATCGACCTCGTTTTGAGATGCTCTATGGGAGGAAATACAGGACCCCAATTTGTTGGGGCGAGCTCGGTCAGCGGGTTATAGGGAGTACCAAGGTGGTACTCAAGAACACTGAGCTGATTCTGCAGGTTCGGAGTAGGCTCCAAGCAAATCAGATTCGGCAGAAAAGTTATGCCGACAGGCGCCGATTAAACTTAGGGTTCCAGGTGGGAGGATATGGCTCTCCTGAAGGTGTCATCTTAAAAAGGTGTCACCTGATTCAGGAAGAGGGGAAAGTTGGGCCCTAGGTATATTGGTCCTTTCAGGGTATTGGCCCTGGTAGGCAGGGTTGCATACCATCTAGAGCTACCGGAGGAGCTCAGTCAGATTCATAGTACTTTTCACGTCTCTCAGCTGCGGAAGTGTTTGGTTTATGACTCCGTAGTGGTTCCTTTGGAGGATATTCAGGTGGATGATCGCTTAAATTACATCGAGAGACCGGTAGCAATTCTTGATCGGAAGACGAAAACCTTAAGGAACAAGGTTGTGGGATTGGTGAAGGTGCAATGGTTGCACTGGAAGGGTTCTGAGTGGACATGGGAGCCTGAGAGCGATATGTGGGAGCATTACCTAGAGCTGTTTGCACCAGCAGACTTCGAGGACAAAGTATAATTCAAGTGGGGAGATATGTAACACTTGGAAATTTATAAGGTATTATTTAATTATTTGGTTATTTATGTAATTTTGTTTTGGGATTTTGAGGATTGGACCTTATCATTTTGGGCTAAGACAAGGCCGTATACAGGGCGTACAGCCTTGTGTATGTGGGGCGTAGATGGGTTAAGTGGGACACGGATCCATGCACGTATGTATGGCGTACAAGGAGGTACACACGGTGTACATGCTCAGACCCAAAACCCTAATTTTTAGGGTTCAAGCCCTATATAATCACCTTAAGTCCCAAGAGATGACCTCTTTATCAGCCTTCATTGTCCTAAGACCCTAATAGCGTATTTGAGTGTTCTTGACCTTTTTGGGGTGTATCTTTGGTTAGTTTGAGACTTTGGTGGAAGAAGGAGCTGGTGAAGTAGCTTTGTTGGAGCTTGAGCTTGTAGATCCAGAGACTAGGCGCCTTTCTCAGTTGCAAGAAGGTATAAAGTCTCAACATTGATCTTTGAATGCTTAGATATCTTCATGTTATGGTCGTATGCTTCTTTTGTCCCCAAACTTTGGTCTTGGTGAGTATAAGTTACTCCAGACCCTTTGAGTTGTCCTTTCAGACGTCTTGATGAGTCTAGAATCATAAAGATGGGACCTTGGACGTTAGTTTTCCTCATTGCATGAGTTATAGTGTCTTTATGGATTAAGAAGTTGGCGTTTTTGGTGTAAAACTCTTAATAGCCATGCAAAACCATAAAATTGGAAACTTTATGGTTAAGGACGTTATCTAAGACCTAGATCTGGCTTTGGACGTGAAGGCTTAATAGATTAAGCCCTTGATTAAGAGTTTTGGTTCAGTCAGAGTACGCAGTGCGTACTTATTAGGGACCACGATTCTGTTTTGGTTGTACGTCGGGCGTACTGCTAGGTACGCAGGACGTACTCAGCCTGTTGACCGATTTTGAATTTTGACCCAATTTCGACCATTGACTTTTTGACCAAGTGGACCTTGGTCAACTGTTTTGACTCAGGAAGGGCATTTTGTTCATTTGACCACATTAGGGTTGCCCTTGGAGCTTTTGGGCCTTAGGGCCCATTAGTTTGGTGCTTGTTGGGCCTTAGTGGGCCTAGTGAGTTTGGTCCTTAGTTGGCCTAGTTAGTTTGGCCCATATTTAGGCCTTGGATGATTATTTTGGAATTTGGGCTTTTTGGGCATTTGGATTAGGCTTTGGCCTTGGGCCAGGTTAGAAAAGGGTAAAAAGGTCTTTTATCCTAATTTGGACACTTAGTGTGAGTCGGGATCCAATTATTAATTGGATGTTATTTTGTGATAGCACAGGGATTTTAGCGGTCCAACAGTCGGGGATTCTTTATGTGAGATTCAGCAGTGTGAGGTAAGTTTCCCCACCATGTTTGGCGGGTCTAAGGCACCAATGCCGACCCATGATCAGTCATGCTAGGATACTAGATGTCTGTGTGACTCTTGTATGTGTATATGCTTATTTGATTGTATGTTGGGCGAGGCCCGTATGCGAGTTTGGGCGGGGCCCAATATACGAGTTTGAACAGGGCCCATTATACTCATTGGGTGGGGCCCATTATACCAGTATGGTCGGGGACCGTTACACTCATTGGACGGGGCCCGTTATGTGTTTATTTATGTATGGTATGCGGTATGTTGGGGAACTCACTAAGCTTTGTGCTTACGGATTTCATTTTATGTTTCAAGTACTTCTCGTTCCAAAGGGAAGAGCTTGGGATGATTGCATAGAACACACCACTCGATTCCGTATTTTGTGATTTACTCTGATAATTGATGATGTATTGATACAATTTGTTTACCTTGGTTTCATGACAATGATATGGTTTGCTATTTTATTAATTTAAAAATGAAAATTTTTGGGTCTTATTTTTGGGACGTTACATGGTGGCTTGACACCCATGAAGTCTTTATACTTGCACCCATCTTTTTAAACTCCTTCATCAGGGTGGTTTCTCCAAACCGCTTGGGGTTCAACACGACTAACAGTCCTACTGTAGTTTCCTTCTTCAAATTGTTCCTTATTGAGCTTATGATGCACAACAGGTACAATGGGTTCTCTTCCATTCTCTCGGATTAGTTGTCTCATTTCTTCCCTTTGTTCGGCTAATATAGCCTGAATCATCGCTTGGACTCCTATCGTCGTGACAAGTTCAACAATAGGTACTTCAGGCGTACACTCGATTACACAAGGCTCAGGCTGCTGATTCTCGTTACCTTTTCCTAGTCCACTCCAAGTTTTCACCATGACGATCTATACACCAAGACAGACGTTTAGCATACCGAGACGAGAATATATTAAGATAGGTAAGGCTTTATTTGTGTTAGACATATACGTCTCCTTATTACTCCGAAAAGTTACATGCCATTTCTAATACATTAATTTTACGTTTAGAATCCTGAACACATGAAATTTCCAAATATAGGTCGGCATCAAACCATCAATTTATTCAAATAATAGCATCCTAGGTAGGCAAAATAAGTCATATTATAATTTAAATCAATTAGTGCATAAAATCAGATTAGGCATCTTATCCCAAAGTATGCTAGTGCTTGTGTCGATTTAGACACACTACCTAAAATATAGTAGACACATACCTCACAATCATTGCTTAGAATTCTAAGTTTAAGTCTAGAAATCCTCAAATATTCCTAGTTCGATTAAACTAATGCTCTGATACCAACTGTGGCATCCCTATTTTCACATCAAATTTAAAACTTTTTCTTATGCTTATTTAAATTCAGAGTATTCATCAATTTGTGGAATTTTTTCCCAAAACATGATAATAACATTATTAAAGCATTTCCGAAGAAATTTACTTCATTTGTATTTAAAACCATGGGATGTCATCATCAATAAAGATACATAAGAATAAATAAGTCTTAATATGCCTTACAACATCTTATTATGCAATGGCCTACAAAGTCCTCAAAACACTAATCATCCATGTGCCTTCATACTGCTACTAGTGATACAAAGAAACTGAGTGGGTCAGGCTTGGGGGTCTGGTGAACACATAGGGTTTTCAACCCATAATAATTAAGTTCTTTAATTATATAATTTACATCAAATAACTCACCTGATTACCCATTCTCGTTATTCTCACATACTGATCCTGAAATATTGATCTCAAGGGACTTATCCTAAGGATCATCATCATCAATGGGTACACAATACTGCTTGAGGGATTACTTTAGCAATATATGTCGATAAGGCAACCATGGGGGGATAGAGTACATCAAGTGACTAGATAGTTCATTAACACCTATAGTTTGCGAGCATGCCAACATGTCCACTGGACTGTGTGGAATAGTCTATGGTCATCATCTATACTCTAATAGATGACTGGTGCATCAATAGTCAAGTCCTCTCATCATCATCTCAACATTTTCATCACCCATCACTACCCAATATATCTTAGTATGCATTATTCTCAATGTTTAGACTAGTTGAGTGTTGGGATTCCATAAAGTTGGCAACGTTATGGATCCTTAGAGTCTCTTTATTGTTAGATGTGTTAGATCTGAAGTTTGGTAGAGTTTTGAACTCATGCATTAGTTTTTGACCTCTTTTTCATCATTTGTGACCTAGCTTGAGCTCAAGACTTGTATAGGGCATGCATGTATATAAAGCAATGATTTTTATGACTCTTATAAAAAAGCCTTTTGGAGGAGATGAGTGTGTGGCTTAATCCATTAAGTTGTCCAGAGTCAGTTCCCACGACGTGACGATATGCCTATCATGTCGTGACGATTGAGGACCTCACAACTGTTTTGTCCGGATGTTCCCACGATGTGGAAAAGAGTCCTCCACGTCGTGGTGGGGTTGACCGTTGACCGTTAACTTTTTGGCCAGTTTGACTTTGGGTCACACTTGGAGGAATTGGGTTATTGATTAAGGTTCCACCTTGGTTTGGTGCTAGTCGGTTCGCGGGAGCGATCAGTGTAGGGAGTGAGCGTGTTGTTGTCTTTCCTTGGGTCTTCGATTCAGGTGAGCTTCCTCACTATACTATGTATTACATTGTATATCCTTATATGTGAGGATATAGGAGTATTGGTATACTGGTTAGACTACAAGTAGGTTCGTGATCGTCTAGTGGAGTGTCCTAGGGGTTGTATGTAGTCATGTAGGATAGCCTGAGAGGTCTTGATCTAGGATTTCTTGCATGTTCCTTGTTTGGTTGTGGCTCTAGGGTGGGATCACCGGTTCGGATGTCTATCTCACCTCTATTACATATGGCTATGCATTCCTTGTAGATTTGTCGGTAGTAGAGTAGTGTGTTGTATGAGGCCTAGTATGCGATAGTGAGTTGTTAGACAGGTAGACTAGTGTAGATAGTTGCATGTGTTATGTGTTTACTTGATTGCTTGTTTGTTACATATGTCGACATATTGTGGTGTGTTGGGTTGAGGCGGTCCTACTTCGTGTTGTAGGCCAAGATACTCGGGTGGGCCAATGGTGTGTTGTAGGCCAGGTGTGTGCCCATTACATGATGTAGGCACGGGAGAGGGGAACCAATCGTGGACTGGAGGCTCAGGTGAGCGGTTGGGTTGAGGCGGTACTGCTTTGTGTTGTTGGACAACATACCCGGGAGCATTCCAGCTATGTGTTGTAGGCTCAGGAGGCGGTTCAGCTTTGTGATGTAGGCCTGGTGTGAGTGTATTGTGTGTATATTGTGGTGTGTGGCATTTTGGGGGAACTCACTAAGCTTTGGCATACAGTTGTTGATTAAATGTTTTTCAGATACCATTGGTGATCGTGGGAAGACGAAGACGTGACTGTACACACACATCAACAGCAATGGAGATTCAATATTATTTATATTACTCTGGTTTTCAAACAACTATATTTTGGAACAAATGGGTTTTATAAGTTGGATTTTATGTAATTGATGATTTTACCTTATTTAAAAATGAAAAAAAATCTTGTGAAAATGGGGCGTTAAATAATGACTCTTGGGCATACAAGATCTTTCAGACATTACATTTGATGATGATGATTCTTAACCGATATATACAATATCTTCCAAGATGTGTCTTGAACACCCCCCAATATATAGACACCCTTATTAGAAGTTATCTTCCATTTTAGAAATCAAATGACTGAAATATATGATGAGATATGGCTTATATTGGTGCTCCATGCATGTCATACACTTTGTGCGGCCAAGACTCAAATGTCACCTACCTGGACCCATGGTTATGCCCAAAGACGTAACTATTATGTTTTGAGCCAATCATTACGACCATGATGGGTTCTAAATCCATGATACCTTATGCAACCCCCTCTAACCTTCACAACAAGTCTTTCCAGTATCCTTAAATAAAATCTTCAAATGTATTCATTACACAAATCAACCTAATTCATTGAAACATACTTTGGTTTCCAAGCCATTTCCTTCAAGCACAACCCATAAATACATGTATTCAACTCTAGAAACAAGTACATCATATAAGCACTATTTCACAATGCTTACCAGTTAGAATTAGGGCATAGGATGATGGAAATACGCCTTCATTATAAACACCATTTAAGTTCCATTCTTATTGTTTAAGCATTACATATGACATCCACATTTTCACGGACCTTTTTTATGCTTATTTTAAAACAGAGTATTATTTATAAATACGAATCTGTCCCATAAAAGTATTTCCGAAGAAATATTTTTCATTGATTATAAAAAACTTGGGATGTCATAACTGATATAATAAACATAAGCATAAACTTGTCTTACAAACCCTACAACATAATATTATACCATGGCGTACACTTCCTTGAATCTCTCATCAAATCCAAACATCACTATCCAATCATGTTTTAAGTACGATAAATATATAGTTTAATCAAGTAATAGTTATATCATATTGCACAGATATACTAAGCACAACTAAACAACCCACGTAACATTTAAGTATTTAGGATACTTGTATCCATGTGTAAGTTGAAAGTAACTATGCACTTACTTGTCAAAAGTGGATGTCCTGAAATTTGGGCAGCGCTTCGCCTAACACTTCAACTTTCCTTTTGATGTGACCTAGGTACGAATGTCACTAAGTCTTAGCCTAATATTCCTCGTGACTAATGATAATATAGGTTCCTCAATGATCCCAATGACTACATAAAGATCTATAAAGTAAGGAGCAACTAGGTAAGATCATACCGGAGGTAGGTCTGTTTGGTATACAGAGTATACTGTTTGGAAATCTAACTATAAACACCTCACGAAATCCAGCGTAGACATCACCCCCGTAAGTAGATAAATCAATATTATGACATAGAATCACTGATAAAATTACTTATAAATTCATAACAATGACTATGAATATAATATAAATTACATTGAAGGCAATATAAGTGTAGCTTAACTTACAAAGATTTTCCTAACAAAAGTCTGGAAATTGTACTGGCATAACTCCGACCCGATAGCTTCTAACTACCAGGCTCTCTGAGACCCCAAGGCTTTACTAAAACTTCTAAGATATAGAGAATTTTTGTAAATTGGAGTTGGATTTTCAGAGGAGTTCCTCTGGAAGTGTGAAAGAACGAAATAGGGGATGCTTACTATTTATAGGAATAATTTCCCATTTGCGTGTTGCGCCCACAGAAGGAGCGCGCTGCCCTCGATTCTGGTCGGCCTCCATCCTTGCGACACGTGGCAGCTGCAGAGTGGATCGATGTTCCCCCTTCTAGAAGGGTGTGCCACGCTTATGTGCGCATGACGTCGCCACAGAAATTTTCAAAAATTCGTATCTTCTTCATACAAACTCCGTTTTTGATGTTCTTTATATCCACATGTAGCTATTGACAATATCTACAACTTTCATTTAGACTTTGTTGGCTAATTCTCACTTAATTTTTAAAGTTATATTTTTAACAGGCTTAGATTGTTAAAGTCCATATAAAAATCATAACTCTTTCATACATCGTCCGTTCTCGAGTGTCTTTGTACTGACACACTCTTATTCATGAGATCTTTGATTCTCGTTTAGATTGTTTTGCCTAAAAATCGATCGATCTAAGATTCGGTTTCTATGTTAACACAACTACGCTGGAACTTTGAAAAATCATAATTTCCTCATATGAAGTCAGATTTGGACATACTCTATATGCACGGGTTTGTTTTTACGATCACCACGACTTTCATTCAGATTACTTAGGCTGATAACCAACCTATCTCTGATTCACTATTTACGACCCGCTTAGTCGTGTAGGTTTAATCGTGAAACTTCGAAGAAACATAACTTTTTCATACGAAGTCGGATTTCAGTGCTCCTTATACCCACGAGATAGTCATTATGACTACTACATCTTTAACTAAGATTATCTATTAAATATCTTGCCCAAATCTGCAGACGTTACATAACACTTTCAATCACAACCAATCACATCATATAATTTAACACACACAAGCCTTTAAGTGTATCAACTTGTGACTTCTACAAATCTGTCTATTACATGTTCCTACTTTTAATTGTGTTGTGTTAACGTTGTAATACCTTCTTATCTTTAGTACTATATTTATACTATTTTTTTCCATTAAAGCAATGTACTTATCCAAACATTCCCACCACGGGTCTATGAAAAATCGGGTGTTAGGTTATGCAATAAGTTTTAAATCAAGGTTCATAAAATATGTAGTCTGGGTTACAAAATTGTTAACATTAATTAGAGAAACTATTTTGTAAAAGGGATAATGACTTAAAAGGGCAACATATTTTTTTTATTTGTACACATTTGGTCACTGAGTTTTTTTGTCAATATTTTTCCATTGAACTTGTTGAATTGTTCAAAAAACATCCTTATGACCTGCTATCGGAGGTTTAGCCGGTTTCTGGCGTGTTTGACAGCTCCGACGAGGCTCCGGTTATCTTCTCCGGCAAGTCTCCGACGTTCATGATTTTTTTGGCGAATTCAAGAACTCGGGTCTATTCTCTCATGTCACTTTCTTAGATATGAAAAAATTTCGAAAATAAATTCATATGGGTGTTCGATTTTCAGACTCAAGAACTCAAACCCAAAAATCAATTCTTCATCTTCATCTTCTTCTCTTCAAACTCAAGAACACACACAAGAGCTTCTAATGTGTTTGGTCATCATGTTATTGAGATCTTTATCTGATTCATCAGTTGTTCATCGTGTTCTTGAGTTTGTTTGTGTGTGTGTTAGATAAGAACACGAAGAATACGAAGAACACAAGAGCTTCATATTTGAGTATGTATGTGTGTGTGTGTGTTAGATCATAACATGAAGAGCATAGACCGAGATCGAAACACGAACCCAAATCAGCACACGAGCCCATATCTTCAAGCTCGCCAGACCTTCATGCTCGATTGTGGGAAAACCTCCACATGTGAGGGTGTTCATCTTCAAGGAACCCAAAACACACAAAATCGATTTCTTCTATGTTCTTGGAGATCATTTGATTTCAGATATGATATTCGAGCATGAGCACATACACACACAGTTCTGGAGCTCGTTTGGTTTTTAGGAAGAAGATGGACATGATGAAGATGAACACCCTCCTGAAATCGACGAACACACCAGGTATGAGGGTTGAAGACGATGAACATCAGATCGTTTGGTTTTCAAGCATCAGATATGATATTCGATCATTTGATTTCTTCTTTGTTCTTGGAGATCGTTTGGTTTTCGAGCATCAGATGTGAGTTGAAGACGATGAACATCAAATATGGGTTGGAGGTTGAAGACGATGAAGAGGTTGAAGACGATGAACTTTAGATCTAGAACAACACTTTGATTTCAAAACCGATAGACTAAACTTCGTGTGTGTTCTTAAACAGAAACCCAAAAATCCTAAAGCTCGATTTCTTGTATGAACTCCATTTCATACCGCCGGAAAAATCATGAAAGTCGGAGTCTTGCCGGAGAAGATGACCGGAGCATCGCCAGAGTTGTCAAACACGTCGAAAACCGACTAAACCTACGATTGAAGGTCATAGCGATGTTTTTTGAACGGGTCAACAGGTTCAATGGAAAAATATGGACAAAAAAAGTAGTGACTAAATATGTACAAATCAAAAAATAAGTTACATTTTTAAGTCATTATCCCATAAAACCATTCCTTAAATTGTTATTGGTCTAATTTTGGTGGACGTTGTGACAGTTGGTCTAATTTTGGTGGACGTTGTGACACCTTGACTATGTTGCAATCATATAGACCGTAGAAATATAAATTGTATTGTATAGTTTTAGGTTATATTTGAGAAAAAAAATTAGGGCATCACATTATACAATTTACGTGAACTGAGTTATAATGATTACAAAAATATTATTATGCAAACCTATGTTACAAGTGCCCAAGCCACAAAATTTGACATGTTCTACAATTTTCCATGCAAATTGTTGTAAAAAAAACATATTCCTTGTTGGATGATTGGCATATCACATATGTATAGCCGTGGGAAAAAGTTCAGGGGATTAAAGGAGTTTGCCAATGGGATTAGAGGATTGTTTGACAAAGGAGTTTATTAGTTTATTAGTGGTTTTATATTTTTATAAATTAAAAAACGTTTAGATAAAAATAACTTATAAGTGACATCTCTACCTTATAATAATAAGCTAATAAGATTTATTATTATTATTATTATTATTATTTTGCCTAACAGCCTCTAAATGTCAAAATTGATAGTGGAAATTGCATGATTATTTTTATGTGCTTTGTTAAAATTCTAAGGATGTTAACGTTAAAACACATGAAAAACATGAATCCAGAAAAAACATGAAAACATGAGCTTTTAATACTTATAAATGTTGAATTTCTTAAAGCTTGTGCAACAACTCGTGTATGGCTTAAAAGTTTACTCATATATCTCAAATAAATACTGAAATTAAAAATGAAAAGTCTAATAAAATTGATACTTGTATACAACCTAAGACCTTTAAATATTGAAAAGTCAATAAAAAAAATGATACTTATGTACAACGTAAGACCTTTAAGAGTCGTTAAGTAAACCTCAAAATAGGAGTGGGGTTTCAACTTTTTAAATTGTCATACAATAACATTTTTGTAAAAAAAGTTATATTCTAAATAACTATTAGTAGACAGATTTTTTCTTTCTGAAATAAGTTTAATAACGACATGTAAATTTTAGTTTTGGAAAAAAAAAACATGCGTTTATTAATATTTTATAATATAATTGACAGTTGATACACGAAATGTGTTTCACTAGAATATCAACAATTTAAAAGGTATTTGACAAAGAAAATTATTACCCGGTACTTATTAGTTTATAGCTTATTGACTTATAAGTTAGTAAGTTAGATGGAGTTAACTTATGAAAAAATGATTTATTAGCGGTTTGTCTTTACTAGGGATGAGATTTAGAACCGGAAAACCGGACCGGAACCGAAACCGTTAGAACCGGAATATATAGAACCGGTTCCGGTTCCGGGTTTAAAAATTGGCTTTATTCGGGTTCTGGGTAATCCGGGTTTGGGTCCATCGGGTCCGGGTAAAACGGGTCTAAAAACCGGAACCGATGTTTGGAACCGGAACCACTTTTAGGGCCGGAACCGGTTTTTGTGAAACGTTTAAAAGATGCATATTTCATTCGTTTCAACTCCGATTGACATGCGGTTTTTTCCAACATGTAGTTTAGAGTTTGTACATGATTTTAGACTATAAATTTGTCATTTTTAGTTTTATATTCATTGACTTACAGTATGGGTGAGCATGGTGCGGTTCGGTGCGATTTTTGGCCAAAACCGAACCGAAAACTGCAACTTTGGTTTTTTGAAAATTAGAAACCGCACCGTTCGGTTTTTATGCGGTTCGGTTTTTGCGGTTTTTTGCGGTTCGGTTTTTTTTTTGCGGTTTTTTGTTAGTTTTTTTTTTGTTTTCATTTTGCCTTTTTACTAAAACTTAAGTAACTCGGCAAGTTACTTTGACTCAGATGAGGAGTTCTAATCATTTTTTTGAGATGAACCGATACCACCACCTCTTGGTTTGAAATCAAATTACATAACCACTCATCCAACATGTTTCTAATGCTTGAACATAATACGAATTTAATACAATATTTGTTTTACATGTACATGCAATAATATTAATTAATGTATTCATAAAAATGATACTATCATCACTAGTATTTTTCATATTTAAATGTTAAAAAATGTCATAAACATTATTTGTTATTGTAAATACCACTGATTGTATGCTTAAAAACATACAATTATCATCCGATAGATAAGATAGATATTTATATTTATAGAAATTTTAATTGTCATAAGTTCTTGGTTCTTACAATTATCAATACTTAATATATATATATATATATATATATATATATATATATATATATATATATATATATATATATATATAGGCTTAGGTTATTTTGTTTAAAGTAATTATTGTGTTATTGTATTCATAAATATGAGTCAATCAAATTTACTTATTTTAAGAAAGTAATTAATATATATATTATTGAATTAAATATAATTGAAAAAGTCATCTTAATTAATTACAAGGGCAATTTAGTCAATTAATATAGATTTAATAAAAGAAAATTGCATTTTTTAAGGGATCATAGATTCTATTAATTTTAAAAATCCGATTTTACGAATTATAATTCTTTTAATTCAGACATTCTGACAGAATATGTTTATGAGTATATTCAAAAATAAAAATATTCTTGAACCATAAATAATAAAAATATTCTTGAACCTATTTTTTTATCATTAATTTAAAAACTTCTTGTAGAATAACAAATCCTTGAACAATCAATTGAAGAATAAAAACAACAAATACATTATTTCTTATAGAATACGGGTAACAATTGTTAATAATTACATCAAAATCTAACAACGACCAATACATTCTAAAAGAATAATGTGGTCCGTTTCAATTTTGTGGTCCGTTCTTCAAGCATCAACTTCTGTGATTCCAACAGAATTGGAATTCGTCATTCCATTCCAATAGAATTGGAAATCTTGATTCCATTCCAATAGACATTAGCCATAAAACTGCTCATTCTGATATGTATATTAGCCAAAAAAACTGTTTTTCATTTCCTTCCCTTCCCTGTCAAACACCCAATCCAAACACCCATTGTTTTCTATCAAATGAAACAAACCCAAACACCCCAATGATTTCTATCTAACATTCAAACAAACCCCTGGATTCTGAAGTGTGTATTCTATGTAATACATTCCTGCCCAATTTTGGAATATATATCAAAGATTTTCAGATGTAAGAAAATACACAAAATTAAATAAATAAATAAAACATCATTTATCAAGTAATTATGAAAGGAAATGACATACCTTTAGTGGCTTTGCTTTCATCATTCCCACATCCTAACAGCTTCTCGGAGTTTGTATTTCTCTATGTTATTCAACTATATCTCCAATACCCTCTTTCACCTGGAAAATTTTTAGTTAAAAAGTAAGAAAACGTATTGACAAGTCATACCATCTTTACGAGCAAGGCACGTACATGAAGACGGAAACCTTGCTCCGTTAATCAAATATTCCAAAACTCAGTGAAGCAAATGATCAAACACCTGGTGGGCAATGAAAATCCAACACCATAAAAAATAAAAAACTTGCACAGAGACATGGAAATAAAAATTAAAAGAAGCTTGAACACAAAATTGTTTATACCTGTAAAGTACAATAACCAAACCTCGAAAATCTATGAAAAAATCCCAAAATTCATCAAGCTGCTCTCACCTCTGGTCACCAGAAACCAAAATCACATAAAACACTACAAAAAAAAACGAAAATTTCACAGACGGAAAGTGTATTGTGTGGGTTTTTGATTTGCACTTACCTTCTACAGGGAATCGACCTTCTTTATGGAGCTGAGGGATGATTCTGTAAGCAGGAACACAGGCTGCACTGCTGCTGCGCACTATGATGGAGGGTAGACCCAGATCGCCGGAAGAGTCATTTGGCTTCTGTCGACCGGAGGGATGAGACGCAAAGAAGAGGAGTTCCGATTTTGGGATGTGTCGATCGGATTTGATAAGTGAAGAATGAAAAAAAGATCGTCATTGTGGTTTTAAAAAGGGATGAAAATACCTAGGTAGCTAAGTCAATGGTTACCATAATTATAGGCTATTATTTGTGGAAACTAATTATCAAATTACCTATTTACCCTTATTTATTTATTTAATTATTTATTTTTATTTTAAATTTTGATTGGCCCACATTTATGCATATAATAACACAATACTTACTTTAAACACCTGAACTCATCTCTCTCTCTCTCTCTCTCTCTCTCTCTCTATATATATATATATATATATATATATATATATATATATATATCCGGTAAGAAATTTTTTTTGATAGGAAGGTAAGAAGTTTTTTTTCTACATATTTTTTTGACGAACAAAATAAATGAATCACTAGATGACTCATTTGTAAGATGATTCACAAGAAAAAATTCTCAAAAAAACATCTTTATGATTCATTTTTAAGTAAATTAAGAAAAAATTCATTTTTATGACAATTTTAGTGAATAACAACAAAATCATTGTATAAATGAATCATCAAGATGTTTTTTTGAGAATTTTTTCTTGTGAATCATCTTACAAATGAATTATCTAATGATTCATTTTGTTTGTTCGCGAAAAAAATATGTAGAAAAAAAACTTCTTACCTTCCTACCAAAAATTTCCTTCTTATTTGATCTTGACTCTATAAATATATATATATATATATATATATATATATATATATATATATATATATATATATATATATATATATATATATATATATATATATATGCGGCGCGGTTCGGTTTTTTGCGGTTTTTGCGAGACTAGAAACCGCACCGCACCGAGTATTTTCGGTTTTTGCAAAACTAAAAACCGCACCATGGGTTTTCATTTCGGTTTCGGTTTTTCGGCTTCGGTTTATGCGGTTTTTTTGGTTTGCGGTTCGTTTTTGCTCACCCCTAACTTACAGTCCCCCAAAGTCGAGATATCAAAGCTATAAGTTTTTAGTTTTTCAGTTTTTTGTATTCGGTGAAAGTTTTAAAACATGCATATCTAATTCGTTTGAAGTCGGATTGACATGTGGTTTTTTTGCAACTTCTAGTTTACAGTTTGTACATGAGTTTAGACTTTAATTTTGTCATTTTTGGTTTAACATTCAATGATTTACAGTCCTCCAAAGTCGGGATATCAAAACAGAAAATTTTCAAGTTTTCAGCAATTTGTTTTTGTACTTTGTATTATGTGAAAATGTTAACACATGCATATATCGTTTAAAGTCAGATTGACATGCGGTTTTTTTCAGAGTGTATTTTAGAGTTTGTACATGATTTTAGACTATAATTTTGTTAATTTTAGTTTCATATTCAATGAGTTACAGTCCCCCAAAGTCGGGATATCAATATGAAAATTTTCAAAGTTCAACCCACTAAGTAGTAAGTAATTACCAAAAAATTCCGGGTTTTCCGGTTCGAAACCCACTTTATCCGGTTCCAACCTACTCACTTTGATGTTTCCGGGTTTTCCGGTTCTAGACCCACTTTACCCGGAACCGTACCCGGAACCGAACCGGAACCGGTTCCTATATACCGGTCCGGTTTCCGGTTCTACAAAATCCCATTAACCGGTTCCGGGTTTTCCGGGTCCGGGTCCATCCGGTCCGGGTTTGGACCCACTTTCATCCCTAGTCTTTACTATAAACTATTTTTATTCAAATACTTTTTTAACTTGTAGCGGTATGAAACCACTAATAAGTTGTTTTGCCAAACATCCTAATCTAATTTAATGACATTATTTTGTGTTGCTAATAAATTTGAAGTTTAACACGAAAACGTTTCCAAAAAATGAAATAATAATAACAATGTTTGATAGTTATATATGAATATAATAAGAACATTAAGGAATTTGACTCTTAAGTTTTTTAATTTAATCTCGTAGTCTAACTAAATGATAAATTATAATTATCATATTAATTTTACTTATTCGTAACATCTATATTATTGAAATATCTCAACATTTTTAATTAAATTGTTTTTAATTACCGAACAATAACTATAAATATTCTTTATTTTAAATCCAGTTTCACGATTGTTTAATTAAAATTTTATTTAATAAACAAGATTGTTTGACTATTTGTTAAGTATATAAAATATATTTCAAATGAACAACAAATATATTTAAATGTAACTTACATAATAGTATAGTTTAAATTCTTAACTTGCTTTTTATTTTAATAAAATGACATTTTATTTTTTAGTTATAGATTTAATATGTTTTTATTGTTTTAGATCCCTATCCTTATGTAGAATTGTATATAAGCAACAACATTTTTGAAGAAATGTGTTTACATATAAATCAACTAAACATGTGAAGCCCGTTTCTCGTCGATTTACTATAGTTATATTTTCCTTTAAAGTTTAAACCTAAAGAGGGAAATAATAATAATAATAATAATAATAATAAAAAAGGGTAATAATAATAATTAAATGAGTAAATAACCGAACTTGAAGAATATTATGATGAGGAGCTAAAAGAAACAATATAGAAACCTTGTTTTTGCATAATATTGTTTTGGGGTAGAAACTGTCATTATGAAAAAGTTAAGGGTGAAATATGAAAATGTGAAATTGGAGCATGGTTTTGACGGGATGGAGGCCATAAGCAGCCCTTCTCTTGCAGCCTACATCCAACATCTAAGCTTACCCCATCATAAACCATTAGATCCCATTCTAGTTATTTGTGTGCACTTTCTTGTCTTACGGACAATAGCTAGATCGAGAGAGAGGTAAGAACAGGAAAAAGAGAAGTGACAGTAATGGGAAGGATGAATCGAGAGAAGGGGGTTGTTGGAAGACTTTGGGGTGGTGCAATCCCTACCAAGTAAGTGAAAACGATCATCTCTTTTTCTTTTCATCCTTGTGCTAAAAAATCCTTCTTCTTTTTCTCTTCATACGAAACCACCACCAAGGTGGTGGCAGCCACCGTCGACCACCACTACCATGGAGGCAGTGGATGGCGGTGCTCCGACTTCGTTTGGACTTTAGGTGGTGATAAGGGTCGTTTTGGTGCAGAACCATAACCCTAGTTTGATGATTTTTTACTATCAAGGTATTATACTTTGTTTTGGCCTTTTAAAACAATGTAATTCAAGCTACGAGTTGAGATTCTTATTGGTTTTTGTCTTAATGAGTTATACCACTGTTAAGAACTCTATTTCCATATTATAAGTTGTTTTGGTTGTAACTTAATGGATTAAGAAGCCATTTAACCCTTAATAACCAAAGCTGAAAATGTTATAAAATTGACTAATTTGCCTCTATATTAGAAAAAATTCTATAAAAACCACCGGGAGTTGGAATTAGGATCCATAAAATCTTAAAGTTTAGAAATTGAGTCTACTTTGTCCCTGATTTTTTCCCTGTCCTGATATTGATCCTAACTATGGTGAAAGTGACCGTTTTTTCACACTGGTCCAAAATGAGCTACAATGATATGCAGTTTTGTATAATTCACCATAAATTGTAGAAAAATCATATGAACATGTGTAAGTAGTACCTGAAAAGGTATTGACCTAAAATTCATAAAATTGGTTTCGTAACCTGGTTTAGATGGGTTTAAGAGGGGAAAAACAGGCCTTGAAAGGGTTGTTGTTTTGGGTCAAAATCTAAAAAATTTAACCTAGAAAACTAATTACATGTTCAGGGTGAAATAGTAGCAATTCCTAACCTTGATTGCTATTTTTAGGAGGTTTCAAGTGTGACCTGGTATGAGTGAGTCTCAGGCTACGTTTGGAGGTTAACCTTGCTACTTGAGGTGAGTTTCTCACTACACCATGTGATGTTATGCATTCTTTATGTTAGCTCATGTGTTATATGTTGTTTATGTGGGTAACACTAGGCAGGATCAGAGTCTAGTGGGATTATGGTATTCACTAACGTATTGAGGAATATGCATGGTAAGACTTAGTGTATCTGAATGGGGGATCGGGTGTAGCCAATGTGTCCCAAAGGCTCGACGAACTGAGCAAGGGGGATCGGGCCTAACCAATGTTTCCCAATATGGGTATGTTTGTTTCTGATTCGTTCTTTGACATGCATGTGTGGTTATGTGGTTGATACCGTTCGTATCTGTGTATAGGGGTAAAGCCTGTATGATATGATTGATGGGTTTTATAGATTATAATAACTATATGCTTGCGGAATTTCACTTAACATTTAAGGGTACATGTAACCTAAATGATCTATGTCTTTAACACTTTGAATGTAACATGCTATAAACAACAAAATAATTTAAACCCTAATGAACTCCTAGTATAATCAAATACAAGAGTTGGAGTTACATACCTTTGATTTGTTGTAGTAAACAAATCACTTCAAACTCCTTATAGGAATCCTTGGAAAGCAAGCACCAAAAATCTCGTGTCTCTAATGGCTCACACCCAAAACCCTAGAAACCCTAGAATGAAGAGGATAGAGAGAATAGAGGTATAATTTTCGTTCCTAAGCCTTATGGGAAGAGTATGAACGAAATTGAGGCTATAAGGGGTCCTATTTATAGTTTAGGTAACTTCGGGATAAAGCAAGATTTGAATAATTAAATAATAGATTTAATCCATATTCAAATCTTTTCCTTATATGCATGCAGGAGGCTTCTGGAAACCCTAAGGAGGCTTCCAAAACCGTCCGCCCCATGGATGATTCTAGAATTGCTTCTTTTGTTCAACGATTAAACAATTACAATTCACCCCTTGTACCTTTAATTAATTCCAATTAATCCAAAATTAATTCCAAATTAATTCTGATTAATAATTAATTAATTCTAATTGATTTTTTATTAATTTATTAATTATATAAATTAACAAATCAGTTATATAACAATTGATATCATGTTAATTTATTAATTACATAATAAATCAACATATCAATTATTTATTTCCAATTAATATATTAATCACATAATATATTAACAAATTCTTTATCTCTCTTTCTTTTAATATCATTTTTAGCTATTTCTGGTTATGAGGGCAACCCAAAAGGAGCATTGCTAATAATTTAAGATTATACTAATTTAGTTATTGGCTTAGACACCTAATCCAACAATGATAACGTGAACGTGTGAAATTCACTAAGCTTTGTGATTACCCATTTCCCTTTAAAAACACTGTTTATTTAAAATTGAATTTATCTTGGGGTTTAGCTCAAAACTTATTTTTAATGAAGATACTGATTGGTTGAATTATGTTAATTTAAAATTTTCAAATTTATTGAAAATTTTGGGATGTTACAAAATGTCTATTTAAATATTCCACCATAACAACAATAAAATAAAAAAGGTACTTGTAAATTAGTTTAACTCCGATCTCGAAGGGCAACATAGCAGGACCGAATTTCTATTATGTATTCATGTTATTCCATGGTAATGTATAAAGAGAGTAATTTTGTTTTGAGCATTACAAATTCTCCAATATAACAACGTTAGAGGCATGATCAAACCAATTAATGCCATGAACATATTGCCGATAAAAGGGACGCGTAAATTGATGCACAGTCGAAGACGGACCAGTCGACCCAACCAAAAGTCCAACTATCAGGGAGATAGTAATAACAATATCAGACTTAAACGATTATGGTAATTTAAATGAGTACAATATAAAATCATTAACGATGATCCATTTGAGGGCAAGTTTGGTGCCAACAACCATGATTTTTCTAGTTCCAATAGCGTATATTTAAGTTTTGCAGTTAAAAAGCTCGTATGTGGATTTCATGTTGGCTTGGTTGGTCTGCCTTTAGGTATGTAGCGATTTACTCGTCCCTTCTGTCGGCGATTGTGACAACGCGAAGCTTTTATCTTGTACACTTAGCCAATTCAATCAATGTTAAACTGGTTCTGTTGACTTCTCGTACTGTTTAAGGGTTCATTTAAGCATTCTAAGCTTGAGTATAGCCAAGGTTGAGGTTAGGAAAGAGTCAGCAAGCCATATGGTGACAAAACCGGTCCATACACACCCTTAGGGGGAGTGTACGGCCGCACACTCACCTCTTGGCCGTACACTCCCTTATAGGCAGTACACCCACCCCTATATAAAGAGTAACCCCCTTTCCTTTCATTCCTTTGACACCTTGGCAGCACACAACACTTTTCCTCTCAAGCTTCTTCAACCACAAACCCTCCAAAGCTTCAAGAACGTGAGTAATTCATCCTTTAACTTGATATCCATGAAAGACCACTCTATCTAAGCCTTAAGTGTACAATATTCTTCATGTTCTTCGTGTTTGGAAGTGAGTGCAACCGCACACTCCCTTTAAGGTGGCCGCACACTCTTAAAATACCCTCCAAAGTGAGAGTTTGACTTCCATATTCGAGTTGGACATGACCCTAGCCTTGCTACATCTTAAGATTGGCATTTTTGGACATCATAAAGTGGGGTGTACGATCGCACACACTTGTGTACGGCCGCACACACCCTTGTGCGGTAGCACACTCCTTGTGTGCGGCAGCACACTCCCGTGTGCGACCACACACACACCCTAGGACCACAAACCCACTTCTAGGACCCTTAACTTGGACTACAATCGAGTATAGACCTATAACACTTCATGGATGCAAGTATGGACCTTGAAAACACCACAAATGCACCTCTCATCATGAGTGTACGACCGCACACCCATTGGGCCGCACACCCATGGCCGCACACACCTTTAGGGTGGCCATACAAATCCCTCATGCAATCCTTTAAGGTCCTAACACTTAGTGCAAGTAATTCCAAGTCCCTATAGTGGTTCTCCATCACATCTAGTGGTGAAACACACTCATTTGACTCATTTATGTGTCATTACGTGTTAATTAGGATCAAATTGTGTTCAAGGCTTCACTTGAACATCCAGCTTTCCGTATCGATCCTTCAATCAAACCACTCGCTCAAGGTGAGTTCATACCCCTACGCTTTTCCGAGTTTTTCATGTTTTCAGGGGGGAATACAAGCAAAAGTACAAGGAAACTTGTGCTCAAAATATATTATTTTGTTTAAGATAATTATATTTTCAGTACGTTTTTAACATGGAAAACAGTTTTTACCAAACGATTAAGAAATCAACTCGTAGAAACAGTTTTCAAAACTAGGGTAACGAACTTGTGAATCATGTAGTAAAATGTATTATTTTATAAAGGATTCATGCAAATCATAAACAGGATTTTCAGTATTATTACTTGTAAATTTGTTAGTCTAAGTTGGAGACACGTCCTTGGTAACACTCCCACAAAATCAGAATGTAGGACTAACACTTATGACCAGAATCTCTTGTAGGGAGAGCGTGAATGTTGTGTATAGATCTATACGGGACTGACTATCCCGCACCTCGCTGCTAGCTACAGTTGGACCGGCAGGTCTACGGGTGACAAAGTCATAAAGGATACTGGCCCCGATACGTGCCATATCAAGTTAATGTATGGTTATAAAACTCACAACCTAGACAACAGAGATTTACTTTTGTAATAATGAATCAAGTGAACTAACCTCAAAGTAATAACCGATTTGATTACTGGAGGGTATTAACAATACCTTCAGGATTTAGTTCACCACATTTTTATTAGTTTTATTTATGTAATAAGGCTAATATACCTCACTGGGAGTAACCATAGTTTCAAAGGAAACTACGTTTAACGATATAAGTATGGTAGATACTTGTACACTTCATTTTAGAACAGATAACCAACAACCTACTTTTAGGGAAAATATAGGATTTTCCCAGGATAACACGGTATTTTCATAAACGGATGGTTTAATATTCAACTAATGGATATTCATATTCACTCCATGACTCCTTGGATTGTACGTATCTGTATGAATCTGGAAGTCATGGAAGGAATGGGTTTCAACTATTCTTTTCATAAGAAAATATAGGATTTTCTTGAGGAACACTTATCAAAAGAAGCAGAGAACATTTTTCCTCAAAACTAAATGCTTATGAACTCACCAGCTTTATGTTGATATTCTTTCAAACTGCTTGTATTCTCAGGAAATCAGTAGACAGATACTTATTGGATTTAGAGGAGCCGGAGCAATAAGAGTCATGTTTTTATATTCTACATACTTTGGTGTATTTAAAACAAGTTTCAAACTGATGTAAATTTTTTTACTTATATATGTATCCATTGTATTGGTTGTGTTGCTATGATTCCTATTATTCATTGGTTGTGATGCTAAACATGACGTCCTTCACCCCGGAACGATTCCGCCATTCCGGCTTCGGGGTGTGACAGCGATATGCTTTTGGCCTTAATTGGTCGGTTCGTGCATCCAACGTTGTTATTTTGTAGAAGTTAGAGTACCCATTACATTATCATGAGACAAAATCAAAAGATTTTGGTCCTATTATACATTTTTACATATATCACCGTTAAAACTTGTTTACATTGTTTATAAAACACAATTATGACTGGTTATTGTAGTTTTAGCCGGTTTTTGACGTCCCTGACAGCTTCGATGAATCTCCAATAGTCTTCTCCAGGCAACATGATGTTTCTGGCGATCATATTCTTCATCTAATTTTCCAAAACTCGAGAGATCTATAAGTTTTACACACACATGAAAAAAACACATCACTTTTCTCTCTTCGCTTCATCCTATCTCGTTTTCTATATTTTGGGGTTTCTCGAACACATATACAAGAACATCAAAGGTTTGATTTATGATCCATGGGGTTTCACTCAATAACATCAAGATTCAAAGATGCAAACTCAATATATGATTTTTGGGGTGTGTTTTCAATAACACATTGTGATAAAGAGCACACACACACAATTTTTGGGAGTGTTGATGGTTCTTGACCATTAAGCTCTTGGGTTTTTATATGTTTCACACACGAGGCATGAGCACACACACACACTCGGTTTCTTTAAAAGATATTTTTTATGGGTTTTATGGGAAATTGAGGGGGTTTATGGGTTTTAAAAAGATTTTAGTTTCAAAACCCTTGAGCATTTAGTTATTGGGCATGAAAGAAACACAAATTGTATGCTCGAGTCTAAATCAAACACAAACCCAAATTTAAAAACATGAACCTAAATGAAGATACATGAACCCGAAAGATGAACCCGTGTATCTAAAAAATGAACCCAAAATGTTTAAGACTTAGAGAACTCAGATTTCTAGGTTTTAAGTTTCATTTATGGGATTTTGCAAATCGATTTTGATCATAAACACACACACTCCAGATTTCTAAGTGCGTTCTTCAGCCAACAGGAAATCAATTTCATTTTTTGGGTTTTAATTTTCGATTCATGGATTTTGATTTTTGTCTTAGGATGTTGCAATTTGATATTGACAATGAACACACACACTATAAATTTATGAATGTGCTCTTCAACATGCAGGATACTAATTTCAAGAATAAACCCTAAAAAAACCAGATTTTCAGAACCGAGTTTGTGTGTGTGGCCGGAACATTCATAGTGTGTCCTTTGGCTAGAAAATCCATAGTGTTCGTCAGAAAAGTACCCTCGACCGACTGAACCTACATTAGCCGATTGTTGGGTGCATTTTATGCACTTTTTTAGCAATATTAATACATTTTATTGCATAACATTTCAATAATATTTCATGCATTTTACTTGCTTTTGGGACAAATTTTGGCACATTTCATTTCCATAATTTTATGCCATTTTCAAGTGGTTCTGGAGGTTGGAGGTGATTCAAAATGGTGAAAAAGGGTCAGAAGCAAAGTTGCAGATTTTTTGAGGCAAAAATGAAGAAATCGAGAATTCATCACACAACATTTATGTCAAACTGGGCATGAAGCTATGTACGGGTCGTGTTGTTCAAGTATAATTCGACACGGGGTCGTGTCAAACGAGGATTTGTGCCAATTTCATCATTGTACTTTGGAGGCGGGTCAAAAGAAGGCAATATACTTTGAAACCACATTGGGTCGTGTCATATTAACTATATTTGACACGGAGTCGTGTCAGACGTGTAACTGCTTTTGGCAGTTTTCTTTTATGACCTATTTCGGGACTTTTGGCCATTCCGAACATTATTTCTCATTCTAGGCGACCAATGGGCGATTTTTACAGAAGGGTTTAACTATTAACTTTGAGGAGATCATTTGGAAACATTTTATTTCATCTTGTAAGCAACTTTAGTACTTTAATTTCATTTCTATAATTGTTGACTTTGTTCTAGTCATGTGTGGCTAGAACCCTATGTTTTCCAATTCTATTTCTTGACTTGTCGTTTGTGGTTTAATAATAAGAATTGATGTTTATATTCAAACTATATCTAATGATTTCGATTTTGTTTCAACAAATAAATTGGTTTTAATTTTGATTATTAATGGTCATTTGAATTACGGTTAGATCATTCAAGTTATCTAAATTGTAAAATCCATAACTGTTTGTGAAATGGACTTAATAACATGCATTAAATTGATTTCCAATGAATGATTTTTAATGTAAATTTTATTCATACATTCTTACACTCCCACACTTGTGAGGAGTATCAGATGTTGTTTGTGGACATTCACATAAAGCTTAATGAAATATTTTGGTTTATTTCTAAGAGCTTAGTTATACTTGAATTCAAATATTAGGTTAGTTTTAAAGAGCTTGTTTTAAATCTAATAATTTGGTGAATGAGAAGTGTTAGAGCTTGTTAACATTTCTAAGTACCAATTTGGATAGAATTGAGTGAATGATATTTCTTAATTGAGCCACATTAACAAGACATTCAAACATAGAGTTGAAATCGTTACATTTTTCGAATCTGCTTACTTCGTGTTAGTAATTGTTCGGTGTTTCCGAGGATCGACCCTACCTCCGTGTATTACTTTATAGTGCATATTAGAAGTGTATTTGGAGACATTTTATACCCATATTATCTGATGGGTTTGAAACTCTAACACCGATCATAATGATATTTTTTGAACATGATAAACAAGTTTAATGGTGATACATGTACAAAAAAACAACGTAATTGATTAAATGTGTACATGAGGTAAAATTCATTACCCTTATAATTTATTAATCATTGTAATAAAATATACTTAACACTTTTGTAGATTGGCCTATTAGTTTCATGTTCATACCTCCGCATTTGTATGAGATTGAGGTAATGTCGTTGTTATTGCTTTCGAGTTCGTGCATGTGTGTGTATATATATATATATATATATATATATATATATATATATATATATAACGACTAAATATATTAAAACTAACGAGACACTAGAAAAAACTACAATTACAACTTTAAAATAAAATAAAAAAACATTGGGTTTTGAATAGGGGTGGCTGGTACCAGTTTGCATTTATCGTCCTGATTATAGGTTTTCGTTAATCCATATTTTCGGTTCCAAATTTTTACCGATCTGGTTCCACCTTTTTACGGGTAAAAACCAATTTTGACCGAAAATTATGTGAAATTCTTCTACTAGTCATGACTCATTCGTTTGAACTCGCAATAACATGATATTTTTTCCCCAACATATAATTTAATGTTTGTACTTCATTTCACAATACAATATCATCTTATTTGGTTACATGTTTATTGGGTTACAGTTTCTTGAAGTTGGGGTATCGTTAAAAAACATCATTTTATGTTTGTATGATAGACATTAGAAACACCATTTTAAGTAAATTATGTTTCTTTTGAAAAAACTCGTTAAACACATTCTAGACAACTTAAATAATTCATATGAACTTTTGAATATTCAAAAAACTCATCCAAAACCATTGATATCAATTGCTTCATCGCCTTGTATTCTCCACATTAGATGTTGTATCAATTCCAATCGGTCCAAAAGTTGAAAAACTGGCACCGACATCGATATATGCTTAATGGTCCGGTCCACGGTCCACTTATTACCCCCCAAACTGGTTCGAGTATCCGATTTGGTCAAAATGCTTACCCTTAGTTTTGGAATTATTAAGTCACAACTACTCCTAGTGCGAAAAAAATGAAAGAAAAAAAAGGGACGACAATGTGTTGTGGTCGCCTACCATTTACACAATGTTATGTTTTGACCACTCCCTCCTCTGCCACCATTCAATATGCTTGATTTTCTAGCTTTTTCTTGCTTGAGTTGAGCACATAAGCCAATCCTTCAATTACTTATTCGTAGACTTTTCTGGAATCTCCATCTCCCGTCGCACTTGTCAATCTGCCTTTCAAGAATATTCGGAATAAGAGATCCCTCCATAAAGAAAACCGATGGAACAACCACATCACCCTAATCATGATGAAATGCGATATGTGCTAATATTGACCAAAGAGCTTCAACCTTAGCTTTTGCAAAGCTTATTTTCCCTTTCCTTTTTACACAACCTCTTATATTGTAAAGTCCAATCGCGATAGTCTAAACTTTGTTACACTGGTCCGAGTTCGCCTGCCTTTGACTCAGTATGTATGATGGGTGAAACGAAACGAACACCAAATGGTCAATGGCCTAGCGGTAAGGAGTAACCCTCTCATATGAGAGATCATGGGTTCAAGTCTCGGTGAAGACATATGTGGTTATTTAGGAGTAAGTTAGTTAGTTGGGCGTTTCAAAAAAAGAAACGAAATGAACCCCTATTAGATTAGACGACACCCTATTAGATTAGACGGCACTTCGTTGACTGTAATAAAAGCACAAGAAGTTGCTTTACACAAGGAGTCCTTAGTATGTGTCAAAACCGTTATAGTATTACTACACCGAAGTCTCGTACTCAAACAGGTAAGAACTACCCAACTTGCTAGCTGACTGTTACCTACTTACTGGCTGACTTGACAACTGCCTTGAAAGCTTATTCCGATGGTGAGTAGTTACGATGTTTCCTTCCTAAATAAGTTATCTAAAAATTAGTCTTTCTAAACCAACCGACTTAATCTCACGATAACATTTAAACATAGCAATTAATTTATTTTAAGTACTTATATATCACATGTTTAAACCATTATAATTTAAATAAAGCTCTATATCACATGTTTAAACCATTATAATTTAATCAACTTACGAAAAATATTTAAACCTAAAAAGGTAAAAAGTAGACAAAGTTGCTTGGGTAAAATAAACATACACTTTATTGTACTTTCACATATCTTTCACTTAATCTATTTGAATAAAAAAATCTATCAATAAGATTACATTATTTTTGTTTGATCAGATTTAAATTTATACAATTATGATGTTTTTTTTTATTTTTTTAGATTTAGTTTTTAAGTCATAGAAATTAGAAAGAATCAGTTAACTGTTTCTGCCGACTTGTAAGTTGCTATTTGCTGCTGTAAAAAAAGTGGGGTTTGAAACGGTGGAGTTCCATGGATGGGGTTATACGTAACTGCAGAATTTAATCCTAAATTCCCATCTTTCCATTAAAATAGTCGATTACTGTATCTGTATGCCATCAGCCCCTTTTGTAGGACCTTTTCTCTTTCATTTTCAGGGCGGGAACTCCAAATTTACTCCAAATTCTTTCTAGGGTTTCTTCGAATTTCAAATTTGGTTCAAGGGTTCTATTGGGGTTCTGGATATTGAAGACCTAGATGATTTGCTTGCTATGATGACCAATAGCAACACTACGATGAGTCTCCGTAAGGGGTCCAAGGTGTGGTTAGAGGACAAAGGCACAGCTTGGGCCGCCGGAGAAGTCAGCGGTTTCTCCGGCAAACAGGTTCAAGTAATCACTGAATCCGGGAAGCAGGTAATGAATTTCATTTTTTGTTGATTATTTATTTCTGTATATTTTTCTACAGAATTCGTCAACTGAGAGGGATTTGACTTGTTGTTTAAGCAACTTCATTGAAATAATATCCGAATATATATGGTCAAGACGGTTTTGCTGTTTGTTTTTTCTAAAGAACTGTACATTTTCGTTGACATAAAAAAATGATTGAGATCGAAACATTTCAACTTTGAAAGAAAGGTTAGGCTATGTTGAGAACAGTTTTCATTGATGGGAGTCATGATCTTGTTGTTACCTTATTGGTTCGTGTAAAACTGAAAAAGACCTTAATTTGTCAACTACTGGTGGATCAGATAGAATTACATGATGCCTAAGCCACTTATATGTACAGTCTAAACTAAAGTATATTGAACATTATTGGATTCTGACTGATGTGGCTGCTTTCTTTAAATTCGTTCTGGACTAGTTATGGTTTCAGTTTCCTTAAATGGCAGAGAATATTACACTACAATGATGTTAAATGACCTAATTTTTATCTCTAGAATGGAATCTAAAATATGAAGACTGATAGTTACATTTATGTTTTCTTGCAATCTACCAATAAAATTTTGTTCCACATTTGGAAATACTACTTTAAATGTGGATAAAAAGCCGCAGTGCTTTAACCGAAAGTTTGGGAATATTAAATTTGTACAATTGTTAGGCGATCTTATTTATTGGAGAATATATTATCCACAAGCTAGTAACATGATGAATAATGAGTGGGTTATTGGACTATGGAACATTATGGTATTGTGCTAATTATCAAATATATGAACTGTTTGATAAACCGTTTAAGGTTATTAGCTACATAGGCAAGTTATTTGACAGAAAAAAACAATGCAAGAAGTGTTAACCACATTGGCATTACATAGTAACTCAACTGATTGCCTTAAGAGGTAAATTGGCATTGTGAGATCTCTAGGCATATTGTCCTCTTCTATTTGATAGTAGGTGACAACCCAACTTGAAATTATTGACTAATCCATAGTTTGAAATTTTATGAAAGAATTATCTGGAAACTGCTAAACCATTTAGACAACATAATGTGACAAGCTGTAACTTCATTTTTGATCACTTTGTAATTGCATGTCATTGTGAAGGTGTTGACTTTTGCGGATAAGCTGTTACTCAGAGATGCTGATGCAGAGTATGGTGGGGTGGATGATATGACCAAATTGGCTTACTTGAATGAACCAGGAGTGCTTGATAATCTTAAGAAACGTTATGCTCTTAACGAGATATATGTAAGTGACATCTTTTATTTTGATTTTGAGCTTTACTTTCTAATGAGTTAGACCTAGTTAATCTCCTCGTAATCATAATAATGACTGTATGGATTTCATAATGTGTATGTTTATAATTTTGTATGCATGTGTGTATGCTCTCACACTTCTTGTCCTGTTTTTGTGTGTTTAGTTTGTTTATGATATGCACTTCAATGCGTGTTAATTATGATATATTGCATGTTAAAACAAAGAATGTGTTGGTCAATCTAGTGTGAATCCATGTGGATAGATTCGTTGCACCTGAAAAATCTTAATATGTTGTTGCTTATCCGTTCTAATTGGATTTTCTACAATCAGACATATAGTCCTAGTTGAAGAGAAAGATTGGAAATTTGAGAATGCACCTTGCATATCATGAATGCCTAATATATAATAATTGAATGGCAACAAATATCTTTATACAAATAATTTTATGAAGATTCATTTGACTAGTTATCAATTATAATTCTACATGTATTTTTATTATTGGTTATACATACTTCTCCTTTAAAGTTATCCAAGATGTCGTGATTCTCTTTTCATTTAGAGTAGGAGATTTTGGGCAATTTCCTTCTATGGACTTCTTGAGAAATAAGAGCCGATATCTATTCCACTTGTATGACTTGTTGCACAACTCCTTATTGGAAAATCTGGTAGCCACCTAGTATAGTTCTCTTAGAATGTCTCAGGCATACTCATTCTTTTAGATATGTTTCCACTCTGTGTGTAATTAATAGTAATTTGAGCATTACCCACACCTTAATAACCAGTACATGAGCATGAAGAGTGCTATTTGTTAAGTTTGAATACGACAACATTAACACAAACTATTGCTTTTTTTTACTCATATTCATGAATTCATTTGTCCTATGTTCTCTGACACATTGGGATTACATATGTTCACATTATTTCTAGATGGATCTCATGATTATAGAACCTCAAACGTAGTATTGGATTGGTCTTTCACAAGAAGCATTTGCTTTTGCTGCATAAAACACAAAGTTTGAACAAGGTGTATGAAAATAAGGACAATATTATGGTTGAAATCTAGGCAATGCATAGAGGTTTCTATGAATTAGGTAGAAGAACGGGTGCCCGAGACCTATATGGGATTAGGGAATTAAGGACCATTTTATGGCTGAATTTTTTATCTAATTAGAATCTCAGCTAACAATTTAAGAGGTTTTAAGAACTTCTTAGGCATTCAACTGTCAACAAATCATACTAGTCATCTTTCTGTGTACTAGAGGAGGTATGTTCATGATATTCTGGCACAGTGGGTATGTTTGACAGGCAGGTAACTGTAGTTACCTTACCAAGAATTTTAGAGGTCAAGCTTTATCTAGATGATAAGGACCTTCTAAAAGGATCCATGGAGATAGTGATACATAAGACAGTTGAGTAATGTGAATTATTTCACAAAGGGATCAGCTAATTTGCTATACATCACTTGATGTACTTCTTCTATAACACTCTTTTACTTTTCTTCATACTACATTATCCTTGATTTTTGCATTGCTTCATTTTGAATCGGTTCTTGGTGTTTATATTAGACATACACAGGAAGCATTCTAATAGCTGTCAACCCGTTCACAAAGCTTCCTCATCTTTATAATGTCCACATGATGGAGCAATACAAAGGAGCTCCATTCGGTGAGCTAAGCCCCCATGTATTTGCTGTAGCAGATGCATCTTACAGGTGTGCTTTTTGTTGTCATTTCATCAATAATTGATGATTATATCACGTTTTAGTCTCTTTTTCATCATGTACAACTCTATATTCAGGGCAATGATGGGTGATGCAAAAAGCCAGTCCATATTGGTCAGTGGAGAAAGTGGGGCCGGAAAAACCGAAACCACAAAATTAATCATGCAATATCTTACATATGTTGGTGGTCGTGCTGCCATTGATGACAGAACAGTTGAACAACAAGTCCTAGAATCAAATCCTCTTCTAGAAGCTTTTGGAAATGCAAGAACAAGTAGAAACGACAATTCAAGTCGCTTTGGAAAGTTTGTAGAGATTCAGTTTGATTCAAATGGTAGAATATCTGGTGCTGCAATTAGAACTTACTTACTTGAAAGATCTCGTGTAGTCCAAATCACAGACCCAGAAAGAAACTACCACTGTTTTTACCAGTTATGTGCATCTGGAAGAGATGCTGACATGTACAATCTAGGTCCTCCAAGCAACTTCCATTACTTGAACCAAAGTAAAGTTTATGAGTTGGAAGGTGTAAGCAGTGCAGATGAATATGTAAAAACCAGAAGAGCCATGGATATTGTTGGAATCAGTAATGAAGAACAAGAATCTATATTTCGGACATTGGCTGCAATTCTTCATTTAGGGAATGTGGTATTTAAACCAGGGAAAGAGCATGATTCATCAGAAGTAAAGGATGAAAAATCAAAATTTCATTTGGAGACAGCTGCCATGCTTTTCAAATGTGATTTGAAAATTTTACTGGAAACTTTATGCACACGTTCTATTCAGACTCGTGAAGGGGTTATAGTCAAGGCTCTTGATTGTGATGCTGCTGTTGCAAGCCGTGATACTTTAGCAAAGACTGTTTATGCTCGGCTTTTTGATTGGTTTGTTACAAGCTTTAATCTTTTTTTTTTTTTTTTTTCTTTCTTTATTGGTTTTATTAAATTTTGATGACCTTTTGTTGTTTGTTTCAGGCTTGTTGAAAAGATTAATAGATCTGTTGGGCAAGATCATAATTCTCGCATGCAGATTGGAGTTTTGGATATATATGGATTTGAATGCTTTAAGCATAACAGTTTCGAGCAATTTTGTATTAATTTTGCAAATGAAAAGCTTCAGCAACATTTCAATGAGCATGTGTTTAAGATGGAGCAGGAGGAGTATCGGAAAGAACAAATCACATGGAGTTACATTGAGTTTATAGATAATCAAGATGTTTTAGATCTCATTGAAAAGGTTATCTCTTATCTCTTATGTATTATTATTATTATTTTTTGCATTGTACAAGATCTTATTTATCAATACTTAATATCATCATGCTTTTGCAGAAGCCTATTGGAGTAATTGCTCTACTGGATGAAGCTTGGTACGAATGATTTACAAGAATTTTAATTCTCAAACATTTATCTGTTATTTTTCAGTAGATTATGCTTTAATTTTTTTTTATGTTTTTTGCAGCATGTTTCCAAAGTCAACACATGAAACATTTGCAAACAAGCTTTTCCAGAATTTGCGGGCCCACCCAAGGTTAGGGAAGGCAAAATTCTCCGAGACAGATTTTACCATTTCTCACTATGCTGGCAAGGCAAGTAATGCACAGCTGTTACTAACATAACTTATAAAACACATTGTAATTAATATTCCATCATGATTCTTGAAATGCAGGTCAATTATCAAACAGATTCCTTCTTGGATAAAAACCGTGATTATGTGGTTATTGATCACTGTAACCTAATGTCTTCTTCCACATGTCCTTTTATCGCTGGTCTTTTCCCAGCAATGCCAGAAGAATCTTCTAGATCATCATACAAATTTTCTTCTGTGGCATCTAGATTTAAGGTATGATTTTTCTCTTCTTAAAATTTTTGTTGAACTTTGCTAATGTTTGTTGTATTCATGTTGTTTCTGTATTCTTTAAAGCAACAACTACAAGCTCTCATGGATACCCTAAGTTCAACAGAGCCTCATTATGTCCGCTGTGTCAAACCAAACTCAGTCAACCGGCCTCAGAAGTTTGAGAATCAAAGTGTGTTACATCAGTTACGTTGTGGGGTCAGTGACTTCAAACATAATTTTTTTTTTCTTTTTAATTTTCATTTTTTTTATTCACTTTTCAACATTTTTTTATCAGATTTTGTGTGTTTCATTTCTGTATAGGGTGTTTTGGAGGCTGTTCGAATCAGTCTTGCAGGTTATCCTACTAGGAAAACCTATCATGAATTTGTAGACCGATTTGGACTCATTGCCATGGAAGTCATGGATGGAAGGTGGTGTGCTGAGCTGGACATTATTTCCTATTTTTAATAAAATGTAAAATCTCTTTTTTACCCTTGTTCTGATGTGCTTGCAGTTACGATGAACGTGCTATGACAGAAAAAATCCTGCAAAAACTAAAACTTGAGAATTACCAGGTCTGTATCTGGTCACTCAAAGCTACAACATGAAATTTGAGTTCACCTAACACTTCCTAGTAAAGTAAAACTGTTAATTTTATTATTTTTTACAGTTGGGGAAGACCAAAGTTTTCCTGAGGGCTGGTCAAATTGGTGTATTGGATAGTCAACGTGCTGGAGTCTTGGATTCTGCTGCAAAGCGTATACAGCTTCGAATGCGAACATTTATTGCACGAAAAGATTTTACATTAAAGCGAAAAGCTGCAATTTCTTTTCAAGCATACTGCAGAGGTCATCTTACTAGAGTTATATATGCTAGAAAACGTGAAGCTGCAGCTGCTATTTTGATACAGAAGTACATTCGTGGATGGTTGTTGAAGAATGCTTATACACAACAATATGTTTCTGCTGTACTTTTGCAAGCAAGCATCCGTGGTTTCATTACTAGACAAAGATACCTACACATAAGGGAACACAGAGCTGCAACTGTAATTCAGGTAAACTTTCAAGAATTAAACATAAACTTTTGTGTGTCAGATGTTAAGAATTGATATAACAATCTCATTGTTTTTTTAACTCCACAGGCTCGATGGAGATCGTATAAAATCCGTTCCACTTTTCGTCATCGTGTGCATGATATTACTAAAATACAATGTCTTTGGAGAAGAAAATTGGCAAAGAGAGAGTTTAGGAGGCTTAAGCAGGTAAAATGCTACGTTTATTGTCTTCTTTGTTTAGCGCTATTGTTTCTTGTTTTGTATTTGTATATCATTTTCTTTTACATCTTACAGGAGGCTAATGAAACTGGTGCCTTGCGCCTAGCGAAAACTAAGCTAGAAAAACAGCTGGAGGATCTGACGTGGCGCTTGCAACTAGAGAAAAAATTAAGGGTATTCTTGGTTTCTGGTTAAGTTATTTTTGCTAAAATGTAGATGCATTTGATGTAACGAGACAACAATGTAATTAATGCAGGGGTCAACTGATGAGTCAAAATCTGTGGAAATTGCAAAACTTAAAAAAACTGTGCAATCTTTGGTTCTTGAGTTGGATGCAGCAAAGTTGGCTACTGTGAATGAATGCAACAAAAACGAAGTGTTGCAAAACCAACTGGAAATGTCAGTGAAAGAAAAATCTTCTTTGGAAAGAGAACTAGTTGGAATGGCTGACTTGAGAAACGAAAATTCATATTTGAAGGTAAGTAGAGTAGATAAATTATTTTGAATATGTAAATATAGAACTTGAAGCTCTACTTATTTCATTTCCATGTAGAGCTCACTGAGTACATTGGAAGAGAAGAACTCAACACTGCAAAGCCAACTTACTGAGGCTAAAGAGGATGCATCCAGTAACCTTAAAAAATTGAGGGAGGTTGAGAAAACATGTGCACTACTCCAACAGAAGTTAAAAAGGTATTGTTGTATTTAGTATTTTTATTTTATATATGCTTCTGTTTTATGCTTGATTTTATTGTGTAGCTTTGAGGAAAAGCTAACAAGTTTGGAGAAAGAGAACCATGTTTTAAGACAGAAGACATTAAGTGCCACTTCAAGAGGGAACTGGCAAAGTAACACCAAGCCGTTTCTTGAGGTATATTAATAGTTTTTATTTTTATTTTTAATCTGAATACAACACATAATAACTCTTTCATGTGTTGATTATTTTTGTACACAGAAGTTCTCTGGTGCACTTGCTCTTCCCTTCACAGAGCGAAAATCTATATATGTAAAGACCAATTTGCCTAATCTTCCATCCAAACATATTATTATTATTATTATTATTATTATTATTGTTATTATTATTTTATGTGTGTGAGTGTGACATTGTAATTCTTATGTAGGAAACCCCTACGCCTATGAAAAGCGCAAATCCAAATTCCCAAGGTTTGACGGATTCACGTCGGTCAAAGATGACTTCTGAAAAACAGCAGGAGAACTCTGAAATCCTGTCACGGTGTATTAAAGAAAACCTGGGATTCAAAGATGGAAAACCTGTGGCTGCTACTGTTATATATAAGTGCCTTCTTCATTGGCATGCCTTTGAATCCGAAAGAACTACAATTTTCGACTTCATTATTGAGAACATCAACAGTGCTCTTAAGGTCGTCTACTTTCTTCACTCTCTGTTTCTTATTTCTTTCTTATAAATAATAAAAAATCTCATTATGATTTCCAGATGGGTGATGAGGGACTTACCTTACCATACTGGTTGTCCAATGCTTCAGCTCTTTTATGCCTCCTGCAAAGAAACTTCAGGTCCAATGGTTTCTTGACACCTCAGCGTTCTGGTGTGTCATCTTTTTCGAATGGAAGGGTTGCACAAGTAAGCTTTGGTTTTGTTTTCTTCCAGTTTTACCCTTTTTGCCTAATTTAAATTTAATTTTGTATGTTGCTCAGGGGTACACTCCGCATAAATACATTGTTGATGATGGGATTTCACCCATGGAAGCTAGGTATCCAGCTATATTATTTAAACAACAGTTAACAGCTTGTGTGGAGAAGATATTTGGGTTGATAAGAGACAACTTAAAAAAGGAAATATCACCGCTCTTGAATTCATGCATCCAGGTTGGTTTTTCTGTATAATAGCAAGTTTAAATGAAAAAGATTTATTTATAAAATTAAAATGTTGATTTTTAAATAAATAAAGGCGCCCAAGAACCAACGAGTACATGGTGGTAAACCTTCAAGGTCACCTAGTGGCATCCCTCAGCAGGCTGCTGGTAGTCAGTGGGAGAAGATCATAGAGTTTTTGGATTCCTTGATGGATCGCCTACGTGGAAATCATGTATGTAATTCTACTTTGGAAAATTGAAGAAAATATAGTTTTATAGAATAAAGAGTTATTGTATATATAAACATATTATATGCATATGTGACAGGTACCTTCGTTTTTCATACGCAAGCTTACAACACAGGTGTTTTCATTCCTCAACATATCACTTTTCAACAGGTATATGATCCAAATATTGGTATTATTAGGTCATATGAATGTGATACTGAGGTGGAAGTTTCTTGTAGCCTTTTATTGCGGCGAGAATGCTGCACATTCTCAAACGGGGAATACGTGAAATCTGGTCTAGCAGAACTTGAGAAATGGATAGCCAATGCAAAGGAAGAGGTGTTTTATTTTATCAATATATATAAAGTCTAGATTGTGTTATGTGTACTAACTAACTCAACAATCAACATTTTCGATTTGGTGTAGTTTGCAGGAACTTCTTGGCATGAATTAAATTATATCAGACAAGCCGTTGGGTTTCTGGTAAACTTTATTTCTCTCTTGCTATCATGTCATAGTTATTAGTTATTACACACCACATGACAAACCAAACTCTATTTTTTGGACATGCATTAGACTAGGACCGGACAAAGCTTGTATTTTTTTGTCCCACATAAAAAGGTGTAATTCACTTGCATTTTATTTTATTTTTATTTTTTTTTTTTTTTTAAATTCTTAAATAGGTGATACACCAGAAAAGAAAAAAGTCTCTGGAAGAGATCAGACAGGATCTATGTCCGGTATCTATATATATATCTCTTAATCTCTAAGCTTAATGATGGATTTATTATCATCTTGTTATCTCTGAGATCACATTTAATTTAATACTAATAATTTGTGATTTTGGATTGGATAGGCGTTGACTGTTAGACAAATATATCGCATAAGTACAATGTACTGGGATGACAAATATGGGACCCAAAGCGTCTCAAATGAGGTTAGTATTCATTTGGTTTACTAATATTTATATAATACAATGACAATTGACAATGTTAATGTTTGTTTGTTTTTTTAGGTTGTTACTGAGATGAGGGAAATGCTGAACAAGGACTCTCAGAATCTTACTTCCAATTCATTCTTATTGGACGATGATCTCAGGTAATTCTTAATTCCAATCATTTCATCTAAATAAATCTTTTTTTTTTTTTGAAATTTAATTCATCTTTGGTGTGTACATATACATATACATATATTGCAGCATTCCATTCTCTACAGAAGATATCTACATGGCAATTCCTGGCATTGATCCTACAGATATCGAGCCCCCTGCGTTCTTAGCTGAATATCCTTCGGCACAATTTCTACTTCCAAATCCCAAGTGAATTTGTCGATAAAAGACCATTTGCATGCTTACGGTAGGGGAAAGGAAATATATCGTTTCTGTAGGGATATTTAATTAGGAGTGCAAGCAAGTCAAAGTTCCATGTAAAGTAAATACTACTAGTTAATTTCTTTTCTTTTTTTATTCTTTTGTAAAGCTTGTTTGTTGTGCACATTGTAATCGATTCCAGTGGATTCTCATTCTCGTAGCCAAATCAAATCCAATTATTTATTTTGAAGTGGTAAAGATAGAGGCCCAGAGTTATAGGGTTCTATTTCGTATGGTTGATGGAAACACTTAAAAGTTAAACGCAATTTACAACATAAAAGTTAAGTTTGGGCTAACAATTTTCAATCTTTGTGGGATTGCATTGATGCAAGTTCACCATTGAGAATGATCTCAGCGACAATTGTGGTCTGTTGACTTGAGATTGCTGAAATGTTGTTATTGTTGTGGTTTTCGGTTTCTTGGATATCCTTCCAGTGTTTATGTTTGATAGTTTGAAAGCTCCAAGATTTTTTCGTTTTCTTGTGTAAGCATTTTCTGGTTTTGCAATGTCTTGTATGGAATTGGAACTGGAACTGGAAGATGATGTTGATGGCCACACATCTGCTAAGCTCGTGAAAGATTTGGATTTCCCATTGTAGAATGATGATATTCCCCTCCTGTAACAATATCAATATCTATTAACAATCGAGAATTCGATTTGTGCTTTTAAAATTTGGCAAATTAACTGCAACTTTTGAGGTTTACTTGGAGAAAGAAGGCAATGTGATAAACACTTCCAATGAATCGGAGAAATCTAACAAACAGATCGTTTGTCCATTTTTTTTTTTTTTTTTGATGTAATGTTGATTACGAATGCATAAGATCGGTCATGGCAGATGATTATAACGAATTAGAGATCACAAATTTATGCAGAATTCCAAGTTTTCTGAAGAAAGTAAACCTGATTGGCAACGCTTGTTCCAGGGCTTGAATTGCATCATCGAAGGATCCATTGTTGTTATGATGATCATATGCGTAATGACTCTCGACATCTCCTTCCCGATCGTCGTCACTGTCGTCTCCGATCGAAGAACTACTCGATGAATTACATTCCTCTTCCTCTTCTCGTACGATCATCATCGATTTCGTTGATCCTTCAAACATGCTTCCATTTTCTCCTCCTCCGCCAACTTGTGTCTCCGGCAGCAACGCCGACGTCCGGCAACCACCACCATATCCATCGCCATCTTCTTTTTCCCAGATCGTCTTCATCTGATGGTCCCCAATGTAACAAGAGATGGAATTTCACAAATCCAAGAATCGATAACCACCTTCCGAGTTCCGAATTTGCAATCTCACTGTTTATATTTATATTATAAAAGAAAGATATGGGAATTGATGATTGCTGAATCGGATCCTATTCAGATTAGTGGATAAGATTTATTAAGACACACGACTTATTATTACTTATTTCCACTAATTCTTTCTTATTTTATATCAATGATTGAATTTTATTTTATTCTTACAAAACCGATTGGCTACAGTTTTCTATTTTCCGATGTTATTTAAACCTTTTTATGTTGGTTTTTTGTTTGACATGATAAGGGAATAGATTGATAGCTTAATAGCTATTTGGATAGACGAACTATTTAAGTAATGTATTATTTTCTATAAAAAAATTGTTATAAAAAAAGAACGGGACACATAAAGCATGTTAAATATAATGAAATTATTTATTATAATGATATAATATCATAATTATATTCAAGATACTAAATATTTATCAAAATTTTTGAAAAAGAAATAAACAAATGCTAATATGTCAATCCAACACATGTCGGTTCAATCTATACTGAGAATTTACTTAATTTTACCTCAACCCAATACTATTCTCTTAAACATGTTTTACCACCTTGACCTAGGAATTATGCGTTGTTTCTTTTTCTTATTATTTTTTTCCTTTTAAATCTAATAATTATGTTTGTTAGTGTATACATAAATAATATCATTTTTATTAAGCATCTGAATATAAAAAAATAATTCTTGGGGGAGCTGCTAGTAGAGATGTGAATTTTATTAGCGAGTTAGCCATGAAGAAGGCTGCCAAAGCTGTTGATTTGATGCACCTTCCACCACAGTTACATGACCGCTACAGTGAACTCATTTTGCTTCGATTTTGCATGGGCATCGCCAAACTTTTCTTTGGCCTGAGGACGTGCCAACCCGTTCACATGGTCGTTACGACATTGTGGTTTTAACGGGGGTCCGTTCTTTGGGGACTGGCTTCGTTACCAATTAGGTTTGGTGGATTGGGTTTGTACTCAACAGTAGAAACTTCCTCTTATGCTTTTGTGGCCTCACGAGCTCAATCGTGGGTGTTACAAGACCACATCTTACGAGATAACAACATATGTGGTATAGATTCAGATTATGTTTGTGCTTTGGCCTGTCTTCGTGATACGATTCCGGTCTTTGACTTCAGTAATTTCACTAATAAGGACACCGCTCCTCCAAAAGCCCAACATTCATTGGCGAGTGCCATTTTTAGTAAAATTGTCAAAGACATGAAAGTTCACTTCGACATGACGATTAGGCAGAAAGCAATTTTTGAGTGTCTAAGGGCCCAACATGCTTAGGATTTTCTTATGACTATTCCTATTGACGGTCTTGGCCAACATATGTCGCCAGTGGAGTATCGTGCCACCCTAAAGTATAAGCTGCTTAAAAAGTTGCAACAAACAAAGTGGCAAAACATGAGAAAGCGTGCATGAAAAATTAACACACTTATATCTTTTGCATTTAATACTTTCGGTTTCCTTGCGCCAGAAGCTGTGAATCTACTCAATAGAGTCCAACGGGTCATGCATAGTAATGTTATGACCCCAAGATCTATAGATGTTGTTTTTAAAAGAATTAGGTGCCGTTTGTTTTTCCTAAAAAACCCCTTCTAACTACTTAATGTTGCGTCGCGCAGCACTTGACCCTTCGCAACTGTTTGTTTTTCAGAAGACTTCTGATTTAAAAACTGCTGCGCGTGTGCTGCGTGACGCATCACTTGACCCTCTGCTTCAAACCTCTTCACACCTTACTTTAACTTATTGTAGCAGTCTGCAGATGTTAAAAAACAAACAAACTTTTTATTAAATGCTGCAGCCGTTTGGTCCCCCCTCTTTCACTATAGAGGGTTGCAGAGGTGATCCGCAAACTTCAGACATTTTCGCTTTGTAAAAACAAACTGCACATTAGTTTTTCCATCCAAAAAAGGGTTGCGGCACAGCTTGTTACTCGTTTATCCGCTACGTCTATGTAAAACTTTATTTTTTAAGTAATCTATAAATTATTTTTATATTCCATTTAGAAATTGACAATAAAAGTTGTAATGTTCGTCATTTAAAAAACTATTTATGATATGTTTATTAAATTAATTTATCAACGAAAAGTAAAAAACAGTGAATATTATATGTAATATAATATATATACTATTAATATATAAAAACTAAAACTTAGGGAACTTTTTAATAAATGTTACAAATTTTATTAGGCTGGACGGTGTGGAGCTCGGATAGCTTGGCAACGGACCTCAGCGAACACGGTGCACACCAGGCCGACCCCTCGGCATGCCGAGGTCGACTCGGTAACTCAGCTAGCTTTCACCGAGGAGAGAGGGTGTATTGGGTTTGTAAATGTGAACGTTGGAGGGTCAAATATCGCCGTTTTTTCAAAAAAAAAATCAAAAAATCTCCCCTTTTTACCTTACATAAGTATCACTCTTTCTCATATTTTATCCCACTTCATCATCTTTATATTTTTACTCAAACAATTCAAGTTTTTTTAAAAAAAATAGCTTCCTCTTCCAACCCAAAAGCTCAGAAAATACCAAAAGAAACACTCAAAACCCAAACATCTCACATTCTTCACCAACTTTCATTCAAAATCAACGCGATCGTCCTATTTATTCTCCACTAAATCTACATTTTGGTGGTGTTTACTACCCATTTCAAGTGCAAAACCAACCTCAATACCAAAATCAAGCACAATACCAAAACCAACCCCAATTCCAAAACCAACCCCAATTTCAAAGACAACTCCAGTTTCAAAACCAACCACAAATGAACTTCTCATCCCAAATGTTATATGAGTTCAATCCATTTGATGATCTTCCCGACTCCCCAATGAACCATCAAACCAAATTTCAAACTGAAGTGGAACGCGAAGGCGTCCCGGAAACGAAATCTGAGCCGGAAGAGAATCCACCACGACCAAAAAAAGTGGAAGGGCGCCTCCAAAACAACGGACATCCGCCGAAGAAAAGACGTTAGCGCGTGCTTGGGTGAATGTTTTCGAAGATCCGGTGGTCGGAAACAACCAAGATTGTCAAACTTTCTTCCGGAAAATCACGCGACGGTTTCTCAACGAGATGAAACTTCGTGATTACCGGAAAAAAGACCAAATTTATTCTAAGTGGCGAAATGTTAACAAAGTGGTGACGGAGTTCAATGGGTTGTTTTCGAGTGTGAAACGGTAATGACAAAGTGGTACAAACGACGAAACCATTTTGCAAAAAATCTCTTGACATGTACTGGGAACAAAAGGGGCGCCATTCAAACTTTTACATGTTTGGAACATTGTAAAGTTGTCAAAAAAATGGCAGAATGTTGCATCTTCTGAAACTTTTACATGTGGTCCGTCTAAAAGAATAAAAACGTCCGAAACGACATATAGTCAATCGTCCGATGCGCATATCGAGATTGATCTCAATGAAGATGAGCCTTTTGAGGTTCCAAGAGCCACTCGTCTCATGAGAAGAGACAAGGCAAAGCGAAAGAGAAAAGCCGTGACAACTACTTCCGAAGACGTCGACAAACTAACAACAAAAATGGATAGTTTAAAGTCTTCCTTGGAGCGATACTTGGACTTTGCACTAGAGAAAGAAAAAACTCGTGCCTTGTCCATTTTAGCAAGACCCACAAACGAGCTATTCGGACGCGAACGAGAATTGACTTTAAAAGCCAAATAGGAGCTTGCAAAAAATATAACATCTAGTTTAGGTTTTTTAATTTGAGTGTTTTCTTTTTTTACATTTCTATGTTTTTTTAAATTCTTAGGTTTGTAATCTAAATTTCTATGTTTTTTTTGGTGTGTTGTATTCTAATTTTAAGTTTTTTCAAAGAATGCTATGTTTAAATTATTTATTTTATATATTAAAAAAAAAGTAACATGTCAAGTGTGGCAACCCACACCTAACAAATGGCAAGTTTTGGTAAAAGTGTGACAAGTATGACGTGACGCCTACGTGGACCCGTAACAAATATGACACCACACTTACTAGCTTTAGATGAGTATTGAAATACACGAGAACAACCTAATTCGTAACTTTGTATTCCCAATATATCACCATCACATCAACTATAAAATGAAAGTTTGTATTAACCATGGCATTTAAAAGATATGACGTGTTATGTGTCAATATCATGATTTCTAAATGAAAAAGAAGCGTGTATAATGTATTATGCAAGTAATATCAAACAATTTAAGTAAATTTTAGGGTGATATATATATATATATATATATATATATATATATATATATATATATATATATATATATATATATATATATCCTTACTGTGTTATGTTCTCATTCGTGAGAGCTTTGAAACGATATATGTTGCGTCTAAAATGAAGAATGTGTGAATGAGATATCGATATTTAAAGACGAGTCTTTGAAAATAAAATTAATGAATAAAATGGTTGTGGGAATGTGTCCCTCATAGAAAAAAGAAGAAAACTCTTAGTGGGTTTATAAGCATATATATGTAATAGGTTTACAAGCTTGTATAAATTAAACTCATCCTCTCTCCTCTCATTAATATTATTGAGTTTGTATGGTTTTTGTGTGTTTTTTTGTTCAAAGACTTTGTTTTGAAGCTTTGCAACTGAAGAGATCAACCTTCATCTACCTTCTGGACCCTTATGAGTTGCAAATATCCTTGCTTTATTGTGTTTAATCGTTAGATCTATGAATATTTGGTGTTTTGGTCAATTTTAATGAGTTTTGATCCCTTTGTGACTTGTTCCATAGAGTTTGAAGAACTCCACGAGCTTTGGTTCATGTTTAAAGTTATAATCTAGTGATTTTGTGGAGTAATGAGTGTATGCAAGAACTCTCCTTACTCCATGAATGAAGAAAATCGATTTTCGGAAATTTCTTAGCTTAGGGTATTAGATCTTGGGAGTTTGTGGCATTATTATGGATAAAGTTGGAAACTTTATCCATCTAATCATCATGTTGGCTCAGATCTGAAAGTTGAAGGCTTGGACTTAATGGATTAAGTCGAGAAAGATGCATTCTTGGACTCTTTGAGACTTAAAGTTTAGATCTTGGTTGTTTGAACCATCCTAATGAAACTTTATCCATTATGAAGCTATTAAGTACTAGATCTGAATAGTGGGAAGCTTTGGGCTTATGGGTTAAGTGCTTAACTCATTAAGCTATTTTTGGTTCTGGCCACGACGTGACGATGTGTAGGCCACGACGCGGTGGCAGGTTGAAACGCAAGTATTCCGTCTTTTAGCCACCATGGCTCGACCATGGTGTTGGCTACGACGCGTGTTAAATGAAATTTTATGCATATTTTATGTTAGTTTTTATTAGTGTTTTGCATTATATTTTATGCTTTTTTCATATGAATTAGTTCAAATAATGTTAATCTCATGTTTTTCTTCAGAATTCCTATACTGCTCATGTTTTATGTTGTTTTCAGATATTTCGAGTGGAGCACTGATTTGGAAGCAGCTTGGATGCATATTTGGAGCTTAATGTTGTTGGGTCTAAAAATATGGTTTATACTTTACTTTTCTAGGCTTGAATAGGTTTTTGGTCTTGTAAGTATTGTGTGGGTGTTTGCGGCTGTATGGGTGTTCATGACCGTGAACCTGTTTACGACCGTAAACGTGTTTGCGGTTTGTGTCCCCTCTATATAGTATGTCAGACCTGTCAGAGGAAATAAGTGAGTAAGAGAGAGTTCACGGCCAGAGTGTGAGGTGAGAGAGTTCTAGAGAGAGAAAGTAAAGAGAAGAGTGTGTGTGTGTGAATCTTGTGTAAGGAACATCATTCTAATCATCAATACATCATAGATTCATCTTCTTATTCTTCTACTTCTTCCATATTTGATCTTGCATCATCCAATTGATTGGGATTCCGCACCATCAATTGGATCTAATTGATATATCAAGCAAATTTGGGACTTACAGTTGGTATCAGAGCTTGGATTGTATCAATCATTTTGGCAAGATCTGGAGCGTTTTTGCACTTTTTCTTGAAGGATTTTGCTTTTTTGGATAGTTTTTGAAGAAATATTGGGGGGTTTGTTCTTTGTGTTTTTTATAAAAATGGCTTTTTGATCGAGTTTTGGTGCTAAAAAGTTGAAAAATTGCGAGTTCCGGCGGCCATTTTCACACAACTCCGAAGGGTTTGCGGTCCGAAGAAGCTTTCACGGCCGACTTCGGACGTTCTCGGCCGCGCACCTCGCACGTGTTCGGTCAGCAACCTCACGTTTACGGTCCAGCTGTTCTCGGTTCAGCCTCGTTCTCGGCCAGCAGGTGTCTAGCCCTCGTGTCCAGTCCTTGCGCGTGTAGTCCTCGCAGGTTCTCAGTAGCAGCAAATATTCAAAAATCCGGCGGTGCAAGGTTTCGAACCTGGGTCTCCCATACTCTCAGTCCACCGCCTTACCAACTCATCTAGCAAGCAACTTGTTATATGCGTTCGCGATTTAACTCAAATATTATACTTTCAATCATAGTTTTGGATTTTTAACACTTTTAGCCCAAAAATCAATTTTTCTTAATTTTAAAATTTCATTTTCTACCCAAAATTTTGATTTTTAATTTTTGACTATCATATTTGACTTTTGACCTTAAAATTTTGACTTTGACTTTCAAGTTTGACCTTTGACTTTAAACTTTGACTTTCTCGTTTAACTTTCAAAATTTCAAGTTTAGCCTTTCGGTTTGACTTTTAAGTTTGACCTTTTAAACTTGACTTTTGAGGTTTTAAGTCAAAGGGCAATTTAAAAAAAAAACAATGAGTTCCTCAAACATCCCGGTCAATGAAGTTTCATGCTCTCAATCATGTGAAGCTATGATTAAATTTCTTCGTGAAGAACATGATTTGCTAAAAAGGGAAGTTGAGGACCTTAAATATGAAGGCTATACTCTTAGGAAAGGTAAAAAACCCTTAAAAGCACAACTAGAGGCCAAAACCAAGGACTTTAGGAAACTTCAAGAAGAATACAGTAATAAATGTGCGAATTATAGATATGTTAATGAACAGCTTGCTAACTTGACCGCCGAACTTGATGCATTAAAAGCTAAATATAAAGATGCAAATTTTACCTTTAAGAAATTTGATGTGTCAAGTGAGGTTGTTGCATCGATGATTGAAAAACAATTAACATTCAAAGATAATCAATCTAAGGGGTTACGGTATCACAGTGTTCCACCTCCCTTCAATGACAACTATACCGCACCCCTTGAAACTAATGAGGTAGAGACACCTACTCAGTTTGGCCCACTCCCTGAACCAGCTTCAGTTAAGACTGAACCATCTGGGCCTACTGAGGTTATTAAGGTGAAAGTTTCTGATGCTTCTACTTCATGTACATGTAAAGTAGTAGAGGATGAGGACAAGGAGTACAAAACTAATTCTAGTTCTGTAAATTCTGATTATTGTCAAACCAATGACTCCTTGAACTCATAATCTGTTGCTTCTAACTCAGTTGCTACTAATCAACCTGCTGTTGGTAAATACAGGCCACCAAAACAAGCAAATCAGAGTGCCTATTGCAAGTGTGCTTGTGGGAATAATCAGAGACAAGGCAAGGGCGTGCTACCAGGGGCAAGCATAAACAATTCCTACATGAAGAAAAGACATGTTTTCACTGTGGAACACCTGGACACATTGCCATAAATTATCCAAATCACGCATACATTCCCTACTATGCACAAGGCCGACAGAACGCGCCAAGAGGGAGATACGCCAAGAGAAGCCCTTCAAGGCCACAATCGAGAAATGGTGACTGGAATAAAAAGAAGACCAAGAAATCAACTCCCAACAACAAGAAGGGAATGTCGGCCAAGAAGCCAAGCTCAATAGATGCTCCAGTGAAGCCAAGACCGGTTAGGTCAAAGTCATCTCGGAAGCCGACTTCAAGTTCAAAAGCAAGTACTGAGCCACCCATCCGATCGAACAAGAAATGGGTTAAACCCAACTACAGATGGGTACCAAAGGTTCAATCTCCCAAAGCGTCTAATGATTTTAACATTCCTTCATCTTCTGTTTGTGATAAGCAGGATATGTCATGGGAGAGAGTACCTTGAAAAGATGACAAAGGTCAACCCAATTTCAAAATGGACTGGGTTCCAAAGACCAACTAATCCCGCACTGTGCTGGAGCGGCTATGGAGGAATATCATCAGACTCCGGTTTGTTGATAGTGGCTGTTCCGAGCACATGATAGGGAACATCTCTCAACTGTATAACACTCAGAACTTTAAGTGAGAGTATGTGTCCTCTACGGGAAAGGAAAGAAAGGAAGAAAGGAAAGGATCACACATGAGTTTTGTGCTTAACGATGTGAAGAATTTTCGGATCTGTCTAAGATTATGCGTGCTGTTCTCAGACCTTCTGGATGCAAATTCAATCGGTGACTTACGGTTTGAGTTTTCTTCTCGATACTCCTGAGTTTTCTCTTACATTGATTCGTTCCAAAGATAATCTTTTATTTTCTTATAGTCTTTCGTTAGTAGGTATTGTTTGGGAAGTGATATGAAGTATAGTGCTAAAGGGCAATTTATGATGTGTGTAATGCACTAAAGTCGAATTGTCTAGACTCTGTGTTCAATGTAATGGTAGGCACAAAGGATTTAAATGTAATAGACTAGGCATAGATGGACTGTGAAAAGACTTGACAAATATTGACTTAGATAGTTCCGTTTGGTCTGACAATACGACGCTTGGGTAGATTGAGCAGTGAGATAAACATGGGAACCTGCGAGATACACTAAAAGTTAATTATCTAGAATTTTGGTTTAACATTTCCTCGATGTACAGACTCATATCCTTAATTCCGGTACTGATAGGGCGGCTGGGGGGTTATGATAAAATAGGTATGTAGGAAATTATGTTCTTGCTTTCTATCTGTTAGTCATATGTTGCCTCCTTTGCGTGATTGGAACATATCCGACCTGGAATGCAACATATGCAACTCTATTTCTATGCATCTCCTTATCTATGCAATTCTTTCTATCTGTTAGTCATATGCTGTCTTCTTTGCGTGATTGGAAGAGATCCAACATGGAACACAACATATGCAACATTCTACTTCTCAGTCCCTCTATATCAGTTTGCTATATGTTGTCCCCTCTGTGTGATTGTAAGAGATTCGACCTGGGACACAACATATGCACCTATCTCTAAATCTGACTTCCCTCTTAATGAATGTCTACCCACCTAAAGTAAAGAGTTCTTTGGAAGTTCTTGATTACCGGGGTATATCGGGAAGTGGGGAACACGTTCTAGTACATCTAAAATTGAACCATTTAATAGGTTGTCTGTAGATCTCGCTGCTGAATTTAAGTGGACAACAATATCCTTGGTCGTCGTCAGCTAAATGTCTATTTAAGTATATAGGTACAACTGTCTTGTCACTTATAACCTGTCGAATTTGTCAACATCCTTAGTGTTTAAGTGGACCACAATACCGGTGACTGACCAGATCTAAACATGCAGGTGTGTGCAAATAAACGATATTGAATTGTTTGAGAACTTTGATCCCAAATTAGTTTTGGAATTTAGTTATTATTTTTGTTTTGGTTAAATTTGTTCATAGTTTTCCTCTATGCACAAATTTAGGGGGGGGGGGGGGAATTAAAATTAAAAAAATCAAACAAAAATCAGAAAATTCAAAAATCCAAAAATATTTTTTGTTTTTGTTTTATTTTTCCAGAAAATATAAAAAATACAAAAATATTGTGTGCTGAGTTTGTTTTTAGTTTTGTCTTGAAAAGTGAATTCAGATGTAGATGAGACTCATGGAGACTGTATCAAGATTTTCTGAGCCAAAGCTTTATCTGTGATCATTGAAGAATTCTCATTCGAAGGAACAAGAAATGAAGATTATTCTTTCAACATTCAATCTTTCAACCCCAGAAGCAAGGTGAAGCTGCACTTGAAGATTATGTGACAGATTGCATTGAAGCCTCATCAATCAATTTGCTGCTATCTATGTACCTGCTAAAGTTATCCAGAAGTTTCGTTCTCTATTCTCTCTGAAGATTCTCAAGCTGAAAGTGCTGATTTTCAAGAATCTCTGCATGAAGCCTCCTCACCTAACGTGCGTTCAAAGTCAAAATTTGAAGAAATGCCCAACTGTTCAAGATGATGTCACTCACTTAGAATACTCATATACTCATCTTGAAGTTGTGAATAAATAGAAGACAAAAAGCTGAAGCCAAGCTCCAAATGAAGATTGACAAGAAAAGCAGCTACATTTTTAGGGGGAGTTTGTTGGGTCAATAGAAAAGAAAGCTATAAACCAAGGGGGAGATTGTTGGGTCCAAAAATATGGTTTATACTTACTTTTCTAGGCTTGAATAGGTTTTTGGTCTTGTAAGTATTGTGTGGGTGTTTGCGGATGTATGGGTGTTCACAGCCGTGAACCTGTTTACGGCCGTGAACGTGTGTGCGGCCGAGAACGTGTTTGCGGTTTGTGTCCCCTATATATAGTGTGTCAGACCTGTCAGAGGAAAGAAGTGAGTAAGAGAGAGTTCACGGCCAGAGTGTGAGGTAGGAGAGTTCTAGAGAGAGAAAGTAGAGAGAAGAAGAGTGTGTGTGTGAATTTTGTGTAAGGAACATCATTCTAATCATCAATACATCATAGATTCATCTTCTTCTTCTTTTCCTTCTTCCATATTTGATCTTGCATCATCCAATTGATTGGGATTCCGCACCATCAATTGGATCTGATTGATATATCAAGCAAATTTGGGACTTACAAATGTAGCTAAAACACCTAAGGAAGCTGGAACCTGGGTTGGATTTGCTGAAACTGAAGAGTTTACATTCGAAATGCACGTTTTTGAGTTTATACGACCGTGTTTTTAGACACGTGATCGTGTTTTTGATCATGGTTCTCCTTCACAACTTTTCATAGCCAAAAATTTATTTTTGGGACCTCGTAGTGTTTACGCGATCGTGTTGCTTCATAAATCACGATCGTGTTTTTGAGTTTTTTTCAGATATAGTAACATACTTCGTTAAACAGATATTTTTAGGGATTTGAGGCATAAAAACGATCGTGTTTCTCCCAAAAACATGATCATGTTTTTCTAAAATTCGCATTTGATGTTGTTGGCTTGCATATAAATACCCCTTATCTCATCAGTTAAAACCCTAGACGTTTCCAAACGACCAAAGACGATTTTTGGAGGCGATTTATGCACTTTTACATCAATTCCTGAAGATCTGAAGACTGTGGATCATCTCTTTCATTTAGTTTAGTAAAATTAGTTGTTTAATCCTTCTTGTTATTGTTCCATATCAGATTTTAGCCATGTCTAGTAAAACCCTAGATTTCAGTTCTACAAGATTAGTACTTTTTATGTAGTTAATCATTAGACTTGGTTTTTATTGTGTAATTCTATCAAGTTATTTCAGTTTTGCACTTAATGAATGTTTGATTTCTGATTCTTTTTAGCATGATCACCTAATTTAGGATTGAATCAATTTAGTTAACTAGTTATTGAAATCAGTATTGTTTTGATAAACTAGTAATAAGTAACAAGTAACATATCGGTTCCGTGTTGGGATTTGACCCTGTTATAAAATGAAATTTCATATTTTTACGATTCCGTGCTTGTGAGAAGTATTGAATATTGTTGAGAATTTTACACAAATCATAATGATGCTTTTCTAACTTGATTAAGAGCTTGTTTAACTAGGTTAGTAAAAAGTTAGGATTAACTGAAGAGCTTGTTTTGGTTAGTTAACTAAGTTAAGAACTTACTAGAGCTTATTAGTAGTTTTCCGTACCAGCTTAGATGAAACGCATCTTAAATAACCAGATTTGTGTTGATTGCATGATTAGGAAAGTCACAACATAACTAATTTTGCTTTTTATTATTGAATTTACTTAAGTTATTTTCATTGCTATTTTAGTTATTAATTTTACAACAAACCACCCTTTTTATTATTTTATGTATTTGACTAGTATGTGCCTTACGCAAAGCTGTGTGTGCCATCCTTTAATTTTCAGAACCAATTTTTTTTCTTATGTTTTAAAAATCATGATATTTTATTTGTAGAAAATCCCAATATATAAAAATCTTTTGAGTACAAGATTTTCTCAAATAAAATCATAAGGTTGTCATAATCAATACAAATACATAAGTTACAGTGTAAAGACCTAATGGTCCTAAACACCATTGCATGCTTTCTCTTAATCACTCAACATCCTAATCAAGTTTCAGTGCCTTAAGTCTTGATACCTGTGCTGCATACAAAGTGAGTGGGTCAACTTAGGAAACCTGGTGAGATAAATAGGGATTTCAATCCCACAATGTTATAATATATATATATATATATATATATATATATATATCTTACTATATTATTATACAAACCTTACTATTTCTAAAAATAGATTTAAGACGTCCAAATCATTAAGCTAATGGTATAAATATCTTATGCATTATATGAAAGATTTGATTTTTATTTTGACTAGACTCATTATCTCTCCTTTTGACTTGGTAATTGAACAATCGTATGTAGTCCCATTTAATTCGTCTAACTACAAGTTCAAAAAGCTCAGTGCCAGTCTCATATCCTTCCTCTCTCTCTCTCTCGGTAACCATTCCCTCTTACTTTCTCAAAACCCTATCTAGAAACGAAGAGGCATCCGATGATTCTTCCTGGAAACAACACGTTGATGTAATGATTATGGCTAAAAGATGTTAAAATCAACTTTGCAATCATAGTATAGATCTTCATAGGCATCAATATTCCTCCCATCGCAGATACGTCTTTGTTCCCTCCCCTGCTATAAATCCCACCATCCAGGAACAGAAGATTACTTCATCTCCTATCTTCCACTATGGCCAATTTCTCAAGGTACTCTTTTTATCCATCTTCATCCTTCCCCAAATGATTTTCAATATAATTGATGTAGGACCATCACGACCTTCTCTATTTTTCAGGTTATATTCATATTCTCTTGATTCTGTCATCATCTGATTTCAGGTTGCTTCTGCATCTCTTTCCATATTTGTATTCACCAACATACAGGTAACATGTTCTGTCAAATGGTCTGACATTTCACTAACCCTCTTAGTTTTCATATTTTTTTATTTTAGGGTATATGATCCATTGAGAAGGTAATTCTTCTCACATTCGCCATTTAAAGTATCCTTTTTTTTGTTTAGGTGCATAAATCTTTGATTTTGATGTAGATTTGATCTGATATCATATGTGTGTGCGTGTTTCTTGAAGTTGTTTGGATATCTTCTCCGACTTCCCTCTTTTGTTAGTTTTTTTTTGCCATCATGCTTTTAGGTATCATTCATTAAAATTGCATAAAATACTAAAAAATGTCTTATTGGGTTTTGAACTGAGCATGAAAATAGAAGTTACAACGATGGAATTAAGAAGCCTTTACTTATGGTTTTAGGTTTGTTTTGATCTTTTGACTGATTTTTTGATTTATTTATGTTCATAGTTTCGTCCTGCACCACCACCACCAAAGTAATGTTCTCACCATGAATCAAGCACTAATCATATTCAATGCTCCTTCTCATTGTCCAAAACATATTCAGTGCTTCTAATGCTTATGATGTGGGGTGAGAAATAGAGCAGATCTTGAAGGGCTTCATTTCGCCTATGTAGTTTCTTTTTTTTCTTTCCGTATTTCATGTTATATGCTTCCAGTTTTTGTTAATGTGTGTATGTTTTGTGATTATGGCTTGACCTTGAAACCCCATGGGTGTCATTTCTGCACATAAAAAATAGTACAACCGACATATTCTTCTCTGTAGGTTTTTTTTGTTTGTTTGAACAGATGGTTAGGGAAAATCTGGACATCACCATGAGCTTCTACCTTCCCTCATCCACGTAACCCATATTTTGGTTGATAATTTTTTTAAGATACGAAAGTTTTTTTCTCTCTTTTAGGCTTTGTTTCTTTTCTCATCTTCCTTTTTCATGTAAAGCAATCAATTGGGGCTGTGTATGTATTTCCATATAATTGGAAGTCTGGAACCTAAAAAATGGAAGTTGCTAACAGATGTGGATGTTGTTCTAACTTAATAGTAATGTATTTGCAATAATTTAAAACTTGGTTCATGGTTACGTTGATATGTATTATAGGGACTGTGGTTGTTCAAAGTATGAATGTTAAAAACGTTGGGTTGCAGTAAAGGTGCAAGTAGCTAGCAAGTTATTAGCAAATGGGGAAATTATAGGGAAGAATGGTCCTCAAAGTCTTAAAGAAATAGAATAGGACACACTAAAACGAAATAATGGATATTTCAGAATCGCAAGAGTAAGGCAACATATGAGGCATTTTTTGGTAACGGATGACACTAACAACAAGTATTTTCTTCCAAACTGGGGTTTGGGGTCATTAATTATATGTTGTGAATGCATTTTCTTATCTTTCGGTTAATATACATCTTCAAAATTTTTTGATGTTTTGAGGGGGAGGGTTGAAGTTGAGGGGAGGGATAATTGGGTTCGAAATTGTTTATGCATAAACAAATTAATTTTTTATTTTCATTTGTAGGGCACTAACATATTTCTTTTTTAATTAAAGATTGCATCTAATTTTTTTTCCTTCTATGGCAACACATGTACTTCCATCCACAAATATAATCAAAATTTTGAGATACACTAATATTTAAATCATTCAAATTATCAAGCCACACACAAAGACCATTCACGGTGCTTCTCTTACGTACTCCATTGTTGCAAGAAATGATTGTGGAGGCTTCAAAAGTAATGAAGTAGTAAATTACTTAGATGTCCCTATATGAACTTAGTTAATGTTTTAGATGGGGATTCAAAGTATCATAATTTGTTATCAACTTTTTTTTTTCATTTTTCTTCGATCTGTTTGGTTAAGAATATATGGTGGATTGAGTACATGCTAGAAATGAAGGCATTAATCATAATATACAAAACTTACTAAGCTTCGGCTACCGATAGTTTTTTTTTTGAAATATTGTTTTTAACCTAGCATATATTGAGCTGTGTGCAAGGTATGCTACACCCGACTATGGATAAAACCTGACAGTAAAAGAGTATGTTGAGTAGTCAATTTTTTAGAGTGTTTATGAATAAAAAATCATAAAAAAGTTAACGGTTATTTGTTCCTTTCAAGTTTATTTCATTTATTGGTAAATTGAAGTTCATTTCTATTAATAGCTCAATTTCTGATGTATATGATGTTGTGGAGTTATTAACTCAATCCCATACTATCTACAAGTGATGGTATTGTTGCTATGAATGGTATGAGACTGAGGCTTACATTGGCACTGGCTTTTTCATTTGGTAAATTGGGTGCAATTTCAACCAATTTTATGTGAAAGAGGTTATTTCCTATTACATCCGATGGTTAAAAAAAATACAAGAAACAACGGTAAGAAAACCAATTGAATTTTCCATATCTGTCTTTTCTAGTTGGAAAATAGGCTCAAAACACAAAAACAATAATGTTGGTGATGAAGTTAAAAAAGTATTTAAAATTAAAGAAAATATAAACCCATAAAAATAATTTACTATCTTTAAATAAATAAGTTTTTTGTTCTCAATTGTTTGTTTTTTTAACTACTGATGAAATAATGAGAAAAAAATCGCAAATGTGGGTAACATATATGTGGGTTTAATTTAAAAACACCAATTAGAAAGAGGTCTTAGACAAGGAGATCCTCTTTCTCCTTTTTTGTTTATCATTGCCATGGAAGGATTACATGTTGCTTTGGAAGATGCAAAAGCTGAAGGTTTTTTGCACGGCGTTGCGGTGGGCTCTGATAATTTTATTATTTCTCATCTTTTCTATGCAGACGATGTTTTGTTGTTGGGAAAGTGGGATAAGATGAATTTGGAAAACATGGTAATGGTGTTGAATTGTTTCTTCATGGTTTCGGGTTTGAAGGTGAACCTTCATAAATCCAATTTGTATGGTGTAGGGGTTACTTATAGCCAAGTAGAGGAGATGGTGAGGGTTACTGGCTGTGCTCCTGGGAAATTGCCTTTTAAATACCTGGGCCTTCCAGTGGCAGAGAATATGTCTAGGGTTCGGAGCTGGCAAGGAATTATTGATCGCTTTAAAAAGAAGTTAGCCTCGTGGAAAATAAAAATGTTGTCTATAGGTGGGCGTTCCATGTTTCTTTCCTCCGTTCTCGGGTCGTTGGGATTATATTTTATGTCTATGTTTCTGATGCCGGTTCAAATCAAGAAGATGTTGGAATCTCTCAGAGCCCAATTTTTTTGGGGGAGCTGAAGAGGGTTCTAGAAAGATCCATTGGGTTGCTTGGGATTTAGTTATCGCTCCAAAGGACTAAGGTGGGGTCGGAATCGGTAGTTTGGAGTGTTTTAACTATGCACTCCTTCAGAAGTGGAGATGGCGTTTTCTCACTGAACCGAATTCCTTGTGGCGTAAGGTTATTATTGCACTTCATGGAAATTGCTCTCATCCTCATTTTGGCAGGTCTAGTTCTGGAAATGGCGTGTGGGGTCGTATTATGAAATCTTGGGATATAATGAACAATAAAGGTGTAATTCCTTATTCTACGGCTCTCAGAAAGATTGGAGATGGAAATTCTACTGCTTTTTGGAAGGATTACTGGTGTGGAGGCATCCCTTTGGCTCTTTGATTTCAAGTGTTGTTTCGCCTTGACCTTAACCAAAATTGTTTGGTTAGTGAGAGATGTCGTGATGGTTTCTGTGTTTGGAATTGGAGTCGAGACCTTCATGAAGGTGTGGAACTTTCTCAATTTCAAGATCTTCGAGTTTTAGTGGAAGGTAGACAATTAGGTATGGAGGAAGATAAATGGTGGTGGGATTTTGATGATGCCTATAATTTCTCAGTGAAAGCTACTCGAAGATGTATTGAGCAAATATTGTTACCATATGTGGATTGCAATATGATTTGGAATGTTCTTCTACCTAGGAAGGTAAATATTTTTATATGGCGCCTTTTATATGATCGTCTCCCTTTGAGAACAAACTTGGTTACTAAGGGTATTGATGTCCCATCGATTTTATGCCCTCTTTGTTGTTCGGATGTTGAAAACTTGAAGCACTTGTTTGGGGAATGTGAAATTGCAGCGCATACATGAGCTTCTGTTTCTCAATGGGTGGAAATGCAAGTTCCATCTCATTTACCTCCTTCGAGTTTACTTTCTTGGCCGGATTCTTTGATAATTACTAAACTAAGAAGAGAACTCCTTCAAGTGATTGTGCAGACTACTTTGTGGGTTCTCTGGAAGTATAGAAACAATGTGCTATTTGGGAATAATGGAAAAAGGAAGGAGCTGATTTTTGATATGGTGGTAGATTATTCTTTTTTGTGGTTTTCGAGTAGGAATAGAAAAGTTTTTATGTCTTGGTCTGAGTGGTTAGAAAACCCTTTAATTTCTATGTAGTTATTTTTTTTCTCTAGCTCCTTGTTAGTTGCTTTTAATAAAATTTAAGCCGTTAAAAAAAAAATTTAAAAACTCATGTGTGGGTTATCTTTTGAACCGACAATTTATCACCTAAATACCATAAAATTTTCCTATATCCACAACACCCTTTTTTTAACATGTTTAAGTCGTAGATAATTTATGATTGTATCAAACTCACAAAACTTTTAAATTTCTCTTTTTGATTGATTTATCCAAGGAAATAAAACGTATACAACAATTGCAAAAATGGCATACATTAAAGGGCATTTTGAACCACTAAACTCTAAACCCTTAAATAAAAATTCAAACCCCTAAACTATAAATCGTATATATGTATTGAAGAATGTACAATTTTCTTACATTTGATCATTAAAAATTATCCCAATGTGCTTTTATAATAGGCGAAGAAAACAATTTTTTATTTTCTTACAAAAACAATATATTTTTAATTTTAAAGTAAAACAACATAATTTTTTCGTAAATCTAAAATAGTTGTTCTAAAGGAAAAATTTATCATCACGTCCAAAATTATTCCTCGAAAAGAAACTATTTGATGTTGATGCTTGTAACACCCAAAAATTCAAACCAATTTAAACTTTTAAAAACATTTCAAACCATTAAAAATCATTACAACTTTGTTTTCAAAATGTATAATATTAGAGTTTTCCCAGAAACATAGACAAAACATGAGGAGCTGTACGATCACGCCTTCGCCTTGCCACGATCCCCTGATGTACCTGAAACAATAAACTGAAACTGTAAGCCCGAGAGCTTAGTGAGTTCCCCTAAAATACCCATACCCGCAACAATACACATAGAATCATAACATCACACTATGGGTCCAATCAACCATCGGGTTGGAATACCCCAGGCCCACAACCAACAGGTTGGATTGCCAACACACTATGGGTCCAATCAACCATCAGTTTGGAATACCCCAGGCCCACAACCAACAGGTTGGAATGCCCACATACTCTGAGTCCAATCATCATCGGGATGGAATACTCACGGCCCACAACCTACAGGTTGGAATGCCCAGGTCTATTGGCCTTTCGCACCAAGCAGATAAGCCTCAACCACCAAACAAACATGTGCACATATAATAGATAATCACATAACAGTCTATAGACAATACTTGATCTAACGGATCTTACCACATAGCACATAACACCATCCTATCTACCAGGATGCCAATCTAACAGATCATACCACATATCATATAATGTTATCCTACCCTCTAGGATATCGATCTAACAGATTATACTACATATCATATAATATTATCCTACCCTCTAGGATATCGATCTAACAGATTATACTAGCATAACATGGCCACATAATAATCCAAAGGGCCGGCCTTGGTGCCTTAGACCCTTGAGTATAGTGAGGAAAACTCACCTCGCAACTGTCGTCTGAAACTAGAAGCTCAACTCCCGGATCACCAACACGAACTCCACCACCCATTGTTACCATAAAACCCTTTTTCGTAAATCTCCAAATTACCAGCATACTCTCAGAAGTCAATCTGGTCAACTCTTGGTCAACGTCAAAGTCCACAGTCAAAGTCAACAGTCCATGTTGACTCGACTCGTCGAGTGCAGTTCACCGACTCGTCGAGTCCTTCCTGAACTCGAGAAGTCGTGAAATCCTTGATTGGCTCGTCGAGTTCCCCTTTAACTCGCCGAGTTCATACATGTCCAAGAATCGGGAGAAACCCGAGCCGACTCGCCGAGTCTTCGAACGACTCGCCGAGTTCAAAGCAATCTTCAACAGACTCGCCGAGTTGTTCATCAACTCGTCGAGTTCATGCCCATCTTCATATGACTCGCTGAGTCGACCTTGCGACTCGCCGAGTCCCTTCAATCCTTCATCCATACGGATGCTTTTTAAGCCATGCTGATGCTCCATATTGTAGATCCAGCTTCCCAAGGCATGTTTATCACATAAAGTTGCAAACTTTACGTGCATGCAAGGTGATAATGACCTAAAACAAGCTAAAGAAGGGGTTCTAGGCACAAGAGCTTCACCAACATGCTAAAGACTGAGACTTTATGATGATAAGGGCCAAGATGAGCCTAGATCTGAAGTTGCAACTTCAGATCTTGGTTCATCACTCGAAATGCAACACCAAATGCCCAAAATGGTCCCAAAACTCAATATAGAAAGGGGGTTTAACTAGAAGAAGCTCAAGGTGATGACTTGATACCTCCAAATGGATGATAAACTGAGGTAGACTTCAGATCCCCAACTGTTCCTTGTTCAAAACTTCTTGGTCTTCAAACCTTTCCTCACCAAATCCCCCTTCCAAGCTAAGAAGCACACCAATATAGAGAACAACACGAATTAGGGTTTCTGAATTCGAGGGGAGCAGTAAGAGAGGCTAAGGGGGGATAAGTGATCCTTAAATAGGGTGCAAACCCCCGAAATTTAGGGTTTCATCTGCCAGCTCCTACTCGTCGAGTCCCCTATTGGAATCGGCGAGTAGGTCACTAAAACACGCGGACCAACCCGCTGCTACTCGACGAGTCATATCGCCAACTCGTCGAGTAGACCTTCAACGTGAAGTCTAAAAGGAAAAATATTAATAATACCTGACAGTTGGGATGTTACAATTCTCCCCCACTTGACTTAGACTTCGTCCTCGAAGTCAGCTGTAGCGAATAACTCCGGGTAATGCTCCCGCATCTCAGCCTCCGACTCCCATGTCCACTCGGATCCCCTCCGATGCTCCCAATGTATCTTTACTAACAGAACCTCCTTGTTGCGCAGGACCTTCACTTTCCTTTCCAAAACGACAATCGGCCTCTCAGTATAATTCAGGCGCTCATCAACCCGAATGTCATCTAGTGGCACCACTGCCTCTGGGTCCACAATGCACTTTCGCAACTGCGAAACGTGGAAAGTACTGTGGATCCGACTAAGCTCCTCCGGCAGCTCTAGTCTGTAAGCCACCTTGCCAACCCTGACAATGATCCTGAATGGCCCAATATATCGGGGACCCAATTTTCCCATCTTCCTGAAGCGGATCACACCCTTCCAGGGTGAGACCTTCAGGAGTACCATGTCACCGACCTAAAACTCTAACTCGGATCGGCGTCGGTCAGCGTAAGTCTTCTGCCGACTCTGAGCGGTCTGCAGCCGCTGTCTAACCTGCTGAATCTTCTCGGTAGTCTGCAAGACCACCTCCGTCCGACCCATCACCCCGTGACCAACCTCACCCCAACAAACCGGGGTGCGACATCTCTGCCCATACAACAACTCAAATGGCGGGGCGCCAATGCTGGAATGATAGCTGTTGTTGTAGGCGAACTCTGCAAGCGGTAGGTGGGAATCCCAGTTCCCACCGAAATCGATGATACACGCCCTCAACATATCCTCGAGGGTCTGAATGGTCCGCTCGCTCTGACCATCAGTATGTGGATGGAAGGCTGTGCTGAAGTGCAACCGTGTGCCCAGCTCCTCGTAAAACTTCTGCCAGAAGCGGGAGGTAAACCTGACATCCCGATCAGAGACAATGGAAACGAGAACCGCATGGCGAGACACGATCTCGCGAACGTACACGTCGGCCAATTTCTCGGCTGATGAGCTCTCCCGTATGGCCAAGAAATGTGCATTCTTGGTCAATCGATCCACGATGACCCATATAGCATCAAACCCCTTCGCCGTCCTCGGCAACTTGGTAATAAAATCCATCGTGATCTGTTCCCATTTCCACATGGGGATCTCCAGGGGCTGCAGCCTGCCATGCGGCCTCTGATGCTCGGCCTTGACCATCATACAGGTCAAGCACCTCTCGACGTACCAAGCGATTTCTTGCTTCATGCACGGCCACCAATAGCTCAAACTCAAATCCCGGAACATCTTGGTGGCCCCCGGGTGAATAGAGAAATGAGACTTATGAGCCTCCTCCATAACCGTCTGCCTAAACCCGCCAGACATCGGAACCCAAACTCGACCGCATCAGGTTAATAATCCCCGACTATCCTGCTCAAACCGTGTATTCTCACCCTTGATCCTCTCCAGCTTCCAATTCTTCGGTCGCATGCCCTCAACCTGGGCATCTCTGATCAGACTTACAAGCGGGGAGTCCACTGCTAACCTCATACATACCGCTGGGGTGGAAGACCCAGCTGACTTGCGGCTCAAAGCATCCGCAACCACGTTCGCTTTACCAGGGTGGTAAAGGATCTCGCAATCGTAGTCCTTGACTACATCCAGCCACCTGCGCTGCCTCATGTTCAGGTTCGGCTGATCCATGATATGTCTCAAGCTCTTGTGATCCGTGTAAATGGTACAACGGACCCCATAAAGGTAATGTCTCCATATCTTGAGGGCGAATACCACCGCCCCCAACTCCAAGTCATGCGTAGGGTATCTTGTCTCATGCGGCTTCAATTGCCGCGACGCATAAGCTATCACTCGTCCTTTCTGCATGAGGACCGCCCCTAACCCTGTGATGGATGCATCACAGAACACCACAAAATCCTCAACTCCCTCCGGGAGTGTCAAGACTGGGGCCTCGCACAACCGCTGTCGGAGGGTCTCAAACGCCCTTTGCTGCTCAGGGCCCCACCAGAAATCTACCCCCTTCCTCGTCAGACGAGTGAGGGGTACCATAATCTTGGAGAAGTTATGTATGAATCTCCGGTAGTACCCTGCCAATCCCAAAAAGCTCCTGATGTCTGAGGGATATTTCGGAACCTCCCACTGCATAACCGCCTCGATTTTGGCCGGATCGACCAAAATCCCCTCTTGGTTAACGAGATGTCCGAGGAATTGGACCTCTCGTAGCCAAAACTCACACTTCGAGAACTTGGCGTACAACCGTTCTCGTCTCAGAACTCCCAACAACTCCCGCAGATGCTCCTCATGTTGCTCTCGGGTCTTGGAATACACCAAGATATCATCTATAAACACTATGACCGAGCGATCGAGCATCGGTCTACAGACCCGATTCATCAGGTCCATGAACACTGCTGGCGCGTTGGTGAGTCCAAACGGGATCACCACGAACTCGTAATGTCCATAACGAGTTCGAAATGCGGTCTTCTCTATGTCCTCCTCTCCGACCCTGACCTGATGATACCCAGACTTCAAGTCTATCTTGGAAAACCAAGATGCACCCTGCAACTGATCGAAGAGATCGTCTATCCTCGGGAGTAGGTAACGGTTCTTCACCGTTAATTTATTCAACTCCCGGTAGTCAATGCACATCCGGTGCGAACTGTCCTTCTTCCGGACAAAAAGAATCGGTGCTCCCCATGGAGAACTGCTCGGACGAATGAACTGCTTGCCTAGCAGTTCCTGTAGCTGTGACGACAGCTCCTGCATCTCTGGCGGTGCCAATCGATACGACGCCTTAGCGATAGGGGCCGCACCTGGCACCAGGTCGATCCTGAACTCAACCTGCCTCTCCGGAGGTATCCCCGGAAACTCCTCCGGAAACACATCTGCAAACTCCCTGACCACCGGTACATCGGAAACCGAAATCTGATCCCTGATCCGCGTATCTACCACATACGCTAGATAACCCGCACACCCGTGCTGAATGTACTGCCGAGCCTTGGCAGCTGAACAAAACCCTGATCCCACTCCGGTGCCCTCACCATATACAGTCAGTTCTCCCCCACTTGGGGTTCGAACTACCACTCGCCGACCCTTGCAATCAATCATAGCACCGAACCGACTGAGCCAATCCATGCCTACAATCACGCACACCTCCCCCATGGGAATCAGAATCAAATTTATCGGAAAGGACACCCTGAAAATCTCCAAATCACACCCTCGATAAACCGAAGATGCAGAAACCCCGTGTTCGTTGGCGATAGACACTCGCAACGGACACTCTAACTCGCCCACTGGCACATTGAACTCCCTACTAAATGACTGAGATACGAAAGACCGACTCGCCCCCGAGTCAAATAAAACCAAAGTAGGAAAAGAGTTCACTAAAAACGTACCTAATCACAGGTACAACAGATAAGCATAACACAATTATAATAAATGAGATAGAGGGGAGAAACATACCGACAACCACATCTGGCGCTGCCCTGGCCTCCTCTGCGGTCAACTGGAAAGCACAGCCCTGAGGTTTCGGAGGCTATGCCCTGACTGGTCTCCCATCTGTGATCCTCAAGGTAGTCGGCGCTGGAGCCTGCGCCGACTTGGCGGCTAGTAGAGGACACTGGGCCTTCATATGGCCCACCTGCTCACAATGATAGCAAAGCCTGACTCCAGAAGTCGGAGTCGGCTGCCTGCAATCCCTGTCCAAATGGCCCTGCTTGCCACATCGGTGGCACCCATTCCCTGTCCGGCACATCCCTGAATGAGCCTTCCCGCACTTCCCACAAGTGCGGCCTGGCTGTCCCCCAGTCCTCATATCAGCGGTCTTGGACCACTTTGGTGCCGGCTGTGACTGTGTCGGGGCCTGCCGCTGCTCCCTCAACTGCAGCTCAATCTCCAACTTACGCCGTCTAGCGGCCTCCTGCAACTCCAGAAGTGTATCACATCGCTGGGTAGACAGAAACTGACGGATGTCAGTCTTGAGCATGCTCAGATAACGGGTCATCTGAGCCTGCTCGGAAGCAAACTCCGGGCAAAACATCGCCCTCTCAGTGAACATACGGGTGATCTCCGTCACCGACTCCCCATCCTGTCTCAAACTCAGAAACTCCTATGCTAAACGCTCCCGCTGGACCCGCAGAATGTAACGGGCACGGAACATGTCTCTTAACTGCTCCCAAGTAACAGCAGCTCTCTGGTCATCAGTTTACGACCCAGTCGCAAGTCTCCACCAGTCCTTGGCCCCGGACCTTAGCAGGTTTAGAGCACACCTGACCTTCTGGTCAGTAGGACACGAGCAGGTGAAGAAACACCCCTCCACATCCGAGATCCACCTCATAGCTTTGATGGGATCCTGCGTCCCATCAAAGGTAGGGGGCTACATGTTATCGAAGTCCCTGTACTGAAAAACTCGCCCCGCTCCCCCTCCCGCCGCTGTAACATCCGCGGCGGCTGCAGCGGCAGCTGTCTCAGCGAGGGCTGCATATCTGTCGTCGAAATACTCCATCATAGAGGACTTAATAGTACCGAACAACTCCAGAATCTGACCCCGGACAATCTCGACCACCTCCTCGCGGATGATCTCCCTGACCCGATCCTCTGTCAACATTTGCCCCTCCTGGCCGATAGCCTCCGGTGCCACTGGGGCCTCCTGATCACCCTGTCCTGATCCTGATCCGGACCCCGACGTGAAACGCCTCGTAACTGCCATTCTGAAACATAACATGAAGATATCAGACAATCCGCATAAGTAACTGGGAACCAACTCCCGACTAATCCCTAGGGGTTGTGACTTCCTTGCTACGCGTATGGGTCATGTGCTTTCAGTAGTACGGGCCCATACTACCTTCCACACCTACCCATATTTGTCTCAAGTATCACCACAACACCCTAACATCATACATATCATAGAGAACACTCAATCCTCACTCCTAGAGGAAGGCTAACCGTCTCACAACTGACCTACCGGTCCCCTACAACTCACCCATCCATGAAACTTCCACCAACCCCTGCAGCCCAAGTGTATGCCAGTCATACATAACGCTAGACCCTATAGACTTTCGAATATCCAATCCTACCCTAAGCTCCCAATCAAACAAGAACATGACATAAGGCTAAATCAAACATTCTTAGGCTATAGGATCTTAATTATGTACGGCCGTGATGCATACACTAAGCAACTATAGTAATGATGTCAATTTCATATAAGGGAAACCCTAGGCTATCAGGCATCATACAATCTGTCAATTCTATCATGCAATTCCTGAAGACCCCTAGCCTAGCACTAGCATGCTGTTCTAACATATCTCATAATCAAATAACTTGTATGGTATTTTGGGGTCTACTTACTGGCTTCGGCTGATCGTACATCCTGCATCCTCCTTTACTTATTTTGAAAACCTTTTTAAAGAAATTATTTTGAAAATCCTTTCCTTGATTTGAGACTGGAGTTACACGCATGTTCCTCCAATTCACTCAAACCAAGGCTCTTATACCAACTTGTAACACCCAAAAATTCAAACCAATTTAAACTTTTAAAAACATTTCAAACCATTAAAAATCATTACAACTTTGTTTTCAAAATGTATAATATCAGAGTTTTCCCAGAAACATAGACAAAACATCAGGAGCTGTACGATCACGCCTTCGCCTTGCCGCAATCCCCTGATGTACCTGAAACAATAAACTGAAACTGTAAGCCCGAGAGCTTAGTGAGTTCCCCCAAAATACCCATACCCGCAACAATACACATAGAATCATAACAGCACACTATGGGTCCAATCAACCATCGGGTTGGAATACCCCAGGCCCACAACCAACAGGTTGGATTGCCAACACACTATGGGTCCAATCAACCATCTGGTTGGAATACCCCAGGCCCACAACCAACAGGTTGGAATGCCCACATACTCTGAGTCCAATCATCCTCGGGATGTAATACTCACGGCCCACAACCTACAGGTTGGAATGCCCAGGTCTATTGGCCTTCGCACCAAGCAGATAAGCCTCAACCTCCAAACAAACATGTGCACATATAATAGATAATCACATAACAATCTATAGACAATACTTGATCTTACGGATCTTACCACATAGCACATAACACCATCCTATCTACCAGGATGCCAATCTAACAGATCATACCACATATCATATAATATTATCCTACCCTCTAGGATATCGATCTAACAGATTATACTACATATCATATAATATTATCCTACCCTCTAGGATATCGATATAACAGATTATACTAGCATAACATGACCACATAATAATCCAAAGGGCCGGCCTTGGTGCCTTAGACCCTTGAGTATAGTGAGGAAAACTCACCTCGCAACTGTCGTCTGAAACTAGAAGCTCAACTCCCGGATCACCAACACGAACTCCACCACCCATTGTTACCATAAAACCCTTTTTCGTAAATCTCCAAATTACCAGCATACTCTCAGAAGTCAATCTGGTCAACTCTTGGTCAAAGTCAAAGTCCACAGTCAAAGTCAACAGTCGATGTTGACTCGACTCGTCGAGTGCAGTTCACCGACTCGTCGAGTCCTTCCTGAACTCGAGAAGTCGTGAAATCCTTGATTGGCTCGTCGAGTTCCCCTTTAACTCGTCGAGTTCATACATGTCCAAGAATTGGGAGAAACCCTAGCCGACTAGCCGAGTCTTCGAACGACTCGCCGAGTTCAAGGCAATCTTCAACGGACTCGACGAGTTGTTCATCAACTCGTCGAGTTCATGACCATCTTCATATGACTCGCCGAGTCGACCTTGCGACTCGTCGAGTCTCTTCAATCCTTCATCCATACAAATGCTTTTTAAGCCATGCTGAGGCTCCATATTGTAGATCCAGCTTCCCAAGGCATGTTTATCACGTAAAGTTGCAAACTTTACGTGCATGCAAGGTGATAATGACCTAAAACAAGCTAAAGAAGGGGTTCTAGGCAAAAGAGCTTCACCAACATGCTAAAGACTGAGACTGTATGATGATAAGGGCCAAGATGAGCCTAGATCTGAAGTTGCAACTTCAGATCTTGGTTCATCACTCGAAATGCAACACCAAATGCCCAAAATGGTCCCAAAACTCAATATAGAAAGGGGGTTTAACTAGAAGAAGCTCAAGGTGATGACTTGATACCTCCAAATGGATGATAAACTGAGGTAGACTTCAGATCCCCAGTTGTTCCTTGTTCAAAACTTCTTGGTCTTCAAACCTTTCCTCACCAAATCCCCCTTCCAAGCTAAGAAGCACACCAATATAGAGAACAACACGAATTAGGGTTTCTGAATTCGAGGGGAGCAGTAAGAGAGGCTAAGGGGGGATAAGTGATCCTTAAATAGGGTGCAAACCCCCGAAATTTAGGGTTTCATCTGCCAGCTCCTACTCGTCGAGTCCCCTATTGGACTCGGCGAGTAGGTCACTAAAACACGCGGACCAACCCGCTGCTACTCGACGAGTCATAGCGCTAACTCATCAAGTAGACCTTCAACGTGAAGTCTAAAAGGAAAAATATTAATAATACCTGACGGTTGGGATGTTACAATGCTGTGCACTCCAGCCTACGAATGTCGCCTCCTTGGTCTTCGATTATAAAGTTGTGGTTAACAATAAATATGAGAGCACTAACTGATGTGTGGTTCTCGAACTTTCTATGACGGGTCGGTGATGGAGTTGAAGAAATAGTGGCCAGAAGCTTTATTCGCATCCCTAATGATATGGACATTCCATACATTGATAAAAAGAATCATTGAATGCTTTGGTTGATGCAGTCTTTCCCTCATTGGAATTCAATAGGTCTGAATTAGATTATATCATCTCGTAGGAAATATTATCCACAAAAAATAATAGTGTCAATGAGATTAACGATTACTTGATCGATCGATTCCACGGAGAAGAGAGAATTTACCATAGTATCAGTGAAGCCATAGATGATAAAATGGCTTCTATCCGCTGGAATTCTTGAACTCGCTCATTGTTAGTGGTTTACCCCCTGATTACCTTCGGGTGAAAGTTAGATGCCCGATCATATTGTTACGGTATATTGACCCAACAAATGGATTGTGTTATAGCACCCGATTGATATGAAAAAGTTTTCAGCAGAATGTCATTGATGCAGAAATAGTTGTTGGTCAACATGTTGACAAAAATTTGCCAAAGCTTCCTCTATCTCCGTCTGATGATGACATGTTCCCATTCCAGCTGAAAAGGAAACAATTTCCTCTTCGATTATGCTTTGCGATGACACAATAAAGCTCGGGGACAAATAATTCTGAGTGTAGGTATTTATCTTCTAGACCCAATATTCTCGCATGACCAACTTTATGTTGCAATGTAAAGAGGGGTCTCACGTTGCAATCCAAAAGTGTTAGTGAAGCCTACCGAAAATTTAAAAGGTGATGGAGTCTATACAACAAACGTGGTATATAAAGAAGTGTTGCAAGATCAATAATGTATTAGTAGTTATGTGTTTTTACACATTTTAATATTAGCTGTATCTTATATATATCTATTATTTTTGTTTAAACAACTTAGACAATTTATATTTTGTGTCGGCTTGAACCGTTTATATATATATATATATATATATATATATATATATATATATATATATATATATATATATATATATGTATCAGTTATTTGATGAATCATGTCAAAAATAACGCCAAAGTTGTATTCTATTGTCTTGGACATTTACTTTCTTTCGGAACATAACATTTTTGTAAAAGAAACATATCGTCGTAAAAACTATTCGCCGCCGCCGCTTTGTGCGGGTAACGACTAGTATATATATATATATATATATATATATATATATATATATATATATATATATATATCTTAACCCTGCAAAACCAACTAATACCAAACAACATATAGATATAATTCCGATTTGGATATCTATAAAATCTCATACCCTACCCACCCTAATCGATCCTCACAGACACTAGTCCACGATTATCAGGAAGATAAACCGTTTAGAAAGGACTTGACTACATTGATAGGGGTTTCCTTGGCCGGTGAAAGTCCTAAAGGCATTCGAGCCATCATAATATTTGATGAATATGATATCCCATTACATCTACGTCTGTGAGTTATGAACCCACACTAGAAACTTAATTCATGAGACCGTCTAGAATGATCAAGTTTTGTCATATTACTCTGGGAGATGACCAGACATACCATTACGGTTGCCTGAACTGGTCCCACCGTTTCTGGTCATCCAAAAAGGAATATGATTTGTACTCCGATACGTATTTTGTACCATCAACACCTGAAAGTGTCAAGGAACATAACTCTACTCTCCGTTCCTAACTTATACACACATATCCCAAATGAGACTACCGGATATAAAACTTAATCGAACTAGGTACTTATAATAAGTCTTATCTCATTAACGGATAAAACTACTAAGCTTCTAATACCAACTCTGTTTAGACAAAACTATCCTATCTCAGTGTGTGTGTGTGTGTGTATATATATATATATATATATATATATATATATATATATATATATATATATAACACAAAGTATTTAGGTATTAATATACTTTTATCTTTTTCTTAATATTACTTCTATTATTATTATTATCATATAATATTAGATATATCTTTGAACACATATAGATCCATATCTGATTCGCATATTGTATATTCTCATATCCATTTCTAACACATATTCCAGGCAATAAGCATATAGCTCACATATAAACTTTCTAACAAATATTTAATACTTTAATTAATATATGTATTAAAGTCATATTCATGAAAGGGACTATGCACTCACCTGACTTAGGTGGGTGAATGGAGAATTTAACAGCGCTCCGCCTAACAAAGCGACCTTTCCTTTGACGTGACGTAAGTAGGATTTATACTAAGTCTTAGTCTAATATTCTTGGTGACTAATGATAGTCTAGATTCCTCACTAATACCAATGTCTACATCAAGATCTATCAAGTAAGGAACAACCAAGTAGGATCATATCATAGGTAGGATCCGTTTGGAATACAAAGTATACTGTTTGGAAATCCCACTTTAAATACCTCACTAAATCTAGCCTAGACATAATTCCCTTAAGTAGATCAATCAGTATAATGAATTGGAATCACTAATTAATCTTATTTATAGGTTCATAATAATGACTATGAACATAAATATAAGTTACACTTGAAATAAAATAATTGTAGCTTAACTTACAGTGCTTCTAGCGAAAACCGGGAAATTACGCGGGCAGAATCCCGAATCGAAAGCTTCTGACTGCTGGGTTATCAGATGCTTAGAGGCTCGTCAAGGATCTCCCAGAACTCGAAGAAAAACCCTCAAAATTTATGGTTTTATACCCAAAGGAAACTAAAAAAGAAGTAGGAGGGAATGGTGTGAGAAAATAAGTGAAAATTCAGCAAGTATTAATAGTGTGAAGGGGCGCATGCTGCGCACAGACCATAGGCGCGCCGCCCCCTGCTGATGTCGTCGCCCCTGTGAATGCTTGCCACGTGTCATTGTGCTGCTTATTCACATCCCTACCTTCTATAAGCGTCCACGTGCTACCAATTTGTGGTACCACATGTCGTATTTTCCTTGGGCCACGTCACCGTGTCTCCTGGAGGAGCCGGCCGCCCAACCATGCCATGTGGCGCACTCCGGTGCTGCCACATCACCAACACAAGTATTTCTCACAGATCTTCGGACGACCATAATTTTCGCATACGATCTTCATTTTCTACGTTTTTTATATCGTTGGAATCCTCTTGACGAGCTCTACAACTTTCATTAAGGTCTCAACCGCTATTTCTCATTCTAACTCGACTGGTTTAGATTGTTGAGGTCCGTGCGAAATTCATAAATCCTTCATACGAACTCCGTTCTCGAATGTATTTATATCGATGAGTTTATATTCACGAGATATTCAATTCTCGTTTAGATTGTTTCGACTAACAATAAACCGATTTGAATTTCGATTTCTGTGTCCTCACTACTGTGCTGAAACTTCGAAAAATCATAACTTGCTCTCACAAAGTTAGATTTGGACGTTCTCTATATGTACAATCTCAGTTTTACAACTACTACGAATTTCATTTAGATTACTTAGGCTAATAGGCAATCTATCGAGAATTCACTTTTTACGATACGCAGAGTCATGTCGGTTTAATCGCGGAACTTCGAAGAAGCATAACTTATTCATACGAAGTCGGATTTCAGAGTTCTTTATATGTACATAATCCTTGTCATATATAATATAACTTTTGTTAAGATTATTTATCCTAAATAATATTCTATCAAAATGTCGTTTTTTTGCCGATTATATCTTAATTGTCTAGCCCGAATCTGCGGGCGTTACACTGTGTCCCTGAGGATCCGACCCTGTTTCCCTCTGCTACCCATTAGCACAACCAAGTAGTGGTAATTTATTTGTTTAAGACGTCTGTGCCAACGTTTAAACAAATTAGCTCTGTTACCGGGGATACAATGTTGCTTCCCTGTGCTACCCATTAGTGCAACCAAGTAGTGATATTTTTTTAAGACGTATGCGACAACATTTTAACAAATTGGATGCACATTTCGATGATATTAACTGTTTTATGCTCAGATCTTTACGTACATGTAATTTAGTCTTCGATCCAGAAATTGAGAAGAGTGCAAGGAAGCTGAAGAAGCAAACACAACTTGAGAAGCAACAAGTGGGTTCCTCAATTTCATCATCTTCTTTACTACCAGAAATCACCACCACTTGGCAGTCCCTTGTGGAACGAACCAGAAATTACTTTTCCGTCCTTCCCGGAAGCACCACCATCTTCACCCTCTCAAAGTCCACATAAAACATACTCGTCATCATCAATCAAATCCGAAACCATAGACCCTTTTGAATCTGCAACTGATAAATCGCCATGAGTGATGGAGAAGGCGCAAAGAAAAACTCTGATACAATGGGCTACAAAAGAGGTTAATCAACAACATCTCTACATTATCTTCCCTGAATCCCATAACTTCGAACTCAAATCTAGGTTAATTCACATCCTTACCACTTTCAGAGGCCTTGATAATGAAGACCCACCTAAATTACTCAAGGAATTTCATGTGGTATGTTCATGAATGAAGCCGCATGCCATCACTGAAGACCAGATCAAGTTAAGGGTATTCCTCTTTTCAGTTCAAGACTCGACAAAAGAAGGGCTCTATGATCTCCCATATGGCTCCATAACCACCTGGAATGAGCTCGCGAAACTATTTTTAGATAAATATTTTCCTGAAGTGAGAGTATCAAACCATCGCAGAGAGATCCTTGGTATCAAACAAGGAAAACGGGAGACTTTACATACATACTATTAGTATTTCAAAAAGATGCTTGTTCGTTTCCCGCAACACGGAATCAGTGATTACCATCTTTATCAGTGTTTCTTGCGAAGGCCTGACACCCATGGAACGAAGGTTGATAAATGCTTCAAGTGACGGATCCTTAGGTGACATGACACCAACCGAAATCTAAAAGCTGATAAAGAAACTAGCCATAGAGTCGGATCATTCCAGGAACGAAGATGAGTGGTACGTTGATCAACCGCGGGGGGTTAAATAAATAAATTCTCCTCACTTAGAAGCTTAGATTTCTGAACTGACAAAAGCAGTTCTGCTGCTGATAAAAGAAAAAGAAATCGTGTCTGCGAAAAAACAGTGTGGAATCTGCCTTAAGACTGAACATCCCACTGATATGTGTCCATTACTGCAAGAGGATGTAGTTGCTATAAAAGTTGTTAGAGGCTATCAACTGAATTTTTGTAACACCCGGTTTCCACATCGGATCGATTTAGGGCTTCAAAGAGTCAAATGCATGTTTTTTAGGTAAAACCAAGGCTCACGACATGACCATAGAGGGTTCACGACGTGAGGAATGATTAAATAAAGATGCTGAATTATGATGAGATCACGATGTGAGATGCACTGCAGCCTAAGCCCATGATCTTTTAGGGTTTCCTTCGTATTTAAACCCCATAAACTTCATTTTAGGGTTCCAAAATAGCCTCATTCCTCCCTAAGCATAGAAAAACCCTAACCCTAGCCTCTCCTTGTGATTATTGAGTTTTTGGTGGAGTTTTGGTGGTTTGAAGAAGAAGAGATCACCATTGAAGGATAGATTCAACTTGGAAGTTCCATTTGCAGCCTCTAGCAACACCTCTAGACCATTGTGAGTAACCAAGATTCAATCTTTTTGTTTCCCTGTTGCTAGATCTAAGGTTTTATGCATGTTTATCAATGGCTACAAGAATTAGAGTGTTGGGACTCCATAAAGTTAACAACTTTATGGGTCCTTAGGGTCCCTTGGTGATTATATGCTATGGATCTAAAGTTTGGATGATGTTTGAGATTTGATCTCCTTTTCTTCATGAATTCCCTAGTTTGAGCTCAATTATTGTATTGGACATACAAGACCTTAAAGCATTGATTTTATGATCCTTGGGGTGTTAGGAAGCCTCTTGGAAAAGATGAATTAGTGGCTTAATGGATTAAGAAGTTTATGGATCAAAATGGCATCCAGACTGATCTCACGACGTGAGGCTATGCCTGTCATGTTGTGAGGATTATGAGATACAACTATTTTGTCATGTAGTGTATTACGACGTGAGCCATAGATGGTCACGTCGTGAGGGGTGTTGGCTGTTGACTTCTATTGACCGTTGGCTGTTTGACCAAGTTTGATTTTAAGTCAAACTTGAGGGTTTGACTGGTGATTAAGATTTTCACTGGTTGTGGTGATTAGCGGATTCACGGGCGCAAGCAGTGCAGAAAAGGGATAGTATCACAGTGTTTCAGAGTTCTTCGATTCAGGTGAGTTTTGCCTCATTGTACCCGTGGGTCGAAGGCATCAATGCCGTCCCACTATTTTTGGTTATCTTTTAACGGAGAGATGTCATAGGGACTGTATATAGTCATGTAGGATAGACTGAGGACTCTTAATCTAGTCTTTCTTGCTTGTTCCTTGTTTGGTTGTGGCTCTAGAGTAGGATCACCTGTCCGAGTGTCTATCTCACCTCTGAGTATATACAGTTATGCATTCCTTAGACTGTTGGTATTTAGTATGTTACTGTGCTATAGTGATCTGTTAGATCTGTATCCTAGTATATAGGATGTTGTTGTGCTGTAGTGATCTGTTAGATCTGTATCCTGGTATATAAGATGTTTCTATGCGGCAGTGATCTGTAGATCTGTATGTCTACTTGTACTTGCTGGTCAGCATCTAGTGGAGTAACCTAGGGGCTGTATGTAATATTATAGGATAGTCTGAGAACTCTTGATCTAGGATTTCTTACATGTTCCTTGTTTGGTTTTTGCTCTAGAATAGGATCATCTGTTCGTGTGGCTATCTCACCTTTGGTTACTTATGGTTACACATTTCATAGAGGATAGCTCGTAGCGGGACAATGTGCTGTGAAAGGACTAGTAGGTGGTAGTGAGCTATATGATTGATGTTTGCACGTATTATGTGCCTACTTGATCTTTGATTGTTTATATGTTGACATATGGTGGTAGTGAGTTGAGGCGGTCCTGCTTTGTGCTGTAGGCCAAGCTACCCGGTGTAGGCCGACTATAAGTCGTAGGCACGGAGGCTCCGGAAGAGCAGTCGGGTTGAGGCGGTAAGCCAAAAAACCCTGGGTATTCCAAGTCGATGGCTGAGTGGACCCGTTTCATGTTGTCATTCTAGTCCAAGGACTGATTGGGCCTGGGCATTCCAATCCAATGATTGTGGGTCGTTATGCATACTTGTATGTTTATTGTATGGGCTGTTTTGGGGGAAACACACTAAGATTTATGCTTACCCAGTTGTTTATTGTTTCAGGTATCATCGGTTATCATGGGAAGATGAAGGCGTGACTGTACACATTAATCATCAACAATGAAGATTTCGCGCTTTAATATTACTCTGATTTTCAATAAATCTATTTTGGAATAAATGGTTTTCTTAATAATCAATTTATAATTAGGAAGTTTTACTTTAATAAAATAAAAATTTTTGGTTGTGAAAATGGGACGTTACAATTTTCAGAATAATTTCCAGTAACGACAACAATATCATAATCCGCCTAAATTCCAACAACCGTGAAATTTCCAGTAGCAGCCCGGTTTTCAGCAGTAACAAAATTTCCAAAATCAGAATTTTCAACAGCAACCTTCAAATCAGCAATCTAGCAGCTCCAGTGTGGCATTGGAATGTAAAAAGCTTAGCCACTAGTACTCATGCGTTCGAAAAAGAAACTAGAGCAAGTATAAAAAATCTGGAGTAGCAAATGTCTCAACTTTCCACTTCTATGAGTCAATTAGAGTCTTAAGGGAAATTACCAGTGCAAACTGAATGCAATCCAAAACATAATGTCAACGCGATATCCTTGAGAAGTGGAAATATTTGTGAAGGCCCAAGCAATCCAGATACAAAAAAAGAAGAGGCTGAAGAGAAACTAAAGAAGTGGTGATTAAAAAAGAAGCTGAAATAGATAAATAGATAGAAACTCTAAGACTAGTGAAGCCGATCATTCAGGAGTACAAGCCAATCCCATCATTCCTGTCACGACTGAAGATCACTAAGCGCTGACGAGAGGATGAAGAAATTATGGACACCTTCCGAAAGGTGGAGGTAAATATCTCATTACTTGATATTATTAAAAAATTCCTTGTTATGCTAAGTTTTTAAAATATTTATGTGTTTCAAAGAAAATGTTAAAAACTAACGAAACACTAAAAGCTGGTGAAAATATTTCTGCAATTTTACAAAAAGGTTTACCTACAAAGTGCAAATATCCGAGAATTTTCTCGATTCCTAGTAAATTGGAAAGCCTTACTTTTCCAAAAGCTATGCTTGATTTAGGTGCCTCATTCAATGTACTCCCATTATCTGTTTTTGAAAAATTAAAATTGGGACCTCTAAAAAAGACCGGGACCATCATTCAGTTGACTGATCACTCGACAGTACATCCAAAAGGTGTATTGGAGAATGTTTTAGTCAAAGTGGATGAACTTATTTTTCCCACTGATTTTTACATTCAAGACATGGGTAATTTGCCCGTATCAGATAGAAACTCAAATATTTTAAGAAGACCTTTTATGAAAACTGCTAAAACCAAAATTTTTGTTTTTGCTGGTACACTTTCAATGGAAATTTGATGGTGATGTGGTGAACTTCAAAATAAATGATGATGAACTTCCTTCTAATGATTTTGCTGTTAATTTTCTGGATACCAATAGTCATTTGTCTGAGGATTGTTGTGGGTTTTCTAATCATCTTGTGCAAGAAATATTTTCAGACAAAAATTTCAGTTTTGGTGCATCAAGAAAACTGAAAGAAAAAGGCAAGTTGTGGTGGAGAAGGAGATGATTTCTGCTAAGGAAGAATCAGAAAAATCCGAAAAGAAACAAGCTTGGGGAGGAGAAGGAGTTGGTTGTTGTTAGGAAGATTAGAAAAAGAAAAAGACTTAAAAATCTGAAGAAAAACTTATCTGATAAAAATTTGAGGATTTTCCAGCCTTGTGTGTAACGGTGTATTCGGGCCGACCGACCAGCCTAGCCCAATACCGGCCCATATCCAAAAGATCGGAGCGGGGAAACAAAAAAATACTGATCCAGTTGGCAATAGGTTCATACCGACCCGGTTGATCGCAATCCGTCCCACAAATCGACAAAAGACAATTGTCGGAACTTGACCCAAAGGGAAATATCAAAGCACAACATATGAGAAACAATATATGAGACATATCCCATAGATCGTGCATACATAAGATATTCAAATAAAAAATAGAGGCTATACACAAAAAAATAGTTGTCGTTACCTGGGTAATGAATAAAGACCGGACAAAACGAAATACCTAAAAATAAAAACGGGCCTATAAAAGCCCTTGAAGAACAAATAGGAAGGTAAGTTATTAGAAGGACTCAATACTCTTTGTTATTCATTTCTTGAGCCTCATACAACATCTAACTAATTAGACATCAGAGAGCAACACCAGGGTCCAAACCTCCGTGTGGCTTTCTAACCTAGAGTTATCCACATTTGCAGCGTATCTTCTGGAATAATTGTTAGGAAGGGCAGACGAACGCCATTTCCAAAGTAGCCGGAGAACCACGTAGCAACATTGGCACCATCCGTGGGATACACGGGCAAAATTACTTCACATATCTGGTCTCAAATACTTATTCCACTAGACAGTAAAAAAAGCAGTACAACATGCCTACACAGAAGGTTTGGCACACAACAACCAAAAAACCCAAATACAAGGCGATGAACCAATTCTAATATATAGACATATCCATGACATAGGTATACATCAGATATACTACGATAGTGTAAGTTCAACTAAAATAATGTATGGCCATTGTTTCTCAAAGTTGCTGAAGGCAATGAGAAAGAAGCTTAAACAACCTGTTGCACATCTAACAAGCTTCACCGAGCATTCAGTGTGGCCCTTGGGAATATTGTCTTTGCCATTAACTTTACATGACCATCACACCCAGGCCAAGAACACTCATCTGCTAGATTTTATGATAATACAATCGTCATCACCCTACAATATAATATTCGGAAGAAGTGCAGTGAATTTTTTTGAGGCTATTGCATCAACAATTTATGGATTAATTAGGTTCCGGACCCCCAAAAGGGTATGGAACAGTTTATAGCAAATCATTGGTCGCAGTTACAACAACACTAATAGCAGAAAATGCAGATCCAATGGCAGGAAAGTTCCAAATACCACAGGATGGAATAGAGGTGGTTGCAATAAATGATGTGTAACTGAAACAGGGAATACAGATGGGAACATCATTAACAAAAACGCTAAGTGAAGAGTTAGAAAAACTGCTAAAGAAAAATACTGATGTGTTTGCTTGGCAGCCAACCGACATGGTCGGAGTGCCAACAGAATTGATTGAACACAAGTTGAATGACAGAACGGGAATAAAACCAATCCGACAGAAAAAAGGCCAATCCAAGGAACTAAATAAGGTAGCAAATAACGAAGTAGATAAGTTAGTAAACGTCAGGATAGTACGAGAATCGCGATTCCTTTCCTGGGTAGCCAACTCAACATTGGTGAAAAAAGAGCACGAACAATGGAGAATGTGTGTCGACTTCACTAACCTAAACAATACATGGCCGAAGGATTGTTATCCACTACCATCCATAGATGAGAAGATAAAATCCTTATACGGAAACAAATGGAAAAGCTTATTGGATGCATATAAAGGATATCATCAAATTCACTTGTATAAAGGGGATGAAGAGAAAACTTCTTTCCATACGGATAAAGGAACCTTTTGTTATACCAAAATTCCATTCAGATTAAGAAACGAAGGAGCGATGTTAAGACCGATTGTCGTACCCGATTTAAACAAATAAATTTTATCAGTGCTGGTTGCACTAAAAATATAGCACATGGAAACAGGGTCGAATCCTCAGGGACACAGCCTAATGGTCAATGCCTTTTTACATCAGGCACAATCTAGTCAAGAACCGAAATATAGAAGGGGGATTTGAATTAAACTAAAAACTAAAAAAATGCAGTGATATTAAATTAAACGAAAATCAATATTAAAAACAATTTTAGTTCTGCTGCGACTTTCCTAATAATGCAACTAGCCCATATCTGATTATTTGAGATGCGTTCTATTTAAGATAGTATTGAGAAAAACTAACAAACTCTAGTATAATCTCTTTTACCTAAACTAGTTAACCAAAATAAGCTCTTTGAATTAACCCTAACTTTTTACTGTCCAATTAAACAAGCTCTTAATTAAATCATAAAAATTGCATTAAGTTCTTTGTAAAATTCCTAGCAATATCCAATACTCTCACAAGCTCAGAAGCGTATAGATATGATTTTTCAGTTTATAATAAAGTCAAATCCCAAACACAGAACCGATTTACTACTTGTTACTTATTACCAATTAATTAGAACAATTACAGATTCTATTAACTAATTAACCGGAATGATTAAACCCTAATTAGATGATCAGTCTAACAAGAATTTAAAACCAAATATATTCATTAAGAACAAAACTGAAGAATCTAGATAGAAACAAAAATAAAAAATCAGATCTAATGATCAATCACATGAAAAGTACTAGTCTAATGCAGAACTGAAAACTATGGTTTTAGCCAGACATGGCTAAAATCTGATAAAACTACTAGAATTAAGCATAAAACAACTAATCTTACTAATCTAATTAAAGGAGATGATCCACAATCTTCAGATTTTCAGAAATCGTTGAAATCGGAGAAGAAACACCTCCAATATCGTCTTTTTTGTTGTCTGGAGCCTCATGAGTCGATTGGGGTATTAAATTCCCCTCACTAGAAGGTTATGTGGGTCTATTTATATGTCCAACAACAAAAACGGCGTGCATGCGATCACATGTATCAAAGTTGCGATCACATGTTTTGAAGAAAACGCGTCTTGGGCCTTTTTAATGAAGTAGTATACTATTTTGGAACTTTTTGGCAAAGATGCGATCACATGTTTTCATTTTTCTCTCCCAGATGAGTTTTTGACATGAAAAAAAACCTCGAAGACAAATTACGACCAAAAATGCGATCACATGGAGCCAAGTTGCGATCGCATGGACAAGACATGCGATCGCATGTCTCAAAAATTGTGCCTTTTATATCTTCATTCTTCATTCTAAGCTGTTCTTGATCATTCCTCAACATACTTCCTTAAATTAGACTCCAATTAAGCTTCAAACGCGCATCCAACTGCTCCAAAAGCACTACTCCACTCGAACTATCTGAAATTGACATAAAAACATGAGAAGTACGAGAGTTCTAATAGAATACATGAGCTAAACATTATTTAAAAAATGACATGAAAATGTACAAAATTTGATGCTAAATGATAATAAAAACTACCCTATAAGATGCATAAAATGACATCTAACAAGCGACATACCAAAGGCTAGTGGACAAAGTGTTTGAACCACAAATTGGCAGGAATATAGAAGTATATGTGGATGACATGGTCATCAAGATTCAGAACGACGATCTCTTCTTACAATACATCGAGGAAACTTTTGCAAATCTAAGAGTCATTAACATGAAGTTGAACCCCAAGAAATGTCTTTTTGGAGCAGAAGAAGGAGAATTATTAGGTCATGTGATCACGAAGGAAAGGATAAGAGTAAACCTAGAGAAGAAATAATATTTGTTGCAATTTCGCCGAGGACAGTGAAAGAAATGCATGCATGAAATGTAAATTAGCGGCATTGGGACGGTTCCTAGCGAAGTAAGCAGAAAAGACATTACCCTTTTATAAAACGTTAAAAAGGGTACTAGATAAAAAGAATTTTCGATGGATGGAGGAAGCAGAAGCAGACTTCAAAAAACTTAAAAAACAGTGCTAACAGAACTACAAGCTTTAACATCACCATTCTTAGGGGAGACTCTGACAATTTACCTTGCCACGTCAAAATTGGCAGCAAGTGCGGTGTTAGTAGTTAATAGAGGAGAAAATCAGGTACCTATATATATTTTTAGCCATATCCTACAAGGAGCGGAAATAGGGTAATTAGACATGGAAAAATTGGCATTATCACTGGTTAACACGACAAGGCGATTAAGGAAATACTTCCTAGTGCATACGATAGAGGTACCGACCAATTCCCCGATAAGGCAAGTGCTATTGAAACCTGAAAAATCAGGACAGTTAGCTAAATGGCATGTGGAACTAGGATAACATGAGATGAATTTTAAACCGCAAACCAACATCAAGACTCAAGAATTAGCAGACTTCATAACAGAAATAATATGTAACGAGGAAGTATCAACAATAGAGGGGCCACATGTCAAGAATAAAGACACAGAGCAGACTAAAAAAAGAAGGGACATTACACATGGACGAATCTTCCTGCGTCGAGGGAGCGGGTGCCGTCTTGATACTAACTAGCCCGACAGGAGAATACATAACATACGCATTGCGTTTTGACTTCATCGCTTCGAACAATGAATTAGAATATGAAGCACTAATTACAGGGCTACCACTAGCAATCAAAATGGGTTGTGAGCACATACACACTTTCATAGATTCAATGATTGTAGCCAACCAAACGAATGGTTTGTACGAGGTAATGGGAAGAAATCTAATGCAATATGCGAACAATGTAAAGATATTAACAAAGCAATCCAAAACCTTCAAATTGCAACACGTACCAAGGTCAAAGAATAAACATGTGGATGCGCTGAGCATGTTAGCTTCATCAACATTCTCACACCTCGCAAAAAAAAAGTGGTAGTAGAAGTAGTGTAAACGAAGGAAATAGAAGAATCATTGACGGTGTCAATAGTTGGCGAATTGAGCGACGGGAGGAAACCAATAATGAAATATTTAGCAGAGGTTAAGTTACCTCAAGACAAAAAAGCAATCTAGGAAGATAAGAATTAAATCACCATATTTTTTAATACGAAATAGGGTGTTATACAAGAAAGGTTACTTAGCACCTCGGTTACAATGTGTCAACGTTAAGGAAGCAGATTATCTCATAAATAAAATGCATGAAGGAATAGCGGGAACAAGAACAATAGTGCAGATAATAGCTAGGTTAGGGTATTATTGGGCGACCATGTACCAAGATACGAAAGACATCATATATAAATGCGGGAAATGTCAGAAACACGCACCAATACCAAGGAAGGCGGCGACACCAATGATCAGCATTAGTAGTCCCTGAACATTTGCGCAATGGTGCATTGATATAGTAGGAACATTTCCAAAAGCACTAGGCAAAGTAACATACCTGGTGGTAGTAATAGATTATTTCACAAAATGGGTAGAAGCAGAGCCACTATCAACAATAATCGGGCACAATATCATAAAGTTATTTTAGAAGAAAATCATATGTCGGTTCGGAGTATGACATACACTCATCTCGGACAACAGTATGCAATTTGCGAATAACCCATTTCGAGAATGGTGTGAAGATCTCTGCATAAACCAAAGATACATCCGTAACACACCCTGAAGAAAACGGTCAAACAGAAGTCAGTGACGGGACAATAGTTCATGGCCTAGCAACAAGGCTAGACGCGGCTAAAGGTCGGAGGGTGGATGAATTACCGAGTGTATTGTGGGCATACAGGATGACTCCACGAATGACAACGAAGTTGAGCTGAAGAAGAGCCCTACATTTACCAGTTAACAATCTGGTTGGGCACAGTCGAGCCAACGACTTTAAAAAAGGGCGGCTTTCTGGGAGACAACCCTATGCGTAGTTTTATTTTTATGCTTTGAATAAAAGTCGGTCGCAGTTCCAAGCAAACTTGGGGAAATTAGAGGATCTTCTGAATTGTTAAAAATCAGATTTTTCGCTAGAATCTTTGTCAAAATCACAATTTTCTACAAACATATCACATACATTCTTTACTAGCTACAACCTTTTGCTTTTATATATTTTATTAAGATGTGTATTCCTCTTTGAGCATTGAGGAAAATGCTTTCTTTTAAGTTTGGGGAAGGGGTTAGTTAAAAATTTGCATTTTGTTAAAAATCTTAAAATTTTCAGTTATTTTTTTTGATTTTATTGTCCGCTTTGCATTTTGAAAAAAATTATGAGAAAAAGTTCAAAAATATTTCCAATTTATTTTTCTGTTTTCTGCATTATAAAAAAAACCCAAAAAGATTTTTTTTTAGTTTTTAGTTTTATTTTCTGCATAAAAAGTAGATCAAAAAATCATTATATCTAAAGTTTTCTAGTGTTATGTGGGATAATTTGATGAGAATTTTAAGATTTAGTTGAACCAATATGTTATAATATATTTGTGACTTCCTAGGTCTAGTGAAATCATGAGACAAAAACGCGAACTTGTGTAGTTTTAGGGACATAATATGCTTTGCATCATGTACTGAAATATATACATGATAATTTATGTAGTCATTGCACTTTAGAGTAATACATTTGACCAATAAAGGTTGAGGTTAAATTTCCAAGCTTAAACATATGTTTTTCTTTTAGGTTTTTAGTTGAGAGAAAAAAAGTGAATTATGAAAAAAAAATGAAAAAAAGTTGTGAAAAAGAAAGAAAAACAAAATGGAAAAAAAAGAGAAAAAAAAGTTATTGAGAGAATAAGAGTTTGCAAAATATGAATATTGTGAGAAAGTAAGAAATGAGGCAAAATTGCCAAAAGCCAAAGGTTTAGTGAGTCAAGTTGTAAATTTTCTTTCTAGGTTATTTTATCGTACGTATGCCTAGGAATTTCACAAAAATACATTGAGGTCAAGAAAATTTTCTGATGTATTCGGAAGGATGCAAAAATGAATGTTGTTTAAAATAAGTGGGGAACGTTTATGAGGAATGTGAGTATATAGGACTTGAGAAGTAATTATGATTTTAGACACAAATATATGCATTGAGGTGATACATAATTGGCGAATTCAAATTGGATTATTCTGTGTGATGTTGTTGAGAAAAGTTTTAATGTGATGAATTGAAAATTATGACATAAATCTAGTTTTTAGTTATTAAAGTTTGAGTTATTAGTATCCTTATGTTTATTTCAGTTTTTGTTCTAAGTTCATATTTAGGTCATCTACATCTTTCCATTATGTTTATAATGTTTAATCTTTTTATTACTTGACGGCAAGTAAGGTTTAAGATTGAGAAGATTTGTTAGATGCCATTTTATGCATCTTTTATATTAGTTTTTATTAGTGTTTTGCATTATATTTTATGATTTTTCATATGCATTAGTTCAAATAATGTTTAACTGATGTTTTTCGTCAGAATTTCCGTAATGTTCATGTTTCTATGTCGTTTTCAGATATTTCGAGTGGAGTGGTGATTTCGAAGCAGCTTGGATGCATATTTGGAGCTTAATGGAGCTAAAACACTAGAGGAAGCTGGAATTTGGGTTAGATTTGCTGAAACTGAAGAGTCCGCGTCCGAATTGCACGTTTTTTAAACATACGCTTAGCAATTAACATTGTCAATCTACATTCTAGGTGACGCATAACAAACAATTCCATGGGCTATAAGGAATCACATATATCATGCAACTCCATCATGCAATTTATGAAGAGATCCTTAGCCCTATTCTAGCATGTAGTTCACATTATAGCATACTAAAGCATAACATTCATGTATGAGTATTTTGGGAATCAGTTACTTGAGTTCGGATGATTGCACGCATCACACCCCTTTCGTTGTAGCAGTCTTTTAGAAAATTTTGTTTTATTACAAAAATATTTATCAACTCCTCAGTTTGAGTTCAGACATACCCGAGAGTGTACCTGAATCCCTCAAACCAAGGCTCTGATACCAACTTGTAATGTCCCCAAAATACTAGATACGATTTTGTTTTTAAATCAACCCAAACATTAATTCATTACTTTCAAAATATTGATGGTATCAAAAGTATTTCCAATAACATCATAGTAGTAACAAAATCATAGATATGAAATCTCATGTGGATGCGATGAAATCATGCCAGACTCTTCCTCTTGGAACCATAAGTACCTGAAATGTTTAAACCACAAAATCGTAAGCACAAAACTTAGTAAGTTCCCCAAAATACCACATACTAATATATAACATAACAAGTCTATTACAACCCAAGAAGATGATATGGGATGAATCATAGTCTTACTCTCTACCATGGACTAAATCATCGTTTTTACTTGTACAAGTGCCAGGGGCCAGATCCTGGTCTTCTATACAATTTCCAGGGGCCAAACCCTGGTCTTTCATACAACTGCCAGGTGCCAAATCCTGGTCTTCCATGCAAGTATCACAAAGACAACTATCATCCTACATAGTGTAGTGAGAAAACTCACCTCACAACATAGTCAATAACTAATAAGCTCACACAGCCAAGAAATGGGTACTACACACCTCCTACCGAATCACAGAAGGTAAACCCTTAGTCTACCTTTTAAAACTAGCATTCTACAAAAAGCCAACCCTAGTCAAAAGTCAACGATTTAAAAGTCAACGGTCAAAGTCAACGTCAGTTGACCTCCACGTCATGTTCATCCATTGGCCACGTCGTGGAACCTTCTCGACAAAACAGTCGCTGCCCGGCCAGACACCACGTCGTGGAAACTCGACAAAACAACTTTATGGATTAAGCTCTTATCCAGTTAATCCAAGAGCTCCAAAGCTCAAATCTGATTCTCCTTAACGTTTAGATGGATAAAGTTTCAAACTTTATCCATTAATACAACCCAATAAGTCAAGATCTTTAATTATAAGCTCTTAATGGTTGCACCGAATGCATGGACAACATCCTAAGTCATGCATGACCACTTTCCAACCAACACCATGGTCTAGAAGCAAGATAATACACTCAAATGCTCTGGAGTTCACCTAAACGCCAAGGACAAGAAAATTTAGGACTAAAAGCTCATAAAATGACCTAATATGAGATCTTGAGATATAATGGACAAGGTTGGGCCTTTATACCTCACAAGGTCAGAAATGAGATAAAGATGCTAGATCCAAGCGAAAACCAAGCTTCCAATCCACAAGCTGGGCTCCTTCTCCTTCTTCTAAGCTTCACAAAATGGCTTCAAGCTCTCAAAATACACACAAAGAGGCTAGGGTTTGGGTGGAGGTCGTTCTTAGAGGGTGGATGCTGCCAAACAAGGCAGCCCTAGAAGTTAATGCCTTTAAATAGGGCACCATCCCGAAATCTAGGGTTTTGAACCCTAGTCGCCGCTATGTCGTGGCCAAGACCTTGCCACGTCGTGGAGGTTCACGAATGCACATTTTCCGGAACCGAGCTGCCACGTCGTGGCCTAGGCAAAATCCCGAAACTCAATAAATGAAATAAAATTCGAAAGTTCCATACCAGGAAACGGATGTTACAATCGGTAACTTGATTCATAGAGGGGTGTCTATTCAGTCACCTGCCTAGCCTGCAGCCGCCACCCGGAATCCTCTGTGCACCTGTTCCTCAGATACTCGACTGCTCTGGAGCTTTTGGCTAGGTTGAAGAGGAACTGGCCTTTTCTTCCTGATCTTAACCATTGCAGGGATGTTGACTTTCTTTTTAATGGTGTTGCCAAGCCCAACTAGTCCAATTTCGACAAGATGAAATATGAGGTGGTTATAAGAGCCTTCTTGTGGACTCTTTTGTGTAACAAGAACAATATCTATTTTAGAAACTCTGTTAAAAACATTTCTAGTTTAGTTGTTAATGTTAAATGTTATTCCTTGTGGATGAGCATTATAAGCAAACTAGGAAAAGATCTCGATTTGGACTTGTGGTTGTAAGGTTGCTTTGTTTCCCTTAGGGTTGTTTGCTAGCGCCTTACTAGTTCTAAATGAAGTTCTGCTGTTAAAAAAAATCATGCGCCTCACTAACTTGTTAAAATGGATTGAAGTGAAACTTTATTGTGTTATGTTGTATTGAGATGTTAAAGATGTTATAATTTAGGCATATGCACTAATCAAACATAAACTTGAAAAAAAAAACATCAAAAAAACAACATACTCAAGATTTAGGCAAATAACTAACATATACACTAATCCAATCTCTTAAAAATCATATACATCAAAACTTCGTAAATTTACATAAACATCATAATTTCACCTATAAATTAACATAATAAACTATTGATTACCATAAATTTTTGGCCATAATAACTAATCAAAATTTCATAAATTCATTCAATGATTCATTCATAATTAAACAATATATTAACATAAACTCATACATAAATTTACAATTAGCATAATATCATCACTATAAAACTATTATAAACCGAGTAGGCAGATCATGGGTGAGGGCCGGGGCCTTTTTACCTCATGATTTTGCTGGAGATGAATGGGAGAGACAAATGACATCCGATCGAGGGTAGGAGTACTCATGCTAGGGGGAGAGACTGCTCCAATTAAGTGTGGATGTTAGGAGGGAGAGACCACGGCCGAATCGAAGCCGAGAACCAAATGTTTACATGAGAAAACTTGTGGTTATCGTACGTAACTAGTTTACATATGGAATATATTTTCTGTACGCCTCAAAAAATTAATTACTAACATAAATGAAGATCTCTAGCTATATCATCCTGCCAATAAACATCTATTGCTACATAGGCCCAAAGAAACCCTAATTTTGGGTTCCATTAATTAATAATGTACAAACACACACTTTGACCACGCAAAATCATGCATGATCATGGTTTGCCATATTGTTTTGCCAACTTTGCAAGAACCCCAACCGCACATGAATTGATATACGTGCATGGCTCGGTCATGGAGGAATTAACCCGTGCGTCCACAAATCTATCCGCCCTGTCCGGTCCACCAAGGATGGCACCCGTTAGCTCATTAGGGTTTGGTTTATCTGTGTTGTACCAGTAAACAAAGCTCATCCCACAGTTTACATCATCCTTTGCATCCACCGGCACAGATGCACCTCTATGATGCGCATGCAACGGTGGGTCCTTTCCAAACCCTACCATCATCGACCGCTTTACTGGGTTATTCCCCAATAAATAATCCATCTGCAATTTCATAAAACTGAACCATTTAGCACTGAATGATTACATCCTCGATCTTAATGGTTAAGATAATGGTTCTATATATCAAACATGCTGAATGCTGACTATTCAGAGGTTATCAAATAGCCCCAAACATTATGTTCAAATTAGATTGTATGCAATCAATTAGTAAATATAGACATTTATACATAGAAATACCTGTTTCTTGGCGAAATCCATGATCTGTACACACGTGAAACGTTTGTCACCACATGTGACTTCCATTTTGTGTCTAGCTAACAAATCACTGTAAACACTGAAAAGAAACGCTGTGGATGTCACATATTGCGAATTTGCACCATCTCTTAAGTGAATCAAACCTCCTGCATGCATGCAAACATTTCTTACGATTTATCTATATGAGTATTTGGATGGATAAGCTTTGAGCCGAAAACAGATTTTGTAAAAGTGTGATCAGACCTGGGGTCATGAAAACTTGACGATAAGGGCTTCCAGGAAGAATGTTACATACAAATCCATCAGCTTGTTGCTTGAACGTCTGTAAATCCTTTTGTCCTTCCCAATATAACTGTTACAATCCATTATCGAAACTGTCTTGTGTCAAAACAGATGAATCATCATGCATAACGTTACAGATAATAATAATAATAAAACCTAGTAATTGATTATTCGTTAAAATCGATACCTGAGAAAGAAGGATCTGAGCACCAGCAAATTTGAGGTCCCAGCTGAATTCAGTAACAACGGCGGTGGTTGACTCCTCTTGTATAAATTTCAAGTATATTGGCCTCTTTGTTGCAATGTATAGCCATGTTGCCCCCCATAGTAACTCATCCTGCAAATTCATTCATTTATCTTACATATATCAACTCCATTTTCTGTAAATTATTATCACCCCACAATATTTGTAAACTGTATTACGTAAGAAAGTCGATGGAGAGAGATTATACACGATAACCGGAGAATGAGCAATAGAAAGGGCATTCACCATCGAAAGTTCCCCTATGTTCTTGAGCAAATTGAAAAAGCTGCAAATGAATCGAATCGATTTCTTTTTTTTAATATAAACAAAACTAACACCCATAAAAACACGTATACCAAAATTAAAAAACTTGAAAAAGAAAACCTTTTTGGCTCCATTTAGAAGCTTTTGAGAATAGGGTTGATCGACACCCCGAAACACAATTGCTGAAGCAGCCAAAGCAGCAGCAGTTTCAGCAGCAATTTCAGTTCCGGGTTTTTTTTCATTAAGTTCCAAAACTGGTCTTGCTGATTTCATCTTTTCAGGCCTCATCCAACACTTGTGATCTGTCACCGGATCTCCGACCTATTAATTTCATTTCAGAAAAGTCAAGAATTCTGATCGAATGAACAACATAAAACGTATGTTTGAGAAATTAATTAATTAAATATACGTTGATTATACCTGAACAAAGAAACGATTACGTAGACTACTGGCTTTAAGAAAATAATCGGTACCCCATCGGATAGCATTACGAACATTATGTATTTCTCCGGCAGCGGTAAGCTCCGGCTGATAAAAGTATGCAGCCCATGCCAATGTGGTCACGGTGAACGCCATCGGGAAACCATACTTGACATTATCTCCGGCATCATAGTATCCGCCGGCCAAATCTACCTATAAACACATCAAAACCAAAAAAGTCAAAACATTATAATTACGTGTATGTATATGCATATGAATTGATGCTTTCGATCGAAGGCTTACACCGGCTGCTTTTCCATCATTGAGAGCAGAATCTCCTCTCCATGGAGGCCTAGGGTGTGGAGGAAGCTTCCCGGACCTTTGAGCTTCCAAGAAAATTATGGATTTCTTGAGGGCGTCTTTATAATCAAAGTTGGCATTTATACACACCAAGAAGCTTGAGAAGAGAGTCAACAAGACCATCAAACTGCATGAATATTCCGCCATTGAAGAAGAAGCTCGATCCTTCAAGAACAAAAGATTATGGTACGTGGTTTTGGCGGGAAGGTTATGAAAGAAATGAGTTTGGTTGTTTTTGGTGGTTGAAAGGGCCGGGTTTGAGAGTTTTACTTTTAACACATGTTTTTGTATGGCTAGTAAACGTAAAAATGCAATATCCACACATACGTCCTACTTTCATTTATTGCCGTTTATTTATATTAAGCATATAAAGTTAGACTTTTATTTAATTATTTGTCATTTTAAAAATTAGATTTATATGATTAATTAGTTTGGTTGTGATATTCACCTAAATTTGTCACGTGTTTATTTTTTCAGTTACAAACTGAACAAACTTGAATATTGACATTTGACAGTTACAGACGTTTGAGTTTGCCTTTAGATATGCATGAGTACTTATAGACGTTTGAGTTTCTCTTTTGTTGTGGTTATAAATTAGTATAAAAGATAAATTGGTAAATTTAGTATAAGTCGGCAAAAGACCGAATTACAGTTTAAATATAATTTCATCTCTACATATAAGACTTTAGGCAATTAGGCTATGCAACTTTACATGTGGTTAAAAGTGGCGAAATTTGTATCTTTTACGTAAAGTTGGATCTTATATAATGTTAGAAGCATAAGAAAGTAAAAAGATATTGGTAAATTAATAAGTTGATAAGGACGTTGGTGGCTGTGATTGCATTGCATACATTTAGAAGTTAAAAGTGATGTTGAAATTACGAAACGAAATAATCGGATTGACGGAAGAACGCAAGTAACTAAAATCTTTGTTCTCTATAAACATTAAATTCTAATTCTAAAAAAGAAACAAAGGTTTTACTTTTCGTTTCGTAATTTCAACATCACTTGTAACTTGTAGCTTCCAAGTGCATGCAAACTTGGCCGCCAACGTCCTTCATCATTTAATTATTTCGATTTCGTAATTTCTATAAAGTTTTTGGAACAATTAACTAAATTGTACATAAAATACAAATAAATAATAATGAGAGAGAGGAGAGCAAGGGTAACCAGAGTAATAGTTAATTACATGTAGAAATGACGACCGACCGAGTTCAAACTAGTTTTTGGTATCCCTTCCTCGACACCGATAAGATTTTTGCCCACGAAAACCAAACTGATCCCCATTAGGGATCTTAAAGGGGATCATTATCCGGTTAGGGGCTGTTTGACAGGATTTAAATTTTTAAAAGGTCTAAATTTTTAAAAGAATCTGAATTTTTAACACGCTAGTGTTTAGTTGGAACATCATAATCGACGTGTTAAATTATACAAATAATCATTTTACCCTTTTGTATTTTTTGCTGATGTTTCTATGTGTAAACTAACCGAACCAACTTCTTGAATATATATATATATATATATATATATATATATATATATATATATATATATATATATATATTCAATAGAGAACCATAATTATAAAAGAACCAATGAACCAATCGTGAGCGTCGGAAATCATAATGATCATCGGCCAAGGAAATAGATGTACACTTGTATATTGGACGCACACACACAAGATTATACCAAAAAATTCACATCCTTACCAAAAAAACCTATCTCCTTACCAAAAAAACTCACCTCTTTTTTTCGTTTGAATTTTTTTACGTTATATTTTTTATCGAAAAAAAAAACCGAATATGCCGTTGTTAACGATTTTACGTCATCTTTCCATAGAGATCTATGTTGATATATAAAAAACGATTTTTTTTGGAAAAAAAATCCACTTCATTTTGTTATGTTTTTTCAATATTTAAGTTTATTTTTATCCAAAAAAACCTAATTATACCAAAAATATTAATTTTTTGTACTCTATTATTAAACATCAACACCGATTAAAAAAAAACTCGATCAGTGCAGATTCACACTGTAAATATCTCAATTCGTAACATTCACAATGTGAAAAACTCAATCAGTTCAGATTCACACTGTGAATCTAAATTGTAAATATTTCAATTTGTAACATTCAAAATGTGAATTTGACTTATTATTTCAACTTTTTGATCATTCGCAAATTAACTAAAATTTAGATATGAATCAAAATATATTTAATGTCGTTTTATAATATTTTAATGTAACACCCATAAAAATCAGACCAAATTTAAACTTTTTAAAACATTTTGAAACCAACAGTTATTACCAATTTGTTTTCAAAACAGTTCTATATCAGAGTATCCCAGAAACATAGTCATAAAAGGTGAGGAGCTATACGATCACGCCTTTGCCTTCTTACGATCATCTGGTGTACCTGATGCAATAAACTGAAACTGTAAGCCCGAGGCTTAGTGAGTTCCCCCAAAATACCGATACACTGAACATAACACATATACAAATAACAGCATGTACTGGGTCCACAACTTTACAAACTGGATTACCCCTGGGCCCACAGTGTGAGTCTGGGTTGCCTTCCGGGCCCACAGCTCACATCTGGATTGCCACCGAGGCCACAATACGAGTCTCCCTCAGCTCATAACTGGAATGCTCCCGAGCCCACAGTACGTGTCTGGCATGCCCCACCTAGCCCTCAGCTCGTATCTGGAATGCTCCCGGGTTTGTTGGTTACCGCACGAAGCAGTATCACCTCAACCTATCACATATAATATGTCGACATATAACACAACTAATTCACATACAGATGATCACATAATACTACAGGTAGTCCTACAAATCTACCTAACTGGCATAGCAACTATCATGCAACACTAACTCATACTCAACATACTACCACTGCTAGGATATCATATCCAATGGCCCGGCCTTGGTGCCTTAGACCCCTTAGTATAGTGAGGTAACTCACCTGGCACTACTGAAGTCCCGCGGATGAAACTCCAGTTGCTGGTTGACAGATTCCCGAACTGCCAATGTAGAGACCCATTTTTATACGAACGGTGAATGCGGAAGTAAGATCTCTCGAGATTAATCGTGTTTTTGTAAGTATGAACACGAAGAACATATTATAAGTTCATGGAAAAAGGCTAAGAACAAAGAGAGATAATAATATTAATGCATGAAGAACATGGTGGGAGAGAAACTCTCCCTGGGTGGGAGAACCCACCACTTTTCTCTCTCTCTAGATTACATTGTAAGAAAAATAATCTCTAATCTAAGAAAAAGTGAGCTAGCTAAAGTAAGAAATGACCAACTCTCCCTTTATATAGGAGGGAGAGTATTTACACCATAAATACAATAAAGGGAAAATACAACCTAATAAACACTCATTATTTGTGGAGCACTTCCATGCACCAACATTCTCTCCCTAAATGCTTACAATGATGAGAGATACAATAAGTGATACAAGGCTATAATACAGTAATCCGACTAGCAAGTGTGGTAATAAAATGAAACCAAGTGCTGAAATGTCTCTGAAACTCTGAAGTGTCTGTGAAGTCTGAAACTGGTCATGAATCTATGAAATGAAGGTCTTCGGCTTCAAAGCACAACCAATGAAGCAGAAAAAATAAGATCCAAATCTTCAAACCAGTCATAATCACCGGAAGAAGAAGGTCACCATGAGCAAGTAGAAGATCCAATAAAAGAAACACTTCGGCTTCAAAAGTCTGAAAAACATCTCGAGTTCTCGAATCATAATACACCGAATTTCTTCAAAGAATAACCTGCTAAAAATGTGAAGCATCCATAAAATGAAGTCCGGATAAAAATAATGTGAGTCCAAAAACATGGTCCAGCAATGCCGAAAATTTGATCCAAGGACCAAAAATAAGTGCCACGTCACATTGCCAAAATAATCTTCGTCTTCAACATATCACAAATCCAAACTCGTGAAACCATAAGATCTGAACCGGATGCGAACACAAAATCATCCTGTGGTAGAATCCGAATAATAAATAATCTGAATCGGAAAACATCGAGTAATGCCAAAAATTTGATCCGTAAAGACCAAAAAGAAGTGCCACATCGCATCACTAAATAAATAATCGTCTTCAGAAGTCTTCAAAAATCCAAACTCAAACAATCATAATAACCAAATCCGGATGATATTATCTCCCTATTTTTGATAACCAATGACCGGATATCAAAAATCAACAAATCATCAGATGGAGAGTGTCGGATACCAAGAGCTAACAGAGAAGCTCTCCCTAGATGTATGAAGGGTCTCGATAAGAAACGATAAAGAGTAAAGGAGATACTCTTGCGGTCATGAGGAGGCGGGTGACATAGTTGCTGAAGCTGTGCTGAGAATAATCTGTTGTGCCAAAAATATATCCAAATATCCAAACTGCGGTGCCGGAACACTTGAAGTGGTCTTCAATAGAGAATAAAGTCCACATGCTCAAGATACATGATTCGTCAACCAAAAATCAAGAGCGACAAGTCATAAAATCCCATAAAGTGAAGAATGCGAAACAACTTTGTTGATCAATCGCCGTTGCGGTGCAAGCATCACAAAAAATAATATGAAGTCCGACGGCGGTAAGAGTATTCTTCCAATAATAACCGGCATGAAATGAACCAATGTGACAATCCAAGGTTCGGTCGTGGCAAAAATTGGTGTTAAAAAAATAATTGGTGTAAAAAAATAATTGGTTTAAAAAAAATTGGCTAAATAAAAATAATTGGTGTTAAAAAAAATAATAGCTGAATAAAAAAAATAATTGTCGTTAAAAAAATAACTGAAAATAATAATAATAATAATAATAATAATAATAATAATAATAATAATAATAATAACTGAATAAAAAGAAGTTAAAAAAAATAAGAGGGTTTTTTTTAAAAAAAAGGAGGAAAAAGGAGGAAGGAAGGGAATAAGGAAGGGAGGGGAGGAAAAAGAAGGAGGGAAAGAGGGGCTGAAGGAAGAAGGGGGTTGAACCGAGAGGGGAGGAGGGGGGCGCTGGAGAGAGGATCTGAAGTCTGAGAGGAGAGTTGCGGGTCTAGGAGGTGGAACCGGAGTGAGGGTGGCTTGGGTGGGAGGTGGTTGCGGATGGAGTGGGTTGCGGTGGGAAGGGTTGGGTGCGGATGGGGATAGGCTGCGGATAGAGGAAGCTGGTTGCTGATGGTGCGAACCGGGAAGCCACTGCGGACGAAGCATCAGAAGGCGCGTTGCGGTCTGAAATTGCGGTCCGAGCCACGAAGGCATGCGAAGCTGCGGTCTTGAGTGCCTTCGGTCCGGAAGAAGCGAATGGATGCGGTAGGGAGTCCGGACTTCTGTTCATCAGCAAAGGGGGGTTAGGCTGCGGTCAAGAGGCTTCGGATCAAGGGCTAAGAAGGGCTGCGGGTAGGCTTCTAAGGGGAAGTGTTTCTTTTATTGGATCTTCTACTTGCTCATGGTGCATACAATTGGAGTTGGTCAAATGGATATCCTACCGCAATGGATTCCTCACCCCGGTTCAACAAAGACAGACTGTATGTCCCTCCAGACCGAGAATTTCATTTCCAAGTCAATGACAAGACTTTTCCCGAAGATATCAGAACACACTTCGGTAGACTTCATGATCTAAGTAATAATTGTGTCATTGAGGAAATTGTGCCTGAGGTTTCGGATCACACAAGTGATCTGACTCCTATCTGTGGCACAATCCATTCAAATTCTCAGACCTCATCCATAGTTGATGAAGAAATTGTTATTGAGGGCCCCGAAGTCTCGAAAGACTTCCCATCTCTGCCCTCAGACCGCAGTGTCTCACACTGTAGTCAGAAGTCCCACAAAAGTCCCACTGAAGTCCCAACTCAGACTTACTCTGCGGTAGTCAAATCATCTCTACCGCAGTCCTCATTAAAAGGAACTGTGACTCTTCAACCAATTCATCATGAATTACCCATAGAGAACTTTGAAGTGGGTCAATGTTCTCAAATCCCTGAATCTTCAAGTTCAGATGACTCAAGCCCTCGTTTTCATAAAATTTCAAAGGATTCCAGGAAATCGCAGTTGAACATCAAAGACTGCGGTTCCCCAAAAACCTTAGCTAAAAAGGCTTTCAAAGAGGAAATTTGATCCCGAGGCACAAATAGACAAACTTTTTCGAAAAACAAGAAGCATGTCAAATTTTCCCAAAGTCCAAGAGTCCAGAAAAATTTGTTTTCTCACACTACTTTTCTAAAAACTCTCCAATCAAGAAAACATACAAAAAGGAATGTACAGTTTCATCAGTCATTCCAAAGTTATCTTTCACAACTCAAAAGAAAGAAATGTCTTTTCGAAGCAATGGCTTTCAAATCTATTCCTCAGATGATCCGAAATGGAAGGGTATCTTGCCCACTCCAACACTTTTAAAGTCACATCAAAATTTAAACAAGGAAAATGGTATTTTACCAAATCCAACAAAAAGGACTCAAAGATCTACACGTGCTAAACGTTTTTCAAAACAAACTTTTTCAAAGCCCAACAACACTCATGTCAGATATTACCAACCTCGGACCGGTCACAAGCCCAACTCATCCTTTAGACCGCTGACCAAACCAAGTGTCAGAGCAAAAGACAAAATCTCAACCTGTCAATGTCAGTGTAGGTGTCAAATAGATTCATCCTATGTCAAATCTAGTTGGAGTCATAAACCTCGTGATTTTTCAAAAAAACACAACACTCCAAAACTGCACAAACACCCAGGACTAGGATTAAAAGTTGACAAGAAACCAGTCCCTGCAACCTCGGTCCATGCATCATTCAGAAATTCACCTATTGCCCCAGGCTCCAAACTAGTTTGGATGCCTAAACTAACCGTGTAATTCTCAGGCTTTGTGCAAGGAGGAACAAGAAGAAGAATGGTTAAACGACAGTGCCTGCTCCTTACACATGACCGGAAGGTTAGAATACCTTCGGGATTTCAGGCCAATTTGCAAAGGTGGAAATGTCACATTCGGCAACAATGCGAATGAGGTCATCCGAGGTTATGGTGTTCTTACTACGGGGAACTTCTCTATTCAAAATGTTGCTTATGTAGAAAGCCTTAAACACAATCTCATCAGTGTTGGCCAACTATGTAAAGCAGGCCATCGAGTTGAATTTGATGATCAATTTTGCTATGTAATGACAAGTGATAGGAACACATGTCTGATCAAATCCCGATCCGAAGGTACTATGTACCCTCTGGATGTCTCTCTGATCATAGGCAAACCGCAGTTATGTTTCCTATCCAAAGCCGTATCCGAAGTCAGCTGGCTATGGCACCGCAAGCTAACTCATCTCAACTTCAGATACATCAACAATTTGGTCACTGGAGAACTAGTCAGAGGACTCCCTATTCTCAAGTTCAGCAATGATACTCTCTGTCCTGCATGTGAATGTGGAAATCAATCCAAATCAAGTCACCCCATGGTGATTGACTCTTCAATTTCTGAACCACTGGAGCTCTTACACATTGATCTCTGCGGTCCATCCACCATAGCCAGTCTCCATCACAAGAAATACATATTGGTTATAGTAGATGACTTCACGCGCTTCACATGGTTTTTCTTCCTCAGACTCAAGTCAGAAACACCGCAGATTCTCGTTAATTTCATCAAGGAAATAGAACTTCAGATCAAGCTGCCAGTAAGACGTATCCGCAGTGATAATGGAACCGAGTTTACTAATCATCTCCTCAACAGTTTCTTGGTGTCCAAGGGCATCACTCACAACTTCTTAGCTCCCTACACATCGCAACAAAATGGGGTAGTAGAGAGAAGGAACCACACTCTAGTAGAAGTAGCCAGATCCATGCTCAACTTCGCACACCTTCCTCTCTACTTCTGGGCTGAAGCAGTAGCAACCGCATGCTTTGTACAGAACTGAAGCATTGTGTGCAAACGTCTCAACAAAACACCGTATGAGGGCCTTAACAACCGCAAGCCAAATGTTCGCTTCTTTCATATCTTTGGGTGTAGATGTTTTGTGATCAACAACGGAGATCATCTTAACAAGTTTGCACCGAAGTCTGATGAAGGCATCTTCCTTGGCTACTTCACTAACAAGGTTGCTTATCGAGTTCTCATTAGACGCACAAGGTTGATCATTGAATGCTTCGATGTGAAATTTGATGACTATCACATCCGCAACACCCCTCCATCCACTGAAACCACAACAATCCTGGAAAGTGATATTACTACCTCTTCGGGTCCATTAAATCTAGTTGAAGTAAACTATGACGATCTCTTTGACCCTATTGAAACAACGAAACTATCCGAAGTTCTTGTGTCTCCGGAAGCTCAACAGCAGCATGCAGATGTATCTGGGCCATCACTATCCGAAGTAGCATCTCTCAATACTTCCACCTCGCCGGTTGAGGGGGAAAGCTCTACTCCGGAGCAAGCAACAACCATCGAGGTTCCAGTACTTGATGTAGTTCAAGTTCCTATCCACAGAGAATCATTACCATCAAACGTCTCTTCGGACTTGGATGATGAAAACATAGAGAACATTGACACAAGAACAAACTCTAGGATTATCACTCTCCCATCCGCAGTCCAGGGGGGAACCTTCTCAGATTCCAGGGGAACTCCCATCAGCAATCCAGGGGGAACCTCTTCCAACTGCTCAAGAAAATTCCATTCTCGCTCCAACAATCCAAGATGATTCCGCAGGATGTTCTCAAGTCCAGGGGGAACTGCCATCTCCAACCGCAGAGCTTCCGATATCGAAGACATTCCCTCTACCGCAACTGTTGATCATCTGCAACCCCGTCTACACGTATGGACGAAGGACCACCCACCATGTCAAATCATTGGCAACCCATCCGCAGGTATCCAGACTCGATCTTCCAAGGACTTATGTGACCACTGTCACTACGCAGCATTTATGTCCTCGGTCGAGCCCCGAACGATCAAAGAATCATTGCTAGAACCAGACTGGATATCCGCAATGCAAGAAGAGCTAGAAGAATTCAAATGAAACAAAGTGTGGCAGCTCGTCCCGAAGCCGCATGGTCACACCATTGTTGGTACTAGATGGGTGTTCAAAAACAAGCTGGATGAATCTGGTGCAGTAGTCAGAAACAAGGCAAGGTTAGTTGCAAAGGGCTATAGTCAACTTGAAGGTATTGACTATGATGAAACGTATGCTCCGGTGGCACGAATGGAAGCCATCTGAATCTTCTTAGCATACGCAGCCCACAAAAACATCAAGGTACACCAAATGGACGTAAAGAGTGCATTTCTCAATGGGGAATTAAAAGAAGAGGTTTATCTTCAGCAACCTCCAGGCTTTGAAAGTATTGAATTCCCAGACCACTGCTACAAACTTGAAAAAGCAGTCTACGGTCTGAAGCAAGCCCCAAGAGCGTGGTACGAGACTCTCTCTGAATTTCTTGTCTCGTCCGGATACAAAAGAGGAGTGATTGATCCCACTTTATTTAGAAAAGCAAATGGTGATCACCTTATGCTTGTACAAATATATGTTGATGATATCATCTTCGGATAAACTGATCAAGGAATGGTGAATGAGTTTGCTAAGCTCATGACCAACAAGTTCCAAATGAGCATGAATAGAGAGATTAACTTCTTTCTAGGACTTCAAGTGAAACAAGTTCCGCAATGGATATTTATTCATCAGGAGAAATACACCACTGAACTGTTAAAGAAATATTCTATGGACAACTGCTCTTCGGCTAAGGTCCCCATGGCCTTCGGATATAAGATATCTACTGATCCCTCTGGCGAATCAGTGGATCATAAGACTTATAGGGTATCATTGGTTCGTTAATGTACCTCACCGCAAGCCGAACGGACATTGTCTTTGCAACTGGTGTATGCGCAAGGTATCAGGCTGACCCAAAAGTGTCACACATGACCGCAGCCAAACAAATTCTAAGATACCTGAAAGGAAGCAAAACTCTCGGTTTATGGTACCCCGCAGGCAATGATTTCAGCCTTCAAGCATTCACAGATGCGGATCACGCCGGATGCACCTCAGGTGGATGCCAATTTCTGGGTGGAAGACTCGTCAGCTGGTCATCAAGGAAACAAAGTTGTGTATCTCTGTCTACCGCAGAAGCTGAATATGTGGCCGCAGCCAGCTGTTGTTCACAAGTCCTATGGATGAAGACACAACTTATGGACTACGGATACAGAATGCTGCGGATACCAATTTACTGTGACTCTGAAAGTGCTATTGCGATTTCTCACAATCCTATTCAGTACTCCAAGACCAAACATATTGAACTACGGTATCACTTCATCAAAGACCACATCCTGAAAGGTAACATTGAACTCATCTTTGTCCATACTCATGAAGAGATTGCTGATGTGTTCACAAAGGCACTTGACTCTACAAAACTCAACAGTTTCTTACAAATGTTAGGAATGATGAATCCGGACCCACAATTCTTTCTGAATTGATAGGTACCGCAGACCATCCTTGGTCTATGTTGTGGTCCTAACTAAAGTTACTTATGATAGATGGTTTTGGTATATCATGTGTACTGCAGTCTATGTACCGCAACCATATCATATTTATCCTTCACCGGTCCTTATTGTTTGTTGTTACTAACTTCTTGTACAAGTTCTCTCCTCAGTTCTTCTACTGCAGTCATACATCTGTCCATCCGCAATGACAAATGATCTATCCGCAATAACAAAGGATCCATCCGCAATGAAGTCTCAATCCGCAACCACCTTGATAGTTTCTCAACTGTTTCATTAATCTTTGGATCATGGTGTGCTATTTAATGATCCTTCTTTAAATAAGAAAACATTAAATAAAAACATTCCTTGAGAAACTGTCCCATCTCCTTTTTGAGTAAACCTTGTGTCATACCTATTTTAGGTATGATGACAAAAAGAACGTTTTTCCATAAACAAATCCTTAATCTGTCTTTTCCTCTTACCCAGCACGTCCAATCCGTTACAACTTCTCTCTGCACAACGGATTAAACCAACCCTCACCACACGATCACCAGACGTGATGTTGTACGTCTGACATTTCATTAAATAAAAACCCTTTTTTGGTAAATCTCAAAAATAATTTAAACCGTTCCATAATATGTGGCTGAGATTTCACCTCCCAAATCAAAAGAACCCCCAAACGTTTTTTTACCTTATCTTTTTCACCTAGGGTAAAACCGTTTACTGTTCAAATCCATCCCTATAAAATCCTTTCTTCTTCCCCAAGGACAGTTTACGCTCTCTGAACTTTGAATTTTTTCTCCATTTTCGCACTCTGTTTCTGCACTCTCTCTCAAACTCCTACAATGGTGAAATCACATGTCTCCAAGAAACACTCCAAATCACATGTCTCCAAGAAAAACCTACTGGTTCAGACTCTGCCTCAAGACATCCTATGCCTACGATTGCCTAAAGTAATTTCAGAGCTGTGTTCGAAGAACATTCATCCTACAATGCTCCGATCAAGCTAATGATCAAGTTCTTGACCAATCACCCTCTGTTTGGCCCCTTCGATTCGTTCACAGACGTTGTTCCTCTTTCAACCCTATTCAAGTGTGCCTTTTCAGCGTATCGACCACTCGAGAATCCACAAGAAGTGCATCTTAACCTTGTTAACGATTCTTTGGTCATTCTGTCTAAAGAAAAGTTTCTCTCTGCCATTAACCTTCTTGTTCATCCCTCAATCAAGATTTTTACTCCATCCATGGCGGACATCACTTCTGCGTTTTACCAGATGGGACATCAAAAGAAAATCAAAGGCATTGGGGAATTCAAGAAAAACCAACTGCCTGCGGTTTGGCAATTCGTTTGCCATTTTGTCATCCGCAGTCTATCCGGCAGAACCGGAGGCACGGATAACATGGGACTCAAACTCCTAGAGCTAGTATGGAGTATCTTCACTGGCCATGACGTCAACTACGGTCAGATACTATGGGATGATTTTCTGCAATACATTCCCAAGGAGAGCCCAAGGGAGAACCCTACCGAACTTACATTTGCAAGGTTCTGGTCCCTCTGCATTTCAGACCTCCATGCGGATTCAGGAATTAGCATGGGCAACGACATCAACTTCTTTGTCACCAAGGATCTCAAAAGGTACAATCCCTCATCTGATCAGTCTGTTTTTGGACCTATTAGAAGACTACCAACCCACATTCTCTCCACTCTTGGTCTTGAGACTGCTGATGTCTCAGATCATATTGAGGCTACGGAAGGAATTGCCCCATACCTTCCTACCCCGCCTCTTCCAACCCCATCCACAATCATTGCCCCTGGAAGTACCGCAGTCCCATCTTCCACCACTCTTTCCTCTCAAAGACGCAAACAATTAGTCTCCCGCAACGTCTCCAAGAAACAGAGAACCCCAAAGAAAGATGCTCCCAAACCATCCGCACCCTCAAAGAAACGTAAAATCACCCAAACCGCACCATCAAATGATAGTGATTCTGATGAGGATGCACAACCCATATCTATCCTCAAGAAGAAGAAAACCAATCCCACTAGCCCAATGCGTGACCGGACTAATACCTCAGCCTCTCAAAAGGCTCCGGTAGTCCTTGGGGTGGCCGCAGACCCATTCAACACCACCATCGAATTCCACTCAGACTCAGAAAGTGAGTCTGTTTCACCGCATCGTGGAGACTCCCCCCCAGTTCAATCCCAAGAGGATAACACTGGTTCTCGCCCTAAGGTCTCCAGGGCTTCCCGACTGCATTTCTTTTCTCCCGAGGAGTTGAACTCCATCCTCTTGAATGTAACCCAAACACTTCAAACACCTTCCCAACCGCACGGCACTTCTTCCGCCCTTGCCGGAACTGAGCCGAGGCCAGACTTGACTACGGGTCAAGGAGACCGAGGAAGCTCAGGAAATCCTACTCTACTTACGTCAGTAACAGGTGGTTTAGGCACGGTGAGCACAAATGTGCAAGGATCCGTGAACCCGAAGGACACTTCGGTGCGATACCAAGGATTTGACAGAGAAGAATCAAATGACTCATGGTTACACTACACTCCAGTGTCTGAAGCCGACATCAAGAAATATGCCGCTTTCCGTAGGGAATTCCAAGCAAGGAAGGAACAGCAAATCAAACAACAGCAGCAAAAGGAACAGGAAATCCATTCTGTGGCTAAGCATTGGGCAGACGCAATTAATAATGCCAATACCGTAGCCACCATCTTGAAAGTTCAAGATTGGATGTCAGAGATGGCTGAGACGATCCGCAAGGCTCAGTCCACTCATGACGGTGCAAGTGCCTCCAAAGTCCCCCAACTCCAACTGTTCAAGAATCACAAGAAGAAGGAACCGCAATCGAAGTCAGCTCTGCTCCCACCTTCGGTTTTGATGATGTTGATATTCAGGAGGTGAATCAACCCAGTCCTTCGGATGATGACCTCATGATGTTTGATGAAGAAGAAGAATCTAGTGGCTCTCACCATTCAACCTCTAAGCCCAAAGAGAAGAATAAGAAAAAGAAGAATGCGGTGACAAGAAAAGAATTTTTGAGCCTGCAAGCAAAGGTCGATCAGATTCTCGCTGCGATCAAGCCAACACAACCGCAACCAGAAGACATACCTGGATCGCAGTCTTTGATCGAAAGGATAGAAAGATTGGAAACTCGTGAGAGATTGGCTGCTGAGCGCATCTCTCTCAAGGTATAAATGGGAATTCGGTCCCTTGATAACAATCGTCAAGCAGATCACAAGGAATTCATGGCTGCTGCGGAACGCCTCATCTCTGAGGTGACCGCAATCAAAAAGGACTTACAAGTAGCCATTGCGGACCAATCCACCCAATCTCAAAAGATGATAGCTGAGACTCACACTGCATATGAGTCCACTATCTCAGTCCTTCAAGCAACAATCAACCGAGATCTTTATCATCAAACTTCCATGGTCCTGAAATTCTTCAACTCACTAAGGAAATTCACAGGCTGCTCTTCAACCCCGCAATCCCCAACAATCAACAACTGGCGGATGCTCTTAAAGCCCAGTTTCAGGAAGTTTATGAAAAAGTTGATGGTCTCAGACAATTGCTTGAGGATGCTCCTGCATTGCATTCCTCAAGAGGGGGAAGTGAAGAAGAAGACCATCACTCCAATCATTCCAAAAGCATCTCACACCATCAAAGTCCCCCCATCATTACAGAAAGAATTCCTTCACCGCAACCTTCACCGCAACAGAATCCACCGCAAAAGGAGATCACTCCTGAGAAACCAGAGACCCCCCTCACTTCAAGAATCTGCTGGATCACATGTCCTCTCCAAGCTCAAATGACTCCCCTGTCACCACACAGAAGAAAAAGACTGGAAAGCAGCTAAACTTGCTGAGCTCATATGGAGAGAATGCGGTTTTGACACGGTTTTGACTACAAACCATATCTTACCTATGCGGAACCTCCCTCTGATGGTTATTGGGATGTTACAATCTCTCCCAATGCCAAGTACTTCACTGTATTTGAGCCCTTTGACCGCAACTTTCCCGACCACAAGAGGCTGCCTATGGAATTCGAAAGACTGAATCCGTTCTATGCCAAACATGCGTCCTCCATAGAGAAAATCTGGTCTAACGATAGACCATCCGCAGTCAAAAACTACAAGCCCCAGAATTCATGAAAGCTGACTTCATTCAATACACGCTCACAAGAAGGAATCAGGACTATGTCCGCACCCAAGCTGACTTCCCCTGTATGAACCCAGAAGAAGTTTTTCTTATAGCAAAGGTGTTCCAAAACAAGTGTGAAAAGCATCCGAAGATGAAGATAACGCTTGAAAGGGCTAGTACGTCTTTGAAGGAAACTGTATGTGATTTTGCTAAAATCGACGCAGACATCTACCCCACCATTGCTAAAAAGTTTGATATACCACCACTTGATCCTGCACCAATGCCTACCGAAGGTTATCAAGAAAGATCCTTAGGTGCAACTAACTTCCCTGAACTCGTAGTCATTTTCAAAAGGAAGGCCGATAAAGTCAAATACTTCATTCCTATGACTACCATGAATCGCCTCACAAGGAAGCAACTTGAAATCTGTCGAACCGCAGTTGAAAGATCAAAGCACACAATTGCCGAAGTCAAGTTCGAGATTTTGAGAAGGATCACCTGGTTAGAAAACATCAGGAAATTTTGGTGGATACTGATCAAGTTTCTTAAACTTGATAGCTGAAGAAAAGTTAAAGAGGTCACTTAGGGGGGAATTGTTGAATCATGAAAAGTGACCCTCTTGAACTTCAGCTATCGCAGCCCACAAGCCACCACAGTCAAGCTCCCTCATCAGCAACCTCATCCGAAGTCATCTAGCCAACCGCAGTCCTGCTTACTTTACTTAGTTTATCTATCTTTCTGTAATACTCTCTATTGTCTCGTATGCCTTGCATGGATACTCTTAGAGAGTAAATCAAATGTAATTCTTTGAGTCTCTATAAATAGAGCTCATTCTCACTTATTCAAAATCGAATATCTCTGAAGCTATCTTTTCTATCTCTCTATCTGATTACGCATCTCTTCTTACTCTCAAACCTTACTAGAATATAACTGATTATAATCTCTCTTCGGAGCAAGTCTCTTGTGACTTAATCACTAAGTTTGATCTCACTTATTAACTTGGCTTGAATGCATTCCTCGTTATGAATCAACTTATGTGTATTCTTGATATAACAATTGTTGTCACTTCCATTTCTTTACTTTTCCGCAACTAAATCTCTAACTATCTAACTCTAACTTATTAATATTATTGTTGCGCTTTTAGATCCTTCGAGATTAACTATTCCGCAATATACTTGTTCTAACGTTTGTTCAAGTGTGTCTCAAAGTTTTTCTCTCAACAGCCAACATTAAACAATACCCAATTAATAATTGGGTTCGAAGCCCAAGGTCTAACTCACACTCCAAAGGCCCAATAGTCAAGTAATGGGCCAAAGCCCAACATATGGCCTAATTTTACAAATTGGGCCCAGACCTCTACATGGTTTTTCCTTAAGGCCCATCCATTAATTCTAGTCCAAACTATTGGTATACCAATGACCCAATATCTCATAATCATAAAGGCCTAGTTATGGCCCACCTATGGCCCAATTTTCCAAATTGGGCCCAAGTCCTTCACATGGGCCTTACCCTAAAACTCATCCAATTATTTTGGTCCATTTACATGTTCTTGGATAGCCCATCAATAGTCTAACCACCAAGGCCCAATAGGAAGGCCCAAATCAAGGCCCAAGTGAAATTAGGGTTTTCACATGAAATGACGATTTAGGTTAAGTGTTTCTTACTTAACCCATTAAGGACTTAATCCATTAAGTCCAATATTGCCTTAGGTTAATTTGCCAATGATTATTATTTAATATTTTAAGTTTATTAAATAATTCATGTGTGTGTCCCGATCAATTCTCAAAATTAGGGTTTCAAGGCATTAGGGTTTTCCAAACCAAATACTAGCCCATTAATCAAATGGTTGGGCTTTTAGGTCAATTAGGGCTTCATTGGGCCTATTAGGGTTTCATTGGGCCCATTAGGGTTTCGTCAGGCCCATCTTGTCCAAGAATTTCCAATGAGTCAACACGCAAACTAAGCACACTGCCGCCCAACACGGCGGCTGGTAGCGGCAGCCACCACCTTACGGTGGTGGTTTAGAGTTTTCTTACTATTCCGATCGATTACAATGTTACAACACCATATTCAAACACACACAAGCACACACTAAGCTACACACACATAAATAACACACACACACACAACCACACTGTGGCGGCAGGTGGTGGTCGGAGGTGCTAGCCACCACCTCACGGTGGTGGTGGTGGCTTTTCTCATGAAATCCAACAAACAAAACCACACACAAGCTCTCTTCTATTCGTGGAAGGAGTCCAGCCACCCACCTGGTGGCATACGACGGCGATGGTGACAAAATAAAGCGGGCAGCAGCGATAACAACTTCGTCTTCGGAGGCTGCCACCATGGTCGGCTGCCATGGTGGCTCTTCATGGCTTTTCTTTACTCGACCGAAAACCCACACACGCACACGTAAACTCATCACAAACCATAAACCACCATGTTTTCCATGGTTGTCGGCCTTGATCCCCACGACTGAAACACGACAGATGGCAGCATCTTCGTCTCCATTGGCGGTGAGACGACACAACGACTTATCGGTGGTCCCATGGCTCCAACGGCGGCAACAGAGGTCGTAGAAGAAGGTTGTTGCAGTGGGGGAATGGAGGCTGCGCCTCCACCGGAGTACGACTCGACAGCAGCGACACTATAATCCGGCGACCCACTAACCGACGTGACTTGTGATTCTTCGTCGCTGTCGTGGCTGAACCGGCTGTTAGCTTCGATCGGGGCCACCGGTTGGCAAGGATGTGGTGACGGACCTAGCAGCAATGGGAGTGGCGGCTGGAGAAGGGAGGAAAGGAGGTGAGGGTGGCGGCTGTTGTAATGGGATTAGGGTTAGGGTTACGCGGTGGTGAACGATTAAATACCCGCCCCTTCAAACTTCCAGCCATAATGACTGAAATGGTCCCTCTATCCCTCTTTTCTTTCAATTCAAATCCTTAATTTACCATCTAAACCCTTCCTTCTGAAAATCCTTACAATCAAGTCCGAAATATTTTCCAAGCAGCCCCTGCTTCCATAAATCCTTTACATATAAAGTCCAAATAATACCAAACACCCCCTTACTTCTAAAATCCTTAAAAAATGAATCCCGAGATTACCCTTTAACCCCTGAAACTAACATCCCGATAATTATTATTTGTTTTTGGGCTATAATAATAAAAATAATAATAATAAAATTACTTCTCGGGGTTCTGGGTTTATTATTTAATTATTCTATTTTAAACGGGATGTTACATTTAACGTTTTCATTACTCATAAATTAGTTTTGTAAAATAAACAAATTGATTTATTCACATTGTGAATCTGACTTACTATTATTCACACTGTGAATCTGAGCAGGTTTACAATGTGAATATGAACTGAAATTTCGATTTTTTTTTAACATCAATATGAATCTATGTTTAAAGAGTATCAAAAAATATGAACTTTGATATATTTATTTACTTTTTTCTACAAAAAAATAGACTTTAATTTTTCAACAAACAAAGAAAATGAAGTGGGTTTTTGAAAAAAAAAATCATTTTTCAACAAACCAATGAACCAATCGTTAGTGTCAGAAATTATAATGATCAACGACCAAGAAAATAAATATATACTTGTACATTGAACGCACACACACCAGATTATATCAAAAAATCAATCTCCTTATAAAAAAAACTCACCTCTTTTTGTCGTTTAAATTTTTTTAGGCCATATTTTTTATCGAAAAAACAAACTGAATATACCGTTGTTTACGATTTTTCGTCCTCTTTCTAGAGAGATCCATGTTGATATATAAAAAACAAACTTTTTTTCGAAAAAAACCCACTTCATTTTGTTATTTTTTTCAATATTTAAGTTTATTTTTATCCAAAAAAAAACTAACTATACCAAAAATATTAATATTTTGTACTCTATTAATAAACATCAATACCGATTAAAAAAAACTCGATCAGTGCAGATTCACACTGTGAATCTACACTGTAAATATTTCAATTCGTAACATTCACAATGTGAAAAAACTCGATCAGTTCAGATTCACACTATGAATCTAAACTGTAAATATTTCAATTTGTAACATTAACTATGTGAATTTGACTTACCATTTCAATTCTTTAATCATTCGCAAATTAACTTAGTGAAATTTACATATTAATCAAAATTGGGAAAATGACGTATACGCCCTATTATGTTTCTAGGGTTACCCATTTAGCCATTTAACTTATTTTGTGGCTTTATAAGGAAACGAAGTCGTGAGCAACCTGTCTTTTTAGTCACCTTCACCTATTTTAGCAGGTTTCAATGCCACATCAGCAAGATTTTCCCCATCAGCCATGCCATGTCATCGATTACCATTACCCCACCCCCTACCCAATACCCTTCTACTCTTCCCTACAGTAACTTCAATTCACTAGTGAACATCTTCGATCACCATCTCCGGTCCGAACCACCTGTCAATTAATTTGCCCCCTTTTCCATTTGTCACCCATTTCTTTTATACGAATCCTAACCCCACTTTCACTCTCGATCTCTTGATCTCTCGACAGAAAACAAAGCAATTCTCTATCTCCAGTCATTCCTGTCGCCCTTAATTGCGACTTTCTCACCACTTCATCTTTTCCTCTCTCCTATTTCTCTCTATATCTCTACATCGATATATAAATTAGGGTTTTTGGCCCTTTAATTGGTTCTTTTAGATGAGTGCCTTGTCAGGCCTGTTGCTTACAATATTAAAGACTTCGATGAATCATCTGTTGGTACAAGTATTGTTGCCACTGCTACAACTGATACTTTTGCTGTTAACGAGCCTCTAGAAGACGTTATTGTTACTGATTCTGGTGCTTATGGTGGCAACGATAGTGATATTGGTAAATGAGGTGGAACTGCAGGGGATCCTTTGAGAAGTTGTTGGCAGGGGAGAGCGGAATCGGGTTGATGGACTGGTTCTATGCGTCCAAGTTTCCGACTCGATTTGGTTTTACGGTGGATGGGTATATTGATCGTAAGAATGACCAAAGGCTTGATGATTGTCTTCACTATTGCATTGTTGCTGGTAAAAAGGTTCTTGAAGATGTTGATATTGGTGGTGATAAATGTTCTAAGGTTTGTTGTTCTATTGAATTTCAATCGTTTTTCATGCTTGGATCTGGTTGCTATTAGGGTAATTTGAACTGTATGAATGGAATTTGGTGGATGTGTGTGGATTTGGGCGATATTAAGCTTGAAATTGAAAATCTGTGATGAATTAAAATGACACCAATTGAGGTTTAGTGAATGGATGCCCAGTAAGCATAAATGGAAAGATGTGAAAGATTTCATCATTTTGAAACCTTTTCTAATCGTTATTTATCTTCATATGCATATATCTCTGTAAATTTTCTGATTGAAATGCGTTCAGGATCTGCTATTTATCCATTCAGAGAACAAAAGGGTGTTTAGATGTTAGTGTTTAGGTAAACTGTTTGAGAGGAAGGTTGAGAGGAAGAAGACGATGGTGGATGTCTGGTAGATTGTGTTCTTGAGAGAGAGAGATGTGGGTCCAAGGGTAGGAAAAATTAAAAGTCAACGTGGGAAATTTGGTCAACAAATGTCCATATGGCAAAGGGTAACCGGATGACCCCTTCACTTTGGTCAAAAGGACGTAATCGACCTGAAAAAAACGACTTCGCTCCCTCATAAAGCCAAGAAAATAGTTTAGGGACTCCACGGATAAACCCTAGAAAGTTCGTAGGGCCAAGATGTCATTTTCCCATCAAAAATTCCATGTAGTTCTGTAATATTTTAACGTTTTCATTACACATAAATCAATTTTGTAAAATCAACAAATGGATTTATTCACATTGTGAATCTGACTTATTATTATTCACACTGTGAATCTGAGCAGGTTCACACTGTAAATCTGAACAGGTTTACAATGTGATTCACTTACAAATCATGACAAATGTAACACCCTTATGTAATAGAACACACAAAAAACTTTATAAATCCGAAGTTGAAACCTTTCCATGAAATGCCTTGAACTTCATTTTCATCCAACAAGCCCTGCAAATCTTCAGAAAAACAAATGTAGATTTTCAGCAAATCATATCAGATTTCAACCATACGATTTCTTCATCATATTTTCAAGCATATGATTTCAGCATAAGATTTTCAAGCAAATCAGTTTCAAATAAGATTTCAGGCAAATCAGATCAAATTTCAAACTTATGATTTCAGCATCAGATGATACATATTAATTGCTTAATATTCCTGTTTCATGATTCCAGTCAGGCATTTTATCAAACACATAGGGTGCATGTGAAACCACAGATAACAAGTTTATTTTACTCAAATTAGGCAAAGAAACTGAAAATGATGCTATTAATAACAAGTTTTATCAAAACCATTATCATATCAGATATCAAGCAAAACATATGCTTCATCAATCACAAAAAACAAGCATAGGATTTCAACATCCGAAAACACAACATCTATATGTAACGTCCCAAAAACCATAGTAAATTTTTTAATTTTTCAAAAGACATTTCCATAAACCCATAAAGTAATTAATCATTGTGTCAAAACAAAACCATAAAAATCAGAGTATTAATATCATCTCTCAAACATAAATCAGCAGGAGGATGTGTACGATCACACCTTCACCTTGCCCCGATCATCTGAAGTACCTATAAACATTTAAATCCACAACTTATAACACCCCGATTCCTGGATGTGGAACTTGAGGATTTAGTGCAAGTTAAAGGGCCTACTCGATGAGTTGGTTGGCCCCAATTCGTCATGTAGGACTTGATCAGGACGCGTGGGTTAGGAAGCCTACTCGTCGAGTTGGAGGGATAGGCTCGACGAGTTGAGGCTGTGTGATGAAACACTAATTTCTCGGGTGTGCAACTAATTTAAAGGACCTTAAGTCCTTTACCCCGCCTCCCTTAACACCTTTCATGTCCAGAGAGTAACCCTAGCTACCTAAGTGTGTGTGTGAGGATAACAATGTGTTTTTGGTGCATTCCTTGAAGATGGCTTGAGGACTTAGAGGCTTGGAACAAGTGAAAGCTTGTAGATCTAGTATCTACATTGTGTTGGCATCCAGTGGGAGGTAAAAAGTCTTTACCTTGGTTTTCCATTCCTTAGATCTCTTCTTAAGTGAGTTTATGGGCTTTTTGGTGCAAAATGAGGGCCATTCTCGAGTTAAGCCTTGCCCAGAGAGTATGAGTCTTAGATCTGGACACTACTAGGCCCTTTAGGCGTAAAGCCTCAAGCTTTATGAAGCTTTGACCCGTCTTCATGTCCTAAACCCCTTCATGAGCTTAGTTTTAGGTGATTTAGCCTTGTGAGGCCTTGCATGATCGTAAAGTTAGCAACTTTACATGGTAACTTCATCCTAGGCGGTTAGATCTGGAGTTTGGAGCATTGGAATCGACTAGAATGAGTTTAATGAGAAAGGGCTGAAGAACTCGACGATTTGGGCATCCAACTCGACGAGTTGAGTTGGGATTTCCCGTTTTTGTATACAGAGTAAACTCGAAGAGTTGATGGAATGACTCGACAAGTGGTTAGGGTTTTTCCCCCGTCTTCTGGACTCTACATGGACTCGACGAGTTGGCTAGCAACTTGGCGAGTTGACTCGGGTTTTCGTGATTACTGAGTACTGAGGAACTCGACGAGTTCATGAGTGCACCCGACGAGTTGGGTCAGCTTTGACGGTTGATTTTCGTTGACTTTAGGGTTTTGGTCAAGCTGTGGATTTTGGAGGCTATGGAGGGGCAGAGTCTAGACCAGCAGTTCGAGTGTGGGATATATTGTTTACTCTGCGAGGTGATTCTTCTCACTATACTTACCTGAGTGGTAATATTGTGTGACCGGAGGGTCTTATTTAAGTTATTGACCGGATGTTCTTATTTGAGTTATTGACCAGAGGGTCTTATCTGAGGTACCGACCAGAGGGTCTTATGTGCTTATACTGAGTTATGTGATATCATGCATTTTGTCTATGTGATTTATGTTGAATATTATTTCTGTGCCTTATTGAGTTAGGACCGGAGGGTCTAACCCGAGTTGTGAGACCGGAGGGTCTTCACTGAGATACCGGACTAGAGGGTCCGACCCGAGCTGTGAGACCGGAGGGTCTTCACTGATGTAACACCGTAAATTTTCAAATAAAATTTTCATTTAAAAATCGCATAATTCTCATAACACATTTCACGAAAATCTCATTTATTTAATTAACAAATCACAACTCCATATTTGTTTGATTCAAATCCAGGATCCTCAAAACATAACTCTTTTACTGGTGTGTACAATCAAGCCGGTGTCTTCCCGTGATCCTGAGAAACCTGAAACACATAACACATAACACGATAAGCACGAAGCTTAGTGAGTTCCCCAAAATACCACATACAACAATTAGTCACTCGAGGCTATAACTGTATTTTACCCTTGGGTCAGTATGTCTCAGTAGGACCCTCCAGTCCCACAACTCTGGTGGACCCACCGGCCCTAACTCTGTGGACCCTCTGGTCCTAACTCTGTGGACCCTCTAGTCCTAACTCTGTAAACTCTGAATAGTACATAGCAATAATCACATAGAAATAATGCAGTATATCACAGTACACAAATAACATATAAGATACTCTATCACACAGCTCTGGTTACCACTCTAGGTATGTATAGTGAGAAGACTCACCTTGCAAGCAAGCAATCAAATATCCTCAAACTCGAATCTCGAAGTAGCCACCGCCTAACACATAGGGTAAATATCTCTAATCAATACTCTTTTCATGACTCAAATAACCGAAGGCTATTCTTTCTCTCTCTAACTCTTTAAAGTGGATAAAAGACCATTTTACCCCTCCATGGCATGTATCACTCATGTTGACCAGAACCCCAAAGTCAACAACTTAAGTCAACAGTCCATGTTTGACCTGACTCGTCGAGTGCACTCATGCAACTCGTCGAGTCCCCTCTTTTCCTCAGAAGTCTCAAGAAAGTCCAGCTCAGCTCGTCGAGTTGACCCCCAACTCGCCGAGTTATCGCATGATCAAACTCATCGGGACAAACCCTAACCGACTCGTCGAGTCAGGATATGGACTCGGCGAGTCCCTTCAGTCTGCTTTCTCATTCAGACGTTTTAAGGCAGATCTACTACCCTAAAATCTAGATCTAGCCTCCCAAGGCTTGACTGTCACGTAAAGCTTCGATCTTTACGTTCATGCATGGCATACTTGCTCCATAATGCCAATACAAGTTCTAACAAAGGTTACATGATCAAGGTCTTGTCTCTAACTCAATAAAGTTCGGGTCTTTGGGCTCACAAAGCCTCCTACAACTCAGATCTGAGGTTTCAACCTCAATCATGCTCAAAGATCACAATGACACCAAAAAGAATGGGAGAAACCCTAGAAACTCCCTAAACCAAAATCTTCATAAGGAAATGACCAAGTTAGCATCTTTTTACCTCCAACTGAAGCAAAACTCTGAAAAACCTCTAGATCCAAACCCTCCTCTTGAACCAAGCTTTGATGCTCTCCACTTCTCCTTCAACAATGCACTAAAATCCACAAGATTAGCCTCTCTCTCACTCTCTAGCTCAAATGGACAATTAGGGTTTCTCTCAAGGAAGTAGGGTGACTGGTGAGGCGCAAATGGGGCTATAAGTTCCCTTATATATGCCCTAACCCCAGGAAATTAGGGTTTCTCTGCCCAGCACCTACTAGGCGAGTTGGCTCTCTGACTCGTCGAGTCCATTCATTAATCCCACGTGGACACTCGACTCTACTCAATGACTTGGACTCATAACTCACTGATTCACTCCATAAATCTCAAGATTAGTCACACAATAATATACCTGAAAGTCCGGATGTTACAATTCTCCCCACTTGAATTAGATTCCGCCCTCGAAATCGCTCCTTAACATCACATAGATTGAACCCAATAACCGAAAAGCACCACCGAAAGGATCTCATACCACACAACTATCTCCCTCCATGAGCACCTAAATCCAAACAGGAACTCCCACCCAGAAAAAGGACAAACCCTTCTGCCGCTACGATAACCCTTCTGACTCTCCTGAATCTAGAAACTATAGTGGTCTGTCTCACTGCCTGACCGCCTTCTCAAGATATCACCATGTTATTCGCTCCTCGAATAACAGAACCTGACAACTCACTGTCCCTCTGATTCTCTCGTTGCGACTGATAAAACAAGTCAATGCCCAAAATTGACTATCGATTACTCATTCCAGACATGTTAAACAATTCAGATCATACTCCAAAGAATGAAAGGATCACATCACAACATGGACCCATCCACTGTACTGCAATCAAAACCCATCTAAACAATGAACTCCCAACACCCTGTCCTTAGACACAAGACAATGATCATGTTTGTTCAGGATTATCCTCTGACATCTAACAATCATAAATCCCAGCTCCCTTCTCCAATATAATCTTCAACACTGAGCACCAGGTCATCTCCCGACCTAGCAGTTGAACCTCCAAATGTTACCCATTGCATACCTCAACATGTCTCACTGACTTCCTTCCCACACTAACTATCTCGGCCCAGTGTGACACACAAGTCATGAAGTCCGCTTTACCCCGTGCGATTACTACAATCCCAACTGAAGATCATCTCACCCCGACCTCTGTCGTCTACTACTCATTGGTCCATGCGTCTCGTGATACCTCCCGTACCAACGAACTGGCCCACTCAGGCCTAAGTCATCAGATGACAAACAATGCCCCTCAAAATTGAACCCCCTTCTCTGGATCTGGAATCTCATTTCTCCTACTCCGTACATCACTAGAGCCAAACTCTAACTCGAGAGTCTGGTCCGACTCAGAATTGGAACCACTCGTCCCAATGAAGCACTCAACTCACGACCCATGACCCGCAACTCACGCGTACATCACTTCTCCAATTCCTTCTGATTGTGATAACCACACCTTAACTCAGAATATAACAATTCCCGATCATTAAGGAGACCCCAGTCTCGCCCCTGGTCCGACCTCCAGGTTCCCTAGAACTCAAAGAATAAGGTTACCCAAGCCTAAAAGCTCTTCTGCGTCGTGCTCTGACTAGAGAATAATACGGCCCCCCGTAGTATCATAATATTCCCTCTCACTATCCCGTAAAGACTACGGCTCCCCGCAGGCCTATGACACTTTCTCACTGACTCGTGAATACTATGGCTCCCCGCAGTATCACAACACTCTCCCTTTAACCAGTGAATACAACGCCCCCCCCCCCCCGGCAGTATCACGATACTCTCTCGCTGGCTAGTGAATACCACGGCTCCCCGCAGTATCACGATACCCTTTCTCTAACTCACGTATGTTGCGGCTCTACGCAGTCACCCGATACTCTTTCTCTCACTGACTCATGGATGCTATGGCTCCCTGTAGTCTTACAACACTCTCTTACTCACTGAATCGCCATGGGCTCACTCCATGGTTTTCCCCCGATAATCCTAAGTGACTACCCCCACTCGGATCCACATGCTCTCTTATCACCTCAAAATCTCATCATCAAGTCATCACTACACTGAGTTCACTAACTCATGCCCCACAACCCAACATAGATACGTGCACACACCCACTAAGTTTATGATTCACCACTCCTGATGTAAGTTCTCGTAGGCAAGGCACTTTCCTCAGCACAGATACACCCTTAGACAGTCCCACTCTGATGACAATTAACTGCTGGGTTCCCACTGGAACAATAAATCACTCGGGTACCTCGGTACACCATCACAGCATCTCACGATGTCTTGCCTCAACCACTGATCCGCCACCCATGGCATCATACTCGGATACCGCAATGTATCCATCCAGAATCTCACAATATCTTGACTCCACCACCGATCTTACTCTCGCACAACTCGTCTTCGGATTATTCCAACTCTCAATTGAAACACGGAGGAATCGTCAATGACTCAGAACACGTTGATGACAATCCGAAACTCCCTCCTCTATTGCTCAAAACCCATGCAAGAATACACATACTGATCCTGAAGTTGGCTGCCCAATCACAACCCATACATTGAACCAGAAATTCTCAACTGCCGAAACTATCCTTACGATCCAACCACCTCGAATTTACCATTACAACCTTGAAGAATCCCTAACCACCACAAGGTTTCTGACCAACGGCCACCTGCTGTGGAGACACTCATCCCTTCCTGAACACATACAACATGCATTATCTCGTTCTGCACCTCGCCTCAACCACCAATAACCCTGGTCTCATGTATCCATACCGCAGGTCACTATATCCAGTCCTCTAACTGCTCTTGAACAAATCTCTGATACTCTCAATAAAGTATTTAGTTCTCCCCCACTCAGGGTTCGAACCATCACCAATTGGCATACCAACAGTCTTTTCCACAGACTGTTTCACCGGGCACATCATACTTAACTCTTGGAGCGTACAACGTAGTCACATCAATGATCTCCCCGATGGGAACCAAGCAACTCCAAATATATCGTATCTCCGACAAAAACCTCAGAATCCTCACAAGGTGACTGCCTCTAGTAATCTTGAATGCCTCTGACCGACACAACGCCGGATACCCTGACTGTACCGAAACAGTCCTGACTCTTAATCTGGAAATAATGCACTATCACACACCTTGTCTCTGATTCCTCGACCAGCCTCCCATCGTGGGAAATTATAAAAGCAAGAGACCTCATTCTCACAGTCGATACACAATGTAGACAATGAGGGCCACCGCCCCGGTGTACTCCTCTTAATCACCAGGAACTGTTGCTAAAAGTATGCCTCACCCATCAAGGCACCTTCCTTAGTCTCTCCCATCTCAATCTTACTAATGACTCTCTCATGGCATAAGAATACCTCACAGCTGCATACTGCCCAAATACTCTGGTAGAAAGGTTGCAATCCTATGCTACCCATGGGGTTTGCCTCCAAACTCTGAAACCGGAAGCTCGCTATCTCTTTTGCTCTTCCCACAGAACGGGAACAACACAACCCTTGTCACAGAAGGTGACGTCTCATTTATCGGTTGATTGCTCAACTCAGACCGCGATCCTCCGATTAGCATCAGCTCTACTCATCCCTGAGTCTTGCAATTCTAACTGGCATCTCACCAAAAATCTCTAGGAAACTAACTCAATTTCCCTTTCAATGTATGCTCTATTGAAACTCATTCGTCATGGTCCTCTAGCCCCACACTCTGTCATATCTGCTCTCAGTCTGATCAATCAAAACGGGATAACTGATAAACTCTGAAGCACTAATCACCACTAACCATGGTACTCGAACCATGTGATCACCTCTCAATTCGCCACGAATTATGGTACCTGAACCATGTTATCACCTCTCAATTCGCTACTTAGAACCTCTGGAACTCTCCCTGTTTCGAGTACGAGTCCTCTGCTTTCAGTAGTACGGGCCCATACTACCTGCCACATCTACCCATACTTTCCACACGGATTGCCCCAGATTTCCTAAGTAGTTGCTCAACCATTCCCGATCACCAATCCCGATATACTTGGTTGCTACCCAGTGAATACTCTCCTCTATCAGCATACTCTTCTGACCACAGACACCCCTCATAGGCTCTTCCTAGATTCTCACACTTCTCTGCCATCATCTGCTAAAGAACTCCTTATGATGCCAACCATTTACCTCCTGAATATCGTCATATTCACTTAGTAGCTGACTCCCATCATGAAGAGTTCCACAAAGCACAAAGCAAGCATCATTCAGGCATCGAATAATCTCCACCAACACGTAAAACCACTCTAGGTTACGACTCTATTTGCTCTACTTGCTCTCAAAAGGCATCACATAACTCAGGCTATCTCACCTCTCATGGTATCTAATTACTCTTCTCAGCAGACTCCTCAAGGCTCATCTAGGTATCTCTCCTAGATTACTCCTCTACTCAAAACTCTCTCTAAAGGATTTCTGCTATATACTCTCACTCAACACATACTCAAGACACATATCAGATAGCAACAACCCCCTAGGCTAAGGCATCACAAATCAGGCAACTCTATCCCTAATATATGAAATACCTAGCCTATCTTCGAGCATGCATCACTAATATCTCAATAAGAACTCATAACACAAACAAATAAGTAAGGGTATTTTGGGAAATCACCGTTCGGGCTCTGGCTCATTGTACACACTGCTCCAACTCGCTTTCTTTTGAACTCTTGCTCGTTTTAGAAAAATTCATTTCTTTTGAAATTTTTTCTCAAATCCTCAGTTTGAGTCCAGATATACCCGAGGGTGCATCCGAATCCCTCAAACCAAGGCTCTGATACCAACTTGTAACACCGTAAAATTTCAAATAAAATTTTCATTTAAAAATCGCATAATTCTCATAACACAATTCACGAAAATCTCATTTATTTAATTAACAAATCACAACTCCATAATTGTTTGATTCAAATCCAGGATCCTCAAAACATAACTCTTTCACTGGTGTGTACAATCAAGCCGGTGCCTTCCCGTGATCCTGAGAAACCTTAAACACATAACACATAACACGGTAAGCACGAAGCTAAGTGAGTTCCCCAAAATACCACATACAACAATTAGCCACTCGAAGCTATAACTCTATTTGACCCTCGGGTCAGTGTGTCTCAGTGGGACCCTCCAGTCCCACAACTCTGGTGGACCCACTGGCCCTAACTCTGTGGACCCTCTGGCCCTAACTCTGTGGACCCTCTGGTCCTAACTCTGTAAACTATGAATAGTACATAGCAATAATCACATAGAAATAATGCAATATATCACAGTACACAAATAACATATAAGATACTCTATCACACAGCTCTGGTACCACTCTAGGTATGTATAGTGAGAAGACTCACCTTGCAAGCAAGCAATCAAATATCCTCAAACTCGAATCTCAAAGTAGCCACTGCCTAACACATAGGGTAAATATCTCTAATCAATACTCTTTTCACGACTCAAATAACTGAAGGCTATTCTTTCTCTCTCTAACTCTTTAAAGTGGATAAAATACCATTTTACCCCTCCATGGCCTGTATCACTCATGTTGACCCGAACCCCAAAGTCAACAGAAGTCAAACTTAAGTCAACAGTCCATGTTTGACCTGACTCGTCGAGTGCACTCATGCAACTCGTCGAGTCCCCTCTTTTCCTCAGAAGTCTCAAGAAAGTCCAGCTCAGCTCGTCGAGTTGACCCCCAACTCGCCGAGTTATCGCATGATCAAACTCATCGGGACAAACCCTAACCGACTCGTCGAGTCAGGACATGGACTCGGCGAGTCCCTTCAGTCTGTTTTCTCATTCAGACGTTTTAAGGCAGATCTACTACCCTAAAATCTAGATCTAGCCTCCCAAGGCTTGACTGTCACGTAAAGCTTCGATCTTTACGTTCATGCATGGCATACTTGCTCCATAATGCCAATACAAGTTCTAACAAAGGTTACATGATCAAGGTCTTGTCTCTAACTCAATAAAGTTCGGGTCTTTGGGCTCACAAAGCCTCCTACAACTCAGATCTGAGGTTTCAACCTCAATCATGCTCAAAGATCACAATGACACCAAAAAGAATGAGAGAAACCCTAGAAACTCCCTAAACCAAAATCTTCATAAGGAAATGACCAAGTTAGCATCTTTTTACCTCCAACTGAAGCAAAACTCTGAAAAACCTCTAGATCCAAACCCTCCTCTTGAACCAAGCTTTGATGCTCTCCACTTCTCCTTCAACAATGCACTAAAATCCACAAGATTAGCCTCTCTCTCACTCTCTAGCTCAAATGGACAATTAGGGTTTCTCTCAAGGAAGTAAGGTGACTGGTGAGGCGCAAATGGGGCTATAAGTTCCCTTATATAGGCCCTAACCCCAGGAAATTAGGGTTTCTCTGCCCAAAACCTATTCGGCAAGTCGGCTCTCTTACTCGTCGAGTCCATTCATTAATCCCACGTGGACTCTCGACTCTACTCGACGAGTTGGACTCACAACTCGCCGAGTCACTCCATAAATCTCAAGATTAATCACACAATAATATACCTGAAAGTCCGGTTGTTACAACTGAGACACATGACCAGAGGGTCCTTATCGAGACATAGCCATGAGAGGCTAATTATTTGTGTGTGGTATTTTGGGGAACTCACTAAGCTTCGTGCTTACAGTGTTGTGTGAAATGTGTTTCAGGTACCTCTCAGGATCGCGGGAAGGCGCCGGCTTGATTGTACACACCAGCTCGAGATTATGTTTTGAGGATTCTGGGATATTGTCAAAGAATTTGTTGTCTTGGGTTTTGAACAACTTATACATTTGGGTTTTGAGAAATATGAGATTGTGTTTTATGAGGTTTTAAAAAAAATGAAAATTTTGTTTGAAAATTTAGAGTGTTACAAGTTGGTATTAGAGCCTTGGTTTAAGGGATTCAGATGTACTCTCGGGTATGTCTGGACTCAAACTGAGTATTTGAGAAAATTTTCTAAAAAGAAATGATTTTTCTAAGACAAGTAAGAGCTTTCAAGAGAAAACGAGATGAAGCAGTGTGTACAATAAGCCAGAGACCGAACGATGATTTCCCAAAATACCATTACTTGTTTATATTATGAGATACTTATGAGATATTAGAGCTTCATGCTAGAGGATAGGCTAGGTATTTCAGGAATTTAGAGCTAGAGTTCCCTAATTCATGATGCCTTAGCCTAGGGAATGCTATTGATTGATATTCCGTGTTTCTTCGGGTGTGCCAATGTTTGGGTTTCGAGACGGTTGGTTTGTTGAGCTCAAGATTCGATTGCTGAGAGATTGATAGTTCGACGTATAGATTGTTATCTGTACTCCGGGAAGGGCAGCATTTGATTTGTCAATCAACTTCAGAGTTGGTATGGGTAGTTTCGCATGGGCTTGATCAGTAGAGGATGGAGCTTTGGATTGTCATCAACGTGTTCCCAGTCATTGACGATTCCTCCGTGTTTCAAATTGTGAGTTGGAGTACTTCAAGGTTTCAAGTTGTGTGAGTGGAAGATCAGTGGTCGTGACAAGACATCGTGAGATTCTGTGATGGTGTATCGAGACATCCGGGTGTGATACCCTAAATTGTTGGATTATTATAAGACTTGGGTTTGTCAGACGGCAAGTGGAACATCAAGCGACTATATTTCCAGATGTGAGACCATCAGTTAATTATCGCCAGACGGGGATTGTCCAGAGGTGTAAACTGTACTGAGGGAAGGTGCTTTGTCTACGAGAATTTTCGTCAAGAGTAGTGATGCATAATCTGGGCAGGTGAGCGCACCTATCTATGTTGGACCGCGGAGCATGAGTTAGTGAACTCGGTATGGTAATAGCTTGATGATGAGATTGTGGGGTGATAAGAGAGTGTGGGGATCCAGGTGGGAGAAATCACTTAGGATTGTTAGGGAAAATCGTGGAGTGAGCCCATGGCGAGTGAGAGAGTGTTGTAAGACTACGAAGAGTTGTAGCATTCACTAATCAGTGAAAGAGTGTTGTAGGACTACGGAGAGCCGTAGCATACATGATTCAGTAAGAGAGAGTATTGTAATACTGCAGGGAGCTGTAGCATACATGAGTCAGTAAGAGAGAGTATTATAATACCGTAGGGAGCCGTAGCATTCATGAGTCGGTAAGAGAGAGTATTGTAATACTACGGGGAGCTGTAGCATTCATGAGTCGGTAAGAGAGAGTATTGTAATATTGCGGGGAGTCGTAGCATTCACGAGTCGGTGAGAGAGTATCGTAAGACTGCGGGGAGCCGTAGCATCCATGAGTCAGTGAGAGAGGGTATCGTAAGACTGCAAGGAGTTGTAGCATTCACGAGTCGGTGAGAGAGTATCGTAAGACTGCGGGGATCCGTAGAATCCATGAGTCAGTAAGAGAGAGTATCGTAAGACTGCGAGGAGTTGTAGCATTCACGAGTCAGTGAGAGAGAGAGTATCGTAAGACTACGGGGAGCCGTAGCACTTAGTCGTCAGTGAGGGAATGTTATAAGACTGCGGGGAGCCGTATTACTCATCAGTCAGTGAGAGAGTGTTGTAGGACTGTGGGGAGCCGTAGTGTTCACTAGTCAGAGTGTGACGCAGAGGGGTTCTTAGGCCTGGGTAGCCTTGCCAATTGAGTCTATGGGAACCTGGTGGCCGGACCAGGGGCGAGACTGGGGTCTCAGCGGTGGTCGAGAACCGTTATGTTTTGAGTTAGGGAAGGGTTGTCGCAAATCGGAAGGATCGAGGTGTAATGCATGCGTAGATCCGTGGAACATGGGTCATGAGTTGGGTATCAGATTGGGATGAGTGGTTCCAATTCTGTGTCGGACCAGACTCTTGTGTTTGAGTTTGGCTCTATTTTTGTGGAGGACGATCGGGTTGGAATTTCGGATTTTTCCAGATAGATTTCATTCTGAGTGGGACGTGTTTCCCATCTGATGTTTTAGACCTGGGAAAATCGGATCGTGGCTTGAGGAAGACCACGACGCACCTAAATTAGCAAGTAGTAGACGACAGAGGTCGTAGGTGAGGTGCGATTTCAAATCGGTTGTAGTAATCGCTTGGGGTAAAGCGAACGTCGTGATTTTGGAGTTTAGTGTGATTGGTTGAGACAACTAGGTAGGCCAGAACGACTGTGAAGTCGTACGGCTGGATGGGCTAGGGTAGCCTTGGAGATTCAACTTTTGGGTCGGGAGCTGACCTGGTACCCAGTGTTGGAAGGAACATTTGAACGGAAGCTGGGGCTTATGGTTATGGAAATCAGAGAATATTTCCGACCGGGCATGGTCGTTCTTCTAGTGTCTGAGAGCAGAGTATTGAGATTCATTCTTCAGATTGGTTCTGATAGCAGTATCGGTGGTTGGTCCTTGGTGAGATGTGACCCCTCCGTTCCTTTTGAGTTATAATCTGGATCGACTAGTATGTCTGACGTGAGTGATCAACAGCCAATTATGGTCAACGACTTGTTCCTATCTGTCGCGATGAGATAATCAGAGTTGGGAATGTTTTATCGGTCCGAGATTCGATGAGCGATTGTCATGGTGATATTCTGCATGGGCGGTCTGCCGGGGAGACAGACCACTACGGTTCCGAGTTCTGGAGAGTCAGAGCTGATAATGCAATGGCAGGGGGGTCCGTCCTTTTCGGGTTGGGAGATCCTATCAGTTTTGGATGTCTTGGGAAGGAGATCGTTGTATGATATGAGATTTTCCGGTGGTGCTTCTCGGGTTATTTGTTTCGATCGATGTGTTGATAAATAGTGATTTCGAGGGCGAAATCTAATTCAAGTGGGGGAGAATTGTAACACCCCGATTCTTGGATGTGGAACTTAAGGATTTAGTGAAAGTTAAAGGGCCTACTCGACGAGTTGGTTGGCCCCAACTCATCGTGTAGGAATTGATCAGGGCGTGTGGGTTAGGAAGCCTACTCGTCGAGTTGGAGGGATGGACTCGACGAGTTGAGGTTGTGTGATGAAACCCTAATTTCTCAAGTGTGCAACCTATTTAAAGGACCTTAAGTCCTTTATCCCGCCTCCCTTACCACCTTTCATATCCAGAGAGTAACCCTAGCTAGCTAAGTGTGTGTGAGGCCAAAAGTGCGTTTTTGGTGCATTCCTTGAAGATGGCTTGAGGACTTAGAGGCTTGGAACGAGTGAAATCTTGTAGATCCAATATCTACATCGTGTTGGCATCCAGTGGGAGGTAAAAAGTCTTTACCTTGGCTTTCCATTCCTTAGATCTCTTCTTATGTGAGTTTATGGGCTTTTTGGTGCAAAATGAGGGCCATTCTCGAGTTAAGCCTTGCCCAGAGGGTATGAGTCTCAAATCTGGACACTACTAGGCCCTTTAGGCCTAAAGCCTCAAGCTTTATGAAGCTTTGACCCATCTTCATGTCCTAAACCCCTTCTTGAGCTTAGTTTTGGGTGATTTATGTGACATCCCCATTTTCATGGCCAGAAAAGACCGATTTGTTTATGCTTTATTTTGAAAATCAGAGTATAGTTTAAAGAAATATGTTGCGGAATTTGTTCCCAGAAAAACATGATAAATATATCATCAAATCATTTCCGAAGAAATGTATTTTATTCCTTTTTAAAACGTTAGGATGTCATCGTCAATACAGAAACATAAGCATAAACAGACCTTACATTCATTTACACTAGTGATCTACATCTCCTTAGCCTCTCAGTGTAATGTAGCTTCATATCGACACCTGTTATACAAATAAGCTTGAGTGGGTCATGTTGGGAAACCTGGTGATTACATAGGGTTTTCAACCCACAATAATATAATTATTATGTTTAAGCATCAAACAATTAACCCAATTACCCATCCCCAATATCTTCTTTATTCTTAAGGGTCTACCCTAAGAATCATTTATCCTACATTCCTTCAATTCGAAGTCCATTGCTTCCAGGGTTTATACGACAGGCACTAAGTCCATAGTTGCCGATACTCATTCGTAAAGCACTAATTCCATAGCTGCTAAAGTTCATTCATCGGGTACTAAATCCATAGCTACCAATGTTTATCTAATAGGTACTAAGTCCATAGCTACCAACGTTTATCTAACAGCTACTAAGTCCATAGCTACCAACGTTTATCTAACAAGTACTAAGTCCAGCTACCAGCGTTTATCCAATAGGCACTAAGTCCATAGCTGTCAATGTTATTTATTAGGCACTAAGTCTATAGCTGCCAATGTTCACTCATATCATCTTTCATCTCTCATCATTCATCTACCCATGTTTTACCCAACATATTCGTAAATATAAAATACATATACAGTTTAAATTATTTAAAACATGTATAAAATCGTTCATCCAGCATAGATAGCAAAGATACAGGTTATATGCACACATAGCACGTAATTTATATAAAATACTTCATATCTATGTGTAAGATGAAAGTAACTATACACTCACTTGTTAAAGTGATGATTCCAAACTCGGGCAGCGCTTCGCTTCTAACGATTCTATTTTCCTTCGACGAAACCTAGCATTATTATTGCTAAATCTCAGTCTAATCTTTATTGCGACTAATTATCAGTCTAGATTCATCATTAACTCAAAGTCTACTTCATGATCTATCAAGTAAGGAACAACCAGGTAGGATCATATCGGAGGTAGGGTCCGTTTGGTATACGAAGTATACTGTTTGGAAATCTCACTTTAAACACCTCACTAAATCACAGCCTAGACATCATCCCCGTAAGTAGATCAATCAGTATAATGACTTGGAATCAGTGATAAATCATGTTTATAAGTTCATAATAACGATAATGAACTTAAACATAAGTTATACCTAAAGTAGGGTAAGCATAACTCACTTACAGCGGGTTTTTATTAAAAACCGGGCTTCGTTGGAGCAGCGTTTCCGAGCCGAAAAGCTCTTTTCTCAGAGCCTTCGGGAGCCTCGGGGCTTCCTTCGGGTGCTAGGGGGTTTTCCTAGGCTTTAGGGGGTTTAGGGGGTTAGAGAGAGAGTTTGGAGAGAGAAAGTGAAGTTGGGAGGTGTGAAGAATGAGGGGAACCCGACACCTCTATTTATAGGCTGGAAATCACCAAAACTCGTCGAGTTGGCCTCCAATTCGTCGAGTTCAGTGCCATATGTCACCATTCTGGTGGCAAAACGTGTGTGGCCTACATTGTGCCACGTCACCCCTTTTGCAGCAGCACACTGCCGACTTCTGAACCCCGTAACTTTCGCATACGAGCTCCGTTTTCGACGTTAATTATATCCACACGTAGGTAAAAACAAGATCTACAACTTTCATTTTGACTCCGTCGGCTAATTCTCGACCGACCTTAAATTTAATAGTAGGAGGAGATTATACTGCTAAATGACCGCGAAAAACTCGCAACTCCTTCATACGGACTCCGTTTTCGTCTGTCTTTTTATCGTTGAGTTCCTATTAATGAGATATTCAACTCTCATTTAGGTCGCGTAGGCCAAAAACCGCTCGAACTAAAATTCGAGTTTCGGGCCCTGCACTACTATGCTAAATCTTAGAAAATTCATAACTTCCTCATACGAAGTCAGATTTGGGCCTTCTTTTTATGGACGCTCTCGGTTTAACATATTCTACGACTTTTGTTTAGATTACTAAGGCTAAAAAGTCCTCTATCATAAATTCACTATTTACGTCTCCCGGTGTCGTGCCGGTTTTGCCGTAAAACTTCGACGGGCCATAACTTCTTCGTTATAAATCGGATTTCGGCGTTCTTTATATGTACAAAACCCTTGTAATATATACTACAACTTGGTTAAGATTAATCCTTCTAAATAATCTTCCATCAAAAACTCATTTTTGACGCTCATTGTCTCTAAATTGACTAGCCCGAATCTGCGGGCGTTACAATTTAGCCTTGTGATGCCTTGCATGATCGTAAAGTTAGCAACTTTATGTGGTAACTTCATCCTAGGAGGTTGGATCTGAAGTTTGGAGCATTGGAATCAACTGGAATGAGTTTAATGAGAAAGAGCTGAAGAACTCGACGAGTTGAGTTGGGATTTCCCGTTTTTGTATACAGAGTAAACTCGACGAGTTGGTGGAACGACTCGACGAGTGGTTAGGGTTTTTCTCCGGTCTTCTAGACTTTGCATGGACTCGACGAGTTAGCTAGCAACTCGGCGAGTTGACTCCGGTTTTCGTGATTACTGAGTACTGAGGAACTCAATGAGTTCATGAGTGCACCCGATGATTTGGGTAAGCTTTGACGGTTGACTTTGGTTGACTTTAGGGTTTTGGTCAAGCTGTGGATTTTGGAGGCTATGGAGGGGCAGAGTCTAGACCTGCAGTTCGATTGTGGGATATATTGCTTACTCTGCGAGGTGAGTCTTCTCACTATACTTACCTGAGTGGTAATACTGTGTGACTGGAGGGTCTTATTTGAGTTATTGACCGGAGGGTCTTATTTGAGTTATTGACCAGAGGGTCTTATCTGAGTTACGGACCGGAGGGTTTTATGTGCTTATACTGAGTTATGTGATATCATGCATTTTGTCTTTGTGATTTATGTTGTATATTATTTCTATGCCTTATTGAGTTAGGACCGGAGGATCCAACCCGAGTTGTGAGACCGGAGGGTCTTCACTAAGATACCGTACTGGAGGGTCCGACCCGAGCTGTGAGACCGGAGGGTATTCACTGAGACACGTGACTAGAGGGTCCTTATCGAGTCATATCCATGAGAGGCTAATTATTTGTGTGTGGTATTTTTGGGAACTCACTAAGCTTCGTGCTTACAGTGTTGTGTGAAATGTGTTTCAGGTACCTCTCAGGATCGCGGGAGGGCACCAGCTTGATTGTACACACACCAGATCGAGATTATGTTTTGAGGATTCTGGGATATTGTCAAACAATTTGTTCTCTTGGGTTTTGAACAACTTATACATTTGGGTTTTGAGAAATATCAGATAGTGTTTTATGAGGTTTTAAAAAAAATGAAAAATTTGTTTGAAAATTTAGAGTGTTACACAACTGTAAGCCAAGGTCTAGCGAGTTCCCCCAAAATAGCCGACACAATAATACATAATTGTAAGCCAAATGTAATATTCCAAAAATAATGGTAAAATTTTTCATTTTCATAACCATCAAATTAATACATTAGATGTTTCAAAACCAATCATAGTAAAAATGTATCACAATCATCAGAGTAAAATAATAAACTTCGATGCGGAAATCCTAAGGGGATGTTGTGCAGTTAAGCCGGGCCATGCCTTTAGAACTGGAAGTACGTGAAAAATATTTAAACCACAAACCGTAAGTACAAAACTTAGTAAGTTTTCCAAAATACCACAAACCATACCAATGGGCCTAATCCAACATGTAAATGGGCCCAGCCCAACGTACATACAAATGGGCCCAACCCAATTATGCAAATGGGCCCAACCCAACATACATATAAATGGACCCAGCCCAAAGTATAATAAATGGGCCCAACCCAACATACATATGCAAGAATCACCAAGACGGTTAGCATCCTACGCAGTATAGTGAGAAGACTCACCTTTCTTACAAGACTCACCTTTCTTACAAGATCAGACAGGCCCCACGTCGTGGCCAACCCATGGCTACGTCGTGGCCAACCCATGGCCACATCGTGGCTGATGAGTTCAGCCCCAAACCAACCTCTCAGTCGTAAGGAAAACCATCGCTACATCGTGGAACACAAATCACCATGTCGTGGCAACAAAAGTCTAAAACAGTCGTGAATTCTCCAGTCCCCACGTCGTGGAGTACAAGTTGCCAGGCCGTGGGCGATGAATTTTCCTAACTTAATGGTTCAGCCCCCAAATCATTAAGCCAACCCTTCATCCATTCCAAAAAGCTTCCTAATAACCATTAAGTCCTAAAGATTGCAATGCTTTTTGGCCATGCATGCCTAATACATGGCTAAAGTTCAAGCTAGGTCAAAAGTGAAGAAAAACACCAATCTTGCGTACCCACACATGTTATGTGTAGGTAGAACCCTGTAATATGTTGGTAGTTGTATTTACTTACACATAAATTTAAGTGTTACTATATGTTGACTCATGATTGTAGATATAGATCATTACCCACACATCGGTTAGTGTAGGTATTAATAAAGCAATACCTACACATATATGTATGGCTAAAACTAGTAAATATGTGTTGGTAAAAGTAATATAGTTTGTTTCGATGGCCAATAACATGGCAAATGACATAGCTAATGGCTTCGACAGTGACGTGGACAACAACGTAAACTGCATGGATGCCATGTCAAGTTACATGGCATATTCCTACAAAACGTTGGTGACATAGGTAATAAAATATGTGTGGATAAAAATACTTTTATGTGTAGATATAATTTATAGATGTATAGTTATCGATTTTGGTACATGCCTGAAAAAATATTAATGTGTTGGTAAATACATACATATTTTTTGTTATTTACAATGATATATCACAAAAATAAAAGTAACAAAATTGATAGTAATAACAACAAATGGATCTTAATAATAATGCTATTGTCATCTCAAGTTTGTACAAAGTTGAACCAAGTGTCTTAGAGGACAAATGTGAAACCAATAAACATCTATTTCTTGTGGCTACCGCAACCTCCTCTTATAAAAGGACTTGTTTTCTAGGACGACTTGACTAATTTCCCCCATGGAAATGGTGCTACTACTAATTTTCCCTAATTTCATTTCATGTCAAGAGTTTCAATATGTTAAATGTCCACCATGAGATCAAAATCTATGTCTTCTTTAGCATAGATCTGCAACAAAATGAGAAAAAAATATTTAAAATATCAAGAAAAATCATGAACGAAATAGATCTTTATTTAAAGAAAGAAAATAGTCAAATACCAATAATTGTGGAGTCAATCCATACACATGCATTATGCTTCCGCAATGGCACCAACACTCCGTAAAACTGAAGGTGATTCCAACTTGAACCCACTGCTTTCATTTTACATATATCAAAAAGAATTTTCCATGTTCAATCACAAAAGAAAAAAACCATATCAAAGAGCCAATAGCAAATCAAAATTATTAGACATTAGATCATATGTGAATTACTCGGTCATAATTATAAGAATGATAGACAAAATAGGCTGTACAAAATAATTGGAAGAACCATAACCATATCAGCATTCTCCACGAGTATGGACGTTTTTTTCGTACTGATTGTCTCAATCTTATGCCAAATTCCACACCAAACACAATCTTGCTTTGTGGTAAACAGAATGGAGGGATCAACTGCATTCAAACCAGAATTAAATAATATAATAGTGTATATATATACCTTATAATCAAAATGATGACGGTCTTCCCCACATTACATACACAGCCCACCCCCCTTTTTCTATATCACTACCCCGTTTATCCAATGCTGACATAGGCTGAACCTCCTGCCATCCACATCGCTCTTACATGATAGATGATACGGCTGAGTAATTAACGAATCGATAACATAGATAAAAGAAAGAAGAGGTAGAAGGTTACCAGATCAAACGATTTACGATCAAATACTCTAAAACACGTAAACCCCAATTCGAAACAAGAAATTGAAAATACCTGAAACTGATTCCTTCACATCGAAATCAGTTCATGATCAGACTTAACACCTTAAGCCTGATCGGTCTTTGATAATTCTCTTCCCAGTGCCATCGTGGATCGTGGGAGACGGTGGTAGTGCGATTTCAATTGAACGATCGTCTCCATCTATAAACCTCATCACCTCGTGAAATTTTCAGCCCTGAATTGAGATTGAAATGATAACAAATGTACCCACGAGATTCCATCATAAAAGTCGCTTTGGCCGAGTGGTTAAGGCGTGTGCCTGCTAAGTACATGGGGTTTCCCCGCGAGAGTTCGAATCTCTCAGGCGACGTTTTTTGTTTTTTTATTCAAGTGTTATCATCTAATTTGCACTTTAATTCTAATAAATTTTATTCGTTGGTGATATTATTGTGATTGAACCAACCGACATTTTGGTTCTCTTTTGTTTTTGTTTCTTTTTAAGATGTTACAAAAGTATATGATTAATGTCATTGGTACATTTTGGTATGCTCTATCTTATTTTTTGAAAAATAAATGCCTTGACTTTTATATACGCAGATTGTAAACCGGACATTAAAACAAAAGACTGATTATTTTTAAGAAAAAACAACAGACTTAAAAAAATATGCATGACAATTTTTTCCATAAAAAAAATAGTTTATGATTATGGAAGAAATCTTTTAATTTCTAACCTAATTTACTGCCATCACCACCTACGCCTCCTTCGCCACCACCACCACCTACTTAATAGGTGTATACGCATTTGTATATAATGCGAGTTTGATCCAAAACACAACAAAATAAGAAGAGGTAAAGGGGTTGCCTCTTGTGCGTCAAGGAGAAAATCTTGATATTGGTTATGTTGTACGAAGGTTGAGGAATACTTAGGGGTGAGCATGGGTTGGGTTGGATCAGTTTTAGGATAAAACTGAATCCAACTCGTGTATTTCGGTTTTTTTGGATTTTAGAACCCAACGAGTTCGGTTTCTGACTGGGTTCGACGTCATTATTTCAAAACTTGGGTTGGGTCGGTTTCAAAGGATTGGTTTTGACAGAGCAAACCCAACTCAAATCAAAGATTTTGGTTTTTAAAATTTTCAACCCAAACCCGGTGGTTTGGGTTCGGTTTTAGTTTCTCAGTTTCGGTTTTATCGGTTTTTGGGTTTTCGGTTTTGCTCACCTCTAGGTATACTAGTAATCCTTGTAATCAACATTGCCAAGTGATTCAAAGAATATTTAAGTATCTCAAGGAACCCATGAATTTTGGTTTCAATTACTTGGGAGATCCTTATGTTTTATAAGGATATTCAAATGCAAGTTGGATATCCAACATGGATGATCTTTCATCTACTATTAGTTGGATATTCATGTTTAGGTGAGTTACAATTTCTAGTATCAAAGAAAGCAAAATTATATTACAAACTCAATAGTAACATCTAAGTTTGATGCATTAGCTGTTGTAATAAAATAGGCATAGTAGCCGGTGAATTTGGTTTATAAGCTTCCATTATGGTCAAAACCAATTACACATATTTCTATCCATTATGATAGTGTTGTCGCATCGTCTAAGGCATATAACAAGGTTTATAACGACGATTTTAGACACTTGGGTGTTAGATATAACATGATTAGAGAATTAATCATGATTGGTATAATCTCAGTTAAGTTTAATAGAACACAACATAATTTAGCAAATCAGTTGACTAAAGTTCAAACCCAAAATGTGACATCCCCATTTTCACGGCCAGAAAAGACCGATTTTGTTTTGTTGGATTAATGTCTAAGCCCGTAACTATATTTGGTATATACTTGACCCGATTATGCATGGTCCTTTTGGGTTGCCTTCACCATAGCAACTGATAGGATGAATTAAGGAGAAAAAGAATTAATTATGATTTATTAATATATTATAAGAATAATATATTAAATGAGAAATCATATTGTTTAATTAATATTAGTCAAGAATTAATTAAGAATTAGTTTTGTGGTTAAAAGAGATTAATTAAACTTAGGGGACTGGAATTGTAATTATAAGATAATTGCAATTGGGCTATGGATCACCTTGGAACATAGGTTGGACGAATTCTACGGGAAGCCCATAAGGAATTCGTCCAAGGGGTGTTCTAAAGGGAGTCCATGGGCTGCTTGGAGCCTAAGCAGTCAAATTAGGGTTTCCTTGTTTGATAACCCTAATAGCCTCAATATATAAAGACCCCTATGGCCCCAAAAACGTGGCTAACTCTTTTGGAAGAACCCTAGAACGTTTTTGGTGCCTCATCCCTTTCTCTTTGTTCATCCTCTTGCTTGTGGTGTTTGTAAGCCATTAGAGGAGTGACACTTGTGACTCTAAGCTCCAAGACAAGAAGATTCAAGCCATTCTTGAAGAGGTAATCATCTAGATCTATTCTTATATGTTAATTTCGAAATACATATGCTAGATTAGGGTTCTTGAGTCTTGGATGAATTGCATGTACAATAGAGAAACCTAGATCCAAGCATTAGGGTTTGTATGAGCACATAGGATGTTCTTTTGTATAAAACCCATCAGTGGTATCAGAGCCTAGGATGGTTTTTCTAATGTATTTGATACAAAGATTATTGTTCATAGCTGAAAATTTTCGTTTTTTCGAATTAAACCAGATTCACGTCGTGAACAGTGTGTTCACCTCGTGAATTCAGTCTGATAGCACAATTTCGAAATTTTTGCCTTAATTTGCTTTGGATAATTACCATAAATTGTTTTTTTCAAATTAAAATCAGATTTTTCTATTATGGTAATTGATATCCTAATCAAATTAATGGATAATTGTCAATTTAAGATAATTACTTGTTTTATAAGATAAAAATTGATTATTTGTAAATTGATTTGAATTATCTTGTAAGAAATTTGAATTAGGTCAAATTTAGATAATCACTAATTATTTGATTAATTGAATTATTTGTAATTTGATCTAGGAAGTTTTAAAATGTTTCAAAACTTGCCCTCAAGTTTTGGAATTTAAATTTTTGATTAAAGGTTTAATTTTGTAATATTTAAATTCTAAACCCTAAGTTTTTGAAAAAGTTCAAAACTTGCCCTCAAGTTTTGGAATTTAAAATTTTGATTAAAAGTTTAATTTTGAAATATTAAATTCTAAAACCCTAGTTTTTGAAAAGTTCAAATTACACCCTTATGGTTTTATTAAATTAATTAAATGTATAATTAAAAGAGAGTTAATAAATCCATAATGATATGGTTTATATTTAATTAAATTAAAAGTATACTTTATTAAATTAGACCACATAGTATTTTAAAAGTGTAAAATACACCTTATACTATATAACATTAAAAAGTTTAACATATTATATAAGTAAAGAGTCAGTCTTACCGTTAGTAGGCCTCATTCACGAAGCTGGTCTCTAAGGGGTGTTTATGGAAATTGCCTATAAAATGGCGATTGAATGGGTATCCACTCTTACCCACCGCACTCTTGACTAGTGGAGGGTCGTTATCCGAACGGGTAGGATAGGACACACCCTTCCATTATAAGTATAATGAAATACGAAGTAACTAAACGCTTTTATAAAGTCCCAAATCTTAGTTACTTTAGGAAAAGTGAATTTGATGCAATTCCATGGAATTACACTTTGTACCCTTGTCGAGACAGTTAGTGGAGCGTGTGTGGCTAACCAGTACACTAAGTTGGGATTGACATTGGTAGCAAAGGGTGACTCGATGTTTGTCATAGATCGACGGAGCGGGTGTGGTTAACCGGCACGTCGATTAGGTGACTGCAACATTGAGGGCACCTCGTACATTCGCATGGTTATTCACACCTTATTTGTGATCCTCGGCATCCCAGTCACAAATGAAGGGCATAATCGAGATTAAACATGCCATTGAAAAGTTCAATGAATCTCAAAAGATCTAGGAGTTTCAATTCATATAAAAGTTAATTTTCAATTTTCGTTTTTCATGGTGGAAATTGGTAAATCGTCATTTACCTACCTTCAAATTTTCTGCAGTTTGGATTACGGCATCCCTCTTCCAAATTGTAGAATATTGTGTTGGGTCCTAGCATTAATATCTCATTTGGGTGTTTTATTAAGGACTCAATCAACTAACTTGAATTTCTCCCGTTTTGTAGATGTCAAAGTCTGACAAATATGGTCTTCCAAAATCCTTAGAAAAAAAAGTTTTTCACATGAAGATGATGTTTCACGATTGGATTGTGGAAATGAAAATCATGCTTCACTTCCTCCACATCCTCCGATAATTCTCCCTGACCCACGTGTTCGAAGACTTGAAAAGTTCAAGGTCACTCAAGACCTATTGGCGAAAAGACACGAAGATGGAAAGTCAGTATGCGCTCATATCTTGGATATGAAGTTGCATATTGATAGATTGGAAATGTTGGGCGTTAATGTCTCGGAAAAGTTGAGTGTTGACTTGGTTCTTCACTCACTTCCCGAATCATATGGTAAGCTCGTTAGAGAGTACTATATGATGGACCACGACGTGACCCTCATTGATTTGACTTATTTGCTTATTGCTGCTGAATCAGAAATGATTTGGCGCACTAGTCGAGCAAATTTGTCTGGTAAATCAATATCCCAATCCTCTATGGGCAATGGCAACATTGGAAGTCCAAAAAAGTTTTCTCTACGCAAGAGAAAGGTTGAGTCTGAGATTGTCCCGTGTGCTATTCCGAAGAGGTCCACTTGTTTCTATTGCCAAGAAAAGGGGCATTGGTTACGAAGCTGCCCTGACTACCTGAGAGATCTAAGTGATGGGAGAGTCAAGATGTATGACTCTGCTTCAGGTAAAATCCACTATCTAACTCTATTAAGTTCCTTTTTTAGATTCTTAATACATAATGTGATATGATTACATTTGGGGTTTTGTAGGATCGAAGAAAAGAAAGGAAGCTTAAAAGAAAGAAGTGAGCTGAATCTGGTCATGAAGAAATGGATTTCGATCGCATGATTCAAAGATCGAATTTTGTAGCTGCTACTTTAGAGTTAGGACAGATTGCTAAATAATATTTACATAGTTTTCATGTGTAATCGCATTGTAAGGACAAGATTTTTCCGCAATAAAATAAATTTTGATTTTTTCTTATTTATGTTTCCTTGCGATGGATTTTATGAGAATTGGTGTTTGAATTGTTAGCAATATTGTGAATGGATTTGATTCTTAGTTATGTTATTTGTGGTAATGTCAGAAATTTACCAAATAAGGAAAGATTCTCATCGCCCAAGTTTCAATTGAATAGAAACTTGGAATCATACAACTTGTATTGTATGATGAATGAGAACCTTCATATTTGGAAAATTGAGACTAATTACTTGACAAAGAGTCAAGTGAAGGACTAGGAGAGCTGGTACACAATGTTGCGCACTGGTTAAGTCCAACACAAAGAACGATAAAATATTCTTCATGATTTACTAAAAGTCTAGTAAATATGGTTATGCTTACAAGATTAAGTGTAATTCTGAATCATTGAAAAGTTTCAATAATAGCAGAACGAATAAGAAGAACCAATTAGGCAGAAAGATAAAAGGTTCTCCAATCTGAAAAGATGAGAGAGTACTTAAGTATCTGTTTTATGATTAACCTAGTGATTGTATAACGGTGTCACAATTGATTCTCTAAGTAGATCTTAGTACACTAGTATGGCTAAGAAGAGGAATCAGAAATTGTTGAAATGGTCAAATCAAAAGGTTAAATCGTACTTCGTTCAAAAAATCAAGTCTTAGAGTCATACTCCAAGATTGTGACTTGAGTGACACATCTTAAGAAGTTTTAACACACTCAACAAATGTGAAGTAGGAAAATGTTTTCTTGCGATTGCACGCTTGAAATTGGTAAGTTGTGATGTCTTGGGTAAGACAAAGACCAACTAAGACCAATTGTGTGTAATGGTTTATCTTGATAAGAATCCGCACTAACTCTTGAATATTTGTTTGTCAAGAAATGTTTCTTGATTAGAGAATCTTATATGTCAAGAGGTCAGTGGGAGTCTAAATGATCCTGAAAAGTTTCAAAAACTAATCAAGGGTAAACCTATTGTTAGACACTAGCACACGACTTGAGGTTTGTAACCTATCTTGTTGACACATTTTTTTTATTTCTGTGCCATTCCAGTTTAAGTCAACTATGCATATGAGTTCTATGAGTTCTCAATTGACTGCATAAAGGCAAGCACCCTGATCAATGGAAAGTACATTGATAGGTAGGGGTGAGCTGCTAAATAACTTGGAAGCAATGGTAGGACCCTTGATGGCAAGGAATAAAGAATGAACAAGTTCTGTCCATAAGAGTTTGGATTTGTCACAAACATTATTTTATGATTATGGTTATGACAAATTCACATGGATAGGAACACATACACCATAAAATCTAAATGTCATAAGGTTTCTCTCCTTCATGAAAATGATTGTGAGGAAACGCTTTCACTAGGAAGATTTTAATGAGATAGAGATTATGTAAATTGCATTCTCAAATTCGATTATGACTACGGCATCCCTCTTCATAGTTCGAATTGTGAGATTTGGCAATTAGGTTGAACATTCGAGACTTATTGCTATAAGTTCTAGAACTGTTTAGACACACATGTGAGCTATCTAAGGAAAGGTGTATGAGTTGTTTTCTAGAAACCTAGATAAAAGATTGTCGAAGCGTATCGTATTAGAAATATGATCTTTGGAAATCAATAAGTATTGTTTTCTAGAAGTTTAACAGATTTCTGAATACATGTCAAAGCTAGTGGGAGCATAAGTGTTATGCTGGTAAGGATATAATCATCATGTTAGTGGGAGCATGATCATTATTTTAAGTATTGCAAGTTAGCAATGTTAATTATAGAAAACAAAAGGTTCACTTTGCAAAGTTGCAGGGGTTGAAAAGTTGTTTTGCTATAATTAAGGGAGATAATATTATACTTAGTTTCGAAATCTAAAAACTTAGATCGAGAAATTTTAATCAAATTTAGTCAATGACATATTAATTGCGTTCTCAAAATTCTATTATGATTACGGCATCCTTCTTCATAGTTCGAATTGTGAGAATGTGACAAATAGAAATATTATGGCAAATGGCTGATAAAGTATCATGCTTTCTTGTAAGACATTTTGAATCGTATCCCATACGCTTCTGGTATAGGATCGATTGCATATGTTGTAATATTTGACCGTTCTAAAATTTTCCAAATGCCTATGGCATTAAGAGGGAAAAAGGACAAGAACCGGATTTTACTAAAATAATTAAACAACTGTCAAGGATAATCTAAGGTTCGCTAAGGATTGGTCGTTTGTGAGCAGTTGGAAGTATAGTAATGAATGGACCACAATGACATTATTATGAATAGATATGATTCTATTAATAATGAGTTGTCATATGGCAAATATGGAAATATTTCCATATTGGGAGTTGGATATTGAGAATCCATGTCTAGATTAGAAACTTTTATGCAAGAAGGATGTTCAAAGGAATGTACTTTGAATGTGAGACTTCATATCTATGGAATTGCCTTGTAGCAATCTCCAATTGAGAACTTTGTAATTTCATTGGCAAAGTCTTGGTGACTTTTGTGCAATAAGATTACAAAAGGATCATTGCATAAAATGTTAGAATCTAACATATTTTACTAGTTGCGAGAATTTTGTGTTCTTACACTAACGATAAGGATTAGGGATTGTGAAATGAGCATCATTAGAAATGTTTTCAACTGATCTGTTTCATAAAGTAAGGACCATAGGTAAACAGAGTGTGCATGCTTGGTGCATGGGACAACTGCTGTTATAATTCAAGTAATAAGTTGATTATCCGAAACATTATACAATGAATAATGTGTAATCAATATAATGACTAAATAAAAGGTGTTTTATTTATACTCAAAAGTTTAGGGCCATATGGGATTAGTATTATTCTTGTGTTTCACTTTGCATGTTTTGACTTCCCGAATGATAAGATTATTCAAACCCTCCACAGTCGCTCATACTTTGGAAGTAGGTATGAAAGAAGACTGTCATGAATCCGTCTGTAGACTGTCTAAAATGTTTAGACATAGCACAAGTTTGCTGCAGAGATTCATGAGTGCTGGTATAAGATTAGAGTATTGGATTAAACCCACGCTCACTTGGATCGCTTCATGGATTTAATCACGAGTGATTGGTGAGACGATAATATCTTATATTCTTGAAACTGAGACGTGTGAGTTGTATTCTACAAGTCGGTTGCACATTGATAATATGTAAACGCACCAGTAACTTGGTGTTATAAAACATATTGGTGTGTGTAATTTGATGAGTAGGTACAAGCGAGCATTGGAGTCAAAGTTTATCTGTTCCTTTTACCCAAAGTGGGATAAAAGTGATATATGTGGGCCTCTCGATGATTTAGTGATGACACCCTAAGCGCTTGGCCAAGTCGGGACTAAGTTGATGTGTTCAATTGTAGTCTGTTGTCAGTCATCATAAATCGGAAATCGGGAAACAACACATGAACAGAGAGTATGATTAAAATCCATGTCTCGGTTCATATGATATCTAGAATGGAGGAATATATGATCCCTTATCTAAAGGACAGGTTACTGATAAGATTAGAGTTCGACAACGTCTTTGAGAGCTACGATTGCTAATCGGGTTGTACATGCAGTATAGTTACTAGACTTATCCAAGTGGGAGACTGTTGGATTAGTCTCTAAGCCCGTAACTATATTTGGCATGTACTTGACCCGGTTATGCATGATCCTTTTGGGTTGCCTTCACCATAGCAACTGATAGGATGAATTAAGGAGAAAAAGGATTAATTATGATTTATTAATATATTATAAGAATAATATATTAAAGGAGAAATCATATTGTTTAATTAATATTAGTCAAGAATTAATTAAGAATTAGTTTTGTGGTTAAAAGAGATTAATTAAACTTAGGGGACTGGAATTGTAATTATAAGATAATTGCAATTGGGCTATGGATCACCTTGGAACATAGGTTGGACGAATTCTACGGGAAGCCCATAAGGAATTTGTCCAAGGGGTGTTCTAAAGGGAGTCCATGGGCTGCTTGGAGCCTAAGCAGTCAAATTAGGGTTTCCTTGTTTGATAACCCTAATAGCCTCAATATATAAAGACCCCTATGGCCCCAAAAACGTGGCTAACTCTTTTGGAAGAACCCTAGAACGTTTTTGGTGCCTCATCCCTTTCTCTTTGTTCATCCTCTTGCTTGTGGTGTTTGTAAGCCATTAGAGGAGTGACACTTGTGACTCTAAGCTCCAAGACAAGAAGATTCAAGCCATTCTTGAAGAGGTAATCATCTAGATCTAGTCTTATATGTTAATTTCGAAAAACATATGCTAGATTAGGGTTCTTGAGTCTTGGATGAATTGCATGTACAATAGAGAAACCTAGATCCAAGCATTAGGGTTTGTATGAGCACATAGGATGTTCTTTTGTATAAAACCCATCATGTTTATGCTTGATAAAAACCAGAGTACCCTTTTTAATAAAAATGTTGCGGAATTTGTTCCCAGAAAAACATGATAAATACGTTATCAAGGCATTTCCGAAGAAATGTATTTTATTCGTTTTAAAACATTGGGATGTCATTGTCAATACAGAAACATAAGCATAAACATAACTTACATTCATTTTCACTAGTGATTTATATCTCTTTAATCTCTCAGTGTAATGTAACTTCATATCGACACCTGTGATTCAAATAAACTGAGTGGGTCAGGTTAGGAAACCTGGTGAGTACATAGGGTTTTCAACCCACAATAATATAATTATTATGTTTAAACATCAAACAATCAACCCAATTACCCATCCCCATTATCTTCTTTACTCCCATTAAGGATCTACCCTAAGAATCAGCTATTCCTCGTTCATTCATTCCTAAGGATTATCCTAAGGAATAGGCACGAAATCCATTGTTGCTAATGACACATCTGTCAAGCACAACTGCTAATATTATCACTTAGGCGCATCTGCCAGAATTGTGACATTCTTTATGGGGCGCATCTGCCGATATAGTCCTTTAGGCGCATCTGTCGGGGTTATGAGGTTCTCTATTAGGCGCTTCTGCTGGTAGAGTCGTTTAGACGCATCTGCCAGGGTTATCTCGTTTATTAACAATATCATTTTTCGAGAGTCCACTCGCAATACAGGTCAATGGGTTTTTTAGAGTACACCGGTGAACACATCGTTCACAACACCTACATGTTGCGAGCCTGCTAGTGTTCCACTGGACTGTCTAGAATAGTCCGTGGTTGTCATCCATACTATGCTAGATGACGGGGCCAACATTTGGGTAAAAGGCTTCTCACATCGTCCACCTCCCACCCTCACCTCATGGTCTATTTCACCTCTCACCCTTACCTCATGGTCTATATTACCTCTCAACTTATCGTCCAACTCATATTTCATCTACCCATGTTTTATCCAACATATTATGTAGATATAAATACATATACAGTTTAAATCATATAAAACTTGTATAAAATCGTTCATCCAGCATAGATAGCAAGTATACAGGTAATATGTAGTTTATATAAAATACTTCATATCTATGTGTAAGATGAAAGTAACTATGCACTCACCTGATATGGTGGTGACTCGGCACTTGGACAACACTTCGTTACTCTTAAAACAATTTCCCTCGGACAAAACCTAGTATCATTACCACTAGAGTTTAGTCTAACGTTAACCGCGACTAATTAATAGTCTAACTATTATTACTATTATATAAGCGTTAAACAATACTCTTCAACCACTATGTACAAACAAGAGCCAGACATAAAACACCGGAGGGCAGGACCATTTTGGCATATAACACTTCTGAAATCCAACAACCCTATGCGGCCCTTTAAACCAGATTCCCCATACTGCGAGTGGTTAAAAAGATATTATAACGACACTTATATAACTCATAATAATAGCCCAAATACTCATTATAAGTTCTTAATAAGATTACTATATTGAAACATAAACTATACTAAAGATAGGTTAGGCGTAGCTCACTTACAACGGGTTTTCTCGAAAACCGGGCTTCGCTGGAGCAGCGTTACCGAGCCGAAAGGCTCTTTTCTTGGGGCTTCGGGAGCCTCGGGGTTTCCTTCGGGTGCTAGGGGGTTTACTTAGACTTTAGGGGGCTTAAGGGAGGCTAGAGAGAGAGTCTAGAGAGAGAAAGTGAAGTTGGGAAGGTGTGAGAATGAATGGAACCCGACACTCTTATATATAGGCTGAATTCATGATGGACTCGCCGAGTTGGGTCACTGACTCGCCGAGTCAGTGCCACTTGTCAGCTTTCTGGTGGCCATACGTGTGTGGCCTGTATTGTGTCACGTCACCCCTTTTGCAGTAGCACCCTGCCGACTTCTAAACCCCGTAACTTTCGCATACGAGCTCCATTTTCGATGTTCTTTATATCCACGCGTAGGTAAAAACAAGATCTACAACTTTCATTTTTACTCCATTGGCTAATTCTTGACCGATCTTAAATTTAACAGTAGGAGGAGATTAGACTGTTAAATGACCGCGGAAAATTCGTAACTCCTTCATACGGACTCCGTTTTCGTCTGTATTTTTATCGTTGAGTTCCTATTAATGAGTTCTTCAACTCTCATTTAGGTCGCGTAAGCCAAAAACCGCTCGAACTAAAATTCGAGTTTCGGGTCGTGCACTGCGATGCCAAATCTTAGAAAATTCATAACTTCCTCATACGAAGTCAGATCTGGGCGTTTTTTTGTATATTCTCGGTTTAACGTATACTACAACTTTTGTTTAGATCACTAAGGCTAAAAAGTCCTCTATTGTAAATTCACTATTTATGTCTCCCGGTGCCGTGTCGGTTTTGCCGAAAAACTTCGACGGGCCATTACTTCTTCGTTATAACTCGGATTTCGGCGTTGTTTATATGTACGGAACCCTTGTAACATATACTACAACTTGGTTAAGATTAATCATTCTAAATAATCTTCCATCAACTCGACGAGTTCCAAGGAAAAGTTGCCTTTTTAATAAAAATTCTCATTCCTGGAAATTAGGATGTTACAACTCTCCCCCACTTGAACTAGGCTTCGTCGTCGAAGCCTGCTGTGGTGAATAAATCTGCATAATGCTCCCGCATCTCGCCTCCGGCTCCCAGGTCCACACAGATCCCCTCCGATGCTGCCACTGTACCTTTACCAAAGGTACCTTCTTGTTACGCAGAACCTTTACCTTCCTTTCCAGAACGGCCACCGACCTCTCAACATAGTTTCAGCGCTCATCAACCTGAATGTCATCCAATGATACCACTGCATCCTTGTCCAGTACGCACTTCCGCAATTGTGGAACCTGGAAGGTGCTATGAATCTGACTGAGTTCCTCCGGAAGATCCAATCTATACGCGACCTTGCCAACCCTGGCAACAATCCAGAATGGTCTGATATATCGGGGGGTCAACTTCCCCCTCTTCCTGAAGCGAATCACACCTTTCCAAGGTGATACCTTCAGCAACACCATGTCACCGACCTGAAACTCCAACTTAAATCGACGCCGGTCGACATAACTTTTCTGCCGACTCTGAGCAGTCTGCAACCTTTGCCTAATCTACTGAATCATTTATGTAGTCTGTAGAACCACCTCGGTACGGACCATGACCCTATGAACAACCTCTCCCCAACAGACGGGGGTACGACACCTCCGCCCATACAATAGCTCAAAAGGCGGAACACCTATTGTGACATCCCCAAATTTCTCGGCCAGAAAAGACCGATTTTGTTTATGCTTTATAAAAATCAGAGTACCCTTTTAATAAAAATGTTGTGGAATTTGTTCCCAAAAAAATGATAAATATATTATCAAATCATTTCCGAAGAAATGTATTTTATTCATTTAAACCATTGGGATGTCATCGTCAATACAAAAACATAAGCATAAACAGAACTTACATTCATTTACACTAGTGATCTACATCTCTTTTAATCTCTCGGTGTAAAGTAGCTTCGTATCGATACCTGTAATACAAACAAACTGACTGGGTCAGGTTTGGGAGCCTGGTGAGCATATAGGGTTTTCAACCCACAATAAATAAATTTATTATGCTTAAACATCAAACAATCAACCTAATTACCCAACCCCATTATCCTATTTGTTTCTTAAGGATTTACCCAAAGAATCATCTATCACTCATTCCTAAGGACTCATCCTAAGGAATAGGCACGAAGTCACATCGTCGCCAAAGTTTATACAACAGGCACTAAGTCCATAGCTGCCAAGGTAACAAAAGGAATAGGCACGGAGTCACATCGTCGCCCGGGTTTATACAACAGGCACTAAGTCCATAGCTGCCAAGGTTTATACAACATGTGCTAAGTCCATAGCTCTCATTTATCGACAATATTATTAACGGGAATCCACCTGCAATACATGTCAATGAGTTTTTAGAGTACAACTGATGAACATATAGTTCACACACTTACAGGTTGCGAGCCTGCTAGTGTTCCGCGGACCGTCTAGAATAGTCCATGGTTGTCATTCATACTCTGTTGAATGACGGGGGCCAACGTTTGGGTAAGTGCTTCTCTCATATTTTACCACTCACCCTCATCCATGATCTATATCACCGATCATCTCATCACATACCAACTATTTTATCTACCCATGTTTTACCCAACATTTTTGTAGATATAAAATACATATACAGTTTAAATTATTTAAAAACTTGTATAAATCATTCATTCAACATCCATCTCAAATAAACAAACAATATATATTCACATAGCACGTATTTTATATAAAATACGTCATATCTATGTGTAAGATGAAAGCGACTATACACTCACATGATAAGACGACGATTGGACAGCACCTCGTCTCTTAAAACAATCGTTTCCGATAAAACCGGGATGTTTTCCCAAAAACCGGGCTCTGCGAGGGTTGAGCTTCAAACCGAAAAGATAAATTTCTCAGGCACTTCGGGACGTGTTTCGGGTGTTGGGAATGATCCCGGGGCTTCGGGGGAAGTTGAAATGAAAGAAATATTGATTTTGGGGTGAAAATGGGCAATTTTCTAAAATATATCCGAGAGGGTTCGCACCCTCCCTTTTATAGGCGAAGCTCGGATCCGGAGGGAAGAAGGAAGAAGCCACGCGTCGGATGTGAGACCGAGACAGGTGGCAGATGCGAGGCGAGGCAGGTGGAGGACACGCGTCGATCTCGGACTGGACCGCGCCTTCGGGTGCGAAGGGTTGCGACACGTGTCTGACTCCGGTTGGACCTCCGCTTCGGATGACTCATCGGACCGGACACGAGTCGGACACGGGGCAGCTCGCATGCGAGGCGACGTGGCCGAACCTGAGCCATGCGAATTTTCTCGGATTTCGCATTTTTTCTCGATTTTTGTGTCTCAAACTCCTAAAATCCATAACTTTCGCATACTGCCTCCGTTTTTGACGTTCTTTATATGCACGCGTAGGCGGGAATATACTCTACAACTTTCATTTAGACTCTGTCGGCTAATTTTGACTTTATTTTTAATATTATTATTTTTAACAGACCGGGACAGGAAAATCGGTTAAAAATTCATAACTTCTTCATCCGACATCCGTTTTCGTCTGTATTTTTACCGTTGTACTACCATTGACGAGACCTTCGATTCTTGTTTAGGTTGTGTCGGCTAAAAATCACTCGATCTTTATTTCGAGTTTTTAGCTGTCTATTGCTATTCCGAAACTTAGAAAAATCATAACTTCCTCATACGAAGTCAAATTTGGACGTTCTTTTTATGAAAATTATCGGTTTAACAAACACTACGACTTTCATTTAGATCACCAAGGCTAAAAAGTAGTTTATCAAAAACTCACTTTTTACGTCATTCAGCGCCGTGCCGGTTTTGTCGCGGAACTTCGACAGGTCATAACTTCTTCGTTATAACTCGGATTTTGGTATTCTTTATATCTTCGGAATCCTTATTTCAACCACTACAACTTTCTTCATAGATATCGGCTTTATCTAAAATTTATTTTCGACGCTTATTTTTACCCTTAATTCATAAAATTATAATAATTAAGCATAAAACACATAATAATCAAATAATACATCTTATTATTTCAAAACAAGTTACAAAGGTTGACCTAGACTAATTCATCACCATTAGTGCCTAGCCTAGAAACACGGGCGTTACAATTCTCTCCCTCTTAGGATGATTCCGTCCCCGGAATCACACATCAGCAAACAATTGCAGATAGCGAATCATCATGTCACTCTCCGTTTCCCAGGTGAGATTTGGCCCATTCGTATGTTTCCATCGCACAAGCACTAAATCGACCATATTGCGTCGCAACTTCTTAGTCTTACGGTCAACGATTGCCTTTGGTTCTTCAATTAACCTCTTGCTTTTATCCAACCTTAATTCAGAAATTGGAATTATGTCGGAAACATCTCCCGTGAACTTCCTCAAATAACACACATGGAAAGTGTTATGAATACCATCTAGTTCTTCTGGTAGTTCTAGCTTGTAAGCTTGGTTCCCAATCTTCTGAAGAACTTTAAACGGTCCAATAAACCTTGGACATCAACTTTCCCATTTTACCAAATATTATAAGTCCCTTCCACAGCGAGACTTTAAGTAAAAACGAATCACCAACTTCGAATGATATCGGTTGTCTTTTCTTGTCAGCATAGCTCTTTTGACGATCTTGAGCTGCTAACATCCTTTCCCTAATCACTTTCAACTTTTCAGCAGTCTGATGGACTATTTCAGGTCCCATAAACTGCTTTTCCCCGGCTTCCAGCCAACACGACGGCGTTCGACACTTTTCTCCATACAAAGCTTGGTAAGGTGCCATCTTGATGCTTGAGTGGAAACTATTATTGTAGGAAAATTCTACCAGAGGTAAATGTTCGTCCCAGTTACCTTGGAATTCCAGGGTACATGCTCTCAGCATATCCTCCAATGTTTGAATCGTTCGTTCGCTCTGACCATCAGTTTGCGGATGGTAAGCTGTACTTAGACATAACTTTGTACCCAATTCCTCTTGTAGACTTTTCCAAAACCTCGACGTGAAATGACTATCACGATCTGATACAATCGTTAAAGGAACATCGTGAAGTCTCATGACTTCCTTCACGTAAGCATCGAAACCCTTTCCCGAATTGCCAGAAAATGGGCACTCTTGGTCAATCGATCCATGATGACCCAAATAGCATCGAAACCCTTTGTCGTCTTTCGCAGCTTGGTGATGAAGTCCATCGAAATCTGCTCCCATTTCCACATGGGAACCTCCAGAGGCTACAGCTTTCCATGCGGCCTCTGATGCTCGACCTTGACCATCCTACAGGTCAAGCACTTCTCGACGTACCAGACAATCTCCCTCTTCATGCACGACCACCAATAACTCAGTCTCAGATCCCGATACATCTTGGTGGCCCCCGGATGGATAGAGAAGAGAGACTTATGAGCCTCCTCCAACACAATTTGTCTGCACCCACCAGAAATAATAATCCGTATCCGACCGCAATGGGTCAACAAACCACGACTATCCGAAACAAATCTGGTAATCTCACCCGTAATACTCTCAATCTTCCAATTCTCCTCTCGAACATCCTCAGCCTGAGCCTTCCTAATTAAACCCACAAGTGGAGAATCCACAGATATCCTCATACATGCCACCGGAACAGAAGATCCAGCCGACTTGCGGCTCAGGGCATCCGCTACCACATTCGCTTTACCCGGATGGTAAAGGGTCTCGCAATCATAATCCTTGACTACATCCAGCCACCTGCGTTGTCTCGTGTCCTGGTTTGGATGATCCATAATATGCCTCAAGCTCTTGTGATTCGTGTAGATAGTACAGCGGACCCCATAAAGGTAGTGTCTCCAAATATTGAGGGCGAAAACCACCGCCCCCAACTCAAGATCATGCGTGGTATATTCTCGTCTCATGCGGCTTCAGCTACCGTGAAGCATAAGTTATCACCCGTCCTCTCTGCATAAAGACTGCTCCCAAGCCGGTGATAGATGCATCACAGAAGACCATAAAATCCTCAATTCCCTCAGGGAGAGTCAAAACAGGGGTCTCGCAAAGTCTCTGCTGAAGGGTCTCAAACGCCGACTGCTGCTCAGGGCCCCACCAGAAATCCACCCCCTTCCTCGTCAGACGAGTGAGGGGTACCATAATCTTGGAGAAATCATGAATGAATCTCCGGTAGTACCCTGCCAATCCCAAGAAACTCCTGATGTCCGAGGGAGATTTCAAAATCTCCCACTACATAACTGCCTCGATCTTGGCCGGATCGAACAAAATCCCATCCTGGTTCACGAGGTGTCCAAGGAACTGAACCTCTCGTAACCAAAACTCACACTTTGAGAACGTGGCATACAACCATTCTCGCCTCAAAACCTCCAGGAGCTCGTGAAGGTGCTCCCCATGCTGCTCTATGGTCTTGGAATACACCAAGATATCATCAATGAACACGATAACCGAACGATCGAGCATCAGTCTGCATACCCGATTCATCAAATCCATGAATATTGTCGGCACGTTGGTGAGCCCAAATGGCATCACCACAAACTCGTAATGCCCATAACGAGTCGGATCGCAATCTTCTCCACGTCCTCCTCACTCACCCTGACCTGATGGTACCCGATCCTCAGATCAATCTTAGAAAACCAAGATGCACCCTGCAACTGATCGAAGAGATTATCAATCCACGTAAGGGGATAACGGTTCTTCATTGTCAGCTTGTTCAACTCCCGGTAATCAATACACATCCGATGTGAACCATACTTCTTCTTGACAAATAGAATTAGTGCTCCCCGTGACGAACTGCTCGGACGGATGAGCTGCTTTCCTAGAAGCTCCTGCAGCTGAGATAACAGCTCATGCATCTTAGGCGGTGCCAATCGGTACGACACCTTGGCAATAGGGGCCGCACCTAGCGCAAGGTCGATCCTGAACATGACCTACCTCTCAGGAGGCACACCGGGTAACTCATACAGGAATACATCAGCGAACTCCCTAACAACAGGAACATCAGCAACCGACACCTGATCCCCAACCCGCGTATCCACTACATAAGCCACATAGCCTACACACCCGTGCTGAATATACTGTCGAGCCCTGGCTGCTGAACAAAAACCTGAACCCATCCTGGTGCCCTCTCCATAAATAACCAGTTCTCCCCCACTTGGGGTTTGAACCACCACACGCTGACCCTCGCAGTCGATCATGGCACCGAAACGGCTCAGCCAATCCATACACATGATCACACAGACGTCCCCCCATACGAATATGAATCAAATCAATCGGAAACGATACCCCAAAGATCTCCAGAATGCAACCCTGATAAACCGAAGAAGCAGAAACCCCGTGTTCATTGGTGATAGAAACTCGCAACGGACACTCCATATCTCCCAAGGGAATAACAAACCCCCTACTAAACGACTGAGAAACAAAAGACCGACTCGCACCCGACTCAAACAATACAATAGCAGGCAAGGAGTTCACTAAGAACGTACCTAACAGAGGTACAAACATATGAGCATAAACAAACATAATCAGTAAGATAATAAGATAGAAACATACTAGTCACAACATCTGGAGTGGCTTTGGCCTTCTTGGCAGTTATCTGAAAAACGTGACCCCGAGCCTTCGGGGGGGGGGGGGGTTGCCTTCACTTGGCGTACATCTACAATCCTCAATGGAGATGGCGTGGGGCCTGCACCGGCTTGGCGGCGAGCAACGGATATTTGACCTTCACATGGCCAACCTGATCACAATGATAACAAATCCTCGCACTCTGAACTGGGGCTGGTTGGCCAACCTTTCTGTACTTCCCACAAGTGCGACCTCGCTGACCCCCAGACCTAGAATCAGCGGCCTTGAGCCACTTTGGTGTCGTCTATGACTGCGTCGGGGCCGACCTCTGCTCCCTCAACTGAATCTCTATCTCGAGCCCATGCCACCTGGCAGCCTCCTGCAACTCTAGCAAAGTATCACACCGCTGGGTAGAAACAAACCACCGAATATTCGTCTTGAGCATGCTCAAGTAAAGGGTCATCCGACCCTCCTCCGAAGCAAACTCAAGGCAAAACATGGCCCTCTCAGTAAACATCCGGGTGATCTCCATCACCGACTCCGATCTCTGCCTCAAATCCAAAAACTCATGCGCCAACCTCTCATGCTCAACCCTCGGCACATAACGAGCATGAAACATCTCCATGAACTGATCCCAAGATACTGCAGCCTGCGGCTTAGCATAATATGATCTTGTAACAAGTCTCCACCAATCCTTCGCTCCGGACCTCAAAAGGTTCAGAGCGCACCTGACCTTCTGGTCAGCTGGGCATGAGCAGGTGAAAAAGCATCCCTCAACGTCAGATATCCACCTCATGGCTACAATCGGGTCCTGAACTCCATCGAAGGTCGGGGGCTTCGTATTATGGAGTTCCCGATATTGAAAAACCCGACCTGGTCCAACACCTTCAGCGGCTACGGTTGTGGAGGTTGCAGCAGCAGCAGCAGTCTCAGCAATGGCTGCGTATCTCTCATCAAAAACTCCATCATCGCGGTCTTAATAGACCCAAACAACTCCGGTATCTGATCCCGAACAATATCCACAACCTCCTCGTGGAGGATCTCTCTGATACTGGCATCCCATTCATCTGACCCAGTCTGCCTGCTGGCTCTCGACCCCGATCCGGACCCGATCTTAAATCCTCTCGTAGTCACCATACTGAAAATACTTCAGGAAGATATCAGATAATCCACATATCATAACAGGGAACCAACTCCCGACAATTCTCTAGGGGTTGTGACTTTTTTACTATCCGCACGGGTCATGTGCTTTTAGTAGTATGGGCCCATACTACCTTCCACACCTACCCGTGTTTGTCTCAAGGATCATCACAAAACCCTAACAAAACTCATAAGCATAAACGAACAATCGATCCTCACTCCCTAGAGGAAAGGCTAAACATCTCTCGACTGGCCAGCTGACCCCACACGACTCATCCATGAAACTTCCACCAAACCTGCAACACTCATGTATGCTAGCCATACATAAAACTGGACCCGATAGACATTCGAATATCTGATCCTACCCTAAGCCCTTCATCAAACAAGAACAGGAAATAAGGCCAGACCAAACATTCTCAGGCTATAAGATGTTAGTTATATATAACCATGATCCATACACTAAGCCACTACAGTAATGATGTCAATTCCATAAAAGAAAGGCCCAGGGCTATCAGGCATCATATATTCAAGCAATTCTATCATGCAATTCCTGAAGATCCCTATCATATCACTAGCATGTTGTTTTAACACATCACAATATCGAATATTTGTATGGTATTTTGGGGTCTACTTACTGGATCCGGCTGATCATACAAATCACATCCTCCTTTAGTATTTTGAAAACTGTTTGAAAATCATTTTGAAAATCTTTTCCTTAGTTTGAGACTGGATTCACACGAGTGTTCCTCCAATTCACTCAAACCAAGGCTCTGATACCAACTTGTAACATCCGAAAAATTTATGAAAAATTTTAAACTTTTTAAACAATCCAAAATCCATCATTGTTTACAAATTGTTTTCAAAATAAGTCTAACATCAGAGAAATCCCAAAATCGTGAGATAAAACATGAGGAGGTGCACAATCACGCCTTCGCCTTTCCACGATCCTCGGAAGTACCTGAAACATAACGAAAACTGTAAGCCCAAAACTTAGTGAGTTTCCCCCAAAATACCAGTACACATACAAAACCCAACAATATAAGCAGCATGCATATAGAGCCTTCAGTTTGACTGGAACGCCCCACTGGCCTTCAGTCTAGCTGGTACACTCTCCGGGCCTGCGGTCTGACTGGTATGCCACCCTCGCCCTTCAGTCTATCCGGGACGCTCTGGGTCTGTTGGCCTTCAGCACAAACCAGGACCGCCTCAACCCAACTACACATAACATAACAACAAATATTATATCAAGTATCGGCTAGCATGCACAGACAGTCAATCGACAAACAGACCAATCTTACAGATCACTAAGCATAGCCTCGTCTTATTATCAGGATACAGATCTAACAGATCACTACAATACTCAATCATGCAATAATCAGGATAACAATCCAAAAGGGTCGAAATTGGTGCCTTCGACCCATAAGTATAGTGAGGAAAACTCACCTCACAAGAAGTACTAAAACAATAAGGTCCAAACTCTGAATCTCGTCTCCTGACTCATGCTTACAACCATCATGTGACCAATTCCATCAAAACCCCGAATACCCAAAATGCCCTCAACAGTCAAACTTGGTCAACCATGGTCAAAGTCAAAGTCTGTCAAGGTCAACAGTCCATGTTGACCCAACTCGTCGAGTTCCTTCAGTATTCAGAAAGTCTAGAAAAACCCTAGCCAACTCACCGAATTGGTTGGAAAACTCGCTGATTTTTACCCTCCTAACACATTCAGTCCTTTTTCATCAAGTCCAATGTTTCAAGATGCAGATCTAGAACCCAAGAGTTGGAAAATCATGTAAATTTGCTAGCTTTATGTCCATGCATGAAACAAAGAGACTCCAACAATCAAATAAGGCTTAATAAGTGACCTAAAGCATGAAGGAGGATCAAGACTTGATAAAGCTTGAAACTTTAAGCCTAAAGAGGCTACAAAACGTCCAGATCTGAAGTGATAACTCCATGAAATGCTCAACCCCTTGAGCAATCCAAAAATAAGTCAAATATGACAATATACTTCCAAGGAAGAGATCTAAGCACTAGATGAGCAAGATTTCGACTTTTTACCTCAAAAAAGTAGTAAAACACAAGGAGATTTTGGATCTATAACTTTCCCTTCGAGCTAGGCACCACCAACTTCAAGCTCTTCCAAAATGGGACCAAAAAAAGCAACTTTTAAGCTCACACACTCAACTTGGAACAAGATGCACGAATTTTAGGCGAGGGGCGACTAGGGAGGCCATCAATGGGACTTAAGGCCTTTAAATAGGGTGCAACACCCTAAAAATTAGGGTTTCATATTCAACCGCCAACGCGTCGACTTTTCCTCTCCAACTCGTCGAGTTGGTCCAAAAAGATCAGCGGCCCAAAAACTTTCAACACGTCGAGTTGAGGCCATCAACTCGACGAGTTCTAACGAAAATTTGCCTTTTAATAAAAATTCTCATAACTGGAAATCGGGATGTGAAACTTGAGTTAAATGGTTTGTTTAAAAAAAACTATTTTACAACAGTAGAATCCGTAAATTTCGTTGTCCTTTTCCACTTTTCATATAGATAATTATATATACTCATTTTCACCTAAATTAGAACTCTTTTATGAGAATTAACATTCTATATACTTTTTAGAAATGTACTCTCTGTATTTGTACCTAAGTCGTAGAGTGATCCTTACAGATTGTCCCAAGTTGGATTTATCGGTAACCTATACATTGTATAGGAGAAATATAAGCACAAAAAGTGAATTTATATGATATGTGATGAAATACAAATTCTTGATTATAATATTTTGTCATAGCCTAATGTCACACCCCCGACCGAGGCGGCGGAATATGCCGGGCTGTGCGAATTAGTTCATGGATCACAAGCAAATTGAATATACATCACAAGTTACAACAATAACAACATAGCGGTTTCATTATACTTTAAGGTTTGAATACAAGGTTCATAATAATAATAAATTCATAAATTTGCCTTAACATATAGGTTGATATAACAAAATCTAGATAAAACTAGGTCGCCTGAAATCCATGACTAATCTTTCTGACTAAAAGCTCGTTTGGTGATATCCTGAGAATACATGTAGTTTTGAGGGTCAACACAAGGTTGGTGAGAGTTTACAGGTTTTCTGCAAACCGCAGTAATGATACTTTAAAAGACTAAAAAGTATTCCTTTCGTAGTTTAAACCATGTTTGAAAATGTTTGATAATGAAACATCCCAAAAGTACGGTCCAAAATTTTCGTTTTAAAATCATTTAAGAAAACCATAATTCATCAACATCATGATAAAATCACAAGTCATGTATTCCTAAAACATCATATCAAGATACTGTATCAAAACCATGTGTCAAAACATCAAAGTCTAAAACATCCCAGGCTATAAATTATGGTACGTGTCATGCAGTCATCCCGAGCTCTTCCCCTTGCTAGTGGAAGTACCTGAAACCAAAACTGAAAACTGTAAGCACGAAGCTTAGTGAGTCTCCCCAAACTACCACATACCATACACATAACATGCACCTAGGAGATACGGGCCCCTCCCACTCTCATGGAGATTCGAGCCCCGCCCACACTCGCTGTCTAGCAGATTCGAGCCCCGCCCACACTCCTCTGTCTAGGAGATTCGGGTCCCGCCCACACTCTGCTGTCTAGGAGATTTGGGCCCCACCCACACTCCGCTGTCTAGGAGATTCGGGCCCCGCCCATACTCCACTACTAACATGTATACAAGTATCACATAGACAACAAGTATATCTATTCCTATCAAGCAGTCACATATCTATACTCAAATAATACTACGAGATTCGGGCCCCGCCCACACTCGGATACTATGAAATTCGGGCCTCGCCCACACTCAGCTACTAACATATCACATATACGGGTCGGCCTTGGTGTCGTAGACCCGTTCCTACTGAAGGAAACTCACCTCGCAAAGCTGACTGCTGAAATCTCGAGTGAGGAATCTCTGACGGCTACTCCAACGACTCCCCGACTACTAATATCACAATAACACTTAGTCAAAACCTAATAATCCTCCTTAGGGTAAAATGACCATTTTACCCATGGTCAAAGTCAACGCTTTGGTCAAAGTCAACCTTTTGGTTGACCCAACTCGTCGAGTTGTTCCATCAACTCGTCGAGTCCTAGAATCCTGAATCGCGATCTAACTTATCGATTTTCCCCCTGACTCGCCGAGTTCCCAAGCTACTCATACTCGTGATTTATAGAATCAACTCGTCGATTCCCTTCACCGACTCGTCGAGTTCTACCTTAAGATAAAACGGGACAACACAATCCAACTTGTCGAGTTCCCTTATGGACTCGAGGAGTTCCTCTGTCTGTTTGGCCATCTTAACATATTAAGCCTCTATTCTCCAAATTCAACGCCCATACTTCCTCTACACACTGTAAATGCCCATTTAAGGGTAAAGTTTCCAACTTTACCCGCTAATAATCCTCCTTAATGGTTTTAGCTAAAACCCTAGTTCATTAAGACATAGATCTTTGTCCACAAACCTTATTACTCCAACACCAAGCATGAAAATCAAGATCTAGGCCCTAGACACCCAATGAACACGTAAAGTCTCAGACTTTACTTCCATGCATGGCCTTTTGGGGATTAAAAGGTCATAATAATGTCCTTAAGGCTTGCATGGGGCTCCAATGGCATAAAGTTTGCACCTTTATGCCTTAACAACCCTTAATGGTTCCAGCTCTGGAAGGTAAGCCACTTGGGACGTCCATGTCCCAAAGATCTAGATTCTTGAACCAAAACCCTCATAAAAAGGAACTAAAGAGATCTATTGAACTAATAGTCAAGCTAGAGACTTGATTACCAGAAATTGATGAGGATGGAAGGAAATCTCTGGATCTACTTGTTGGATAAGGTGTCTAAGTCCATAACTATTTCGGGTATGTACTTGACCCGGTTGGCATGGTCAATTTGGGTTGCATGGCATTGCAATACTTGGATAGACCAAATTGAGGGAAAGGACACTTAAGGTTTATTTATATATTATAAGTTCTAATATATTAATAATATTATTTAATTAGTATTGATCAAAGAATTAATTTGGAATTAATTAAGTGATCAAAAAGAGACTAATTAAATATATGGGGTTGATTGTGTAAATCATCTATTCTTGTATAGTGGGCTAATGATCCATGGTTTGTATGGATTGGGTTAAAACCCATAAGGTGATCCATGGATAGTCCATGGAGGTTACAAACCCATGGATCATGGAATATGGAAATCCATGACAATTAGGGTTTACATGGTGTAACCCTACTTGTATCACAACTATATAAAGACCCCTAGTCTAGAAAATTAATGACTACTTGTACAAGTAAGAGGGCAATCCGATTTTGAGGTTTAGTGAAACTTCTCTCAAGGTTATTCCAAGTGTTGTAGTGTTGTGTGAGACATTTGAGGCATCACACATGAGGTGCTAGGCTCACAAGGTTCTCAAGGAATCTAAACTACAAAAGGTATGTTCTTCTTCTAGCACTTATGTTTAAAAGTTCCCCATGCCATGCTAGATAGGTTAAGAACCTTGGAAAAATCAAATTTGCATGTATCATAGTAAAACATAGATCCAAGGTTTCTAGGGTTGCATGTACACCATAGGAGTGTTAGAATGCTCAAAACCCTTCAGTGGTATCAGAGCCAGGTTTGTTTATTTGATACTTGATGCAAACTTGTTGAAAAAACTCAGGTTTCTGCATTCTGCAGCATGAACTCGTCGAGTCCATGGGGGGACTCGACGAGTCCATGAGTAAATTCATCCTACTCATCGAGTAGGTTCGTGCACTCGACGAGTAGGAGCCCCTGAATGCAGATTTTCGAGTTTTGCTGCTGGAAATGGACTAGAAACATTACCCTAAACTGTTTTGGTGTTATAAAACTTGTTTTAGATGGTGTAATGGTTATGCTAATCCATTTTCAATGGATATTATCAAAATTACAAGTTTTATATGGTTTATTTATGATTCTTGAAATTGTTGATATGAACATTCATGAACTTATGAGTTTAGAAGATCATAGGAATTATTTGTAACTTGCTTGTTAGCTTAATTCTTGATCTTGATGTGTTTTAATGGAATCCATAATTTGTCCTGATGTGTTTTAATGGAATCCATAATTTGTCCTCAAGTTATGGATTACCAAAAGTCACTCTTTTAAAGTCCATTATTAAACACATAGGTTACATAAAATGAAAAGTCTCTCATTTTATTAAACCATTAACTCATAAGTTATGAAAGATGAAAAGTTTTGAAAGTTACAAAACTTGCCCTCAAGTTTTGGAACATGTAAAGTCACTTTAAAAACTTTAGTTCCAACCCCTATAATTTTAAAAGTTAAAATTCAACCCTTATACTTTATAATATTATAAGTTAATTATATATATATATATATATATATATATATATATATATATATATATATATAGGCCTCATTCACGAAGTCGGTCTATAAGGGGGGTATAAGGTTGTTGCCTATAAAATGGCAGCTTAATGGGTGTCCACTCTCACCCACCACTTCCTTGACTGGTGGAGGGTCGTTAGCCGAACGGGTAGGACAAGGACTTTAAATCCTCATTAAAAGTATGATGGAATATAAAGTAACTAAATGTTTTATAAAATTCCCAATCTTAGTTACTTTAGAAAATGTGAATAAGGTGTTATCCCATGAAATTACACTTTGCACTTTGTTTAAGTCGTTAGTGGAGCGTGTGTGGTTAACTGGCACACTAACCTGGACTTAACAAGGTAGGCAAATGGTAACTTAATGTTTATCATAGTATCGATGGAGCGCGTGTGGTTAACCGGCACATCGATTGAGGGGTAAATATTAAGGGTACCAAGTAATTTGCATGGTTACTTCACACCTTGTTTTGTGATCCTCGGCATCCCAGTCACAAAACTTGAAGGGCACACTCGAGATTGAAACATGCCATTGAAAAGTTCAATGAATCTCAAAGAATCTAGGAGTTTCAAAACCAATTAAAACCTAATAATTTATCTCGTTTTTCATGGTGGAAATTGGTGAATCGTCATTCACCTACCTTCAAATATTTTATGGCTTAAATTACGGCATCCCTCTTCTAAGTTATAAAATATTGTGTTGGGTCCTAGCCTTAATATTACATTTGGTTGTCTTATTAAGGACTATCTTTATATCTAAACTAAACTTATCTTTCTTCTTTTCAAATGTCTTCCAACAATGCTGCTTCTGGCTCAAACCCTACTGGCTCCTTCTCTCTCATGAACCTTTGTGGGAGAGTCATCTTTGATGGATCCAACTTTATGGATTGGATCAGGAACATCAGGATGGTCACTCGGTATGAGGACAAGGAATATGTCCTCGACAAGGAGCTTAAGGAACTTAATGAGTCATCAGCTACTCCTGAGGAGATCGCTGAATATCAGGTACATGAAAGAGATGCTACCAAAGTGGCATGTATCATGTTGGCCACAATGACAGCCGAGCTCCAAAAGTCCTATGAGGACTACTACCCTTTTGAGATGCACAAGGACTTGATGGACCGCTACCATCAGAGTGCTCGTCAAGAGCGGTATGAAATCATCTCCTCCATGATAACAACCAGGATGAAGGATGGTGAACCCATCACGGGCCACATGCATAAAATGCAAAGGTATGTGGACCGTTTGCTGAAACTGAATGTGAACTTCCCAGAGAAGTTGGCAATTGATATCATTTTGCACTCCCTACCTTCGTGTTATGATCAATTCCACATGACATACCACATGAACAAGGAGGAAGTTACACTAAGCAAACTTCAAGGACTTTTGAAGACCGCAGAAAGTGGTCTTAAAGGTAAGTCGGTTGTTACTACTCCTACTCCTACCGCGGCCCCTGTCTTGGAAATCGGGCAAGGCAAAGGAAAGAAAATGAAGAGCCATTTGAAGGGTACCAAGGGAAAGTCTCTTTATGGCTCCTCTTCAAGTGGAACCAAGAAAGGTTTTGTCACTCCTTCTGCTAACCCTAAAGAGGCTGAATGCTTCTATTGCCATGAAAAGTCGCACTGGAAGCAAAATTGCCCAAAGTACCAGCAAGATGTTAAGGATGGGAAAGTAAAACCCAACCATGCAGGTATTTACACTATATTGTCTAATAACTCACCCTATTCTAATTCCTGGGTCCTTGATACAGTTTGTGGTATTCACATATGTTGTGATTTGCAGGGACTAAGAAGAAGTGAGAATGTGGAGCATGGGAAGATAAACTTGATCATGGGAAATAGGAAAGTTACACCTGTCACCAAGATTGGAGTTTATTCTTTATTGCTAAGTAGTGGGTTAACATTAGACTTGACTAAATGTTGTTATTCGCCTGAAATGGCAAGAAATATTATTTCCTTTCATGGTTTGTACAAACAAGGTTCTACCTTTTCATTTGATAATGATAGTGGTGGTATTAATGCTTTCTTTAATAATGTTCTTTATTTTAAAGCATTACCTTGTGATGGTGTGTATGAAACTGTGTCGGTTGTAGATAACCTAGGAAATAATGTATTGTGTATTGATTCTTCCTCTAGTTTGGATAAAGCATCATTATGGCATTGTCGTCTTGGACATGTAAGCAAGAAACGCATAGGCCAACTCCAAAAGGATGGAGTCTTGGAGTCATTTGACCTAAATTCAGATGATAGTTGTGAATCTTGTTTGCTTGGGAAAATGACGAAGTCACCCATCACTGGTACCTGTGCTAGGGGTGAAGGTTTGTTGGATCTTGTACACACTGATGTGTGTGGACCCTTCAGAACCGCCACAAGGGATGCTAACCGCTTCTATGTGACTTTTACTGATGATTTTAGTAGATATGGATATGTCTACTTAATCAAGCATACGTCAGAAACCTTTGAAAAGTTCAAAGAGTTTAAACAGGAAGTGGAGAATCAGTTGGGCAGGAACATTAAGATGCTTCGATCCGATCGAGGTGGTGAGTATCTTACTACAGAGTTCCTTGACTATCTTAAGGAATGTAGGATTGTCTCACAATTGACACCTCCCAAGACACCACAGTTGAATGGTGTGGCTGAAAGGCGCAATCGAACCTTGTTGGATATGGTTCGTTCCATGATGAATCGAGCTTCGCTACCAATCTCATTCTGGGGGTATGCCTTTGAGACTGTCGCCCATATCCTTAATCTAGTCCCTACCAAAATGGTTGCCAAAACACCTCACGAGATGTGGACTGGAAAAGTTCCCAATCTGGACCACATCAAGATTTGGGGTTGCGAGGCTTTTGTGAGGCGTGAGTCTCACGATAAGCTCGAACCTCGAAATGAGAGGTGTATTTTCATTGGCTACCCACAAAGATCCTTTGGTTACCTCTTCTACAGACCCAGTGATAATGTGGTCTTTGTAGCAAGGAGAGGGGTCTTTCGTGAAAGAGAGTTCATAAGCCAAGGAAACAGTGGGAGGAAAATTGACCTTGAAGAAATTCAAGAGTCAAATGGTGAAGGAACCTCGAACCCTAGCAATCAACCTGAGGAGAAAACTCCTGTTGATCCGACAGAAGAGTCTGTACCTCTGAGACGTTCCACGAGAGTTAGGAATGCACCTATGGTTTCCATATTACTACGGAAGGTGATACACTTATCAGTGATAGCACACTGCTAAATCTGGATTAACCTTAACAGCTACACGGAAGCCAGGGCAGGCCCTGAGGCTGCTAAATGGAAAGAGGCTATGGACAGCGAGATACAGTCCATGTATGACAATCAAGTTTGGAACTTGGTTGACAATGTACCAGGTCGTAAGATAGTAGGGTGCACATGGATCTTCAAGAAGAAGACCGACATGGATGGTAATATACACACTTACAAGGCGCGACTGGTTGCAAAGGGCTTTTCTTAAACTCCGGGAGTTGATTATGATGAGACCTTTTCACCAGTAGCAAAGATTAAGTCTATTAGGGTTATGGTAGCCATTGTTGCATTTCATGACTATGAAATATGGCAAATGGATGTCAAAACTGCTTTCCTTAATGGAAAGTTGGCTGAGGATGTTTACATGAGTTAGCCAGAGGGTTTTGTCAATGCAGAGTACCCTAATAGAGTGTGTAAGCTTGAGAAATCCATCTATGGATTGAAACAAGCACCTCGCAGATGGAATATTTGTTTCAATGAGGAAGTCAAAGAGTTTGGCTTTTCGAGGAGTGAAGATGAGTCCTTTGTATATGTCAAAGCTAGTGGGAGTATAGTTAGATTTTTGGTATTGTATGTGGATGGCATACTACTCATAGGAAATGACATCCCAACTCTACAGGAAATGAAGTCTTGGCTTGGGAATTGTTTCGCTATGAAGGACCTTGGAGAAGCTGTCTATATCCTAGGGATAAGGATTTTGAGAGACATGAGTAAAAGACTAATTGGACTTAGTCAGAGTACCTACTTGGATAAGGTGTTGAATAGGTTCAGCATGCAGAATTCCAAGAAAGGAGAGTTACCGATCCAGAGTAACGCCAGACTGAGTAAGACTCAGAGCCCGAGTACAGAGGCTGAGATAGCTGAGATGAGTCGAGTACCTTATGCTTCCGATGTAGGCTTGATCATGTATGCTATGACTTGCACTCGTCCTGATGTGGCCTTTTCATTGATCATGGTCAGCAGATATCAGGGGAACCTTGGCAAGGCTCACCGGACTGCGGTAAAGAACATTCTCAAGTACCTGCGGAGGACTAAGGACTGGGTCCTTACCCTCGGTGGGAGTGATGACTTGAGAGTATTAGGGTATAGTGATGCTAGCTTTCAGACTGATAGGGATAATTTCCGCTCTCAGTTAGGCTGGGTCTTTACCTTAAACGGAGGAGCAATTTCTTGGAAAAGTTCCAAGCAGGAAACAGTGGTTGATTCAACTTGCGAATCAGAGTATATATAGCGGCAACCGAGGCAGAAAAGGAGGCTATATGGCTAAAGAACTTTATTGGAAACCTTGGAGTTGTAATAGCTATAAAGGAGCCTATAGAGATTTTATGTGATAGTGAAAGTGCAGTTGCCTTAGCCAAGGAACCAAGGGATCACGGGAGATCCAGACACATCGAAAGAAAATACCATTTCATCAGACATCAAATAGAAGAAGGACTCCTCGTGGAAAATAGGGTATCATCGGATGAGAACCCGGCAGATCCCCTCACGAAGGGACTGAGCAGGGTTAAGCATCTCCAGCATGCGAGGCGCATAGGGCTGAAGGATGATATTAGTTTTAGTAGTTAGATAGTTTTGAAATGTGTAAAGTGTAATTGACATTTGATGATGAATAAAAGTTGTGTTTATTTATGAGTAAAGTGTTGCTATCTTTTGTTAATCGTTTACCATCGTTTCATTTTGCATGTTTTGACTTCCAGAATAATTATGTTATGGTATATCATATTATTCAAATTCTCCACAGTCGGTCATATGTTGGAAGTAGATACGAATCAAGATTGTCATGAGTTGGCTTGTAGATGTCTAAGATGTTGGACATAGCAAAGTGTTGCTACAACACTCATGAGTGCTCATAAGTTCTGAGTATTGGATTCAACCCACGCTTGCTGGTATCACTTCATGGAATTTATCTCGAGTGATCGCGAGACGGTAATATCATATAAGTCTTCAAACCTAGAGATATGACTTGTTGCCTATGAGTTGATTATACATTGATTGTACGAAAATGCATTGGTAACTCGATGTTATAAAACGTGCCTTTGTGTATGATTCAACAAGTAGTAGAACAAGCATATGAGTTGAAGTTTATCTGTTCCTTCTTGGATTAGAAGCGATATTTGGGCCCCTCGATGATTTTTTTGTGACCCATGTACCGGGCCCGGTCGGAACTAAGTTGATGTGTTCAATTAAGTTCTATGTCAAACAAATCGAAAATCGGGAAACAAACTGCTTGACAATAAGTAAGACATTGTTCCATGTATTTGTCCGGCTGATATCTAGAACAGAGGATTATATGATCACTTATCTTAAACGGCGTATAATCATCTCAGTTCCGCGAGACCTTGAAAGAGCTACGATTGCTGATTGGTTCCTGAAGTCATACTTGCAGATATAGTTATTAGACTTATCCAAGTGGGAGACTGTTGGATAAGGTGTCTAAGTCCATAACTATTTCGGGTATGTACTTGACCCGGTTGGCATGGTCCATTTGGGTTGCATGGCATTGCAATACTTGGATAGACCAAATTGAGAGAAAGGACACTTAAGGTTTATTAATATATTATAAGTTCTAATATATTAATAATATTATTTAATTAGTATTGATCAAATAATTAATTTGGAATTAATTAAGTGATCAAAAATAGACTAATTAAATATATGGGGTTGATTGTGTAAATCATCTATTCTTGTATAGTGGGTTAATGATCCATGGTTTGTATGGATTGGGTTAAAACCCATAAGGTGCTCCATGGATTGTTCATGGAGGTTACAAACCCACGGATCATGGAATATGGAAAGCCATGACAATTAGGGTTTACATGGTGTAACCCTACTAGTGTCACAACTATATAAAGACCCCTAGTCTAGCAAAGTTGATGACTACTTGTACAAGTAAGAGGGCAATCCGATTTTGAGGTTTAGTGAAACTTCTCTAAAGGTTATTCCAAGTGTTGTAGTGTTGTGTGAGACATTTGAGGCATCACACTTGAGGTGCTAGGATCACATGGTTCTCAAGGAATCCAAACTACAAAAGGTATGTTCTTCTTCTAGCACTTATGTTTAAAAGTTCCCCATGCTATGCTAGATAGGTTAAGAACCTTGGAAAAATCAAATTTGCATGTATCATAGTAAAACATAGATCCAAGGTTTCTAGGGTTGCATGTACACCATAGGAGTGTTAGAATGCTCAAAACCCTTCACTGCTATCTTCTCATTGAACCTTCTAGCCCCTTTTTCTTCTTCTAGCATCAAGAACACACAAATCACTCAAGAATGGCTCACACACTCACAAGATGCTCTAGGGTTTCGAGGATTAGGGTTTGGGACTTGGAGGCTGGAAATGAGGCCAAAAGGTGGGGATTAAGATGCTTAAATAGGGTGCAAAACCCCAAAATTAGGGTTTCATTATGGCAGACCTACTCGCCGAGTCGAGGGCTCTCGACTCGTCGAGTAGATAGCTGAAAACCCGCGTCCAAGACTCGTTTCTACTCGACGAGTCTGGGGATTCCAACTCGTCGAGTAACTCTATTAAAATGAATAATTTATAAATAAAAGCGTACCAGAAACCAGGTGCTACAGATAAAAGAGAAATTCTAAATAAATTCATACTTAAAATATTTGATCGACAAAGAAATCATAAGTAAATTCATACTTAAAATGTTTGATAATAGAGAAATCATGCATAAATCCATACCCAAAATGTTTAGTAATCAGAGGAACCGTGAGTAAATCCATGCTCAAAATGTTTGGTAATCAGAGAAACCGTGAGTAAATCCATACTCAAAATGTTTGGAAATCAGAGAAACCGTGAGTAAATCCATACTAAAAATGTTTGGTGATTAGAGAACCGTGAGTAAATCCATACGCAAAATGCATGGCCGGATTAAAGCATGGGCAAACAGGACATATGCACAGGTCCCACTTTTTATAGGGGCCCACTTTATATATATATATATATATATATATATATATATATATATATATATATATATATATATATATATATATTATACAAACCTTACTATTTCCAAAAATAAATTTAAGACGTCCAAACCATTAAGCTTGTAGTACAGGTAACGAAGCCATTCTTTATCTCATTCTTTAATTCCAGTCTTATTCAAAAATTCAAAAAGTTACAAAAATGAAAATCGTCCGCTTTCCCCACATGGTATTATCAATAATCTTTCCTTGTCCTTCGAATCTTCCCCTGTTATCTAGCTTATCTTGACCTGGTATTCTTGAAAATTGAACTACTTCCCATTTAATTCGCCCAACTTCAAGTTCAAAAGGCTCGCTCGCATCCTTCGTCCCTCCCTGCTATAAATCACACCGTCAATCAACAACACAATATATCTCCCATATACTTATCTGATCTCCATCTCCACCCGGTTTCTACATTCACACCACTTCTCCAGAGAAGAACCCCACCATAATATGCCTCTATTCGTCTCTAAGCCCTTTTCCTGCAAGCACTCTCTGCCTAATCGTTACCAGCAACCCAATTTCCGCCCTCCGGAATTAATGACCTAGCCTCATCTCTCGAACTTCAACCACTACTAAAATTACCAGACATCGATAGCGATCTGTTTCTTGGGGATTCGGATCTAAATCTCCGTCGGCGATATGTTTCTTGGGTTTTCTCATCAAGAATGTTCAAAGAAATAGACCAGGTTTGTGTTGTTCTTTTCATTTACGCTTCTTATAATTACTATCTACAAAATCGAAATTACATCTTTGATTTTCTTTGTCTTCCTTTTGGTTTTGGTTTGATTCTTGAATACCAAATGATTTCTTTTCATTTTGCCCGAATAAATTTGGTTTATTATACACTTTTCCTTCCTCCCCTTTTCACTATTTCTGGATTTAAACTCTCATATCTCACCTCTACCCTGTTTCTTCTTTACCCAATAGCCGACGGCCACAACAATCGCGCCACCATGTCTTCCATACTACACGTAGCTGCCACCAGTTGCCTCCACTAGGATCTAAAGAGAATTTCTGGAGGATCACCATTCAATATGTAACATTGTAAGTTCTTCAAATTAATCCATGTTTTTTTTGTTTAATTTTATTTTTGTATCAAAATAGATCCAAAACAGCTGAAACCTAAGGATTTCAGCGTCGTCTTCTTTTGTTATATATCACAGATCCACAATTTGGGTTTTTTGCTCTTAACTTTGTTTTCATTCTCTTATGCAGGTCATATGAAATAAAAAGATGGGGTTGAATCATTTTTTTTTCTAAATTGCTTACATGCTTACCTGCATCTTTGATTTATGATATAGGTTAGCACAAGTAAATGTGCAGATGGTGGATTAAGGTGTGTTTTCTTTGACTTTTTGATTTATATTTCTTGGAAATATGATTTTTTTAAGTAAGGCCCAATCAAAGCTCAGGAGCCCGCTCTGAATCTGCAGATGATGATAATCACGTTGCTTGATGTCTAGAGGCTAGTATCAGAGCTTCTAAACAAAAATGGTATTTTTTTCTTTGATAAATGTTAAAAAACTCTAAACATCTTTGTTATTTTGATTTTAAGGTTGCAATCCCTCTGTGTATATTTTTTTGGTTGATTCAGTGAATCCCCACAAAAAGACATGGACGAAATTTATGGTGAGTTAAGTTGGGAGGCTTGTGACTTTATACTGCCCTAGGAACTTAATCAGGTATGTTTACATTTTATTCCTAGATATTTTTTTGTTGGTTTTCATTTTGTAGCATCTTTGGGTTGTTCAGAAAAAAAAACAAGTGGGTTAGAAATAAAGGGCATTGTGGTCTTTTTCTGGTTAATGTCATATGTGATGGTTTTTCCCCGGCCTAGATATGTTATCCATACTATGGTAGGCATGGCCGCATGGGAAAGTTGGTGTGGTGCTCTGAATATGGTTGAAAAATAAGAACAAATGGCATTATTGTCTTTTTTGGCTTTTGTCAAGTGAGGAACCTCTTGGAGAAAACGCTTACCGAAGACCCGGCAAGATGTATAATTTTGGTTAATTATCTTATAATTTCATTCATAGTTTTAACATCTTAACTAATTGGTTACAAATATTGATGTCTAACCTATGAAATTCATAATATTCAGATTTTTATATTCCATTTGTCAAATATGGATTCCAAATTTGCTAATTGGTTCTTTGGTAGTTTCTAAAGGGTATATTTGTTATTTATATAATTTTATCAAACTATAAAGTTATTTCCATTGATAATCGAGTTGATGTTTGTATGTAGACAGATCAATGGGACGAGCAAAGAGAGAATGTCACCTTCATGTTGTTTTTAATGTTGCCACACCAAATTATTGTACCATTTGGTAAGTTTTATTTATGGTTGTTTGTTGGTGTTTTTACTGTAAGTTGTTTCAATTTTGTTTTTACGAGATAGTTATTCATTTTTGTAGACTAAATGGTCCTTGCAATTGTAATAAGGCTACAACTTTTAACTGTACAATAGAGAAATGTTGTTTTCAAGTCAAACTCTTGGATTTTTTCAATTATGTTTTTATGAGATAGTATTCATTTTTGTGGATTAAATGGTCCTTGCAATTGTAATAAGGTGTGCAACTTTTAATTGTATAGTAGAGAAAAGTTGTTTTCAGGTCAAACTCTTGGATTTTTATATACAAAATTTATTCATTTTTATTTTGTTATAACTAATTACCGACATTTTCTATGTATTACTAGATAATTCGACATTAGATTAGTATCAATTTAATAAAAAAATTCGATGAACTTATATAAATTATGAAGCTAAAAGTTATTTTTTTACCTGATAGTGAGTCAAATGGTAATGAAAAGATGGTGAATGGGATGCAAAATTCAGTTAAATATGAAGACGATAGTTGTTTAATCCCAAACCCTATAATGGTATTCTAAATACTTAAGTTGTCATCTTAAAGAAAACGTAAATTATATGTTTTTTTTAATTTCTCTAGGAAAAGTGTCATAGATTGTAGATCAAAAAAATAAAAAATAATAATAAAGAAAGTTTGTTATTACCAATAAAGGGGAAAAATGTAATCACATCTAAAATCTCATGTATATATGAAACAGTGAGTAGCATGTATACAGACATCAATATGTTAGCTCAAGTAATGATCTTTTTAAGTTGAATCATATATGTTATTGTCATATTAAAGTATATAAAAACTTTCAATACTAAAAATTGAAAACCACATATATCCTAACAACTATAGTTATTTATATAAAATTCACCTTTTGAATATAAATTTTTTTTATTTTATTTTTTTATAATATAGTAATAATAATTATTAAATTTCAAACTTCTTTTATTAAGAAGGTTAAAATAAAAATAGTGTAAAAAATATGAAAATATATATCAAATGTTAAGCTTGAGTTACCGGAGAAAACTTAGTTATAAAAGAAAACATACCTCTAAAATACAAATAAACGATGAAAGAAAATTTATCGTTGAAACGTAACTATTTACCTTCCCCTTCTCCCCTCCCTCCCCAGTTCCACTATCTACCGCATTACGAGGGTGCGTTGAGTATGATAGACTGATAGTTTTAAGATTGCCTCGAATCGAGTTCTTAACACATACTATTTATTTGGTGTAGTAAATTATTCGCACAAAAGAACCAATCGCTTTTAGAAACTAATTTCTGAAAAAAAACTATTTGCACCCGTCCCTTGGCACGGGTAAACGACTAGTATATATATATATATATATATATATATATATATATATATATATATATATATATATATATATATATATATGGGAAAAGGGAATATACATTACAGCCCCACCTAAGCTTAGGTACTAAACCTCTTCAAAATACATTGTTTTACTATATAAAGATTACGGTTAATGGATTCACGATTAATACTTCAAGATGTAAATTCAAGATAGACACAATAGGGTTTAGGGTTTAGAGTTTAGGGTTTAGGTTTAGGGTTTAGGGTTTAGGTTTAGGTTTAGGTTTAGGGTTTAAAGTTTAGGGTTTAGGGTTTAGATTTAGGGTTTAGGTTTTAGGTTTAGTGTTTAGGGTTTAAATTTAGGGTTTAGGGTTTAGGTTTAGGGTTTAATAATGTTCATTTGGGTGAAGTAATAAACGATAATTGAGGAAAGAAAAAGAGATGGTAAAACGATAATGAAAGAAAGAAATGTTATGGAGGATGATATATTTACCAAGTGAAACCAAACCGGGTATATTTAGCATGTTAAAACGACATATTTTAGAGGTTTTGTACCTAAGCTTAGGTGGGGCTGTAATGTATATTCCCCTATATATATATATATATAT